>NW_027224264.1:3325000-4525000 GCF_023699985.2 Odocoileus virginianus | reverse complement strand
CAGACCCACACAAGGCATTATGAGCTGTACCGGCGCCGCAAGCTGGAGGAGATGGGCTTCATGGACGTGGGCCCAGAGAACCAGCCACTCAGTCTTCAGGAGACCTACGAAGCCAAGAGACATGAGTTCTATGGTGAGCGCCAGAGGAAGGAAGAAGAGATGAAGCAGCTATTTGTGCAGCGTGTGAAGGAGAAAGAAGCCATCCTGAAAGAAGCTGAGAGAGAGCTCCAGGCCAAGTTTGAGCACCTTAAAAGAGTCCACCAAGAGGAGAAGCTGAGGCTGGAAGAGAAGAGAAGACTTCTGGAAGAAGAAATCATCGCTTTCTCCAAGAAGAAAGCTACCTCTGAGATATACCAGAACCAGACCTTTATGACCCCAGGCAGCAACCTGAGGAAGGACAAGGACCGCCAGAACTCCAATTTTATGGAATATTTCTATATATTTGGGAGCCTTTAGGAAATAAAATACTTGGTCCTTGCATTTGGATGCAGAGTAAAGTGAAAAGATTATTTCAGATACTGTTATAATTCTAATTTATTACCTCTGTATCCCAAATGCGAGTATTATAATCAATGGAAGTAAAGTGGCTTTTGTAAGGTTTTTAAGAAATTTACTGAGAAAGATGAAACTAGAACATATCTTATGTATGTGTAGTCACAAAACCACACCTAACTGCAAGAAAGTTTCAATAATGTAATCTCTTTATATTTGCAGAAAACAATTGAACAGAATTTGGTGGTCAGCTAATAACATCTAATATACTCTGGTAGTTCAAATTAGGAGGGCAAGCTGGCAGAAACATGGAGGCAGTAGATAAAGGAAGCAGAAAGAGGACTTGATGAAATACTCCAGGGTCCTCACTGAGTTGCTATGAGGGTGAACATACCATAATAGTGGTTATTCATTCAGGTACTGGGCTGGTGCTTTTAATGCATTAACCCATTTAGTGATTATTGTGAGGGTGTGCATAACACAATAGTGATTATTCATTTAGGAACTGGGTTAGTGCTTTTTATGAATTATCCTTACTGTCTCTGTCTTAAACATGTGGAGAATAAGGTCCAAAGAGATTGGCTACTTACCCAGGTTCACACAATTTGTAGAAATGATAGAAGATGGCTATGAAACCAGGTCCATCCAATTCCAATTATTGTGTAGTATTGAATTTTTCTTCATTTTAGTTATAATGCAGAAATTCAAGTAAATATTTGGCAAGAGATTACTTTTGGTTGGGATGTTCAGAGGAGATTTGATACAGGAGGTAGGATTTGAGCTGCCCCATGAAGAATGAATGAGGTTGAAGTTGGAAGAATATATAGAGTTGCAGGCAATTCCAGGGAGAAGATGCTTCATGAGCAAAATTTGTTAAGGGAAGGTATGTTTGGGAGAGACTGAGTGAAGTATAGGGGAGCCTTGGAAGAGAGGGCAGGAAAAAATGAGATTTGAATGTTAGACTAAGGAGCATATACTTGACCCTGTAGACAGTGAGGATAAATGAAGTACTTTGAGAAGGTGTTAATACTTTGTCTTAACATATTGGCAAGGAAGATAAACTGTATATATAATTTGAGGGAAGTTGGGAAGCCCCCTCCAACCTGATTTCTCAGCACTTATAACTTCCTTCTCCAAGTATCATATTGCTGCAATTCCACTCTTAGAGATTCATTCCTTAGGGTTATACTCTCTGTTCTCTTTTGAAATGTAAATACTCTTGGAAAGAATACAATGTTGTCATCAAGCATTCACTATGAAGGTATTCATTAGTTCCCTTCATCCTTCAGGGCAGAGGCCTTCCCAAGAGCACAGAATGCCTGAGGAGGAGGGAGGAAGCAGTGGGGATACTCTTGCCATGGAGGCTCTCTTTGCTTCTGGCTTGAAATGTGAGCCAGCTCTCAGCTCAAAATATTTGAATTACTAACCAATGAGATGCCTGTACTTATCTTGAAGAGAGGTAGACTTAGAATCATGCTTTTCTGTGTGAACAAAGGTTTCCCTTGAGAATAAGTCACTACCCACTGTGAGAATCCACATCCTTAGATTGGCCTCGTCTTATTCTCTCTCTGAATCAGTTCTTAATTTATTTGCTGTGACATAGCCAGAGAAATAATGATTATGTGTTTGCATGAGTATACACACATATAATCAGCATTTCCATGGTCATATGTATTTCTATTCTTGGAGGGACAGTGTTGCAAGTGTCTAATTATTTAGCTCTTGACTTGGGTACTGAGTTAGCTGAGGATTTCTCTCCATTGTCTTTGAGAGGAAACAGCTCCTCTGCTGAGGGAGATCCATTCTAGCCTGGAGACAGTAGGCGGGAAGGAAAGGAGTGACTGAGGGTGGGAGTCGGGGAGGATGGATAGTGTGAAAGGAAGATCCTTGGAACCTTCATCAGCAGTGGGTAGATGACCCTGGGAGAGAAGGGAAGGCAGATAGCAAAAGGGCAATCAGGCAGGGAATTGGACTGTTAATGCGTGTCCTCAGGACTCTATTCTAGGAAATGGGGATTTGAAAGAACCACAGACAGTGCAAACCCTAAAAACTCTGTGTGGTTCCACATGAAAGCCACTCTCTGTGACAGCAAATTCCAGGCCCTAACTTTGGGTGACATTTAAATGTGTCTCTTGAATAACAAACTTTAATAGAAGTCTGATTTGTTTTTTTTCCCCCTCAAATAAAACATTGTTTTGTTGAGATAATTAGAGAAGAGAGAGAGGTGAATACGATCCTCAAAACTTTTTAAGTAGACAGAGCTGGAGGGCCAGGTTTGCTTTGCTAAAAATAGTTTCTCAAATGGTAACTGTGGGGAATTCCCTGATGGTCCAGTGGTTAGGACTCGGCGCTTTCACTGCTCCGTCCCCAGGTTCAAGGCTTGTTGGGAAACTAAGGTCTTGCAATCTTATGTGGTGGGGCAGGAAAAAAAACAGTAACTATTATTGAATATGAACATGTTAGCTGATGGGATTGGGAGAATGACATGAGAATGTTATGCACTCACAAACCAGTTCCATAGGCTTAATCTGGGCATAGGTTATCTTCGTGTCCCTTTCTTTTCTCGTTACCCACTGACCACCAGAGTTTAGATTACCAAAGGAATGTTGGAGCTATATGGAGGTGAATGGGGTGGAGATGGTGGGTAGCGGGATGGGAAGGAGGGAGAGAGATGACTGGCAGTGCACCTATGAAAGGCAGATCTTGGGAATCATGTAGCTTTTTACCCAATCCTACCACGTGACCTAACAAGCTTCTTTTATGTCTCAGGCTAACTGGTCTCAATCTGAGCTCACATTGCCCCAGGCTACAGTTCATTTCTCAAGCCATAGGTCACTGACTCCTAATTATGGTTTTGTCCTGCCCCATGGAAGTCTCTAAAACAGCCTGGACTCCAAAACTAGTGACTCAGTTACTGGGATTCATAAGCAAACCCACCTGTAACTTGGGAGGTAGGGAATGTGGGGGTAGCAGTGATTGGATAAATGGGTATCTGTTGGGAAGTTAATTGTTTGCCAGAACCATGATGATATGAATTGCATTCATTCATACAGATTTTAACACAATGTGACCAAAATGTACCTCATGCTGTATTGCTGGGGCACAGTGCCTCCTCTTGTAATCCATTCTCCAACAGCTGTCAGAGCCATCTAGAACATTAATTGGATGACACCACATTCTACATAGAACCAGTTTTTCTAATCTCTTATTCAAGGACTTTGATCTTGCCCCTGTTTACCTCTCTAGGCTCTTTCTAAACACATTATGTCTTATTTTATGTTGCTTGTAGATTCTCAGACATGTGCTTCTGTTTTGTGTGTCCATTTCTTTCTTTATTCAAGAAATGCCTTCCTACCTACATCTTTTTTTCAAAAATATCCTTCAAACCCCCAATTTCCTTCTTTTTTGATAACACCATATGTTTAGCTCTTTTTAAAACATTTAAGCATATTAATATTATTTAATTATATGTCTGTCTCCCCACCTATGTTCTCAGCACAGTTAACAATCTTAGGGGTGACCATCTGGCCTAACCTGGCCTAGAGTCCATGTTATATGAATTTGAATTGGGACGTTGAGAGAGATTCTGCCTTTGTATGGTTGGATCAGTAACATGTGCTTAGGGATTACCTGAAGCTATGTTTTCTAACATATTGTTCCCCAAATAGGATTTGAAAAGAACAATAGGAGTAATAAAGCAGTCCATTCCTCAGACCCAGCTATATTTCTTTCATTTCTATATCTTATAATTAAGTCACCCTTTATGCTTAAGCCCCTCAACTGGTTTTCTGTTGCTTCCCACTAAAAGAGTTCTAACCAATACAGTCTAGGGTTTAGTAAGTGATAGATGACATTTGTTGAACTGGACTCCAGTGGGAAGTCTTGATTTCTGCTCTAATGGAGCTTCCTACCACTCTACTTTAGGAAGAAGAAAAGTAACCAATGTGAAACCCTTGGATAACAATACACAGCTCCATGTCATCAAACCTCCGGTCTTGGGATGTAGACTGTTAGCATTATAGGGATGCTGACAAAAGTTTGTTCAGGTCAGAGTGGGGTTAACCAGGAAAAGCTTCCTGATGGTTACAGAACTTGGCTTGTCCTCAAAGAATAGGTAGAGTTTGCCTTTGACCTATGGTGTTCCAAAAGAAAGGTTCCAGAAGGACCCCTTGCAGACCTCAAAAGCCCTAGATAAGTCTAGATGATTATGATCCTGGCAGAGATCCAAGCAACTTCAGAATCACTAAAGATAAGGATCCTTCAATGGGCTGTATCTTGACTGTGCCAAAAGGGACTTTGAACAGAAATTATCCAATGCTGACTGGGCCTAATAGTGATGAATAATGTGGAACACCTTGGAGGAGCCCTAGGAAGCTGAAGAATAAGCTGTAGTTATTATTTTATGAACCTCTCTGTGCACCTGGAGGATGACCCCAGTGATTCTTAATCTAAATGGTGGGATTAAATGGCAGTGGCTAGCTAGGCATTGCTAACTTTGAATTGGTATTTGTGATTTTGAAAGTTCCTGTGCAGAAGGAAAAACTTTCTCTTCTCTTTTCTTTTTTCATGTCATTAGATCTGCTAGGCCCAGTTTCCTTCAAGTGACCTGAGAAGATGGCATGGAGTGCTTACATGGGCACCAAATGTCTGGTTTGTTTACTGCTGTTAAATTGCATAGTCTGTGAAGTCCATTTGCTTTCCTTCCTTACGACGTGGATTTGAAAGCTTAGATCTGAGGAAAAAAAGACCCGTTTGCCCTAGATTTGGTAGTGTCCCAGCGAAACAAATCTTTATGCTGCTCTTTGCTCAGCATAGCATGAAGATTTATTTAATGTAAAAAAAAAGTTATGCATTTGCTCTTCTTTCAGGTTACTACATATAAATGGAGTTATTGCATATAAAATCTTGATAATATTTTCTATAGCCCAGGAAAATTATACATAGGCTTGTAGGTATTATAGATATACTATTAATAGTTTATACTCACAAACCAATCCATGTTCAATTAGCTTCATATATTTAGTGTTTACTATGTGCTATTTATGTGTTAGACAGGGAAAAATAAGACAGAAATCTTTATGTGAAGAATATTCACATAATGATCAATGCATAAAAGAGAACATATAAGATACAGAGGAAGGATGAATGAACTTTACTAAGGAGATCAAGGAAGACTTCTCTAGAGAACTTCTGGCTGGCTTTTAATGAATAAGTGGGTATTCACTGGATATACATAAGGGAGAAGGAGTGAGAAGTAATTGATGGGGCAGGATTGGCAGATCCAAAGGCAAGGGGAATAGCAACATTTGTTACAGGAACTCTACATAATTCAAATTGTTGGAGCATGAGATGCAAACTTGGGTTAGGGAAGATGAGCCTGGAAAGGCAGGCAGGAACCCACTCATGAAGTGTGTCCTAGACTATTTTTCATATGGAAAGGAGCCAGTGATGAGGTTTAAACAAGAAAGTTAAGTAAACCAATTTGCATTCATTTATTCATTAAGGCTGTCAGCCAGTTAATAAGAATTAATTGAGTCACTACTATGTGCCAAGTTCTCTGTGAAGCTCTGAGGGTATAATCTTTCTCTTGATGGAAGTAGAGAGGACAGGTAAGGGAGAAACAAATATGTGATGAGTGCTCTGAAGGATAAGGGTAAATTCCATGGGATCTAATCTAGTCTGGAGGGGTGAGGATTGAAGAAGTATACTACTTCTTATAAAATATGAGTTAATGTAAATTATGAGTTAATGAAGCAAATGGGGAAAGGAAGGTATCAAAGACAGAAGGGAGGGATAGACACAAAATCCCCAAGGGAGAAGCTAACTAGGTTGTTTCAGGTACATGATGGTACATCAGGATGGCTGAAATGTGAAAGGCCATGGGAAAGAGTAGCAGATGAGGGATTGGGTTGGTTTGATAGTCTTTGTTTGTTTTGGTTTAATTAGACCGATAGATGATTGTAGCAGCAGACTAGAGGATGGGCTGTGAGAATGGAAACTAGAAGGAGGAAGAAAACGAGAGGTTGCAGTAGTCCACAGGACATGTGATGAGCTGATTTAGGACAATGGCAGTGGTAATGGTGATGGTGAGAGGATGCTGAGAGCTCTTTAGGTGATAGGGTCAATAGGACTTAATAACTGAGATCCGAGGGCTAAGAAAAAGAAAACAGGATGACTTGGGCTTCCCTGGTGGCTTAGTGGTGAAGAATCCACCTGCCAGTGCAGGAGAGGAGAATCCCAGGGACAGAGGAGCCTGGCACTATAGTCCATGGGGTTGCAAAAGAGTCTGATACAATTTAGCAAATAAACAATAACAGCAGAGGATGACTTGGTTTTCTGCTTGGTTACTGGGAATTGAAAATCACCAACCAAGATAGGAAATACAGTAAGTTTTTTCAACTCTGGCATGGCTTCCACTGCTGACTGTTTACATGGACCTTGAACTTCTTGTCTCACTCTGCTGCTCAGCACTTGTGCCCTATATTAAAAAACAATATACTTTTATTAAATGAAAAATAACACATGATATAGTAAAACAATTCAAAGAGTACATGTGTGTATGAGTGAAGTGAAAGTCACTCAGTCGTGTCCAACTCTTTGTGACCCATGGAATTCTCCAGGCCAGAATACTGGAATGGGTAGCTTTTCCCTTCTCCAGGGGATCTTCCCAAGCCAGGAATCGAACCAGGGTCTCCTGTGCTTTGCAGACGGATTGTTTACCAACTGAGCTACCAGGGAAGGAAACTTAAAATCCCCCTTCTCATAATTCCTAGTCCATTTCCCCAAAGGTAACCTCTGATAGTAATTCTTCCAGAAAAATATTGTATGCACCTACAAGCATCTATATGTAGTCTTTACAAATATGAACAAGCAGAATCTTACAGACTGTTATGCACTTTGCTGCTTTTCATTGTAATATCTTGGAAATAATTCTCTATCAGAACATATTTCATTCTTTTTTATGACTGCTTAATACATTGTTCCATTATATAGACATTTGTGTACATTCTAGCTCTTTATTCATTCTTTAAATTGATAATTATTGAGGGACTACTATGTGCCAGACATAATCTCTGCCTCTTGAAAGTCAATGATCTAATGGGAAATATCATCATTAAATTGTAGAAAAGTAGAATTGCAACCATGGCATATGCTCCAGAGGTGCTTTGACAACCTGAAATAGGGTGTTTGACCTTGTCAGCGAGGCCGAGAACTGCTCTCCTGAGAAATTCATTCTTGAATTGACTACTGAAAGATAAGTAGCAGTTACCAAAGTAAAGAAGAGAAAAGAATATTCTCAGCACAATACTAAGGGTAGATGCATT
Source organism: Odocoileus virginianus (assembly GCF_023699985.2). NCBI lineage: Eukaryota > Metazoa > Chordata > Mammalia > Artiodactyla > Cervidae > Odocoileus > Odocoileus virginianus. The sequence goes on along the minus strand of NW_027224264.1, from coordinate 4,517,183 downwards.
TTAAATACTGATATACAACAGAAAAATCCTTATTATCCAGATATTCATTATCTGAGTCACTGAGGTTACAAGATTTTAGGGAGAAGCAAAAATCATTAGAGCACAACATTTTTTTTTGGCTGCTTATCATTTTTTTTAAATTGAAGTATACCTGTTGTACAATATTGTATATTAAAGGTATACAATATAGTGATTCAAACTTTTTAAAGGTTATACCCTACTTGTAGTTACTATAAAATATTGGCTATTAATATATTCCCTGTGTTGTACAATATATCCCTGTAGCTTATTTTATACATAATATTAATAGTTTATTCTTCTTAATCCTCTATGCCTATCTTGCCCCCCCCTTCCCTGTCCCCACTGGTAGTGACTAGTCTGTTCTCTATGGGCCTGTTTCTTTTTTATTATATCCACTTGTTTGTTGTATTTTTTAGATTCTACATATAAGTGACATATATTTATTTTGCTCTGACTTAGTATGATAATCTCTAGGTCTCATCCATGTCACTGCAAATGGCATTATTTCATTCTTTTTATGGCTGAGTAATATTCCATTGTATATATATCACATCTTTATCCGTTCTTTTGTTGATGGACATTTTGGTTGCTTCCATGTCTTGGCTATTTTAAATAGTGCTGCTATAAACTTTCGGGTGGATGTATCTTTTTGAATGACAGTTTTCATTTTTTCCAGATAAATGCCCAGCAGTTTGGATTGCTGGATGATACAGAAACTCTATTTTTAGTTTTTTAAGGAAACTCCATACTGTTTTCCATAGTGGCTACACCAATTTACATTCCCACCAACAGTGTAGGAGGGTTCCCTTTTCTCTAAACACCCTCTCCAGCATTTATTATTTGTAGACATTTTGATGTTGACACTTCTGACTGGTGTGAGATTATACTTCATTTTCTTGTTAATTTTGATTTGCATTTCTCTAATAATTAGCACACTGAGCATCTTTTCATTTGCTTATAGAAAACATCTATAAGTTTTCTCTGGAGAATTGTCTAGTCAGATCTTCTGGCCATTTTTATTTTTGATTTGGTTGTTGGTTATATATATATATACACATATATATTATATGTGTGTGTGTGTGTATGTATTGAACTGTATGAGGTGCTTGTATATTTTAGAAATTAAGACTTTATCAGTAACATTATTTGCAAATATTTTCTCCCATTCTGTAGGTTGTCTTTCGATTTTGATTATGATTCCCTTTGCCGTGCAAAAGCGTTTAGGTTTTTTTTAGGTCCCATTTGTTAATTCTTCCAATTTGCCTTGATTCAAGGACCTAACATTCCAGGTTCCTATGCAATATTGCTCTTTACAGCATCGGACCTTGCTTCTATCACCAGTCACATCCACAACTGGGTATTGTTTTTGCTTTGGCTCCATCCCTTCATTCTTTCTGGAGTTATTTCTTCACTGATCTCCAGTAGCATATTGGGCACCTACCAACCTGGGGAGTTCCTCTTTCAGTATCCTATCATTTTGCCTTTTCATACTGTTCATGGGGTTCTCAAGGCAAGAATACTGAAGTGGTTTGCCATTCCCTTCTCCAGTGGACCACATTCTGTCAGACCTCTCCACCATGACCCGGCCGTCTTGGGTGGCCCCACATGGCATGGCTTAGTTTCATTGAGTTAGACAAGGCTGTGGTCCTGTGATCAGATTGGCTAGTTTTCTGTGATTGTGGTTTCAGTGTGTCTGCCCTCTGATGCCCTCTGGCAACACCTACCGTCTTACTTGAGTTTCTCTTACCTTGGACGTGGGGTATCTCTTTACAGCTGCTCCAGCAAAGTGCAGCCGCTGCTCCTTACCTTGGATGTGGTTGCTCCTCTCAGCCAGGAGATGGCAAGAGTGAATGTCGACATTCTAGGAATCAGTGAACTAAAATGGACAGGAATGGGTGAATTTAACTCAGATGACCATTATATCTACTACTGTGGGCAGGAATCCCTTAGAAGAAATGGAGTAGCCATCATGGTCAACAAAAGAGTCTGAAATGCAGTACTTGGATGCAGTCTCAAAAATGACAGAATGATCTCTGTTTGTTTCCAAGGCAAACCATTCAATATCACGGTAATCCAAGCCTATGCCCCAACCAGTAACGCTGAAGAAGCTGAAGTTGAATGGTTCTATGAAGACCTACAAGACCTTTTAGAACTAACACCCAAAAAAGATGTCCTTTTCATTATAGGGGACTGGAATGCAAAAGTAGGAAGTCAGGAAACACCTGGAGTAACAGGGAAATTTGGCCTTGGAGTATGGAATGAAGCAGGGCAAAGGCTAATAGAGTTTTGCCAAGAAAGTGCACTGGTTATAGAAAACACCCTCTTCCAACAGCATAAGAGAAGACTCTACACATGGGCATCACCAGATGGTCAACACTGAAATCAGATTGATTATGTTCTTTGCAGCCAAATATGGAGAAGCTCTATACAGTCAGCAAAAACAAGATGGGGAGCTGACTGTGGCTCAGATCATGAACTCCTTATTGCCAAATTCAGATTTAAATTGAAGAAAGTAGGGAAAACCACTAGACCATTCAGGTATGACCTAAATCAAATCCCTTATGACTATACAGTGGAAGTGAGAAATAGATTTAAGGGACTAGATCTGATAGACAGAGAACCTGATGAACTATGGACGGAGGTTCATGACATTGTACAGGAGACAGGGATCAAGACCATCCCCATGGAAAAGAAATGCAAAAAGGCAAAATGGTTGTCTGAGGAGGCCTTACAAATAGCTGTGAAAAGAAGAGAAGTGAAAAGCAAAGGAGAAAAGGAAAGATATTCCCATTTGAATGCAGAGTTCCAAAGAATAGCAAGGAGAGATAAGAAAGCCTTCTTCAGCAATCAATGCAAAGAAATAGAGGAAAACAACAGAATGGGGAAAGACTAGAGATCTCTTCAAGAAAATTAGAGATACCAAGGGAACATTCATGCAAAGATGGGTTCAATAAAGGACAGAAATGATATGGACCTAACAGAAGCAGAAGATATTAAGAAGAGGTGGCAAGAATACACAGAAGAACTGTACAAAAAATATCTTCATGACCCAGATAATCACGATGGTGTGATCACTCACCTAGAGCCAGACATCCTGGAATGTGAAGTCAAGTGGGCCTTAGAAAGCATCACTACAAACAAAGCTAGTGGATGTGATGGAATTCCAGTTGAGCTATTTCAAATCCTAAAAGATGATGCTGTGAAAGTGCTGCACTCAATATGCCAGCAAATTTGGAAAACTCAGCAGTGGCCACAGGACTGGAAAAGGTCAGTTTTCATTCCAATCCCAAAGAAAGGTAATGCCAAAGAATGCTCAAACTACTGCACAGTTGCACTCATCTCACATGCTAGTAAAGTAATACTCAAAATTCTCCAAACCAGGCTTCAGCAATACATGAACCATGAAATTTCAGATGTTCAAGCTGGTTTTAGAAAAGGCAGAGGAACCAGAGATCAAATTGCCAACATCCGCTGGATCATCGAAAAAGCAAGAGAGTTCCAGAAAAACATCTATTTCTGCTTTATTGACTATGCCAAAGCCTTTGACTGTGTGGATCACCACAAACTGTGGAAAATTCTGAAAAAGATGGGAATACCAGACCACCTGACCTGCCTCTTGAGAAATCTGTATGCAGGTCAGGAAGCAACAGTTAGAACTGGACATGGAACAACAGACTGGTTCCAGGAAGCAACAGTTAGAACTGGACATGGAACAGACTGGTTCCAAATAGGAAAAGGAGTATGTCAAGGCTGTATATTGTCACCCTGCTTATTTAACTTATATGCACAGTATATTATGAGAAACACTGGGCTGGAAGAAGCACAAGCTGGAATCAAGATTGCCGGGAGAAATCAATAACCTCAGATATGCAGATGACATCACCCTTATGGCAGAAAGTGAAGAGGAACTAAAAAGCCTCTTGCTGAAAGTGAAAGAGGAGAGTGAAAAAGTTGGCTTAAGGCTCAACATTCAGAAAACTAAGATCATGGCATCTGGTCCCATCACTTTATGGGAAATATATGGGAAAACAGGGGAAACAGTGACTTTATTTTTTTGGGCTCCAAAATCACTGCAGATGGTGATTTCAGCCATGAAATTAAAAGATGCTTACTCCTTGGAAGGAAAGTTATGACCAACCTAGATAGCGTATTAAAAAGCAGAGACATTACTTTGCCAACAAAAGTCCATCTAGTCGAGGCTATGGTTTTTCCAGTGGTCATGTATGGATGTGAGAGTTGGACTGTGAAGAAAGCTGAGCACTGAAGAACTGATGCTTTTGAACTGTGGTGTTGGAGAAGACTCTTGAGAGTCCCTTGGACTGCAAGGAGATCCAACCAGTCCATCCTAAAGGAGATCAGTCCTGGGTGTTCACTGGAAGGACTGATGCTGAAGCTGAAACTCCAGTACTTTGGCCACCTCATGTGAAGAGTTGACTCATTGGAAAAGACCCTGATGCTGGGAGGGATTGGGGACAGGAGGAGAAGGGGACGACAGAGGATGAGATGGCTGGATGGCATCACCGACTCAATGGACATGAGTTTGAGTAAACTCCAGGAGTTGGTGATGGACAGGGAGGCCTGGCGTGCTGTGATTCATGGGGTCGCAAAGAGTCGGACATGCCTGAGTGACTGAACTGAACTGAACTGTTAATTCTTGCTTTTGTTTCCACTACTCTAGGAGATGGTCCAGAAAAATATTTTTATGATTTATGTCTAAGAATGTTCTGCCTATGTCTTCTGATGACTAAACTTCCTATGGAGTTTTATAGTATCTGGTCTTACATTTAGGTCTTTAATCCATTTTGAATTTATTTTTGTGCATGGTATTAGAGAATGTTCTAATTTCATTCTTTTACATGTAGTTGCACTGTTTTCTCAGGACCACTTATTGAAGAGAATATCTTTTCTTCATTATATAGTCTTCCCTCCTTTGTCATAGATAAATCAACCATAAATGTGTGGGCTTCTTTTAGGGCTTTCTATTCTGTTCCATTGATCTATGTGTCTGTTTTTATGCCAGTACCATACTGTTTTGATTACTATAGCTTTGTAGTATAGTCTGAAGTCAGGGTGTGCAGTTCCTCCAGCTCTGTTTTTCTTTCTCAATATTGTTTTGATATTCAAAGTCTTTTGTGTTTCCATACAAATTTCAGAATTATTTGTTCTAATTCTGTGATAAATGCCAAACCAAGAATACAGCAAATCTTTCCATCTCTCTGTGTTATCTTCAATTTATTTATTCAGTGTCTTATAGTTTTCTGAGTATAGTTATTTTACCTCCTTAGTCAGGTTTATTCCTAGGTATTTTATTCTTTTTGATGTGATGGTAAGTGGGATTTTTTCCTTAATTTCTGTTTCTGATAGTTTGTTGTTAGTATATAGAAATACAACAGAGTTCTGTATATTAATTTTATATCCTGTAACCTTTACTAAATCTATTGAACTCTAATAGTTTTTTGGTGGGCTTTAGGATTTTCTGTATATAGGATCATGTCATCTGAAAACAGTGAGCTTCATTCTTCAGTGAATTGATCACTTGGAAAATTTTACTTAATACTGCTCCTTATTTTATGCTGGTTCCTATCATTGCACATCATATAAATGTCTTTAGCAGTTTCTATTAGGTTGGTGCAAAAGTAACTGTGGTTTTTGCATTGTTGAAATTTGCTGTTTGATATCAGAATACATTCTTAAATAAATGTGGTTATCATTTTAATGTACACTTCTTGCTTTATGTTTTTTTTTGCTAATGACTTACTTGCTCTTTATTTTATATTTATTTTAGACTATGGAAATGATGTTAGACAAAAAGCAAATTTGAGCAGTTTTCTTATTTGAGTTCAAAATGTGTGGTAAAGCAGTAGAGACAGCTCCCAACATTAACAATGTATTTGGCCCAGTAACTGGTAACAAACATACAGTGCAGTGGTGGTTCAAGAAGTTTTGCAAAGGAGATGAGAACCTTGAAGATGAGGAGCATAGTGACCAGCCATTGGAAGTTGACAATGACCAATTGAGAGCATCATCAAAGCTGATCCTTTTACAGCTATGCAAGGAGTTGCCAAATAACTCAATGTTGACCATTCTATGGTCATTTGGCATTTGAAGCAAATTGGAAAGGTGAAAAAGCTGGATAAATGGATGCCTTGTGAGCTGACCAGAAATAAAAAAAATCATCATTTTGAAGTGTCATCTACTCTTACTCTATGCAACAACAACAAATCATTTCTCGATCATGTGATGTGTGATGAAAAGTCGATTGTATATGATAACTGTGACAACCAGCTCAGTGGTTGGACTGAGAAGAAGCTCCAAAGCACTTCCCAAAGCCAAACTTGCACCAAAAAAAAGGTCATGGTCACTGTTTGGTGGTGGTCTGCTGCCAGTCTGATCCACTACAGCTTTCTGAATCCCAGTGAAACCATTACATCTGAGAAGTATGCTCAGCAAATCAATGAGATGCACTGAAAACTGCAACACCTGCAGCTGGCATTGGTCAACAGAAAGGGCCCAATTCTTCTCCAAGACAATGCCCAACCACATGTCACACAACCAAAGCTTCAAAAGTTGAGTGAATTGGGCTATGAAGTTTTGCCTCATCTGCCATATTCACCTGACCTCTTGCCAACCAACTACCACTTCTTCAAGCATCTCGACAACTTTTTGCAGGGAAAATGCTTCCACAACCAGCAGGATGCAGAAAATGCTTTCCAAGAGTTCATCAAATCCTGAAGCACAGATTTTTACACTACAGGAATAAACAAACTTATTTCTCATTGGCAAAAATGTGTTGATTGTAATGGTTCCTATTTTGATTAATAAAGATGTGTTTGAGCCTAGTTATAATGACTTCTCTGGTGGCTCAGACAGTAAAAGCGTCTGCCTACAATGCGGGAGACCCAAGTTTGATTCCTGGGTTGGGAAGATTCCCTGGAGGGGGAAATGGTGACCTGCTCCAGTACTCTTGCCTGGAAAATCCCTTGGACAGAGGAGCCTGGTAGGCTACAGTCCATGGGGTTGCAGAGGGTTGGACATGACTGAGTGGCTTCACTTTCACTTCTCATAATGATTTAAAATTCACAGCCTGAAACCACAATTACTTTTGCACCGCTTTTGTATTTTTGAAAGTACAGATCAGTCACAAAGTGAAATATCAAATTTTGTAAAAGATACAAAATTTAATCAAGTTGTTGAAAGTGGAGATTTGGTTGACTTTTAAAAAGCCATTGACAGGTAAGGACTTGGCAAAGTTTATTTTTGAGGAAAAGAACAAATTCATACAAATAGGGTCCTTGGGAAAATTGAGGTAATCATAAAGCTTATTGTTTATGATCCTGTTGTAAAATAAGAAAGATGCCTATTGCAATATCATGCCATTTTTTTTAGAAAAGTCACAGCAAGGAAATCTGCAACCAGTATTTGAAAACTACATTGTAATTTTCGTGTATAGTTGCATGAAATCTTTCTTGTTTTAAAAAAAAGATTGAGCAGACTCAGTTTGCATTAATTTTTTAAAAATAAAATTCCAATTAAATTTAATGAAAGTCGATGATATCTGGCTCTCATTTTAAGTATTTGGTTGGCCAAAAAGCTCATTTGATTTTTTTCTTGTAGGCTGCTGAGAAAAGCCTGACACAACTTTTTGGCCAACCCAATAGCTTTCCTTTAAGTGGCCCCTTTTCCAGTAGTGATTATTCTTGGATAAATAGAATTTCTCTATTGCTCATTTAGCCTCCCCAGAGGTGGGACCAATTTACATTTCCACCAACAGTATGTGAGAGCGTATGAGAGTGCCTGTTACTTCTTATCTTGGCAAGCTTTTGAATTATTGAGAATCTGAAGGGTGAAAAAGGCACCTTCATAGCTGTCTTTATTTGCATTTCATTAATCATGAATAAGGTCAAGCATCATTTCAAATGTTTAATGGCCATTTATGTTTCATTTTCTGAGAAATGCCTGCTAATATTCTTTGCCTCTTTTTCTTTGGGGGCTGTTCATCCTTTAGTCATTGATTTTTACAATCTTATTGTGAATGAAGAGACAGTCATTTGTTTGTCGTATATGCTGCAAACACTCTTCCAATCTGTCTTTTGTTTTTGGAATTGTCAATAAAATAAGCCTTACATTTGTTTGGAGTCAGTTTTATTTGTCTTTTTCTTTTTGGATTCTGAGGTTTGTATTCTGTTTTGGAAGTACTTCTAGCTTCAAGTTTATGAATTAGTCTCCCTGTGTTTTTACCTAGCAATTTTATGGTTTTGTTTTTTTCATTGTTGAAATATTTAATCCAGAGAAGATTTATTTTATTATAATAAATGCAGAAGAAATTCAGCCTTTTCCTGAAATGGTCACATATTCCCAACATATTAATTGAATTATACATATCTTCTTTGCTGATGTGAAATGTCATCTTTGTCAAACACTGAACCTTCATATGCATATTAGTCTAATTCTGAACTGTACTGTATTCCATTGATTTACCTGTTTCTTCTACTTTATTAAATTCTTTTAATCTTTGCAGCTTCACAGTGCTCTTAATTTTGTTCTATACTTCTTTCAGAATGTTCCTTGCTATTCTTGAGTATATTTTGTCTTAGATGACAGAAATGTGTTAAGATGTACTCCTACTACCATGGGTTTTTAGGGATTTCTCCTTGCATTTTATGTAGTTTATGTTCTGTGTATTCTGATTCTGTTATTTGGTGTATGAATATTTATGGCAGTTATATCCTTATTGTGGATGGTGTCCTTTATCAAAACACTTTTTTCCTTGAATTCAATCTTCTCTGTTATTAATATCATAACCTCTGCTTTCTTCTTTCATCATTTTTATGGTATGTAATATGTTTCATAGTTCAGTAATGCTGTTTTGGTTTTCAATTTGTTTTCTTAGCTCTGTAGTCTCCCTTCTCATCTCATTCTTATCATTCCATTGTTTTATCATTTGTCTTTGATGTCTTGTTTCAATGACTCTATGTATTCTGGAAATATTTCTTTTCTTTAGTGGGAATGTTTTCTTCAGGCACAGATTCATCATCTGTATTTCCTTCTCTCCTTCTTTCCCTTGCTTTTCCCCACCCCATCTCTTTCCTATAGTATTTTTGCAGTTTTTATTCTACACAATTTCATTGTATTCATGTTTAAGTTAAAAGACTTCTCAGAAATGTTCTGTATATAGTGTGATGATTTCCTCTGCATAATAATGACTGGGAACCACTGACCCAAGTGTCAGAACCATTTATTCCACGTTGATGTCTCCAGCTCCAGGTTGTCATCTAACTCAAGATGAAGCCTAGGATCTTCCCTTTCAAAAAGTACGTTAATGCCAGAAATCAACTTTTCCCACTCTATCCTTCCATCTTAGACCTTAGAGATAAAGCATATAAACCTTTGGGTTTTGGTCACAGCACTACTTTCTTGTGTACTTGGAGGGGGAAATTCATCAGGTCATGTCCATGTGCCTCTTCTTTCTGAGTCCCTAACTACTCCAGTTTCATCATACTTAATTACTCGTTTGTTTTCTATTCTGTCCAGTCTCAGTTGTTGACAGAAAAAAAAAATGATCTGTCGGTGATGATGATTGTTTTGTCTTCTCACTCCTACATCTGCCCTAGCCCGCAAAACCCAGAATGAAGCCTTACTGACTCTGCTGCTGTTTTCTCTGTAAATTGGCAAGATTCTGAGCTGGTAAGGAGTAACTTCTCTTCTTGAAAGATATTCCAGATCTTTTCCTTCCAGTGTATTTTCATGATTTTTATACACTCACATTCTTTCCACTGTACTAATTCATGGTAGAAAGTAGCTTGGTGAGAGCTGTATTAATTCTGGGAATCTTCCATTTCTCATTTCTGTTAGCTTCAGTTTTATTGTGGCGTGAATGTGTACCTTTGTTTTGTTTGCTGCTTATTTTATGTTTTTATTGTTTTCATGATATATTGGGGAAAGATTTTGTGTGAACAAGCCTAACTCCACCACCTTATCCTTAGAATTCATTTGTGTTGTCTTTATTTTTCTATCTAGCTTCATTTCTAATAATGAAGTGCTGTAATTCTTGGTTCTTTGTCTTCACCCTTTCCCTTGGTCCAGGGTAGTTAAAAGCCTATGTTATCTAATCTGTGATGTGGTTTAGGGTACTTACTACAATGCCAGGATGGCCTTGATATGTGAGGATTAGCTGCTAGAAATTCAGTTAATAGTACAGGCAATGCAATTTATTTTTCTGTTATTGAACATGGAAATATCTTATTGTCCTATTGTCTAAATCAGGGGTCTCTAAACTTGGGAATCTAATGCTTGATGATCTGAGGTGGAGCTGATGTAATAATAGAAATAAAATGCACAATAAATGTAATACACTTGAATCATCCCAAAACCACACGTCTACCCCATCCATGGAAAAATTGTCTTTCACAAAACCAGTCCCTGGTGCCAAAAAGGTTGGTGACCATTGGTCTAAATGGTCTAAATGGTCTAAATCAGGATATAAGATACAGAATATTTCAGGCAATATCCTATCTTCTCAAGACAGACTAAATCTCAAAAGTTTGATTTGAGAAAATGTGAGAATTCAGCTGACATTGCTGAGCTGCATAGTTCAGAGCTGCCCAGAAAGCAGTTAGGACAGGCCACCTCCCTCTTTCACATCACCTGCTCTGTATGATACTGGATGGTGATACTGGTTTGGTCATCTGATGTCAATGTTAATGTTTCTTGGTATATGGTGACAAAAAGGTAGTTAGTCAACTATTTAGTTTGCTTTTTCTTTCAACAAATGTTGATGAGGTGCTTGCTATATGTTAGACACTGTTCTAGACACTAGAACCAAAGCAGTTGTGTTGAAGAGATACATCTCCTGCTCTTCTGGAGCTTCTCATCTAATAGAGGAGATGGACTAAATCAGACAAATAATCTAAAAAGCCCATATTTTTATTAGGTAGTGATAAGTGCCAGGAAGCAAATAAATGCAACTAGATGGATAGAACCAAATGAGATCAGCGCTCCCTTGGAGAAAATGGTCAGGTCAGTCTCTTTGAGCATGACTTGTTTGGGTGGCTGGGGTGGCATGTGAGGAAGGGGTGGGGAACTGCTCATTGAAGCTACTCTATGGAAAAGGAATCAACAAATAAATGTAAGTTTGTGAAAAGCTGCATGCTATGTTTCTCATGGAGATTCTCGATGCAGATTAGTATAAGAAAAACTCTTGGAAGTCCTAAAGGAAAGAAATCAGTTAATTTTGTACATCTCAGTGTCTCTTAGATATATTTGACAACTTTTTTTATGTGTAATGCCTATCCCAGGGAAGGAGGAGTGTTTTGGAAAGCAATGGACAACGTGTGACAGGGCAGCCACATAGGTCTCAGTTACAGCCCTGTCTGTTTTTAACTGAAGCTCATTTACTTAGAGCCCGTAATGACAGGAATGTCTGTGCTGGATTGTCCCCTTCTGATTATCTTGTCACCAATCCACTTTATGGAAAGAGAAATTGTAAGAAAACATTTTTATTTAATAAAGATAGGTGATATAAAAACATTCAGAATTGTTTGAATTAAAACCAACAGCTATGTGGTTGTGGAATTTTGGGGGCTAGAATAATTTAGCCCTGGCTCCTGTCTGTGATATGATGTAGACTTGTGCTGCTGACCATTGAAATGTTCAGGAGCCTCTGAGGCCCAGCAAAGTTTTGGGGACTCAGGGAGTCATTCAGTTAATTGTTCACTACTCCAGACTTTTTTCAGATAGAAAAAGTAAATCACATTTGAGAAATATATTCCACACTGGAGGTTGAATCTAAATTCTTAATTTAGATCTTCTTAATCTGTATTTAACCAGAAATTGCAAATGACCCTAAGCCCCCACCTTCCATTATCTATTCTGTGAAGCTTTCAGAAGCCACCACTAAGTGGGTGGGTCATGTGGTAGCTACTTTCAGCCATAGTCCTGAGTTTCTCTGCTTAAATGGGTGGAAGATTTTTAAAAAATTATTCGTTTTTTTGGATGGCTTGTGAAATCTTAGTTCCCTACCAGGGGTTGAATGCAGGTCACAGCAGTGAAAGCTCTTGAGTTTTCACCCCTGGACCACCAGGGAATTCCAGGAAGCATTTTAAAAAACACACTAGGTAATATATAAACTGGGTTGATGGGGATAAGAAAACCTGTAGTGCTGAAACTTCTTCCCAAATTCCTATGCATCTACTCAAATATATTTCTGTAGTCCTGGCTGTTACTTTCATGTTTTACTTTATGAACAGTTAAGTACTTTTCAAATGTTGAGTTCTTGGAAGATTTATACCTTGGAATGTCAGCCCAGTTTCAGAAGCATCAATTTAATGTTTCCCAGTGTATGGATATGAGAGCTGGACCATAAAGAAGGCTGAGTGCTAGAAGAATTGATGCTTTTGAACTGTGGTGTTGGAGAAGACTCTTGAGAGTCCCTTGGACAGCAAGGAGATCAAACCAGTCAATCCTAAAGGAAATCAGTCCTGAATATTCATTGGAAGGACTGATACTGAAGCTCTAATACTTTGGCCACCTGATGTGAAGAGCCAACTCATTGGAAAAGACCCTGATGCTGGGAAAGATTGAGGGCAGAAGGAGAAGGGGATGACAGAGGATGAGATGGTTGGATGGCATCACTGACTCAATGGACATGAGTTTGAGCAAATTCTGGGAGACAGTGAAGGACAGAAGGCCTGGCATGCTGCAGCCCATGGAGTTGCAGAGAGTGAGAGACAATAGAGTGACTGAACAACAACAAAGCTTTATTATTCATGACAGTCACCTGGGGGTGATGGGTATAACTGCAGTTTCAAGGTATTTCCCTGATCAAGAATCTGATTCAATAGACTGGAGATACGACTCAGGAATCTGCTTTTGTAACAACTCCCCAGGTGATTTTGATGCAGTGGTCCATGGATCACAATAAAGTAAACATTAATTTGGTTCAGAGCTCTCCCATCCATAGCCTAGTGGCCTATGCTCCTTAATTTCCATTCAACTTTAGGTCTCAGTTCTGGAGCTGCTATTGAGAATCATCTGGTTCACCAATACTGGCACTGTTGCCAGCATTGTTTCTTCCATGGAACTGTAAAATAGGAAAGCTATGTCAAGGTTTCTCTTTTAAAAAAGTATTGAAATATGTTTGATTTAGAGTGTTGTGTTAATTTCTGCTGTATAGCACAGTGACTCAGTTATATATATATTTCCTTTTTTAATATTCTTTTTCATTATGCTTTATCACAGTATATCAAATATAGTTCCCTGTGCTAGATAGTAGTACCTCATTGTTTATCCAGTTATATAGTTTGCATCTACTAGTCCCAAACTCCCAAGTTATCCCTCCCCCACCCCCATCCCCTTTGGCAACCACAAGTCTGTTCTTCATGTCAAAGCTTCCTTAATGGATCTCTTATTTTTGGAGCCAAGAGGTCTTTCTCCCTGTACTCCCCACATATAATAAATCTTCCAAAGAAGACAAAGTCACAGCACACTTCAACAATTTTCTTGAGAGCCTACTAGATTCAAGGCCAAGGATGATGTTTTATGCTTTCAAAGCAGAATTATTAATGAAGCCTTTAAGACCTTTATAACTGGAAAAAATTTCAAAAGGAGCCACCCTCAGGGGTTCAGAATCCAACTTCAGAATAAAGATTGAAAGGTTCCCCCCCCCTCCCAAACCTCCAACACCATCCTTGGTAATTTCTTTGATATTGCAAAAATAAAATTGCGCCTGTACATAAAACATCATTTAATATTCTGGGCAATTTATTTTTAAAGAGGAACTGTCAGTCTTTTGACAAGCTTCAAACTTAACTTACTTTCACAAATGTCAAAGTCGAGCATCAGGTTTATCTCATCAATCTTTGTAGCTTTGCAGCCAGGGAAAGAACTAGCTAACACTATCTTAGGGTCATGAAAATATTAGTTTAGTGAATCAGTAGACACGGGAATCTGTCTCTTGTTTGATATTTTATTTTAGCAGCTGAGCATAGGCTATGATATTCGAATATTGTTACAATATCTTAAAATTTTAATATTGTAGGAAGTCCAGAGTTTTGTGGTGGGGCATACATGAATATTATTTCCATAGTCTAAGTAACTCCAAATATCCGAAAAGGACTCTTCTTAACCAGATGTCAGTGATAACTCATAGGTTGAACAGTGGACTGGCTGCACCTTGCTTCACTTTTTACATAATCTCTGTTCTTCCCAGCAACCACTGGACAAAGGAGAACACTAGGCATTCCATGTAGAGTTTTCATGCAGATTTTCTCCTTCTGTTAGGCAGTTGCTCATCACTGCTTGCCCTGTGTAATCAGTGTCTTCCTAAGAGAATATGGGTAATTGACCATAGATACAATAATTTGATTAAGATGTCTATTTTCCTTGTTTTAAGATGGAAAACGTAATTTATCACATACTGAATCTGAATTTGTGGTGGTAATTCTATCTCTTTTGTTCAGTTGTGTGTGTGTGCGCGCATGTGTGCACACGTGTGTATGTATGTGTTTATACACAGATATTGTTCTCAGTCTCTAAAGTGTTCTTAAATAGATTATTTTGTCTTCCTCAATTAAATTAAGATACCAGACAGATAGATCACTCATGCTCATATAACGAGTTCCCTGGTTTTACTGATTAGTTTGGAATTATTTTGGAGAAAATATTGAGCATCTTAGGAATCATATTTGAGGTTCTGATTGTACCTTCTCTTCCATCAATTATGTCTGTAGTGTGTTTTGCACTAAAAAGTAAAAACAGCATGTATTAAGTGCCAGGCCTTCTGTTATATTTTTTCACATATATTGCCTCACTTTTAGTTATCAGTGACCCCATTTATGCTCCATTTTGTGTACAGGCTACTCTACCATGCCCTAGGAAGGGCACTGTGTTGGTGAAACTAAAGTTACATAAAATGAATGAAAGGCTCAGGTTGAAAGTTATAAGGTAACTTGTCAAGAAGTGTGGGTGCACTTAAATGGACCAGGTATGAGTGTTGGGGACTGTTGGTGTTCAAGAGGATTATTATGTGAGCCTTTATTTAAAGGAAATATGTGATTTTACACTTCCTGTCTGTTTTATCTTCTAACTTAACTTCACTCATATCACCTACCCCCAGGGCTTTATAAATTTGGATTTTCTCATAGTGGAATTTTTATTATGAAATATAAAATAGCATTCACAGGGAACTCAGTCGGGTTCTCTGTGATGACCTAGAGGAGTAGGCTGGGTGGTAGAAGGGAGGTTCAAGAGGGAGGGGATATACGTATACATATAGCTGATTCACTTTATTATACAGCAGAAACTAAGGTAACATTGTGATTATTTTCCAATAAAAAGCAAATTGAATCATGATGTACCAATGAAACCAACAGAATGTTATATGTCAATCATATCTCAATTAAAAAAATCCAAAAAACAAAAAAAATATATAGACTAAGTAGGCCACACAAAACCCAGATAGGGACATTTGTGAGGCAGAAATAGGACTTGGTATTTGGACCATTTTTATGGCAGGATAGGGTGGTCGTATCATTTTGTTTTAGTGCCAAATGGATGTTTTCCCCATCACAAAAACTGGAGTTTGTGATTAGAAGTTAGTAGTCTGCAAACTGAAACCCAACTGGGTTGCCGAGAGGCAGGCAGCTGCAAAGGAAAGCTCAGGCAATTATGCCTTTGCAAGAAGAATAAAAGCTTTCCCTAGCTGTTCAGGATTGTATAATCAAATCTCTGTCTGTCAATTGCTAGAGTCAGATCATGGGAGTTTGCCTACGATGACATAATCTGAAACCCAGGACGTGCAAAACCCATTAAAAAGAATACTTGGGAAAATGAGCCTGGTATACTGTACAGACTTTGAAATTGCTTTTCATAAGTTATCTCCAAATAATCAGATCTAGGGAGGAGAGGAGCCAAGCGTGAAGTGACAGGTATTTCACTAAAGAAGAAAACAGGCATTTCCATCTCATTGTTTCTTCCCTGAAATAATGGGGATAATAGTCATATTAAAAAGAAAATATAGCCAGAGATCTCCCCTCTACCACTTGCAAATGGGAAAACAGTAGGTGATTTTCCCTAAAGCCTCCACCTTTGTCCAAACTTCAAAATGCAGCACCTCCTCCTTCTCTGTCATTCCTCAAACCGATTTTATTCAACTGGCTGTTGTGTTTGGGTTGATGTTGATTTTCTTCCCTTCTTTGGGTTTTGTTACCTGTGCAATAGAGACTCGAGAAAGACCTGTAGATAAGATGAGACCTGGACCATTTCTCATCTCATCAGAAGATGAACACATTTATGCTAATAAATGTGTGCACAAGACAGCCAAGAGCTCTATCCCATAACTTATATCACTGGCTCTCCTGCACCAAGGAAATCGTTATCTCCAATGTATAGAGCTCACTCTCAGTCTAAACAAAACTTTTATGGTAGCCATATTGGCAAAAGACTGCTGACATAAAATTTATGTGGGGATAAAAATATGCTTGGAGGGGGTGTAAATTTTATATGGATATATAGATTTGCGAATTCAAACCTGACAAATTGATGGGATGGCCAGGGAGACCTGAATTTTCTTTTTTTAAAGGTGATAAAAATAACCTAAGGGCTGTAGACTGAGATAAAAATAAATGCACAACATAATGTATTTGATTTAATTTATGATGTCTTTCCTGTGGCTGTTCTTAACTGACTGGAAGGAAGTGGGGCTATGATGGCCTCACTTTTCGCCAGCAGAGGTGGTGTGGATGTGCGTATAAGAGGCATTGGGGAAACACTGCCCAGATCCTCCATCTAGTGAGAACTCACTGCTCAGCCACTTGGGGGTGAGGTTAGTTTAGAGCCTCCAGCTGTCGGCCCTTCAAGGTGTGCTTTAGCTGCAGAGGGTCATGTCGCCTGGGAGCATCCTGTAGCCAACGACAGATGTGGGAATAAAAGGCCCATCATCTCAGCCCACTTGGAACAACACTGAAGGGCCATTCTAGCTTCAGAACTCCCATGGAACCAGCCCAGTCTGCCCTTGAATGTGCCTTACAGCTTGCTTTCCCCTTTATTCCTTTCTGCTTCCTTTTCTTCCCTTCTACAAGTGTTGCTACCATACCATGAAAGTCTCTCAGTCGTGTCCGACTCTTTGCAACCCCATGGACTGTAGCCCGCCAGGTTCCTCTGTCCATGGGATTCTCCAGGCAAGAATACTGGAGTGGGTTGTCATGCCCTCCTCCAGGGGATCGTCCTGACCCAGGGACTGAACCAGCGTCTCCTGCATTGGCAAGGAGTTCTTTACCACTGAGCCATCAGGGATATTATATGTTAAAACTCTACCTAAAAGTTCACGCTTTTCTTTTGATTTAAAAAGAAAGCAAAATGTTATTGAAGGCCTTAGGCCCTGTGCCTATTGTCACTAATGGAAGAGGCCACCCCCACCCCCACCCCTGTGAGAGGAGGCACTGGGGTGCTGAGCACAATACAGGATGATGAAGCCTGGGAAGCCCGCTTTTGTTGCCCTCTCTTCCAACCTTAGATCACCTGTTTCCACACTGTCTCCCACTTTCCAGGGAACCAACTGACTGCTAGCCCTTATTTGGGAAAGGACCACTGGGGGTAAGATGCAAATGATGAATACAGCTGGGGTTTAATTATTTTCACTCTATAGGAGGGTAGTGGGGGAGGCCTCCTTTGAATGACAGCCCAGTTCTTGTTTCTGATTGTGTTATTTCCTTTCCACTCTCTATCTGGAGACCAGTGTTTTCTGGAAGGCCTTTATTGCCGAGACCTTGTCATAAACAGAGTTATTAGGCAGACAATGGGAGATGAGGAGAACTCAGGAAGGGGAAAATGGAGGGGTCAGTGACTGTTAATTTCAAACAAGCATCTTTGCCAAAATGAAATAATTACTGTATCTAGATAAAGCAGACGAAGTTGGAACAAGCAAATGTTCTTGGCAGGAAGTCGATCACATGCTGCACAATTCAATTTATGGGCAGCTACAGACAGCTTTAAAATATTTTTCTGCCTTAATGTGATGTTGAATTATTGAGCCCTTTTTTGTTAAACATTTATTAACAATCCAAAAATACCAATAAGTGGATCACCAATTGATTTGTCTTATTCTAAAATAACCCCTGTCAACTTCATCTTTCAGAATCGTCATTCCTGAATTTCTCAGAACATTGGAGGAGCTAGTCCTCTTTCTTGTCATCCACTACTAGGGAGTCTGACTTGCCCATTTCCAATAGAGCTGCCATCTCAACAGTGACCTTGAAAGAATTTACAAGCAGCAATTAGCATGTTTCAGTCTCTTATTCTAAAAACAAAATTTCACCCTTGATTCTCAGAGTACTATTCCTTTTTATTTTTTTTTTCTTATCCTAATTTATAAGTAGATCGCATTCTTTGTCTCCACTTTCACACCTCTATTCCCTCTTCATTCTACAGTAAACTGTCTTCTGCTGCCTTTATCCATGAAAACTACTCTTGTCAAGGTCAGCATTCTCACTGGGCAATGCCATCCACTCATCATCTATGTGCTGATGATTCCCAGGTGATGTTTTTGCCCCAACGTCTCCCTGAAATGTCAGGATTATATATTCAATGGCCTGCCAGCAACTCCAACTGGATGTCTCATAGACAGTTCAAACTCTTTATGTCCAAAACAGAACTCATCATTTCCCACCACACACCCATCCTTTCTTTTGATGTCTCTATTTTGTCACCCAATTGAAAAGTCCTATCTCATTCCTTTATTTTGCCATACCTCTAATAAATCACTGTGTCTAGTTGACTCTCGCTTAAACATTCCTTGTCCTTTCTTCTCTTTTAACTTCTGGACTACAAAAATAGTTTTCCAATTGACCTCTGATCTTCTCTCTTCCAATCCATTCTCCACACTGTCACCAGCAAGATCTTTCTATAAGAAAATCTGAAAAAAAAAAGAAAGAAAATCTGACCATTAATTCTGTTAATTCTGTGGCTAAAACTATGTAAAACCACCTCATTACCTACCAAATAATGCTCAACCTCCCCAGTATGGCATGTAAGGCCTCTGGATCTTATCCTGCCTATTTTTTCAGGCTTAGCTTGGAAATGCTGTTCATTCCTTCCCTATACTCTGCCATTTTTTTGCTTTTATACTTTGTGTATACTATCCATTCTGTCAAGATTGCCTTTCTGTGCTTCTACCTTCCTGCCCTGTATAATTGGACATAGCTTTGAGCTCACCTAATATTTATCTTCTTTAGGAAATAGTCCTTGCCTGCCCTTCCCACTCCCAGGGTAGGTTAATACCTCCTTTTTGCAGTCCCATAATTATTTGTGCACATATCTCTCATTTGATTGTAGTTCCTTATTTATATCTCTGCTCTTCCATTAGACTGTGTTCCCCTTAAGGTTAGGGGCTATGCTCTCCTTGCTCACAGCTCTATCTCTAGCAACTGAAAAAGAATGCAAGAAATGCTCAGTAGGCAAAGGAATGTTGAAAATACACGCTTATAATTTTAAAGCAGTGAACTATTTGTAAAGTTATTTCCCGTTTATTGTCTTACTTGAATCAGTAAAGTTGGATTCAGGACAAACAACTATCCAAAAGGGAGGCATTGTAGCACAGTGGGAAAGAATTGAGGTTTTAGAGTCATGCAGATGTACTTGGAGTCCCTGATTCCACCACTCACTAGCTGTATGCTCTTGGGCAAGTCATTTAACCTTTCAAAGTGTTATGCCCCCATCCAAGTGGAAATAATAATTGTTCCTACCTCATAGGGTTTTATGAGGATCAAATGGGATAGATAATTATGCAAAACACAACATTCTTCGCATGTAAGTGCCCAATAGGTATTATTGTTACAATTATTACTATTATAATAGTTATTATCACCCCTCATCTTTTTTCCTATTAGCCTTTTCCTCTTCATGCTTGGAGTAGATCATCAAATACTAAATGTAAAGCACTTAGAACAATTCCCAGCACAAAGTTAAGCATTCAAAAAGTTCTACCTATGATAATTATTATCTCAAAGCAACACTGTCTTCTATATCTACTGGTTCACACATGGGATAGAAGCAGAGATGCTTTCTTTTCCTTCTTTTTTTTAAAGAAGAGTTTCTTTGGATTTAAAAAAAAATTTTCTCTTTTGCTTCAGGCTGGAATAAAGTTGTCAACTTCTCATATTCATGTTAACAAAGTCTAAACTATAAACTATTCTGAATCAAGTGCTGAGAGAGAAACATCCCCCCCCCCCAAATTAAGAAATGATAGCACACTGAAAATTCAAAGCAAAATCATCTTTATGTTCCTGGAGAAGTTTTTTAAAGTCTATTTTATTTATTCACTAAACAGATTTTTATTACCTACCATAGGTCAGGCATCATGCTGAGAACTGCCCTCAGGGAGCTTAGAGTTTATAACACTGACTTACTAACTAGAGTCTTCAGTTATAGGCCCCAGATTTGAGAGCTATTCTAGAGTAAACACAGAGATGTATAGTCCCAGGAAATGAAGATAAAATGAAGATAAGACTGTTTAAACCTAGGTTTAGCCTGCAATGAGCATTGAATGTGGTCTTGAAAAGTCCTATGGAAATTGATTATCCGTCCCTGCTGATTGACATTGCCATTTCAGAGCTACTCTGTCTTCATTTCCCATTGATCTTCAGTGGACAGAGTTTTTCTTTCTTCCTTTTTTTTTAAAGGATTGACTAAAAATCTAACTCCATCAGGAGTATTTAAAACAAAAAAATGTCATCTGACCAAAGAACATGTTAGGGAAAAGGAATAGATGAAGTCCTGTTTTGCATTCCACTTGACCACCCCTTATGATCTTCCCCCACTCCTTCATTAGTGTTTGTCACTCATTAATTCCATTTCTTCTTTTCACTGGAGTTATCAGGTATGTGGTATACTCCATGCTTACTCAATTGAATGGTATAGGATATGCTTAGTTCTAAGCTGACTCTGTTGCTGTCTCAGCAAAAACTTAAAGGAAAAAAAAAAAACTTCTTGACCCATTGGCCTCTTGAGGATGAAAGAACTGGACCTAATTATCTAAAATATGAGTTTCCAACTCTTACCATTATGGCTAGTGGTCCAGCTCCCTGAGGAGATTGTATGACTGTAAGGTGAGGTTCTAGGCCACGAGCAAGGCAAACATCCTCAGGCTACATGAAACTAAAGGAGATATTTGTGAAGGACATCAGGGACTCATATGATTCAAAGGAGGCTGGGAAACCTAGTTTGCAAAGAGTAGAAACTGAAGACGCTCTAGTGAACATAGCAACACTGCATCACAGTGAAAATTACCTGGTTAGGACCCTGCCACTGTCACCACAACTTCTGCCGCACTTGTTAACTTTTATGTCCTTGCTGCTTTTATGAAAAATGCGAACTCCTGATGAGACATCATATTGGTTGAATTTGTCACATGACTGCTCCTTGGCTTTATCAGGGGCTGGTAGAAAAAGGATCCGGACTCCTGGATACTCATAATGAGAGGCAGGGAGAGAGAAATGAAGCTAAGAATTAATCTTCTGCTAAGCCTCCCCATCAGAGAAGGCAATGGCACCCCACTCCAGTACTCTTGGAAAATCCCATGGACAGAGGAGCCTGGTAGGCTGCAGTCCATGGGGCCGCAAAGAGTCGGACACGACCGAGCGACTTCACTTTCCCTTTTCACTTTCATTCATTGGAGAAGGAAATGGCAACCCACTCCAGTGTTCTTGCCTGGAGAATCCCAGGGACGGCGGAGCCTGGTGGGCTGCCGTCTATGGGGTCGCACAGAGTCAGACACGACTGAAGTGACTTAGCAGTAGCAAGCCTCCCCATAAGAGGGGAGAAGTCTTTTCTTCTAAACTGGGATGCTGGAAGGAAAGGAGAGGGCTTCAGGGAAGCTTCTTTCCTGTTTGTTGTTCAGTCACTCAGTCATGTCCGACTCTTTGTGACCCCATGGACTGCAGCACACCAGGCTTCCCTGTCCTTCACCATCTCCCAGAGCTTGCTCAAACTCATGTCCATTGAGTCAGTGATGCCATCCAACCATCTCATCCTCTGTCATCCCCTTCTCCTCCTGCCCTCAATCTTTCCCAGCATCAGGGTCTTTTCCAATGAGTCAGCTCTTCGCATCAGGTGGTCAAAGTATTGGAGTTTCAGCTTCAGCATCAGTCCTTCCAATGAATATTCAGGGTTGATTTCCTTTAGGATTGACTGGTTTGATCTCCTTGCAGTCCAAGGGACTCTCAAGAGTCTTCTCCAACACCACAGTTCAAAAGTATCAATTCTTCTGTGCTCAGCCTTCTTTATGGTCCAACTCTAACACCATACATGACTACTGGAAAACCATAACTTTGACTATATGGACCTTTGTTGGAAAAGTAATGTCTTCTTTCCTGAACCCACTCCAATTATACTCACCTTTCCACCAAAATGGTTTACTGTGGTCACCAATAATCAATAAATTGCCAAACCCAGTAGTTAATTCTCAGTCCACATCTTATTTGTCTATTTAGTAGTATTCACCACAGTTGATAATTTCTTCCTCTGTGGAACAATTTATCACCCAATTTCCAAGATACAATTCTCTGCTATTTTCTCTTTAGTCATGCATTAGCAATCTTCCTTACTAGTTCTTCTTTATCTCTGTGAGGTCTAATTGCTGGAGGTTCTAGGCCTCATTCCTTTGACCTCTTCTCCATCTGTTCTCATTCCTGGGATGATCTCATCCAGCCTCATGGTTTTAACTGCCGTCTATACATGCTGACTACCCAGATATTTTTATTTTTAGGTCAGACTCTTCCCTGAAGCTCAGAATCAAATAGCTAACTACCTAATAGTGGGGGCTTCCCAGGTCACGCTAGTGGTAAAAATAAAAACAAAACTAAACAAAAAAACCCACCTGCCAATGCAGGAGACATGAGACTTGGGTTCTATCCCTGGGTTGGAAAGATCCCCTGGAGGAGTGCATGGCAACCCACTCCAGTATTCTTGCCTAGAGAATCCCATGGACAGAGGAGCATGGCGGGCTACAGTCCATTAGGGTCTCAAATAGCTGGACATGACCGGAGTGACTTAGCTCGCATGCATGTGTGCACCTAGTATTTTTTTTTACTTGAATTTCCAAAAAGGATTTAAAATATTAAAAATCCAACTCCAAATCCTGCTCCTGTTCCATACTTCTCCCTGTTTCAGTAATTGAAGATGATTAGATATCTTGTTGTCCTTACATTTGAGATATATTCCAAATCTAGCCACTTCTCACCACCTCTACTGCTAGCATTTTCATGCAGAACACAATATATTCTTACCTGGATTGTTACAAAGCTTATTAACTTGTCTGTCTGTTTATACCCTTCTGTGTGGTCTATTCTCCTTAAAGCAGAGATCTTGTTAGAACATAAAGAAAGTCATACAACCCTTAGGGTCAAAATGTTTCAATGGCTGAGCCATTTGATCCAGGATTCTTATGTAGCACTGACTGGGAAGTCTCTAACCAAGTTATTGTATAGACTACTTGGCTGTTTACCAAATCTATTGCTTAACAGATGAACAAAAGCTCTTGACAAATGGACTAGGCTCCAGGAAGGCTGATCTAATTCATTGTGACATTGATCAGAGAAGGGAAAGAATGTACAAAGCCATCAAAAATAGACTTTCTCTGATATGACTTAGGGAAGTGAAATGCCTTATATGTCAGAGGCCAAGAAGTTGACGAGAAAGGGACCCCGGCAGAAGGGGAGGCTATGGATATGGTATAAACAGGATCATTACTAACTAATTAGATGATTCTGAGAGTGCACAGTTTATGTCTTTGTGTACCCTGAGCTCATTTCAATCTTGAAGTAGAACATGCTGCTGTGGAAAGAGTCACAGAGGTCATGGACATCCAGATGAATAACTAGAAGAAACCTGGCTGAAAATTTGCTAAATTTAGTGCACTGACAAAAGCCAGTTGGGGCTTTTATATTCTGAGCTTGCATGTGTAAAAGAAAGTAACTGGGTTAGAGATTAGTTATGCAGGTCATCAGAGTCACCATGATTATTGGCGGATGCTGAAAGGAAGATGAAAGAAATGGAATTTCCAATGAAAATGTTTAATGAAGTGCCTAATTTGAGAACTGAGTTTGTATTTAAAAGATGTGTTCATTATTGGGTGGCAAGTGCATAGGCAGAAATGAAGATAAGGGTCCCTGTGTCCAGTTTCTGGGGGCCAGAAAAACAAAAAAGAGCATGAGTGAGTGAACAGACAGAAAATATAGCAGCTGTTATTGGAACTAATGATTTCAGCAGATCAGCAAATTAAATATCTGTCTGAAAAGGAAAAAAAATTGAAAGGCTCATTTGTGACACAATCCTGAGATTTTTTTTGACCATAAATATTTTTATTAAATGTGAAAATACACGGGCTTAAAAATAGTACCCATATTTGTAGACATGTCATTTGTGACACAATCCTGAGATTTTAATCAGGATATTACCTAATTGATGTGCTCACATTAGTAGATGAGAAAGCTAGGAATTGCTTTTTTCTTCTTTTTGATTTGTAGTTCAACCTGAATTGATTTCTGAATAAACTCCCCAAAGAAGCAAGCCTGATAAGATTAATATTGAGGTCATTTACTGACATCAGAAAAAGTATTGCTAATTGTTTCCTCATAAGGTATCAGTGGGAAAGAAAAACCTGGTGGATGATTAACTTTCAATAAAGGGAAGACTACTGAATTTAAAGTAACAGTTTCATTTTTTGTCTTGCCGTGAAGTGCAGACCAGGTAGAAGGAGAGGGCTGCAGATGTCTGTAGTGAATAAAGTGGAAAATGGAATATTTTAATATTGATAATGGTACTGAGTAGTACGACTCAATCCAATACATATTTATTGGGCATCTAGTGTGTGATAGGCATCACATTTAGAGGCACCAGGAGATAGAGAAATGACACAGCTCTTGCCTCAAGCTGCTTGCAATTTTACTAATGGTAGGGATCATAGCCCAAATCGTCATATCTGGAGAGTTTATGGATGGCCCTAGGAGCACAAGTTGTTGCTGTTGTGTGAGCTAAAAGCAGAATAGAACCGGTAGAGAAAAAGGGTTTCTCCCTACCGATCTCACTGTGGCGCCTGTTGGGCTGCTAGGGCAGATTGAGGAGGAAAGAAGCATGGCCCCGTGGTGTGCAGACAGACTGGGCGGCAGTGCTGGCCCAGAGATCCTGTGGAAATGTGCAGGACAGTTGCTGTTTGTCACTTGCCCAGGGCCATGATGACTCTTCCTGACCCCAGGTTTGAGACGGAGGGAGAGATCTGGAAGGGCTGGGGTATCAGTAGGTTTCGGGATTGTTATCCAGGGTTGGTCATTAGGCTGCCCTCTTGCTTTTCATCACATTCAAGAATTGTCTGATTGCCGGTTTGTCTCCCAAGGGGGCTTTGTGAGGCCTCTTGGCTTTTTCTTTTTTGTTGTTGTTATTAAAGCACCATTGTATCCCTAGGCTGGTGTTTCTATAAACACTTCATATATAAAGTTTACCCTGTATGATAGGAGGGCAAAACTAGGATCACTTCAGAAATACTGGACTCTGCAAATTACTGCATGGTCATTTAAAATCATCATTACCTGTGCCTTAAAGCAGAATTCCTAATAGGTGGCTATGCCTACCTCATGGGTGCTTTCGTATGTGTTGTGCTATAGCCACTGTCTGTAGGACTGGCCAAGGCAGCTTTTTGCTCGGGGGCAGGAAGAAGATGAAAAGGCTAGGGAAATAAGTTGAAGAAAAACTGAAGGTTGAAAGGATAGGATAGGACAAACTGGCCCAGAAGGGATAAGAAAAAGAAAAGATATCAAAATGAAGAGTGAATGGCCAGGGAGAGGGATAGTAAGGTGGATGGAAAAGTCATCCTGTGAAGTACATAGCAAAGTCTGGGTCGAGAAAATACAGGGGATAAATAAAAGGGAAGGAAAAAGTGAGAGTTACTATGGGAATCGAGAAGAGAGAGGATGCTTGTTTATCATGGAGTCCACAGACTGAGTCCCTAAGGCTGCTGTGAAATTGCTAGGTTTCCTTTGGGACCAAGGACAGGATTGGAGGGCTCACACACACAAAACCTTGATCAGCTCCAGTGACATTCTGATTCAACTTACCCATAATATGATTCTTGCATGATAGCTTTTATGCATTTGGGACATTATGCAAGTTCTCAAAAACTGTAATATAATGGGCAGTGTTACCTGATTGCGGTCAGAAATATGTGTCTGGTCTCCCAGGCAGAAGTCGCACCATGCCACGTGGCAGTTCACAGGAGAGAGAAGATTGTAAATTGCACTTTTGAACTTGGCCTTGCAGCACCCGTTCAGGCGGCCAGGCCAGGCTAAAGCGAACAGGAGTTCTGTGCAGGCGAATAATGATAAAAAAAAATGTCATGTGCAAGTCTCTCTGTCAATAACAAAGCTCATCTTTTTGTGCCAGCAAGACATTGCAGGCAGCCCACATTTCAAATTCAGTTAATCTCAAAATAATTCAAAAATCAAAGAGCTTATTCAACCATCAAGATATACCAGATTGACTCACTGTGTATTCATAGAAGAGACTCGGTTGGGCAGGGGCTGGGGGGTAGGGAAAGGGAAGAATCCAGTATCAGAATCAGTCTAAGCAGCACTAGTTTTTGTTCAGTTTAAATTGTTTCCAGACCACACAACTGCACTCTGAATACTAAGAAATATTGCCAAAGAATAATGGATGATGCCATCATTTGCATTCTCAACCTGGAGTAAAATATAGTACCTTGATCTCTGCAATTAAGTGGCCCTTGGTTCCCCTTCACATGGGGATGTTGCCATCTCACTGCTTTCCCCTTTTAGTCTTTAATTTCCCACTTTGTCCTTGTTACAGTTGCTGTGACACATGAAGGTAGCAAGGAGGTGGGCAGAGGCATCCGGTTAGCAATTCCTTACACTAGTATTATCTTTAGAGGATTTTGCATGTGTATACTTAGGTCATTGGCTTCTATAATTTTCCCCTCCATTCTCTCAATCGTCTCCCTCCCAACCAAGGAGAAAAGGGCCAAGGTTCCCTAACTCAGCCTCAGTTACCTCATCTGTAAAATACAGGTGGTAATCATACCCTGGAAGGTTCTCAGTAATATTAGCATTTACTGCCTCAATTTACCCTTTCCTTGTTTTACAGAAGAAGAGATTGCAACTAAGAGAGGTAAAGGCTTTGCTTGAGGCCGTAGCCCTGTGAGTGACAGAATTACTATCTCTACATATGCCCTTCTTTCCTTTGCTTATGTAATGTTGGAAGCTAAGAGAACAGGATAGGGGGAGGGAACTGGCTTCCTTAGAAGACATGGAAGGCAAACTCACCTGAGGACTTAGAGGAGGATAGTGAGTAACATCTCCCTACCCGGAATGGGGTGCTGAGGCTAAAGACTTTTCCTCCCCTCATTATTTCATGCAGATCCATAAACTCCCATCTGTTATTCCAAAGTTGGAAGTCTGAATATTAAGTTGTGTTTTGGCAAATTTGGAATGCAAACTCACTGGAAAACAAAATCTCTTCTGATCTGATATTCACAGGCTTTTATCATCTTGATTAATCCAAGTTGGGGGATTCTTTCTTTGTTTCACTACAGATAGATTGATGTATTTGTGGTATGCTGTTCCTTATCTTGCTGGGGTACACTTTACAGCATGTCCCCCCTCTTATCTTCCTCAAATCGGAAAAGTATTTAAAATTTGGAAGTACTCATGGGCCCAAAGGTTTTAGATAGATGACTCTGGACATATAAGTACATATTTACTTAGTGCCTTCCAAATGCCAGGCACTGTGCTAGGTGCTGGGACTGTGAAGAGGGACAAGGGTGATGATGACATACACAATGATTTCAGACCACTTAACCCATGCCAGACACCATGAAGACCTTAGGGGAAACTTTTGATTGACTGCTAATGCTCAAGATAACCTTTTGTAGAGGCTTTTTAAAGTCATGCTTCCAGCCCTTCAGCAGCTCATAGCCCCAGGAGGAAAAACATCCCCTCTTTGTGACAGATGCTAGAATTCAGAGAGGGTCAATGTGCTCTTTGGTTGCTACTGCCGCCTGGGCCCAGACTTGTTCTATCTATTGCCACACATGGGTGTATAATGAAGTGGTAAAAGACTGCGCTGAGCACCAAGGGCAGAAGAGGGTGCAGTGACAGAAGAGAAAAGATGAGATAAGGAAGGGGTGGCACATTGGTGCAGTTCACCAAGAGCTCTAAAGGGATAACATTTTATGGGACATAATGTCAGCCAGGCAAGGGATTGGAATGTAAGAGTACTTTGCTTCCTGTGGGGTTCTCATTCTGAGCCTTTGATGCCCTGATACAGGTGACTATGACAGATAAGGGTCTATTTGGCAGCCTAGCATGCTAGCATAGGGAGGGGGCATTTATAATGTATATAAGCCCCTGGTGGCTCAGTTGGTAAAGAATCTGCCTGCAATGCAGGAGACCTGAGTTCGATCCCTGGGTCGGGAAATCCCCTGGAGGAGGGCATGGCAACCCACTCCAGTATTCTTGCCTGGAGAATCCCCATAGACAGAGAAGCCTGGCAGGCTACAGTTCATGGGGTTGCAAAGAGTTGGACATGACTGAGCAACACACACACACACACACACACACACACTCTTAAGATGGGGCATCTCCTATTTCTCAGCAGCTCCTTCCAGAGACATGATTTGAGATGAAACCTCAGGGCTTAAGATTTTCTAGGGGGCAGGAGCCTTTAAACTTGAGGCCTAAGCAATGGCTGCCCCAGCCCTCCTAAGTGAGTATGGCTTCGTCCATGAGTATATCAAATAATACCTCACTAGGTTGCAGGGCTAGGGTCAAGTTCTGAAATGTGAGAGAGAGTCCAAGTCAATGTAGTACCCGCCCATTTCCAGTGTAACTTTCTTTTTAATTGCTTATATTGAATGCAAGACCTGATCCCTGCTGTTCAGGTGACCATCAATTACAGGTCCCCCCTGGCAGCAGGCCATGCTCCCTCCCCTCCCTTTCAGGTAATTGATGGGCTGGAGCGATTAAGGGTGATCTGTTACATCGCAGCCATCATTCCCATAACAGAGAAGACATGAGCATACAAAGCAGCCTCCAGGCTTAATTGATAATTCTCATGAGCAGTCAAGACAGGGGCCATTTATATATTTGGTGCCCTCGTTTTTCTTTCCTCCCCCAGGGTTAGGTGCTGCAGCTGGTAGGGCCATTAGCTCCTTGTCCCCACTGGTGAGTTCTGGCTTGTGGCCCACTTGTTTGTCAGAACTGAAGCCTCAAGCTTCTGTTGGGTAGGAGGTGGGTAAAGGACAGGAGAGGCAGGATGGGAGAGGATCTGGGAACAGCAGTACCCTCTTGATGAGGCAGAGGCTTTGGGGTGACTTCACTGTAGGCTACAGGAACAAGCTGAACCAGGCTAGTGGCAGGATAGCCATAACAGAGTAATGGCAGTAACAATTGTCATTATTTGTTAGCGTTCGAACAAATGATGTGACACCTAGCATTGCCTGAACTCCTACGCTATGTTAGGGTCTTTACCTTAATTGGGTTTTCGAGGTGGCGCTAATGGTAAAGAACCCACCTGCCAATGCAGGAGACATAAGAGATGTGGGTTCAATCCTTGGGTCGGGAAGATCCCTTGGAGAAGGGTATGGCAACCCACTCCAGTATTCTTGCCTGGAGAATCCCATGGACAGAGGACCTTACATTCATTAGTTTATCTGGTGGGTGCAAGATATGAATGAGTGGTATGCATGCCAGGAATCATCAGCTATAATTTGTCCAGTGTTACAGAGCTAGATTATTGTAGAGCCCAGATTCACCTCAGGTCTGTTACTGTCCAGAGTAATATTGTTTTCAGCACTTTTTTTGTTTTTCGGCTGCATTGTGCCACTTGTAGGAGCTTAGTTCCCTGACAAGGGATCAAATGTGACTGGGCCACTGTGGTGAAAGGTCAGAGTTCTAACCACTGGACTGCCAGGGAATTCCCTACTTTTAACTAGACTCTTCTGCCTATTTGGCAAAAGGTCATGTCATAGAGGTATTGTGCTGGGAATCCCCTGGAAACATCAGGCTATATTGGGGTATTTGTGTTGTGCTGGAAAATAATTTTTCTTTTCATTTTATTCAAGTCTAGTTGGCTTACAATGTTCTGTTAATTTCTGCTGTACAGCAAAGTAATTCAGTTACATATCGAAAGGACTTGTTTTCTTACTGTTGAATTTTAAGAGTTCTTTGTGTATTTTGGATAACAGTCCTTTATCAGATGTGTCTTTTGAAAATATTTTCTGCTGGTCTGTGCCTTGTCCTCTTTATTCTCTTTATATTGTCTTTCACAGAGCAGAAGTTTTTAATTTTTGTGGAGCATTGGAAAATGTGGAACTGTGGAGCCACTTAACTCAGTTTTCCTCACGTGAACCCGCCTGTCATTGGCTCCACCCTATCCAAAGCAGGGGCTTCCCTGGTGACTCAGATGGTAAAGAATCTGCCTGCAATGCAGGAGACCCAGGTTCAATCCCTGGGTTGGGAAAATCCCCTGGAGGAGGAAATGGCAACCTGCTCTAATATTCTTGCCTGGAGAATCCCATGGACAGAGGAGCCTGGTGGGCTATAGTCCACGGGATCACAAAGAGTCAGACAAGACTGAGTGACTAACATAATGCAACATAACCCACAGCAGACAATGGTGGTGCTTTGCTTGCTCAGTAGTGTCTGTCTGTGACCCCATGGACTCTAGCCCTCAGGATCCTCTGTCCATTGGATTCTCCAAGGGAAAATATTGCAGTGATCTGCCATTTCTTTTTCTGGGGGAACTTCCTGACTCAGGGCTTGAACCCACATTTCCTGCATTGACAGGCAGCTTCTTTACCACTGAGCCACCGGGGATTCCATAAGCAAGATTCCCAAAGCAGACAGAGGCTTGGTCAAGAACGCAAACAACCCCTTGCCAGATTGCACATATATCTCTTGAGTAACTTAGCAATAATGCATACAAGTTGGCTGAAGCACTACCGAGGCCTTGTCACCAATCCTCAGAACACACAGTTGCCCAAAGTGAATAAGCAATGGTCTAATTTTGTGTGCCAGGAATGAGTGAGTCATTTTCCTGTCTAAATTTTAAACACTGTTAATATGCCTCACCGTAAATTTTCTAGTTCCCCAAATTGCATTTAATAACTCCCTTAATGTGAACAGAAAGAGGTATTACTTTTACTAACAGAGAATCGGTTACATTTGTTTTCATGTTTCAGGATATTATTTTTCCTTCTTCCCTTCTGCTCTTTCTCCTTCTCCCCCTGCTCCTTCTCGCCTTTTCATCTCTTTCCTCTCCTCTTCCATTGTGATCCCACAGCAGCGTGCCTGGCCACTGCAGCCCCCTTAGTATTTGCCGACCCTCCTTGAGATTCTTTATGTAGATTACTCTGGGCGGCTACATTCCCGAAACTGGCGCAGTTCCCTGCCGTGGCAGTGGACAGCCCATGCTGTCTGAGTCTTTAAAGACGACAAAGGGCCGTCAGTGTGCAAAGAAAATGTATTCTCAGAAAAGGGACCACCAGGCGCCCCAGCAGCATTCTGCTCCTTACAAAGCGAGGCTTTGATGGTGTGAAAGGAAAATGTGTGGCTTGTATGTTGCTTAAAGTGAAGCCCTGTGTCTTGAGGTTTTTCTTTCCTTCCTCTAGTCTCACTTCCATCCCCCGAGAGATCTGGACTTGTCAGTAGATGATGCTCTTAAAATCCTTTTAGCTGCCCATGTGGACAGCACAGCTGGAAAATGTCAGGCAGCCTGCGTTAGTCCTGTCAGCGAGCTGGTGTCACAGAGCCGCGCTGAGGGGGACAGGAGACTGAGGGGTTCTGGTGGCCGGGAACTGATGAAGATTGTAGCGAGCCCTCCCTACATTGCAACACTCAGAACAGAGTCATACACATTTAGAACGGAAAGACTCTTAGAAATCATGAATCCAGTTGCCTCTCTGTAATAAACAGAAGTCAGAGGTTTACTGAACTTACACTACAGCTGTCTGTGGCAGAGTAGGCCCTAAACCCTGGTGGCCTCACTCCTAGAGGAGTGTTGTTTCCTTACCTCCGAAACATAAGCCATGTGCAGTTCAGAAAGGGATTGAATGTAACTCTCCCCATAGGCAGCCACAATTAAAGTGTTCCCTGATTTTCTTTCTACTTGTTTACTCTGTGTTCTCTTGAGGTCAAAATGTGATCTAAGTAACCCAGGAATGAGGCTAGAAAGTGACTTTGCTGTCGAGGACTGTTCTAACATTCAAGTACACAGGATTTAAACAAACATAGCTCTCTGCTTTTGAACTGCCCTCTGTTAGTAAAAGAGGGTGGGGAAAGTTTGAACACAAATTGTTTGCTGGTGTTTGCAATATTAATGGAATCGAAGAAAGCCATATTAATAAAGGCAGTGGAAATGCGGACAGGGACCTGGCTCCACACATATTGATTTGTCTCTGAGACCCTGCAGATAAGAGGGGAAATGGTATTTATCTGATATGGTCTTTCATTGTTAGGGGCTCTCTTTTCCCCTGTATGTTTTAATTTGTGGCATCAAAGAAGACTGGGTACTTTTGGCTATTATATAGCAGGTTATTTATGTTGACTTAAAGAATCACAATCTTTTTATTTCCAGCAGCCTTTAAAACATTTCTAGGATGAATGTTTTGGCTTGGTGAATCAAAATAAATAAATAAAATAGAGCTGGTAGAGAATTTCAGATTGAGCTCTCCAAGTGCTTCATTTTAGAGAAGAGGACTAGGACCAAGATGACTTGTTCAAGGGCACACAATAAGTTAGTGCTGAGCCAGGATTAGAACTCAGATCTTCTGACTTTTGGAACAGTATGCTTATTGAAGTAAAAAAGTATTTTCATAACTTTTTGATAAAAGGTTATCATGTCATATTATTCTCAAAATATTCAAGGGTTCTGTGGCTATATTGCATACTTCATTTCTGGAGCATTCCTCAGTTTCAGACGTGGGCTCTAATTTGGACTCTATTACTGACTTGTTATGTGACCTTGAGCAATTCACTTAAACTTTCTGGGTCCCATTTCCCTCAATAGAACAGCTAACACCTCCCTTACCAGATTCTCAGGAGTTTTCATAGAAGATGGTGGATAAGAAAGTCTTTGGCAATCTCATCTACATGGCATTTTATACAGTGGTATTAATGCCTTTGAAATACCTTTATAGAAGTTTTGCTTTCAGCCATGGCTACTATGACTTTCAGCCGTTAAGAGTTTTGTGGACTGTAAGTACTTTTGACTTCATGAATTCTTTCCCTCCATAAGAAAATAGTAAACATTGTTTTTTATGATTTCCAAAGAAGGCACTGGCGACCCACTCCAGTACTCTTGCCTGGAAAATCCCATGGATGGAAGAGCCTGGTAGGCTGCAGTCCATGGGGTTGCTAAGAGTCAGACACAGCTGAGCGACTTCACTTTCACTTTTCACTTTCATGCATTGGAGAAGGAAATGACAACCCACTCCAGTGTTCTTGCCTGGAGAATCCCAGGGACGGAGGAGCCTGGTGGGTGGCCGTCTATGGGGTCACACAGAGCTGGACACGACTGATGCGACTTAGCAGCAGCAGCAGTTTATGATTTCATTGCTCTAAAGATGGATATGTTAAGATTACATGTTAAAATATTTTATCTAACCTAAAAGTTCATTGTTTTCTTTTGATTTTTAAAAGAAACAAAAACATTTTTGTGGGCCCATAAAGTATTGTGGGCCTTAGCCCAGCGTCTGTTGTTCCTAATGAAGTCAAGTAATTATTGCTAGTTCGGACCAACCCTTCAACTGAAAACAAACAACAACAAAGCTGTTCAAAATGTAGACAATACCCACTTTAAACACTGGAGATCACACCAAGTCAGGAAGAATTAGTGGCCCAAGACCAAGGGAAGAGAGAAGCCCAAAGAGGGGAATCCAACATTTGGTGCTATATCTTTCTTCAACATATTTCTTGATTCCAGAAGTGTAACTGAGAGGCCAAGAAGCTGAGCAGAGATTATAGCTCCAGAGGCTGGGGGAGCCACAGCTGAATGTCAGAGCACATCAAAGAAGAGGGTTTCTGGTCAAGTCTCCAGTTTGGGGTTGTGACCCTGAAGAACAATATCCTAGGTATAAGGGAAAACCAGAAATAGGCTAGTCCTTGTAGGGACTCAAGACTAGCATGTAGTCACTCCAACATCTGATCAGATTAAAAGTGATCTGTGGTAGTTAATGCCCTTAGACTGTTAGTGCCTGCCAAAAACAAGTGTTAATTGGCTCTAAAGGAAGATAAAATTATCTAAAGTCTCAAATTTGTTTTTAATTTTTCGCCCATGATGTTTTGGACATTGAGTTAAAAGTAATCAGGCATAGAATGAGGTGAGACCATGTGACAAAAACCTAAGGTAAAGCACATATATTTAATAATTGAAACAGACCCACAAGGGCCCCCTGATAATGGCTTTATAAGATACAGACTTTAACCATAATTCCTGTGTTTAAAGAATTGGTCTAGGTTGGAGATGAATTACAGACATCTATCTGGATATCTACACATTTGTCAGTTTGGAACATTAGCCATTTGCCCATCCCCTGTATATGGATCTTACACTTGGAAAGCTACCTGTAAGAGCTGGTATGAAATGTTGCCATACATGTGAAGGTTAGTGTTCCACAGATGCTTCTGACTTTCTTGAACATTTAGGGTTCCATGTTCCTTTTCAGATATAATTAGTGCTACGATATATAAGCCCTCTCCTCTTAATTTTAGAATTCATGATCATTTGGCAAACACTAGGCTTTGATTCTCTTTGCATGCACAAAGAAACAATAAAACAAAATTGAAGGAGGCATGCCAAGTCTACTTAAGCAATTAAACTTTTTGAAAAACAGTTCTCAAATTGCCTTTCTTTACACCTGCCTTCCTACAAATAATATTCTAATTACAAATGAGTCATATCTCTTAATTAAAGCTTGTCCAAGGGAGTCTTTTACTAAAGCAGTTTATTACAATTAGTTTACATTTGTGCATAATACTTGATAGTATTCTTTTTCTTTGATTTTTCTCCAAAAGGTAAACTTTGCACAAATTTCATTTAACCCTATTCCTAAATAATATAGTTTGGCAAAGCTTTATTCTTAGAGAAGGCATCTCTGAATACCCCTTTTCTTGGATTCTCCCAACTGATGTTTTAACAAAATAGAGAAGACAAAAATGATGTTTTAGTGGAGTCTAAGAAAAAAAGGTAAATATTTTGAGACATGGTCTTAATTATTCTTCTAAGGAAGGCTACTCCTCACTGAAGGAATGTAATTTGTTTTGTTTTTTATCTAGGCATGACCCAGAGTGTTAGAAAGGAATTAGGCAGAGAGAGAGAGAATTTAGAATTATCATGTCAGAGGCAGTTTTAACGGACTGGAATGAAACCATTTCACATTTGACAAAGGACCAAAATGATACTCTGTGGTCACCAGCAATGCAGGTTTTCCTTTTTCCTCCCTTTCTTCTCCCTTCCTGACATCCTTCCTTGTTCTAGCTGTTGAGCTCTCCCCTAGCAAACTGTCCTTGGTTTGAATGATCCTGCTTCTTTCTGAATTATGCCCTTATGCTGTGTTGTGACCTCCAGTGGGTATAAATTTAGCCCAAAGACATATTTTTCTGGCTATTTTAGTTCCCTCCCTGGAGCCTCACTCATTTTCCTATAGAACATAACATGGGTCACCGTTCCAGTTCCAGAGGAGGTCATACCATTAGTTCAGAAGGATTGGTATTTTCTGAGCTGTTATCTTTTATACATTATATGTAATCACATTTCTGAAAGTACAGTCAGACCCATTGTTAACTGGATACAATAGAATTCAGCTCATTGCCCTGTCTTCTGAGACAAATGACCAAGACATGAATAGCCTTTGACTGAGTACCATCTACATGAGGACTTCACATTAAGAGCTAAAGGGAGATATGGAAGAAAGCACAGCGAGAGGTTCTGTCTTTACAGGAGTTTATGACCGAATAGAAAATGGATCTATGTGCGGGAATGGTGTAAGGCCTTTGCTCTGCTTTCTATTGAATATTTGGATCTCATCTCTTCAGCCCCCACTGTGCTTAACATCCCTTTATTGAGGGCCTGCTGTATTTTTGCCCCTCAATAAAAGGATGTTAAATGCATTAAAGAAACAAATTAGTGTGGGGAGTAATTCAGCATTAAGCCATACATACTACAGGACAGAGCTCATCCAAAGACAGCTAATGCATAGCTCACAACGAGATGGTGAAATTTGATGGTTCACTGACCATCAACATAGCAGTAGGTCTTACCCTTTGATGAGGTCATCTGCTCTTTGAGAATATGAAACCTGTGACCACTGAGGCCAGAAAAATACATGAATGCATGTGTATACTCACTTTGGAGTGCAACTTACTCTTCCTGTGGATTCCCAAAATGTCCATTGTCCTCTGGTTAGGAACCCCTGTTCTACCAGGTAGTTGTTATGACTCGCACTGTGAGCAGCCTACCCTGGATTCTGTGAGAGGCCAAAAGAAGAGTATTTATCTTGAGTTGGTGATTTAGAGCAGGCTTCTTGGAGAGGTGAAAATTGACACAGAAACCTAAAGGATTAGGATAATAATCATACTAATAATAAGTCCATGACATCTTTCATAGAGCCCTTTCTTGACTCCACTGTTGAAAATAATATCCTATTTTCTATATGACTCTTTCTCCAATTTTTATAGCGCTGGCACAATCTGTCATTGTGTTGTTTTATTCACATATTTATTACTAACCCCCCACCTAGAATATGAGGACCATGAAGGTAATTGAGTTTTGTTTGTTGTATTCACTGCTGTGTCCCCAGTATCTGAAACAATGCTGATGAACATTCTCAATTATTTGCTAAATGGACAAGGGGTTCTTAAGCAGATGAAAGAGCTTGAACTCAAGCAGAGAGGCATGATGGAGTACGGGGACCCTATGAACAACTCAGTGTACCTAGAGGATAATATGTAAAAATGAGAGTGAAGGCAGATGAGGCTAAAGAGGAAGCGGGGGGCGGGGGGGACAGGTCATGGCAGACCTTGTTAAGGCATTTGAACTCTTGAGAATTCCACTGTGGAGGGCAAATCCATATAGTCATTCATGATGATAAGAGCCTAACTTCTTCTTCTTCTTCTTCTTTTGTTTTTTTTTTAGAGCCTAACTTCTAAAAGAACTGAAAGTGGGAACAAAGCAGGATAAAGGAAGTCCAATACAGTCTTAAGATAGCATATTCTGTCATAAGAACCCTACAGCTGCTTCTTGCCCTTGACCCCGGTTTGGATCTCTATGGGCTGGCATTTTGCACTTAAACTCCATTAATAAAATGATGATGATGATGCTAGAGGTAAACCTTGAGTCAGGCATTGTGCCAAGCTGTGCACATAGATTTTTGTCATTTCATCCTCACAACTACATTATGAAGGAGGTGCCATTATATTGTAAACCCATGATGTAGATAAGGACATCGAAAGGTGAAGCAGTGTCTTCAGTGTCACACTTCACCAAGTCAAAGAGTAAGAACTTGAAACTAGGCCGTCTGAATCTAGAGTCCAGTTCTGACTGTATACCTCTTTTCCTTCCCTGCTAGTAGTCTGCCCTCAGGCTCTGCCTCTGGTCTTGCACAGACTCAGAGCCACCTCTGGGCTGCTTATCTTTAATTTCTATCCTCAGTACCTTAACACTGACCCAGAGGCCTTTCTAGCCAACTCTTGTTCTCAGTTCAGTTCAGTCGCTTAGTTGTGTCCAACTCTTTGTGACCCCATGGACTGCAGCACACCAGGCCTCCCTGTCCATCACCAACTCCTGGAGTTTACTCAAACTCATGTCCATTGAGTCGGTGATGCCATCTCAACCATCTCATCCTCTGTTGTCCCCTTCTCCTCCCACCTTCAATCTTTCCCAGCATCAGGGTCTTTTCAAATGAGTCAGTTCTTCTCATCAGGTGGCCAAAGTATTGGAGTTTCAGCTTCAGCATCAGTCCTTCCAATGAATATTCAGCACTGATTTCCTTTAGGATGGACTGGTTGGATCTCCTTGCAGTCCAAGGGACTCTCAAGAGTCTTCTCCAACACCACAGTTCAAAAGCATCAATTCTTTGGTGCTCAGCTTTCTTTATAGTCCAACTCTCACATCCATACATGACTACTGGAAAAACTCTTGTTCTGTTCTGTGATAAATCAACATCACACAAAGAATTTAATCCAATCCTTAATGGCATTCAACAGTGGATCCTCTAGTGGTAGTTTGAGTGGATTAGAAATTATCTGGGCCAAATCTTGCTTTCAAATCAGTATTGATGTTGTCACTTTAAGTGACATGTTGACAGAAACAGTATGTTTGATTAGCTTGGTCTGAGACTTTTCTGTTAAAGTGGATACCAGCCTGTGGCAGGGAAAATACTAAATAGGAACTGGAGACTCTCTGGAAATGTTTTATGAATCAGCTTGTTTTGCAGTGAATGTGTAAGGAAGTAATTATGATTACTATGAACACTTCTGGGTTGCTTACTATTTGTTTGCCATGTGTTTTAGAGCATTTTTTAAAATGTTTTAACTTGTTTAATCCATATAAGTTTATGAGGTAGGTGCTATTATCTTCATTGTACAGATGAGGAAACTTTACAAAGAAATAGTTCTTTAAATTGCTCAAACTGAAAAGCTAATAAGTTACCCTTTCATAGTCATAATATGAATTCAGGCAAGCCTGGCTCCAAAGCCTTTTCTCTTAACTAGATGGGCTTTCTTTGCAGATGGTTTTAGGGTTCCCTGGTGCCTCAGACAGTAAAGAATCTGCCTGCAATACAGGAGACCCAGGTTCAATCCCTGGGTTGGGAAGATCCCCTGGAGAATGGGAATGGCTACCCACTCCAGTATTCTTGCCTGGAGAATTCCATGGACAGAGGAGCCTGGTGGGCTACAGTCCATGGGGTTGCAAAGAGTTTAACATGACTGAACAACTAACACTTTTGAGGCCGAAAGCTCGGCCTTTGCACCAGTGCTGAATTGAATCTCAGAGACAGAGTTTTGGGTGAAGTAGAAAAGAATAGTCTTTGCCAGGCAAAGGGGGATGCAGCACAATCCTACCTTGCAAAACTGTTCCCTCAACCCTGGAGGATTTGATGAGCTTTATAAGGGTGGGGTTGCTGACAAGATTAGGGTGAGTGTGCAGGTTGTGTGTTGGTTAGACTCCTAATCTTGGTGAGCTTCTCTGATACCTTTAATCTTGTCTCAGGTGTTTCTTGGCTGCTCCTCCCTCTTTAAAGCAAAAAAAAAAAAACCGTTTAATTTTGTATTGGGGTATAGAGGGACTTCCCTGGTGGCTCAGATGGTAAAGGGTCTGCCTACAATGTGGGAGACCTGGGTTCAATCCTTGGGTTGGGAAGATCTCCCTGGAGAAGGAAATGGCAACCCACTCCAGTATTCTTGCTTCAAAAATCCCATGGACTGAGGAGCCTGTTAGGCTACAGTACATGGGGTCACAAAGACTTGGATATGACTGAGCGACTTTAATTTCACTTTCACTTTCATAGATGATTAACAATGTTGTGATAGTTTCAGGTGAACAGTGAAGGGACTCAGCCATACATACACATGTATCCATTCTCCCCCAAACTCCCCTCCCATCCAGGCTTGGGGCTGCCTCTCTCTCGATTAGCAACTGTTAGAATTCACCCTTTGGAACTCAGAGAAGATCATGCCAGCTGAAGTCTTACCTACAAGAAATGGGGGGTGGGGTGGGCAGGGGACAAAATGGCTTCCATGTCTAGAGCCCATAGCCTGCCCTTTAAGTTTCATCACATTGTTCAATGCACTTAAATTACAAAATGAACTGAGTGCCTGTGATGTGAATAGCATACCACTCCTACCTGAATTGGGATGCCTTCACATAATGCAGGAGATGATGGAGGCTTAACCTAGAGTCCTAGAAATTGGTTTGGAATTGAGTGCAAATACAAATGACATTTTGGAGGTAGAATTAGAATTCAGTGACTCTTTGGATTGCATGTGGGTGGGATCATGTTTGGAGATCATGAGGGAGGGAGGAGTCAAAAATGATGTGGGAAATTGTTAGCACCTGTGACTAGGAAAATGCCATTTAGATACTTAGGGGCTATTTGGAAGTCAAGTCTGAAGCTCAGAAGAAGGGTCACAAGGAGAAGCATGAGAGAGAATGAGCTCACTTTTCGGGGGAGTTGTAGAAGCAGAAAATAGAAGAGGGAATGACAGAACTCTGGGAAAGCACTACACTAAAGGAAGGGGCTCAGTGAGAGGAGGCAGCGAAGGAGACTGAAATGGAGTGGACAAGGATTTAAGGGGAGAACTGAAAGAAGGCAGGATTGTCTAAGCCTTGAGAGGAATAAATGATGACAGCTGTTAGATGCTTTACAATAGTCATTGGGATGGGTATTGAGAGGAGGCCTTTCAGTTATGAAAACCCTGTTGACTTATGAGCACAGTGGTCATGGTGAGGGCAAAAGGCAAATTGCAGCAGTAAAAGAGTGAGCAGATGATGAAAAGGAGGCAGGGCCCTGAGACTGACTATTCGGTTAAGGAGCTGGCAGATGGCAATGACAGGAAATAAATGCTACCTTGCAGGGCAAGTCAGTTTGATTATTTCAGGGATAGGAGAACTTGAACGAGCCCATGTCTAAGTCAGAAGGTGTTAAGTCCCAGGAGGATGAAGGAAAAAAATGTGGTAATAGTGGGGAGAACCAGTATTATGGAGATGATGAGAGATCAGAAGCGCAAAGCAAGACCTTGGAGAGAGAACAATTATCAATGTAAAAGTTGGGAATTTCATGTGCATTAAATATATTTTTCTCAGTGAGGCAGGATGCAAAAATCATTAGCTAAGAGCAAGGAAACCCGGAATACCTCTGGTAATTTGAGAATGGGTTGAGGGAGCAAATTTGAGAAGAGAAAATGGAAAATGCTGAATCTGAAATTGAAGTATTTTAGTAAATGATATCCTTCAGAATATTATTTCTGGAGACAATGAGAAAAATGTTTCTAAGGCAGATATGTTGGGAAATTAATCACGATCGACTTTTCACATTATGTATGAGAATATCAAAACTGTTTCAATTTCCCGAACAGAGAAATGACCTACCTCCATTTATCTTGCATCCTGCAACTTATTTATCCATAGTCAGTTCTTCACATAGCCATGGAGATACTTATTGTTGGGGCTTGACTTCTGCCTGCTGTGCTTTTTGGCCTGGAAGCTGGCATGGGAAAAAAAGAGAGTTGTGTGTGTCCAAACTTGGGCTTTGGCAAGGCAAACACAGCAGAAGGCAAAGGAAGTAAAATCATTGAAGATCTGGTGGGAATGCCTGGTGAGGGGGTGCTCAGGGCTGGGGAAGGAGAACAGCAAAGTAACTGGCAAGGTTGGCGAAGGTGATGGCCTTGTCTTCCTGATATCAAAGGCTATTTCTAGTAGGAAAGAGGGAAGAGGAGAGGGAAGAACAGGAGGTGATGCAGAGGTCTCTCTCTCTCTCTCTCTTTTTTTTTTAACAAATAAGGTGTGATAAACTATCAAATGGTGCTGAGAGATTGAGTGGGATGTAGCTGGAGAAGAGGCTGATGCATTCAGCAATTAGGAGATCATTAGTTACCTTTGAGTGAACAGTTTAAGTATAGTGGTTAGAGTTAATAAGGGAGTGTGTAGTGAAGAGGTGTACAAAATGAAATGTACTCATTGATTTTTGTCAGTAAAAGGAATGAGAAATGGGGAATTACTTGAAGAATGCAGTGTTCACATGAGGTCTTTTTTGAAAAAAAAATAATTATTTTGTTTCTAACTGTGAAGATGAGGTGAATCTAGGGGCTTGAGGAGAGTGGGGTATAAGCTGGGAGGGTTGGGGCAGGCAGCAAGAAAGAAAGAAAGCGACTGGAAGCA
Organism: Odocoileus virginianus; assembly: GCF_023699985.2. Lineage (NCBI taxonomy): Eukaryota > Metazoa > Chordata > Mammalia > Artiodactyla > Cervidae > Odocoileus > Odocoileus virginianus. The sequence continues at coordinate 4,475,231 of NW_027224264.1, read as the reverse complement.
TTGAAAGCCGAGCTGAAGAAAGGAAACATCGATTTGTCTTCGTTTGTCTTACAGTGTCTTTTTGAGTTGTGTTCCCTGGGAGCTGGAGGGTTAGGGGATCTGGCCAGCAAGGGGGGAGAAAAGAAAGCAGGAGGGACCTCACAGACTGGGAAGATGGAGAGCAATTGAGAGTGGGGCTCATGATATAGTTCAAGACAGATTTGGTGGGACTCAGGCTAGGGGTAGCAAAGTAAGTTGTCTCCAGAAGTGTTGGAGAGGATGGGTCTTAGAGTTCCAGGTGAGGTTGAGTTACAGATTTTTGTCAAAAAAGAGTGTGGTTCAAAGAGAGTGGAAATGAGCATCTTCAGAGAAGAATGAATTAAGGATTTGCTAGGCAAGGGTTTGGTATAGATTAGTCATCTAGAAATTGATATCACCCTGTAGTCAGTTTGGGATGGACATGTACACACTGCTGGATATTTAAAATGGATAACCAACAAGGACCTACTGTATAGCACAGGGAACTCTGCTCAATATTATGTGGCAGCCTGGATGGGAGGGGAGTTTGGGGGAGAATGGATACATGTATATGTATGGCTGAGTCCCTTCACTGTTCACCTGAAACTGTCACAGCATTGTTAATCGGCTATATGCCAATACAAAATAGTTTTGAAAATAATTAAAAAAATTAACATCACCCTGAACATGAGTCTGTGTGGAAGAAAATATTATTAGAAAACAGTATGGAGGAGGAGCGATGCTACTGTGGAGGACAGGAAGACGCAGATGTGCTTGGATTACAGGGTGAGCTTCAAAGGTGTGGCAGTCAAAGGTAGGTGATAGAACAACAGAAGGCAGACAGCTGGGGTGAGTGAGGAGTTGACAGAACTACTCTCTTGGCCCTGAGAGGGAGAGGAAGAGCCTCTTGAACAGGTCACAAGGGAAGCAGGGATCTCAGGGGGGAAGCCAGCAGGCAGTAGGCAAATCCCAGGGCAGAAGGGATTTGGTAGAAATCCAAATTTGGGGGAAAGGTAGAAAGTAGAATAAATGCTCTTGACAGTAGAACAGGCCTCCAGAAGGCAGAGTGCAAGGGCCCCAGTGGACCACAGGAAGCACAGGACTGTGGCGCCATAGGGGACAGATCAATTCTGTGAGCGAGCGTGATGGTGACTAATGGGGATGAGGGACACAGGGTCCTCAGGCTTCACACTGGGATCCAGTTGAGGGGGAGGCAGTCCCTGCCCCAGAAGGATGGAAACTGATGTCCTTGACTAGAGCTCACTAGACTTCATGTGAGACCTTGGTGAGGTTCAGGGCTGCGCTCACATGGCTGTGTGGGCTCCTGGCTGCTGTTGACAGCATAACTTTTGTGAGTGGTGACATCCCACATCCAAGGCCTTCTTTCAAGGAGAAGGACAAAGAGTCCTCCCCATCCTATTTCTGATGATGAATGGATTCCCTACTCCTCTGGTTTGGCAGTGCCTTCCAATGCCTTTGTGTAAACACAAATAAAAATGTATTTTAAAAGAAGTACTGTGGAGTTATAGGGGTGAAGAGAAGGGGCCAACCTCACTTTGGAAGGTTTCCTTCAGAGCTAGATTGAAAAACTGGGACATGGCGGGGTTGTATCATGGTCCATGGTATTTCCTCACCTTTCCTCTAGGTGCCCCTAGTGCTGCTGCCTCTTGGCAAAGTGCTTATGGCCCTGGAAACATTTTCTCTTTCACCAGGGTTGTGCCAAATCCTGGTCAAACTCTGCTCTAAACTTTTTCCTTCCTTGATTCTGACACCTGATTCTGTGCCTTCAAGGCCCTGCTGTCTTCTTCCCAGGCTGTTCCCCTGGTAGCTATTAAGTGAATCAGTGCTAAGGTAGTTAAATCTAATCAGAAGTTAATGTCTTCAGGCTCCCAGGGGTTTTTCCATTTCACTTGAGTGCCTTACCCCAAAGAAAAAAGCCAAACTGTCATGATGGGAATTGAAAGCTCTGGAGTAGGGGGGAGAAAAGGAAGAAAGGGCTTCTAGGACTTCAAATTAAACCAGCAAGACATTCAACTGACTCTGGTTTCACTGAGGTGCAAGACTGATTCTGTTTCCCAGAGCACTTGGGTTTAGCCCTGGTTCCCTGTGGCCTAGAAGTAATGGCACCCCAACATATTTGGTACAACAACATGCAACTTCTTGAATTTTCACTCTCTGACCCATCTATTTAGGTCTCTGTGAATTGTGTGGTTATTTTCTTTCTTTCTTTCTTTTCTCTTCAGAAACTTTATCCCCCAGCCTGCTTGAGGCATAAATAAGCTAAATCTTGCAGAGAGCCTTAGAAAGGTACTTCTCCTTCAAATCAATGAAAAGAAGCTTTGAAAATAGACCCATTAAGTGGTTTTAACTCTGCATGAAAAACTCTATAATCAGATAAACCTAATTCTTGAACTGGCTGAAACTTGAGTTTGTCCATCCATTTTCTTTCTCCTAGCCAAAGAACCCCAGGTGCTCACTAAGGAATGTAAATGTCAAGGGGGGCTTTTTTTGAGAGGCACCTTCTAGGGAGTGGGGACTGCATCAATGCTCCTGTTGGTTTCAAGCAGTGTCTGGGGCCCTTGCCAGTAATCACAGGCCTGAGTGCTCACCATATGCAGAGCCTAACGTGGCACAAAGCCCGATCCACAAAAGCAAAATGGAGGCACTTTACTGTCTATTCAGAATAACCACTTAGTATTTGTTCTTCAGTGCATGCTGTCTGTGTTTCCATGTAAGAATTATCTGTGCAGAGTGGGAAAGCCTTAGGAGACTATTTCTCCATCTGTGAATTTTCCAGACTAATATCTTCCTCATCCAACTAGCAACCAATTTATTTGACCATCTGCTTCACTCTCCACTTTCAGACACCTTATACGTGGAGACATTTACAAGTACATGGGTCTTTCTTCTTCCTCAAGACACTGAGTGCCTTTAGGCAATCCTCAGACAGCCCAGGGACCTTAAACCGTGTCCATGGTTGTGGACCTGTTGTACTGCACCATGTTCTGTGTTATCCAAGTACTCACCTGCTGGCGGTTGTCACAGAAATCAGTCTGGCAAATTGATCTCTGCTATGGTCCTAATACCTGATAATTGCCAAAGTGCGGCTTCTATTCTTTCCCTCAGGCATATTTGCATTTGATAAGAATATTGTTAGCACCATGAAACCTTATCCCAGGGCATGGATCTCTATGGTATGAATATCAGACATTTATTCTTTTAATAAGTTTTTAATACATGCTTACTACATTAGGAATAATGGATGTGATAATAATATGTGGTTCCACCCTAGGTGCTTACAGTGTAGTATGGGGATGGCCATATGAAAAAATTTCAATGTAGTATTAGAAGCACTATGAGAAATGTATTTTTAAAACCTTCTCTAATTCTTGAGTTCTAAGTGTTCCTTTTTATTTTATTTTTTAATTGGAAGATAATTGCTTTACAATGTTGTGTTGGTTTCTGCCATACAACAATGTGAATCAGTCATAATTACATATATATCCCCTCCCTATTGAGCCCCCTCCTGTCTCCTGAGAAATGTATTTTTAATTAATTTGTTCCACACGTATTTATTGACTGCCTACCATCTGTCAAGCCCTGTGACTAGATACCAGAGAAATAGCAATGAGTAAAGAAGACAAGCTCATTGATCTTACATTCTCTTCTGTGTAGAAGGCAGTATTATCCGACCCAAGAGGGAATGAGTTAACTGGAAGGGCTGGGCAGGGCTATGTACTGGTCATGACTTTTGAGCTGGATCTGGGAGGATGAGTAGAGATTCATAAAGTCCAGGAGATGAAAGAATACATTCTAGGCAGAATGGATATTATGTATAAAGACAGAGAAACATGAAAGATGGACATAAGGTGTCCTTAAGAAATAAATTGTGACTAGTTTGGGGTATCTGGAGTGGTGACAGTATGTAGGGGAATATCATGGTGGTGAGGATGGACAGACAGATTAAGCCAGATGGTGAGGGAGAGCAACTGTATAACCATATGTTACTGGATCAGATGGACCAGGTTCAAATCGGGCACTGCCACTTGCTGCTAAGTGACTGATGTGTGACTTTGGGCAAGTTAATGAATCCCTCTGTCTTGAGTTCCTCGCCTATAGAATGGGAATAATAATTGTAACAACTTTGTGGGATTATACTGAGGATTAATTTATGTAAAGTATGATGTTTGCCAAGTGCTTAGCATAAGGCCTGAGACATAGTACGTGTTCAATAAGTTGAAACACTTGTTTTTCATGTAAAGGAGATTGAATTATATATTTAGGCAATTGAAATCTATTGGCTTTAGATTTTTGAGAAGGTGAGGGACTTGATTCGATATTTATTTTAGAAAGACCATTCTGGCTAGAAAGAGGAGGACTGATCTTACGAGTTGGAAACCAGAGGCAATGTTTATAGTAGGAGACTACTACAACAGTTAAGGAAAGAGATAACAATGGCCTGGACAAAAAGGGGGCGGAGTACCAAAGATGCTGTCTCTGACTAAACTTTGCTTATGCTTCTCTGATCCCTGTTCTCAACTAGGCTTCAATCTTGGACTTCCATGACCATACTTGTGAAGTCCAGTTTTAGTAAAAATCCTGCTAGGCCAGTTTAGAGAGAGTTTCTCACCCTTGATATCTGGTCACCCTGGCCTGCCTTCAGCAAGAATCTCTCCACCCTTGAAGTCTCCTATTAGTTATTTCCATCTGTGGCCTCCCCCTCCACCCCCCAACTCTGCCCATGAGCTAAAAATCCCCACCTGTCTTTGGTGCACTTAGAGTTGAGTCTGATCTCTGTCTCTATCACAGTACCCCTTTTGCAAAAGTTTTGAATAGTCTGCCTTACTATATGAAGGAACAAATGTCAGAATTGTTGTTTTCTTTAACAAGGAAGTTATGAGAGGATGAGCTCAATGAAATTTAGAGGACTGTCCTCTGAGCTCTTGATTCACAGAGGTAAGAACAATTAAAGTCAAAGATGAAATCACATGATTCTGAGAGTTTTGGAGGAATGGTGATTCCTTTAACTGAAATATGGATTATAAGAGGTTAGGTGCGGGAGGAGTTTTTGAGGAGTGCTGAGTCCATTATGGGAAGTTTTGTCAAGTTTATATGCCTGTGTGATCTCTCTCTCTCTCTGTCTCTCTCTCTCTCCTTCTCTCTCTCTCTCTCTTGACTGATTTAACGAAACTAATAGAAATAGGTTGTGGTTGATGAAAATGTACTCGAGGAAATAGTATTAGGTGAGATTATCCAAAAAGAGCATGTAAAACTATAAGAAAACTGAGAATGGGATCCAAAGACACCAACATTTAAAGGACAGGCAAAGGAAGAAGAATAAAGGCAAAGAAAATTCAGAAAAGTCAAGTTATGAGGGCAAGGGACTTCCTTCGTTGTCTAGTGGCTAAAACTCCATGCTCCCAGTGCAGGGGGCCCGGGTTCAATCCCTGGTCAGGGAACTAGATTCCCCATGCTGCAGCTGAGACCTGGCACAGCCAAATAAATAATTTTTTTTGAAGTTATGATGGAAAAAAGTTAGTGGTAATTGTTAACTACAGCTAAGGGATAAGAGTTTCAAAGGTGAAGGAGTCAGAAATAACTTCAAGTGCAGCTGAATTTCAGTTGAATTAGCAATTGAGGTAACATTGAGAACCTTGATCACAGCTGCTTTGCTGGAAAGGTGAGGACAGAGCCACATTGCCTGGACCTAGATGCTCCCTTGACCTCTATACCCACCCTACTCTAAAATTGGCAAAGGGGATGAGGTCATGATCAGTTTGGACGAAGAAATAAGACTTGATCTTGCACACCCATGCTAGCAAGTGTTCCACTGCTCTTGTGAAGCTGTGTCACAGACAGGAAGGTCCACGGCTTATTTGGATGACCTTGCAAACACTGACTCAGTACCCATGTAGACACATTCTAAGAAAACAAAATTTTACGGGCTTGAGAGAAGAGAGTTGATCTTTTTAATTTATAATTCAATCAAATCACATACCCATTGGTTATCTTTGTTAAAATTTAATCACAGATTAGTGAATTCTACTTGCCTTTAATGAAATGCTGTTAGCATTTTCATTGCTGAATAGTTCTTTAAAGAAACTCGCTGCTATATTTGTCTTCCTGAGGAAAGCTAAGTTACCTCTTATTATCTCTGACTCACATGTGAGGCATGGAAATTCACGTGGAATGCAAATTTTCTTTTTTCAAGCGTGTAGTATTTTCACAGCATCCAGATGCTGGTATAAGAGAGTATAGACTCCATTCCCTTCCCCCACCACCCTGCTACTCTTCCTTCATTTGCATTAAAACAAGATTTCTACTTTTCTCCTGTTCGCATAGTATATTACAAAGGTATATATACAGATGGAAAAAAAAAAACCCACACTTTCTAAAGCCACAACTGCCTTTGCCTAAAAGAGAAACCACTTTACAAAGAACCATTATGTAGCCGACCTAAGGTGTTCATTATAATAGATTCCGGATATCAACCTTACAGTTCATTTCCGAAAGGAATAAAACCACCCAATTCTAGTACTTGTCTGGGAACCCCTAAGTGAGAGGAAATTGACTAGCAGATATGCAGATGCGGGGGTCGTCTGTGCTACCTCACTGCTGAGGTCTAGGATGGATCTTAATCACAGAGGAAGCTTGGAAGCTACAAAAGAGGCCTCTGTGGAGGTTCTTCAGGTCCCAAAGCTCATTTTACCCTAAGAATATAGGGCCCTGGGGCCTGTATGTTCAGAAGCAGTAAAGCAGTTGAATTCTTCCCAAGTTGCTAAAAGAGCACACTAAAAATGATGCCTTCCTCAGCACTTCCTTTCAAATGGTTCAAGAAGAAAACCCATGGCATCTTTTCTAATACTCACATCCTATTTTCAAATCTGCCCAAAATAGTGGTTTTAATTCATAGGCTTTAGACAAAAGAGGAAAATGCACTCAAAGGGACAGCTTGATTTTTCTGCTAATCTTAACATTTTATAAAAATAAGTTTACCGTGTAGGCGGTGATCTTGGAAAGAAAGCGATCTGATTGGGGTATCCAAGATTTTTAGTTCCTTTGCTTTGTTTCTTTCTTTCTTTTTTTTTTTAAACTGGTATAGATGTCTCTCATCATTCCATCCCCACGTCCTTGGCTTTTTGTTAGCAAAGGAGCAGCTTTCCTTGTCCAACTATTGAGGGCTCAAAAGAAGGCCTGTGAATTAGAAATGAAGAAGATCCTGGTGGTTTCTTGCCTATTGTCACCTTTGGTATATTTCCTAAAAGACAATATCAAAGATCTATAATATGTACCTACAAGTGAACCCTAGTGTCTCTTGGGCACAGTACTTAATGTATGTATGTATGTATGTCAGGAAGTTGCTGTTATTTTTTAACTAGGACAGTGGAAGCCTTTGGGCTTTGCTTCAGGCTACTAGGCAAGGGACTAGCTGAAGAAACGGGCTACCCTGAAGAATACCATTGCATTGGGAAATAAGGAGAGTCACGGAGTAGAGAAAATGAAGCTTGTGTGTGTGTGTGTGACTGTGTGTGTGTGTGTGTGTCACATATGTATGTAACAAAGCCTCTCCCAACCCACTTAGACCAGGCAAGTAGGGCCCTTGCTACAGCCCACACCTCAGGGGATCCTGTACTTCCTCACAGTTCTCTGAGGCAGCACCCCGAATGCTGTCCAGTGAGCTGTCCTCAGTGTAGGCTGGTAACTGTGAATCTCAGTCCCTGTTTCTCTAGGTTAGGACTCTCCCTCCTTCTCTGGTCTGGGCATGGGGTTGATCAGATGCCTCAAGGAGCACCAGGACTCATTCCTATAAAATCCTTTCACAGACCTGTGAATGGTACCCTATCCTAAGAGGGTGGCCTAGTAAGCCGCTAGCTCCCTTAGACCGCTAAAGTGTTGGGTTGGCCAAAATGTTCATTCAGGTTTCCCTGCAACATCTTTCTGAAAAACCAGAGTGAACTTTTTTGACAAACCAATATTTCTTTCCCAGGATTGTGCTAGATGAGGCTGCCAGACTCCTACTGCAATGTTGATTTGGGGTGACTCTCAGCCCAATAGGCCTCCCTGGTGGCTTAGATGGTAAAGAGTCTGCCTGCAATGCAGAAAACCTGGGTTCAATCCCTGGGTCAGGAAGATCCCCTGGAAAAGGAAGTGGCAACCCACTCCAGTACTCTTGCCTGGAAAATCCCATGAACAGAGGAGTCTGGCAGGCTACAGTCAGTGGGGTCACAAAGAGCCAGACACAACTGAGTGACTAACACTTTACCTTTACATTTTACTTAGTCATACTGAACACGGGAGGAGCATGTTCCCATTGACCTAAGTGCTGGCCCTCCTGGTTCCATTCTAACCATGACTTGGCCTTCTGCCTCTATCAGCAGAGAGTGGTGAGGGTAGTAGCTTCAGGTATCTTTTAACCCCTCTGTTACTCCTGGCACCTGAGACAGTCACTACCTCATCCCTTTCCATAGGCTCTGTGTCTTGTGATACACAGTCCTCTCTGGCTGGTCATGCCTGTCTCTCAGGGTTTTTGAGACCATTGCTGTATATTGCCAATGGGTTCTTCCCATGGACATTGCCTCTTGGCTCTGATGGGGTTAGAGGTAGGGATGTCACATTCTCTGTGGTGGGCCTCAAACTGTGCTAGATGAGGGGCCGACATTCCTTGCATAAGTAGAACAGCTCCTCTCACTCTCTGGCCATGTGCCCCTTGCATATTCCCCCAGCTGGTGGGAGTGTATAAAAGCAGAGATGTGGTCAGCACTGAAAGCAAGCGTATACTAGGAATGAAATAATTATGGCTGAACATATTCAAAAGACTTGATGGGAAGATATGCTGTTCTACATTTATGCTATGAAACCCCAAATAGTAAAAAATTTAATGCAACCACAGAAAATAAATCATCATTCACATTTTATTGCATGTACTGGTCAAGGTTTGCATTTGTGGTCATCATGAATGAGACACAAAACTTCTGAGAGTAATTGGGAGTGAGCATCAAAGGGAGTGAGTGTCAATGGGTGTGGAGCAGGGATAGTGCGCCGTAAGTAATGATGCAATCAACATTAAAGGAGCTGCAGAGGCAAGATCTACATCATTTCAATACAAATGGGTTCTGAAGAGCTGTGGCATTATGAACTATATCGCTGTGTTCTTCTCATGGTGGCCAATATGAAATTAGCCAAGAATGGCATATTTGACAATAAAGTACATGAGGAGATGGAGCCCAAACACTAAGAAGAATCTTCATATGCATAGATTAGATAAGAATATAAAAATACACAAGTACCTCTTTTCTACCCATCATTCTACATCTTCATTGATATGCCACTATAGTTCACATTGGCCTATTAATTTTGTGATCTATTTTTTAAATTAAACAGTTTATATGGACAGAAGCCACATTAAAAAAAAAAGAAATAAAAACACGAAAACTCCAGTCTTTTTCCCAGTCCAGGGATGGCCCTGACTAAAGAGTTAAGAGTTTGAACTGCTTGTTACCTTCGATATTGCACTTTATTTCCCAGAAGGGTCTTTATTTATCTGTGAAGAGAAGAGTCAAATAAGAAAGCTATAGTTCCTTTGTGTTTATGAGATGTTATCTGGAGCTCTACCTCAAAACCGGAAACTTAAACATATTTATATACGTGAACAAATAATAGAGAGTTAAATTTATTGGCTTAGACAAAATCATTTCATACTTATTCATTCAGTGTATTCCCAATACTTTGCTAAGCATTGGGTATCTTGTGGTGACCAAAGCAAATAAGTTCCAAATAAGGACCTCAGAGGGATTAGAGAAACTGGGCAGGCAGGCATTGAATGTTGAGATATAATTATTGTTACAAATTTTAATACATTTTAAGAAGAAGAAAAAGAAGTTTCTTTGTGAGAAAATGATGTAAAAAGTCCTGCTAATAGAGGAAGTGAAGATATTTCATTAGGAAGCAGGTGACAAATAGAAACATGAAAAGTTAGAGAAGATAGACTGATAGAACAAATAGCATATGCAAAATTTTGAGATGGTTCTTTCTAGGAGGAATGGAAACACACAAGTGTTAACAAGGGCAATATAAAATGAAGTTGGAAAGTTTGGTGGAAATTAAAGGGCTTCGAAGGAGGCTTTGAAGGAGTTTAATCCCGAAAGCAATGGAAAACTTTTAGAGAGTTTTACATAGGAGAGAATGTGATCTGATACACTGCACATTGTTAGAAGAGTGCTCTGAAAAACACAGTGGGTGAGTGAGAGTGGAGGTAGGAAGAGTAGGTAGCGGACTGCTGCTTCCATTCAGATGAGAATGATATGAACTTAAATCCCAACAGTGTATGGGAGAGAAATAAATCAATTTGACTTCTATTTTGGAGGTAGAATTGACAGGATTGTTGATGAACTGGATTTGTTCATTTATTCATCTACCAAATTTGAGTGCCTCCTCTGTGTCAAGCATTGTTATCAGTACTGGGGATAGAGAAATAAATGAAATAGAATCTCTGCCCTCATGGAGCCTACAGTCTAGTGGGACGATACAGACAATAAACACATAAGTAAAATATAATATGCCCAAGGGTGATAAGAGTGATAGACACTAATAAAGCAAGGCATTTTTAGAGAACACTGGGATACTTTGGGATTCCTGTTATACAGAGAGTGGTTTAAGGGAATGTGCTCTTAAAAGTCGCATGTGAGCAGATATTGAAGAAAATCAGGTAGCAATCTGTATGGTTATCTTGGGGAAGAATTCTAGGTGAATAAAATATCAGGAAGGTACTTGGCAGCTTGAGGAGCTGTGGAGAGGGCAGTGTGTCTAGATTAGAGTGGGTGAGGGGGAGAGTTAACTGAGATTGGGGTGTTCTGCAGTGGGGACACTCATGCTGGGCCAGTGTAAGGACCTTGGTTTTTAAGATAATAAGATGGGAAACCCTTAGGGAGTTTTGAGCAAGAGAGTTTTATATAACGGTTTGCATTTTAACAGGATCAAGTGTAAGGACCTTGGTTTTTAAGATAATAAGATGGGAAACCCTTGGAGGGTTTTGAGCAAGAGAGTTTTATATAACGGTTTGCATTTTAACAGGATCATCTTGGCTGCTCTGTTGATAATAAGGGGGCAATAGAGGAAGCACTGAAACCATTTGGGAGGATATTACATAATCTAGGCTAGAGATGATGGTGGTTTGGATTTGGGTGGCAGTAGTGAAGGTACTGTGAAGTGGTTAGGTTCTGTATAAATTTTGAAGGTAAAGTCTATAGAGTTTACTGATCAGTTACATGTGGGGTTACTGATCAATTTCATGTGGGTCATGAGAGAAAGGAAAAAGTCAAAGATGATACAGTCTGAGCAACCAGAAGGAATTACAGCTGTTACAGGCTAAGATGAGGGAGAATGGGGGCAGTGGTTCTGGTGGGGAGGGTTATTAGATTTAGAAGGTGAGAGAAAGGAAAGAATTCAGGGTGACTCCTAGATTTCTGGCATGAGCCATTGGGTAGATGGTGGTGCAGGATCATTAAGTAGGTGCAGAATTTAAAAATCATGTAGTCCAGCCTTCTTGTTTTGATGGATGAGAAAGTGAATCCCTGGCAAAATAGCCACTTTGCTGAGTTTTGGAAGAGCCTAAAGTTGATTCTGCCAATGGACAAGTCAAGATATGTGCCTCTTTTGACTATGATTTTTTTTTAAAATTTTAAAATCTCTGGCACAGGAAAATGATAAATGTTTCTCAAAGACAAGCTGTGTTGTAACCTTGTGTGCATTATGCTGCAGTGGGCAACTATTGTTTTATGCCTTGAACACCCTCTTTTCTAGAATATGTTCCTCTCCTTACCCCACCCACATCTACATGGTTTCTACAGAAATCACCATGCTGCTACCATGGGATCCCACCTCCTGGACACAGTGGATTGTTGCAAGGATTGGCATCTAATCCAGGGTGGGAAATTTCCTCTGCTCACTTACATGAGCAAGGGAGAAAAGATTATTATAAACATTTAGTAAATGCCTGTTGACCTGAATTGAAGGAAGAGTGAAGCTTTCACAAACCATAGATATAAAACTTTTGGAAAACATATGAATTAGGGAAGGATTATTCCCATTTCAAGAAAAATTTTTGCTCTACCGGAAGATTGACTGTAATTTTGCTTTAAATAGCAATCTTTTGAGTGCATTCAAGCATTTGTTTATGATCATTAACTGCTTGACAGGCTGGGGTTGAGAGGAGAGCATTTTAAAGTTAAAGCATCAGAAAATATTTCCCATTAAATTATCTTTCTGTGAGCCTGGAGCCTGAGCTCTATGGAGGCCTCTATTTCCAAAGAGTGAATAATAAACTATCAAATGGGTTAGCTTCCACTATTAATATTGGCTAGATGATGCTAAATAAACAAGAGGTGCTTTGAATTGTGAGTTAATCATAGTATGTTTCACAAGTCTTTATGTAAAGACTTTTTTTTTCTTTTAAATTCTTTTTTTTTCATTTATTTTTATTAGTTGGAGGCTAATTACTTTACAACATTGCAGTGGTTTTTGTCATACATTGAAATGAATTAGCCATGGATTTACATGTATTCCCCATCCCGGTCCCCCCTCCCACCTCCCTCTCCACCCGCTCCCTCTGGGTCTTCCCAGTGCACCAGGCCCGAGCACTTGTCTCATGCATCCAACCTGGGCTGGTGATCTGTTTCACCCTAGATAATATACATGTTTCGATGCTGTTCTCTTGAAACATCCCACCCTCGCCTTCTCCCACAGAGTCCTATGTAAAGACTTTTAAGTATAGATTCAATCAAAGACATTGTACATGGGATAGTTAGGAGTATGTATATGTGTACATAAGATACTATGGTTACCAAATATGTATGGATAGAATGGAGGGTTGCTGATAATAGAGAATAAAGCCTAACAAAGCTGTATCTGTTGATGAGCTCATCAGCAGAAACATGCACATCAGTGTCTGTGGATGATCTTTTGCCATACTGTAGGACAAGATGAAAATGCATTTGGACAGCAGTCTACTTGGGAATAAACTCAGAATCATATAACCCCTCTAACACATTTGATAAGCCTATTTTTTAGTCTCTGAAGACAGAGTTAATAAGTGGTCATAACCAGATTATGCTAGATAGCATTAAAAAAAGAAATAAGCCTAAACTGGACCCATCTGAAGAGGGAAAAAAGGATGAAGAAGGAAGAGTAGGGGAAGGATTAAAAAGGGGAAGAATAAAGAAGAAATGATGACTTCATAAACATGTGTTGCAGCCAAGAGCTGTGGAACCTTCTTTCACTTCACCCTGTGTGGAATTGACCACTAGTGCCCTCAGGCCCTTAGTAAGTAGCTTCTGAGGGAGTTTCAGAATAGCAAGTAAATGAATGTAATAATACTTGAATGAATTTGCATAGCTTGTTAGAGATGCTAAATGCTTAAGTCTTTATACTGCATCAATCATACATGTGAGAAGCCTCTTTTCTCAACCTTGGAATCATTCGTTATGTAACAGTTGTAGTGAAACCTATCTCATTTGGATTTTGCTGACTGACCAGATCATTTTTTCCTGGTAGTTTTGGTTTACAGTGTTTTGGTAAGAGTATAAGAATTGCAGGTAGTATCTAAGATATTGTCATTGGCATCTTACTAAAAAAATGTATACTCATTTGATCTAAGTTTGACCAAGAAAGCTAACTATCCATACCAGGGTGACCATACATCTGTTTGCCCAGGAAATTCCTGGCTTATGCCTGTTTTCCTGATGTATGGGTTAGTAGCATCTTCTTTCACTCCTAAAAGTGTTGTGACTTGGAAACAAATTGTATTTGCCCTAAATATCAGTACCACAGGCAATCCTAAATATCAGTACCTGATCCAACCAACATAGAAAAAAAATCTGTAAAGAAACAAAACAAAACAAGAATTCTCCTGCTTTGTTGAGGTTTAATATATGGTTCCTTTTGATCCCTACTCACCCAGATGAGAGATCATATTATTAACTCATGCTTCAGTTAAAACATTTTGGCAGAGAGGTGAAATTGCAGTCAGGTTATATACTCCTTTCTGGTGATCTAGGTGGATGGAGGTGGTGTAGAAGGCCTTGAGGAATGGATGAGTAGCACGTCTTTTGTTCAGTTCTTGACTGTTAGTTGCTTTAACTTGGCTTTTGGCAGGAATTGGATAGCTATTGATTTAAGCTTGAGCTATCTGGCAAGTGTCTCACCAGTAGAGGTTTTGTATTGCTGAATAAAGCAAGGTGCATGAGTTTAGTTAATGGGAATTATTTAATTTAGGATTAGGTCTGGTTGCCAGTAGCAGAAAATCCAAACTCCAAGACAGTAGCTTACAACTACAAGAATAATCTCAGTCATCTGAGACATTGGAGCTAGGTCTTACAGAGCTGTTAGAATGCTCCACTGTCTTAAGACCCAGGATCTTTCTATCTTGTTGCTCAGCTGTGTGAAGTGTTTGTTCCCAAAGTCTCTACATATTCCTGGATGGTTGCTTCACCTCGAGATAATGCACCCTCATTCCAGGCTGTAGGAAGTAAGAAAGGGGCAAGGAAGGGAAAGGAATGGCCCCTTCTTTTAATAGTACATGTCACTGTGAGAGGACGCATACACTATATGAGCCTGACACTTGGATTTTTGCCATGACCTGGCCATTTACAACCAATGAGGGTATATTACATTTATTTTATAAAGAAGTATATAAAAAGAAGGGGGTTCTATGGCCAGCCAAACAGAAGATTGCTAATAGCTGATTGTGGGTCATGTTTGGCAAGAAGATATGACCTCAAACAAGAGTTAGGTATAGAATCAGAACATGGACAGACACATCGATGGTGGAATAGAACATTGCTGAAATAGATCTATGTATGCAATGAAATTTGACACATAACAGAAGTGATTTGGCAGATCACGGGGAAAAAGAGGAACTATCCAACAGGTGAATCTGGGAAAACTACATATAGGGGAAAATGAAAATTGATGCCTACCTTATACTGTATTTTAAAAAATCAACTTTAGAAGAATTAAGAACTTGTATGCTGAAAGCAAAATTTTAAGACTTTCAAAAGAAAATGTGGGTGATTATGTTTCTCACTTTGGAGTGAGAAAATAGACCCTGGCCATAGTATAAAGGGTTGATAAGTTAAAGATCTTGATTATCAATAAACACCACAGGCAAAATTGAAAGGTTACATAAGAATGGAAAATAAGTATTGGATGATGAGCATGCTGTAAGGTATATAGAAGCAGAAATATAATATTGTACACATGAAACACATAATGTTATAAACCAATGTTATCTTAATAAAGAATAAATATAAAAGAAGTGAATGGAGAAACAAAGAGGACTAAGCATTTCAGAGAAATGGCAACATGGCTAATAAGTAGGAAGAGATAACCCCACTGTTCCTTAGGGAAATACAGATCAGGACTACAGGGAGAAACCATTTTACATCTATTTGAATGATAAAATTTAGGTAGGCTGCAAATGCAAAGTGCTAGGGAGAATGCATATGTGAGTTCTCTTTTACATTGCTAGTGGGAATATAGTTTGCTATAGCTGCTTTGGAAATCAATCTGGTTATTATTTTGTAAAGTCAAGCATTTGCATATCCTATGACCTAGCATATTCCCAGACAGATTTTAACACATGTACCCAAGGAAACATGTGTAGTGGCATTGTTTGTAATAGCAAAATTTGGGGAATCTACTAAATGCCCATTAACAAGAAAATGAGTAATGGATGGTTTGTGGTATGGTCACATAATGTGATATGTCAGTGTAAAGCAATGTGAATAAACCTTTGTGATATGATACTGGGGGTAACTATAGCATTTACTCTGGGCTTCCCTGGTGACTTAGATGGTAAATAATCTGCCTGCAATGCAGGAGACCCAGGTTTGATCCCTGGGTCAGGAAGACCCCCTGGAGAAGGGAATGGCTACCCACTCCGGTATTTTTTGCCCCAAAATTCCATCAACAGAGAAACCTGGCGGGCTGTTGTCCATGGAGTTGCAGAGAGTTGGACACGACTAAGCGACTAACATGCTCACTTTTTAGAAGACAACATAGAATATAACAACTTTTTGTAAAACGAAGAAAAGGAAAACAAATATTATAAAAGAATACACATATCATACTTGATCAAATTAGTAAAGTGGAAAAAGAATAATAAACATAAAATTCAGGATAGTGGTTACCTTCAAGGTGCCACAGAGTGTGAATTAGGGGAGAAATACAGGTAAGATCCAGTTTCAGGCTTGGGCAGCAGGTTCATGTATATTTAAGACACTAAAATAGATGAATAATTTGTAAAGCAATCATAGTATAACCTGAACTAGGAATTAGGATTAATTAAATTCTGTACACCCGAAGTTTAAGAAAAGTCCCAAACAAATACCTTGCCGTGACCTGTAAGGTGCTATGTGACTTGGCTTTTGGCTTGCCTTCTGATTTAATTTTCTTCCTCTCTTACCTTGTATACTCAGCTTTAGCAAGGTGCCAAATTACTACATTGCTTTTTATATCAGTCCTTGAAACTCTTTCAGCATGCTTCTACTTCAGGACCCAGAATATTCCTCTCTAAGATATCCACATGTATTGCTCCCTCATGTCATTCAAGTCTATACAAATGTCTCAGCAAGGCCTTCTCTGATCCTTCAATCTGAAGTGCACCCCTATTAGGCTATCTCTACACCTTGGTCTGTATTTCTTCATACCAGATACTAAGTGATACATTATTATGTATGGAGTTGGCCAAAGAGTTCATTTGGGGTTTCCATAACATCTTAGGGAAAATCACTAATGAACTTTTTGGCCAACCCAATATGCAGTTTTTATTATTTAACTTTCCCTACACTGAAGATCCACATAGGCAAGGCCTGTGCTTTGTCCACTGCAGTATCGTTTATCTACCTCCGACTAGTCCTTTGTCTCCAATATTATTTCCTCCAGAAAACCTCTGACTCCTCTGGATTAGTGTTTCTTTTCTGGGCTCCATTTTTTGCCCCATGATGACTCAAAAAAGAGTTTTCACAGTCCTTTATGATTGCCAGTATACCTGTCTGCACCTGTCTGCTTTTGCACTAGATTGGTTGGTGCTTTGAGTACATTGACCCTGATATGTATGTTTATGTGTATGTATGTATTTAATCCCAAGCATTTTAGTGTCTATCACATAGTTGTTTTTCAGTTGCTAAGTCATGTCCAACTCTTTGCGACCCCATGGACTGCAGCATACCAGGCTTCTCTGTCCTTCACTATCTCCCGGAGCTTGCTCAAACTCATGTCCATTGAGTTGGTGATGCCATCCAACCATCTTGTCCTCTGTCATCCCCTTCTCCTCCTGTCCTCATCTTTCCCAGCATCAGGGTCTTTCCCAGTGAATCAGCTCTTTGCATCAGGTGGCCGAAGTATTGGAGCTTCAGCTTCAGCATCAGTCCTTCCAATGAATATTCAGGGTTGATTTCCTTTAAGATTTACTGGTTGGATCTCCTTGTAGTCCAAGGGACTCTCAAGAGTCTTCTCCAACACCACAGTTCAAAAGCATCAATTCTTGGTAGATGTTCAATAATGATTATTTAAGAAACAATAAAATAGATGGAAGAATAGGCAATTAAGTGAGTGATCCAACCTCAGGGCTGACGCTGGCTTGCCAGATAAATGAAGAGGGAGATTGACCATGTGGAAATAGTATAAATTGTAGTGGAAATAGGAGAAGCTAAGATGTCTTTTGTGGGTGAGGCTTAGTTATGTTTCTATAAGAGCCTTCTTTTTAAGTGGACTTCAGTGAGCTTCATCACTTTAGTGTGCCGTCTTAAAAGATGCAACATGCTGGATATATGCATATATTATCAGGAGAGAGAGAAATCCAGGAGCTTTGGAATCATTCAGCATTTCTACAGTTATAGTTCAGGGGGAAACTCCTGAGCATATGGTATTTCCAAGAACTTTCAAGATGCTAGAAGAAGACTAGCATGATCATAATCGAATTCTCTTCTACATGCATTTCAAAGTGTCAAATATTTATTATAATCTGTAAGGTATTAACTTTCTATTTACTGAGATATAAAATTTACTGGGCTAGTTGAGTCCTTTTCTTTGCCTCTTGACCTTTTCCTCTTGTGAATATTCAAGCGATGTCCATTGCCAACAGATGTTCTCAGTGGCTTCATGTTTTCCAAGTCAAATTACTCTTTTCTGTTTTCTGGCTTAGTCATTATGGAATCATCTTTTTCATCATTATCAGCATTAATGCTGTGCCATAATTATACACATAATTGGATCACTTACCCACTCACACAGATAATTGCATCAATATGCCTTCAGCTTTGCCAGTTACCAAGTAAGATACTTGACAGCCATATGAGTGTATGAGTGAGTTACTGGCACTGCTTTAGTCTATATGATGAAGCAACTTCAGAGTTCATGGTATGCATGTGATTATATGCTATAAATTTTTCATTAAATAGATATTGCTCTCTTACTTATGAGTGGGCTGTGTCTAGAGCATCCTGAAACTCCAGGTTGTGTTTATGGCAGTATGGTCAATGACTTGTACCTGGAGGTTGTGCTTACTATCTAGATAATGAAAACAAGGTGCTAATTATACCAAGGGAATAGATTTTATTTCTATAGGTGAGTGAACTCCTTATTCCTAGTCATGAGGTGTACCCCTGTTTCAGTAGAGCCTATCTTTGGCCCCAGATACAGCCCTAACTGAAACCATAACTTGAAGATACTGACAGTCCACACAGATTAATATAAACACATCCCTCAAGGATAGAATAGCTTGACAAACATTGAGGCATGAGGACAGAAATTTTGGAAGCAAGGGGTATGCTAAGACCCAAATGAGCATGGGCATTGTCTGATCAGGGATTTCTGATAGATAACATCTTCTGGGGTCACTTCTGAGGTTCAAGAAAGGGACTTTAGTTTGACAACAATATAAGGCCAAAATTTTCTGTTGATGAGGAGTAAGGTACAGGGGAAAATAATAGGAACCATTACTTGATGTGGTTTTCAAAGTGGAGCCTTGGTGAGGAGCTGGCTGGCAGTGGCTCACCAGGGCTGATTGTGTGAACTTTTCTTGTGGACTCCTTGTCCAGTGGCCTCCCAATGTTGCACAAAGGGGGACCCCTTCCAGGGCCCAAGAGTGGGCTCTTGTCTAACACTCAGAAATGAATTGTCTGAGGAGACACATGTGCTGACAAAGCAAGAGACTTTATTGGGAAGGGGCACCCAGGTGGAGAGCAGGAGGGTAAGGGAACCCAGGAGAACTGCTCTGCCACATGGCTTTTGGTCTTGGGTTTCATGGTGATGGGATTAGTTTCTAGGTTGTCTCTGGCCAATCATTCTGACTCAGAGTCCTTCCTGGTGTCATGTACAATACTCAGCAAAGATGGATTCTAGCTAGGAGGATTCTGGGAGGTTGTTAGGACATAAGGATTCCCTGGTGGCTCAGATGATAAAGAATCTGCTTGCAGTACAGGAGACCTGGGTTTGATCCCTGGGTTGGGAAGATCCCCTGGAGAAGGGAATGGCTACCCACTCCAGTATTCTTGCCTGGAGAATTCCATGGATGGAGGAGCCTGGCAGGCTATAGTTCATGGGGTCACAAAGAGTTGAACAAAACTGGATGACTAACACTTTCACTTGGTAGAACATATGAACTGTCATCTCTTGTTGATCTTTCCCAAGTTCTTCTGGTTGGTGATGGCTTATTAGTTCCAAGTTCATTACCAGAAACTCCTTTCATAAAATAACTCATGCAAATGGTTACTGTGGTGTCTGGCCAGGGTGGGCGGTCTCAGTCAGTGTTTTTTCCATAACAGCGTTAGTTGTTTGACATCAGCTATGATGAGAGTACTTGAATCATGAGGATCAGCAAACAATATAAATTAAGGCTTAAAAAATGTTTTTTAGAGAGAAATTTTATCACCACACTACTAGTAACAGGAGTATACTGGAAGCTGGTGTCTTTTCTTGCATTCTTACTCTGTGCCAGGCATGTGCATTAAGTCTCCCACATCGCATATTTTTGGGTGAGGAAACTGAGGCACAGAGGAATTTACTAAGAAGTTCAGTCCCTAGACTGGGGCTGTGTGATCAGAATATGACTAGTTCAGTTCAATCACTCAGTCGTGATGGACTCTTTGCGACCCCATGGACTACAGCATACCAGGCCTCCCTGTCCATCATCAACTCCTAGAGTTTACTCAAACTCATGTCCATTGAGTTGGTGATGCCAACCAACCATCTCATCCTCTATTGTCCCCTTCTCCTTCCCTCAATCTTTCCCAGTATCAGGGTCTTTTCAAATGAGTCAGTTCTTTGCATCAGGTGGCCAAAGTAATATTCAGGACTGATTCCATTTAGGATGGACTGGTTGGATCTCCTTGCAGTTGAAAGGACTCTCAAAAGTCTTCTCCAACACCACAGTTCAAAAGCATCAATTCTTCGGCACTCAGCTTTCTTTGTAGTCCAACTCTCACATCCATACATGACTACTAGAAAAACCATAGCCTTGACTAGATGGACCTTTGTTGGCAAAGTAATGTCTCTGCTTTTTAATATGCTGTCTAGGTTGCCAACCTTTCTTCCAAGGAGCAAGCGTCTTTTAATTTCATGGCTGCAACCACCATCTGCAGTGATTTTGGAGCCCCCCAAATAAAGTCTCTTACTGTTTCCATTGTTTCCCCATCTATTTGCCATGAAGTGATGGGACCAGATGCCATGATCTTAGTTTTCTGAATGTTGAGTTTTAAGTCAGCTTTTTCACTCTCCTCTTTCACTTTCATCAAGAGGCTCTTTAGTTCTTCTTTGCTTTCTGCCATAAGGGTGGTGTCATCTGCATATCTGAGGTTATTGATATTTCTCCCAGCAATCTTGATTTCAGCTTGTGCTTCATCCAGTCCAGCATTTCTCATGATGTACTCTGCATTTAAGTTAAATAAGCAGGGTGACAATATACAGCCTTGATGTACTCCTTTTTCTATTTGGAACCACTCTGTTCTATTTGGTCCATTTCTGTTTCTTCCTGACCTGTATACAGATTTCTCAAGAGGCAGGTAAGATGGTCTGGTATTCCCATCTCTTAGAATTTTCCAGTTTTTTGTGATCCACACAGTCAAAGGCTTTGGCATAGTCAATAAAGCAGAAATAGATGTTTTTCTGGAACTCACTTGCTTTTTCCATGATCCAGTGGATGTTGGCAATTTGATCCTGGTTCAACAGTACATGAATCGTGAACTTGCAGGTGTTCAGGCTGGATTTAGAAAAGGCAGAGGAACCAGAGATCAAATATGACTAGTAAAGGTGGATTAATGATGGGATGCTTGAATACTAAACTAGGTTTTATAAAAAGGATTTTCATGGTAAAAATCTTAGCAAGTTTGGGTCCTAGAGGACCAGAGCAGACTGGACCTCTTGGTCCTCCCAAGAGGAGCAGAGCAGAGCATGTCTTACGGAACCAGCCTAGTCATGGGTGGTAGTATTCTAAGTAAAAATATGTCATCTTGACTGCATCCTCCTGTCTTAAAATTTCCCAGGATTCACCATTCTGATGTAGGAGAGCAGTGCAATGAGCATAGGTCTCCTCTTCCACACTCTACGTTTTTACTCTTAAGTAATGGTTTTTCTATTTCTAATCCCTTCTTAGCAGTCTGTCTCCGCATCATACTCATGACTTTCTAATGGATCCTAGAGTTCTAGATAATAAAATGTATGTACTTCTCACAAGCTGGGTTTGAGAACACATGTCCTTATTTCTTCTGTGGCACGTTTCCCATTTTTATAGCTAGAAAGAACCTTTAAGATGGAGCTGTCTTGTTTTATTTTCTTATAGCATATTTTTTTTAAAAGTCCATTATTGCAGTCCAGACACATCACTGGCAACACGATTGAATTTAATTTGTCTTAAATTTATTTCCCAATGAGACAAAATAACCAAAAGAAAAAATGTATTAAACTGTGTAAATCCAGATATAAAAATATTTATTAAGTCCTGACCAACTATTGGGAATTGTAAATGAGTTTTGTGGTGTGGAATGTCTGCAGATTAATGTAAACTTTATTTAAAACAACTTGTTTTTTTTTGAACCCTAATAATTTTCTTTTACTGTAGCAATTCACAGCAAATCAACTGCAGGAAGATTCAGCAGAGCAGTAATATACTTTCTGTTACCTTAGATACGATGGGTAACCAAGCTCTTCTAAGAAATCATTTTTTCTCTGCAATTGGTCCATAATTTCATATAGATCTGAGGGTAAATAGAGAAAACTCACATTTTTAGGAGGTGTTGGCTTCGTGCATGTAAATTTGTTTTTTGTTTTGGTTGATTTAGCATTTTACATACCATACAAGTCCCCATGCTATACAGAATGAGGATTCAGCCGAGTTCAAGAGAGGTAGTGATATTTAGATAGCTTAATGAATATGACCTATATTACACAGACACAAAATCCCGTTATATCTGTGATGTTTCAGATCAGAAGTACAAAACCTTCCAACCCCGATGTACCAAAGTTTGAACTCTTCTTTTGGAACATGTATGTATGGGCATACGTGTGTTAAAGGAAGGGGATTTAAGATTGAACACCATAGAATAAAAACTCTTTGTATCAGGAAGTCATTGCTGTGTAACAAAACACCTTACACATTAGTGGCTTTAAACAAAAGCTGTAGGCTTGTTAGTAAATTAATTGGTGGAGCAGTTAGTCTGGTCTCATTTGTGTATCTGCAATTATATGAGTTTTCTGGAGGTTGGTTCGTTAAGGATGACTTCAGCTTAGATGACTGGACTCTTTTCCACATTCTCTTGCATTGGTGTGTTCATAAGATGATGAGGGTCTATTAGAGAAAATATAAATGAGTAAAGACTCCTCTTGTGTCACATTTACTAATATTTTATTTGGAGAGGAAGTTACAGCTCCAAACACAAAATGAAGGCATGGGGAAGAACACATGCCCTCAAGTGGGCGCATACTACAATGTTCCATAGCGAAGTATATGGATTCATTGATGGGTGAAGTATTTGAGCCATTTTTTTTTTTGCAACCCATCTACCATGTTCTTTAAGTATAAAGAACTAACGTCTGGGGGACTAAGTACAAAGAGTTAACATCTTTTAAGTTTTTAAATTTTATTTGTGCTAATATTTTAAAAGTGTATTAGTATACTACAAATAGACATAACTGAATCAATAGTGGGCATCACATATAAATAATGAAAAAGATACGATGTCTGCAAAATTTCAAAGTAGATCCAAAAAGAATGATTAGAAATTTACTGTTGCTTTGAGACAGAACTTTAATTTGGAAGTATTCTCTTATATTCTTTTTAAATTAATTTTTATTGGAGTATACTTGCTTTACAATTTTCTACTATATAGCCAAGTGTTATCAGCTATATGTATGCATATATCCCCACCCCCCTTTTTTGATTTTCTTCCAAAAAATGTCAGCAGAGGGGATTGAGCAGAGTTTGAAATGGTAAAATCTTTTGAAGATAAATTGATGAGGATCCATGGATGTGGTTGATGGTTCATATATCAATGAAAATCAGCTTCCATCTTGTTTTCGATACACATGAAACAGGTTGTTGATGCTTTGAGAAATGAAGTGTGTTACGTTCATAATGAATACTACTTGGGTTAAAATAACAGAACCATAATGTCCAGTACAAAGAAAGAAATTATCCTCTGTACTTTGCATTGAGCGTGGTGTTGTTTGTCTATAACTTCAAGTAACATTTATATCTCACCTGTTATGTGTCACTATACAATTTAGGAAAGACATTAGCGAACTGGAGCATGACCAGAGGGGGACAAAGGGAATAGTGAGGAATCTGAAAGCAATCTATGAGGGAGTGGTTGAAGAATTTGATGACTTATGGTCTATAAAAGAGAGGAACTAGAGGGGATATAGACAACACATTAAAATATGTAAAGGGTTGTCACATGGAAGAGGTAGAACATTGGTCTCTCTTATTCTGAAAGGCAGAACATCCTATTGCCTTTAGAATAAATACCAAGTTCTTAACTGTGACCTACAGGGTCCGCCATGATTTGCTCCTGCCTGTTTTTCACCTCATTGCCTACGTTTCCTTCTTGCTCACTGCTGTTCAGGTATGCGGTTCTTTGTGCACAATAGTTGCACCTCTACCCCAGGGCCTTGTTACTTGCTGTCTCTTCTTCCTCCATGTAACACTCTTCCCCAGGATATTTGCATAGTTCTCTCCTACTAGTTAGTAAGATCTTAGCTCAAATGTCACCAGCTTGGAGAGATCTTCCCTGACCAAGAAATCCCTAAGACTTCCACTTTTTGTTATTTTATTACAGAACATTTTTGGTCTTATTACTGTACTTGCTTGCTTGGTTGTTATTTATGTCCTTACAAATTGAAAGGAAGCTCCCTGAATTTAAAGATTTTTTTTTGTCTTGTTTTGTGCTTTATCTCCATCGTACCTAAACTAGTACCTGGCACATGGTAGATTCTCAATAATTGTCTATTGAATGAATTAATAAATTAATAATTTCACAGGTGTTTCCTGGGGTATCTTGTGAAGTAATGGGTTTCATCTCTGTAAGTGTTTAAGTAGAGGTCGGATGACCATCTATCCACAAGGTCCTGCATTAGCTAGTAATGTTGCCTTGATGACCTCTAGGAATCCTTTGAACTCAGATATTTTATGATGTCTGAGATCTTGTGAGAATACTGTATTATAGTATCTACAACCTAGTATTCTTACAGATTTATTATATTGAGGATTTTAAGATTAATTTATACCATATTTTAAAAGGTATACCATAATGTTTGTGACAAATTTGGTAAGATCAGGTTATCACCACATGAAACACACTGAGATTTATCCACAATTATGATCTGTTTGCTTTTTGCTAACTTTGAGCAGCCAGAGAGTTGAGTTAAAGCCAGTGCAATATGGGGCTATAGGCTTCCAAATGAACTCTGTGTTGGTGGTCCTCTATAACTGTTACATTCTTCTTACTTTCTCCTGAAGGAAAGCCTTCATGAGAACATTAGAATCAGCTTGGCCTTGAAGGGTGGGCAGACGTTGGATTATAGGAAACATTTTAGACTGGGGGAGGAGCCTGAGTTAAGGCATGGCCATGGCAATGAACATAGGATGTATGTAAAAGAAGTGGAGCAGCCAGCTTCACATGAACCTTGTTTTCAAACAAAGTGGGGAGATGGAACAGGATAAGCAAAGTTAGCTTGACTCATAGAGAAGCTTGACTACCAGATCAGGTTTGAATTTTATCTATAGAGAGTCTGGTGTAAGGGAAGGATATACAACTTCGAGCCTGGCTAAGGATTCTGCATGACATGAAATCTAACTCTGACTTTCTTTTTTGGAATAGGATGGTGAGACTCAGAGAGAAGAAATATCTTGCTCATGTTTACCCAGCCTGTTTACAGCATAGCTGGGAAGAGAACTGAAGCTTTCTGATTACTAGTCCAGTGTATTTTTCCATTATATCATGAAAGAGATGAGGTCAGAATGGTACTTGCACTTTTAGGTATTACATACTTATTTAAATGGGCAAGTCAGACATTAGACTGAATTCCTTACTAACAGATGTTCAGGAGTAATGCCTGAGGGCTGTGGGGGTAACAAACACCTGGTAATGACTGCTTTGATAAAGAGCTGTACCACAGGGCACTGTGTTCCTCTGTAAACAAGAAGACCTTCTATACTGTATCCGCTGTGGGTGGCCCAGCTGGGGAGATGATTAAATTTCGACATTAGATGGGAATGATCAAGTACCAGTCACCACCTGCTCAGTGGTTTACTTTAATTTCCAAATGCTGCACTGGCTAGAATCCCTCCGTTTTAATTGATGGATATTCTATTACTCGGCAGCCCAGTGCACTCCATTTCCAAAGGCCATCACTATCCATCACTGCTTTGGGTTAGACTAGGGCAATTCACGGTTGTTGGACCCACCATATTGATTGGGAAATCCAGACGGGGGACAAGGGTGACATGGTAACTATTCAGGCCGAAGTTTCAGCCTCATGATTGATGTTTTCTCAAGGAAAGGAAACTGGAACTACTGCTGATGCTCCCTGGGGGTTCTAGAGAAGCTATTCCTTGTGACATACCCTACTACCCTTTTGTCAGTGAATTTCTCTGAATCTACAAACTTTATTGCTTTAGAGGCTAGAGTCAGGCAGACTTAGTTGCAAATCCTTGTTTCACCATTTACTAGCTGTGTAACTTTTGACAATTCACCAAAACTCTTGTTTTCTCAGCTGTATAATGAAAATAATAGTATTTATCTAATAGAGTTTTCTGGGGGCATCAGATGATATTTCTATGTGTGTGGTATTCAAATTACCATTACAACTGTAGTCAGAGCAAATTGAAACTAAACAACTTTGTCTTTGTAATTCATATTCTCATAATGGTAATCTTAAGTTTATCCTGTTGTATAAAATAGGACCTTGAGAGAAAGGGATGCTGTGTGGGTTAGTTTAGATATGATATAGTGAATAAATAATCCAAATCTGATTCAAAAGGTACTGTCTGGGAAAGGGCAGGTGTGGATATGGTACCATATGGGGATCCTAGGTAGTCAAAAAGTATCACGAGGTCATGTGTCATGAAGATCTGTGCTGAAAGGGAGATTAGTGTAGAAAAGACCCAACAAATTCTACAATGAGAAAATGCTTTTAAAGCCTACGATAAGTCTGTTTTTCAGGCAGGCAGAAAAGAACACTAGATTGGGATTTATAAACCCTGACACCTAGTCCTGATTCTGTTATTCACTAGCTTTGTGGTTTTATGTAAGTCACGTACCGTCTGTAGACCTCAATCTCTTCATCTATAAAATTAGTGTTAGACTAGACCAAGAGTTGGTAAATATTTCTCATAGCTAAATCTGGCCTTTTTGTACAACCTGCAAGATAAGGATTTTTTTAAAAGATTTATTTTAAAAATAAAAAGCAGAACTATTTGAGAGAGAGCTGGGTGGTCCTTGAAGCCTAAAATATTTACTATCTTGTTCTTCACAAAGTTTGGCAATCTCAGATGCACTCAGTGACCAATTGGGTTATTTTCAAGGTTGACAGTCTACAATTCTAATACTTGGTTGATTTGTTGTAGTTTTAATGGACACACTTTTTTTTCACTTTCAACTTTCATATTTCCACAGCATGTGCATAATCCATTGAATAAGAGACTGTTAGAAAATAAAGGGCATTTAGCAGTCACTTCATCCAGCCCTTCATTTTCAGATGAGAATGTTGAGGGCTACAAAATTTACTTTATCATCATCTTGTATCTTATTAGTGGCAATGAAGTGAAAGTTGCTTAGTCATGTCTGACTCTACAACCTCATAGATTACACAGTCCATGGAATTCTCCAGGCCAGAATACTGGAGTGGGTAGCTGTTCCCTTCTCCAGGGAATCTTCCAACCCAGGGATTGAACCCAGGTCTCCTGCACTTGCAGGTGGATTCTTTACCATCTGAGCCACCAGGGGAGCTCCTGTTAGTGGCAGAACCAAGATCAAAACCTGGATCTTTTCATTTTTATGTAGTCTTTTTTTTTGTATCATACTCTCATACTTCAACAGCACTCATTTCAAAGCTCTTAACACTTTCCTATCCTCTCCCTTTTTTACCCACCAGATGGACTCTTTTACTTTGCTTCTTGCTGCTGCTACTAAATATTGGTACCGTCTCTACACCGTACAAGGACTGCTGCTGCTGCTGCTAGGTCACTTCAGTCGTGTCTGACTCTGTGCAACCCCATAGACGGCAGCCCACCAGGCTCCTCTGTCCACGGGATTCTCTAGACAAGAATACTGGAGGGGGTTGCCATTTCCTCCTCCAACAAGGACTGCTGTAAGGCTACAAAACATGACAGTGACATGTAGATAAGAGCAACTAATGAATATTTTAGTGTGTTTGCTATTACATCAATTTTACTGTCAGCATTAAGATAATTTGGGGATAAAGTTTTGAACAAAGTAAGGCTGAAGAAAGCTAATGGACTGTGATGGGTAAACATTGCTTTGATATATATTAATATGCTCAGCTGATATTTATACTGGAAGTAAATAACAAGACAGAAAATATACATCACATTGAATTTTACATAGTGACAGGAGATTCAGCTCAACTGGACTAGATACTTAACTTCTCTGTTATCTGTACACTTCTTCCTGTCCCAGAGAAAACAACCCTGAAAAGTCAGCTAGATGTGGCCCTGGAGGGAGCTACTGAGAACTCAGTTATCAATCTTTTTTGAAGTCACCATTTTCCTATGCAACCAGTAAATTTCATTCGTCTTTTAGGTCTGTCTGTCTTCTGTATTAGATGTCAGGTAACTAGCTTTTGGGAAAACTACTGTAAGGCATGTATTCAAATTGCTATGGAAAGAAAAATATGGGCTTCACCGGATACTAAGGTCCTTGAAGGCAGAGACAGCATCTTCTTTCTCACTGTATCCCATAGATATGCTTTCACTTAGGCTTGGTTTGATGTTGGTTGAGTTGAAATCCTTGCAGCTGCAGGAGCTTCCCCAAAGGGCCTGCCTCATTCCTTCTAGCTCTATCTGCACTTCTATGTATTTTAGAAACTCCTGGGATCACTGAAACCCTCACTGATTCCTTCCCATCTCAATTTACTGTCCTTTGCTCACAATTTCATCTTTCTCCACAAGATTTTTTTAAAGTGGAGTCCACTTGGTTCTTTTTATTCTTCTCAATGTTAGGCAGAAAGATATTGAATTGATTTGAATTTAAATAGCTAAATACCTAACTGTGTGACATTTGTTATTGAAAACTTTTGTGTAGGTCTTGCTTTGTAGCTTGATTAAAAGTCAGTTATCAGTTTTCAGTGGTCATAAATGCAAATAGAAGTTAATAGCATAGTTTGAATTTCCTCAGGATGCACCTAAAATATAGCGCTCCATGAGCACTGGATGAGGAGTGAGAGGACCAGGGTCTTAATCTGGTGGCTAGTATGACCTTTGGCAAATGAGTTGATATCTTAGTGCCTCATTTATAAAAGGATGGAGTTAGAAGAAGTAATCACTCTAGTGACTTTCCAATTAAGTCATTTGATGACTCACCAGTCTTGTAAGAAGCAAACTGGTACAATCCAACAGTCAATTTGAAGGCTAAATCTGACCCCCAAACCTGTTTTTGTACTGTCTATGATCAAAGAGTGTTTTTTTTTCATTTTAAAGAGTTATAGAAACAAAAACAAGAATAGTATGCAACAGAGACTTATGTGGTACACAAAGCCTTATCCAAACCACTTGCAGAAAATGTTCGCTGACCTCTTGTATAAGGGATGTGAGCATAGCCCCTGTCCCACCTCTATCTTCTTACCACTTCGATCACCTAAGGTATATTTTGACATTTTCTGTGCCCTAGTCTCTTCTTCTGCAAGATGAATACAATAATAGTATGTGCAAATATGGTTGTTGTGAAGATTAAATGAGTTTATTGAGGGCAGGAGGAGAAGGGGGTGACAGAGGACGAGACAGTTGGATGGCATCATTGATTCAATGGACATGAGTTTGAGCAAACTCCAGGAGATAGTGAAGGACAGGAAAGCCTGGCTGCTGCAGTACATGGGGTTGCAAAGAGTTGGACATGACTGAACAACAGCAACAAATATTTTTAAAGAATTAGGAAGTCCTGCCATAGAATACTTAACAAATGCCAACTGTTGTCATTATTTGTATATTCCCTCACAACAGGTAATCAGCCAATTGAAAAGGTGGAGGTTATGGAGGGCAAATAAGAGAACCTTGAACCATGATACTTTAGAATTGGAGTGGGACTCCCACACCATCTAATCAGGTCATTTTTATTAGAGATGCTGTAACAGACTCAGGAAAATCAAGTGATTTATCCACAGTCAGAGAGTTTGTTGCTGGCCGAGTCTGTAAAGTTTTCTTTGATAAAAGAGTCATATCATGATTCTTAACCTTAGACCATGACTCTGGAGCTCATTTATTTTTAGCTTTTTGTTGTGAAAGAAATTTAGGCTTATAGAAAAGTTAGACAAATAGTACAAAGAATTTCCATATATCCTGCACTCAGATTTGTATTCCCAAATGTTTGTATTACTCTGTTCCTGTAGATAGTTATAGATAAAAATGGTTTTCCCCTGAACTGCTTAAGTGCAAATTGCAAATATGACGTTCCTTTACCCCTAAAACTTCATTATGTTTTTCCTAAAATCAAGGAACTTTACTTATGTGACCATAGTACAGTATTAAAATTTTTAAAAACACAGTATTATTTCTTCTGTAATCTTTATTCAGATGTTGCCAAATGTCTGATCAATGTCCTTTTATAGCAAAAGCATTTCTTAACTGGATCTTTGAGGGTACAAATTTAATTTTTAATAGGAGAACATTTCTCTTGTAGATTTTTGAAGATTCCCTAATGAAATGTATTTCTGAACTTCTCAACATGCTGATTCCATGCATTTTAAAGACAGAGATGAATTTACTTTGAGGTATCTTCTTTTTCTTGTTTTCCTTTGCCCTCATCAGTCCAAAGTGGTCAGCAATATGCAAGTAACATTTCCTCATAGACTAGCGGAAACCATTAGCGCAAGTGACATGTTCCTGGGCTTTAAGTGGTTTTGTGCAGTGTGGTCCAACACTTAGATGAATGGTTATTCGTATTTAAACCTTAGAGTGAAAATGAAGTAATATTTTGGCACATTTTACCTCCTGCTGAAAACAGACAAGTAAAATCCATAAAATTAAGACTTAGATCAAATCTATTCTATTTACTTAGCAAATGACAGATTGATAGGACCATCTCTTGGAACACTTTCAGAGGTTTATCTGAGGCTGATAGAGGTGGAGATGTGTAAGAGAAAAGATCCCTGTTTTGAACTCTTTCCTTTTATCTTGTTTGGCTGGTATCCCAAGAGTAAAGATTTGTCTACAACTGTTTATTCAGAAAGATGAGAAAACCATACCCATGTCTCATTATAGCATTGTCTTGGGGTTCTAGTCTGAAGGGCTAGATTGTACTATGAACAGGTTCCTTTGGTATATTTATTGGGTAAAAATCCTTGGCAGGAGGTGGAGGAGTTCTCAGTGCTCCAGTGTACTAACTACTGAGCAGCTGTGCAAGGTACAACTTTACGGCGGGATTCTTGTCTTACAAATGCAGTTCATTTTATAAGGTAAAAGTAGAG
The DNA here is from genome assembly GCF_023699985.2 of Odocoileus virginianus. Taxonomy (NCBI): domain Eukaryota; kingdom Metazoa; phylum Chordata; class Mammalia; order Artiodactyla; family Cervidae; genus Odocoileus; species Odocoileus virginianus. The sequence goes on along the minus strand of NW_027224264.1, from coordinate 4,444,046 downwards.
GTAAGACATCATTGTTATTCACGAAGCCTTCTATTGTTCAGATCAAAGACTGTATTTCTGTAGCAATTCTTGGCTCCCTCTATACATGACTACTGAGTACTTTTTTGCTCAGCCCCTGGTATTTTTTTTTTTCTTTAAATGTTTTGTTGAAAAGTATAATGGACATGCTGGAGAAGGAAATGGCAACCCACTCCAGTATTCTTGCCTGGAGAATTCCAGGGACAGAGGAGCCTGGCAGGCTGCAATCCATGGGATCACAAAGAGTCAGACATGACTGAGCAATTTTCACTTATAATAGACATACAGAAGAGTGCCCAAATATATATAGCTTATGAATTTTCACAATGTAAATATTCACATGTAACTCTCATAATGCTCAGGTGAAGAGATTGAAGACTACCATATACTCGAGAAGCCACTCCTTGTCCTTTTCAAAGTACTCATTCCTCACTGGTCCTTACAGATAATCTCTGTCCTCATAGTTACAGTCATTACTTTCTTAGTTTTCTCTAAATATTTACCACTCAAATTTATATTCCTGATTTCTATAGTGTTCCTTTTTTTGGACCTGTGTATGAATGGAATTATACAATATGTATTTTTTTATCTTTTTTTTTTTGCTCAGTGTTATGTTTATGAGATTCTCAATATTCCTGTTTGTTGGTACATTTTGTTCTTTTTGTTGTTTTGGGGTAAAGATGCTACATTGTTCTTCAGTAAGTAGACACCGAGTTTGTTCTAGTTTTAAGCTATTATGAATAATGCTTTTTTGTGTAAGCACATGTATTTCTGTTGGATATATACTTAAGAGAGAGTTGTGGGGTCCTATAGTGAGACTATATCCTGGTTCACTTAATTCAGTTCTGGTTAATACCTACTGTCCTGGTATAATTGTTTATAGTACCCCATTTCACTCTCAAAAATATCTTTCTTTGAATGATAGCATTGGATATCATAATCATTGGATATATTTTAAAGCTTATATTTAAGATAATTCCAAGTGGTTTTTCAATGCAGTTGTATCAATTTAAATACAATTTAACTACATTACCAGTAATATGAAATTTTCTGTTGCTCCTCATCTTCGTGAATATTTGTTATTTTCAGTCTTTTAAATTTTAGCTCTTCTGGTGGGTATGTAGCAGTATGTCATAAATTTAACTGTTATTTCCTTGATTATTATTGAAAATGAACACTTTTCAAGCATTTATTGGCCATTTGGATTTCTGCTTTCTGTTTGTGGATAAATTGCTCTTTTGTGAGAATTCCTTGAGTTCTTTCATGTTTCTCTTTATATTAAAAGCTGTATTATAAAGTGATATATTTAGACTTGTTATATCACTCATGGTTACTACCTGTAATGATCCTCTTTGTGTACACATTTATTGTATCTGATGTTAATAAAGCTATGTCCACTTCCTGTTTGTCATTGTTTCAAAATTATATCTTATGCAGATATGCAGTTTTCCCAACACTGTTTGTTGAAGTGACTGTCCTTTCATTATTGTGTATTTTTCATACCTTTGTTAAAGATCAGGTGGCTAAATATTCATTGATTTATTTCTGGTCTTCCAGTTCGTTTCATTTATCTATATGACTTTTTTCATGTGAGGATCATATTGTTTTGATTACTATAGCTTTGTAATATATATTGAAATCTGGAACTCCTATGCCCCAAGCTTTCTTCTTCTTTTTCAAGATTTATTTGGCTATTTTGGATCTTTTGTGATTGTATATAAATTTTAGGGTGCTTTTTCTATTTCTGTAAAAAATGTCATTTGTATGTTGATAGGGATCATATTGAATCTGAGTAGAGTGGACATTGTAATCTGTGAATGTGGGATATCATTCTATTTGTGTCTTATCTAATGCTTTCACCAATGATTTGTACAGTTCAAATATAAGTATTTCACCACTTTGTTAAGTTTGTTCCTAGGCATCTTATTCCTTTTGGCATGTCCTTGACTTATTAAAGTCAAGATTAATTGGCAGTGTTTCCTTCCTCTAAGAAAACTGAACAATCTCAGAATATGTAAATGCCACTTTCCCCTATTCCTGACTTAGGCTGTTCTTGACATGCCTAAGTGGCTCAGATGGTAAAGAATTCACCTGCAATGTGGGAAACCTGGGCTTGATCTCTGGGTTGGGAAGATGCCCTGGAGAAGGGAAAGCTACCCACTCCAGTATTCTTGCCTGGAGAACTCCATGGATGGAGGAGCCTGGTGGGCTGCAGTCCATGGGGTCACAAGGAGTTGGACACGACTGAGTGACTTCACTATGTATGTGTGTGTGTGTGTGTATGTGTGTGTGTGTATATACTTCCCTGGTGGCTCAGATGGTAAAGAATCTGCCTGCAATGCAGGAGACCCAGGTTTGATCCCTGGGTTGGAAAGATCCCCTGGAGAAGGGAATGGCAACCCACTCCAATATTCTTTCCTGGAGAATTCCATGGAGAGAGAAGCCTGGTGGGCTACAGTCCATGGGGTCACAAAGTCAGACACAGACTGAGTGATTAACATGTACTCTTTCATACACACACACACACACACACACACACACACACGCACACACATAAACTCAATTTTTTTAATATAGTAAATTGTGTAGATACACTCAAATACTATTTCCCCCATTTCCCCACTTTATTGAGATATAATTGACATATAATTTTTGGCAAGTTTAAGGTATGAAATGCAACTTTACAATTTGACACATGTAAATATTACAAATAGATTCCCACAATAAGGTTAGTTTACACCTCTATCACTTCATGTAATTTAATTACTTTTTTATATATGAGGATGGGAACATTTAAGATCTACTCTATTACCAACTTACAACTGTATAATAGGGTATTGTTAACTGTAGCCACCATTCTGTTCATTCAGTTCAGTTCAGTCGCTCAGTCGTGTCCAACTCTTTGCGACCCCATGAGTCGCAGCATGCCAGGCCTCCCTGTCCATCACCAACTCCCGGAGTTTACTCAAACCCATGTCCATTGAGTCAGTGATGCCATCCAACCATCTCATCCTCTGTCATCCCCTTCTCCTCCTGCCCCCAATCCCTCCCAGCATCAGGGTCTTTTCCAATGAGTCAACTCTTCACATGAGGTGGCCAAAGTGCTGGAGTTTCAGCTTCAGCATCAGTCCTTCCAATGAACACCCAGGACTGATCTCCTTTAGGATGGACTGGTTGGATCTCCTTGCAGTCCAAGGGACTCTCAAGAGTCTTCTCCAACACCATAGTTCAAAAGCATCAATTCTTCGGCGCTCTAGCTTTCTTCACAGTCCAACTCTCACATCCATACCTGACCACTGGAAAAACCATAGCCTTGACCAGACGGACCTTTGTTGGCAAAGTAATGTCTCTGCTTTTTATTTTTTTTTAAATTTTTTCATTTACTTTTATTAGTTGGAGGCTAATTACTTTACAATATTGTAGTTGTTTTTGCCATACATTGACATGAATCAGCCATGGATTTACATGTGTTCCCCATCCTGATCCCCCCTCCCACCTCCCTCCCCATCCCATCCCTCTGGGTCTTCCCAGTGCACCAGCCCTGAGCACTTGTCTCATGCATCCAACCTGGGCTGGCAATCTGTTTCACACTTGATAATATACATGTTTCAATGCTATTCTGTCTCTGCTTTTTAATATGCTGTCTAGGTTGGTCGTAACTTTCCTTCCAAGGAGTAGCATCTTTTAATTTCATGACTGCAATCACCATCTGCAGTGATTTTGGAGCCCCCAAAATAAAGTCTGACACTGTTTCCACTGTCTCCCCATCTATTTCCCATGAAGTGATGGGGCCAGATGCCATGATCTTAGTTTTCTTAACGTTAAGCTTTAAGCTAACTTTTTCAATCTCCTCTTTCACTTTTATCAAGAGGCTTTTTACTTCATCTTCATTTTCTGCCATAAGGGTGGTGTCATCTGCATACCTGAGGTTATTGATATTTCTCCCAGCAATCTTGATTCCAGCTTGTGCTTCTTCCAGCCCAACGTTTCTCATGATGTATTCTGCATATAAGTTAAATAAGCAGGGTGACAATATACAGCCTTGACGTACTCCTTTTCCTATTTGGAACCAGTCTGTTGTTCCATGTCCAGTTCTAACTGTTGCTTCCTAACCTGCATATAGGTTTCTCACGAGGCAGGTCAGGTGGTGTGGTATTCCCATCTCTTTCAGAATTTTCCACAGTTTATTGTGATCCACACAGTCAAAGGCTTTGGCATAGTCAATAAAGCAGAAATAGATGTTTTTCTGGAACTCTCTTTGCTTTTTTGATGATCTAGCAGATGTTGGCAATTTGATCTCTGGTTCCTCTGCCTTTTCTAAAACCAGCTTGAACATCTGGAAGTTCATGGTTCACATATTGCTGAAGCCTGGCTTGGAGAATTTTGAGCATTACTTTACTAGCATGTGAGATGAGTGCAATTGTGCGGTAGTTTGAACATTCTTTGAGATTGCCTTTCTTTGGGATTGGAATGAAAACTGACCTTTTCCAGTCCTGTGGCCACTGCTCAGTTTTCCAAATTTGCTGGCATATTGAGTGCAGCACTTTCACAGCATCACCTTTCAGGATTTGAAATAGCTCAACTGGAATTCCATCACCTCTACTAGCCTTGTTTGTAGTGATGTTTCCTAAGGCCCACTTGACTTCACATTCCAGGATGTCTAGCTCTAGGTGACTGATCACACCATCATGATTATCTGGGTCATGAAGATATTTTTTGTACAGTTCTTCTGTGTATTCTTGCCACCTCTTCTTAAAATATCTTCTGCTTCTGTTAGGTCTATACCATTTCTGTCCTTTATCGAAGGACAGAACATTTGTGTGAAATGTTCCCTTGATATCTCTAATTTTCTTGAAGAGATTGCTAGTCTTTCCTATTCTGTTGTTTTCCTCTATTTCTTTGCATTGATCACTGAGGAAGGCTTTCTTATCTCTCCTGGCTATTCTTTGGAACTCTGCATTCAAATGAGAATATCTTTCCTTTTCTCCTTTGCTTTTCGCTTCTCTTCTTTTCACAGTTATTTGTAAGGCCTCCTCTGACAACCATTTTGCCTTTTTGCATTCCTTTTCCATGGGGATGGTCTTGATCCCTGTCTCCTGTAAAATGTCACGGACCTCCGTGCATAGTTCATCAGGTTCTCTGTCTATCAGATTTAGTCCCTTAAATCTATTTCTCACTTCCACTGTATAGTCATAAGGGATTTGATTTAGGTCATACCTGAATGGTCTAGTGCTTTTCCCTACTTTCTTCAATTTAAGTCTGAATTTGGCAATAAGGAGTTCATGATCTGAGTCACAGTCAGCTCCCCATCTTGTTTTTGCTGACTGTATAGAGCTTCTCCATCTTTGGCTGCAAAGAATATAATCAGTCTGATTTTGGTATTGACCATCTGGTGATGTTCATGTGTAGAGTCTTCTCTTGTGTTGTTGGAAGAGGGTGTTTGCGGAGCAACCCTATCTCCAAGGAGCAGCAGCTGCACGGGCACAGGAGGGCTGAGAGGAGCTACTCCATGTTCAAGGTCAGGAGGGGTGGCCATGAGAAGAGATACCCCTTGTCCAAGGTAAGGAGCAGTGGCTGCGCTTTGCTGGAGTAGCCATGAAGAGATACCCCACGTCCAAGGAAAGAGAAACTCAAGTTAAGACGGTAGGTGTTGCGAGAGGGCATCAGAGGGCAGACACACTAAAACCATAATCATAGAAAACTAGCCAATCTGATCACAGGACCACAGTCTTGTCTAACTCAATGAAACTAAGTCATGCCATGTGGGGCCACCCAAGATGGTCGGGTCATGGTGGAGAGGTCTGACAGAATGTGGTTCACTAGAGAAGGGAATGGCAAACCACTTCAATATTCTTTCCTTGAGAACCCCATGAACAGTATGAAAAGGCAAAATGATAGGATACTGAAAGAGGTACTTACCAGGTTGGTAGGTGCCCAATATGCTACTGGAGATCAGTGGAGAAATAACTCCAGAAAGAATGAAGGAATGGAGCCAAAGCAAAAATAATACCCAGTTGTAGATGTGACTGGTGATAGAAGCAAGGTCCAATGCTGTAAAGAGCAATATTGCATAGGAACCTGGAATGTTAGGTCCATGAATCAAGGCAAATTGGAAGTGGTCAAACAGGAGATGGCAAGAGTGAATGTCGACATTCTAGGAATCAGCGAACTAAAATGGACTAGAATGGATGAATTTAACTCAGATGACCATTATATCTACTACTGTGGGCAGGAATCCCTTAGAAGAAATGGAGTAGCCATCATGGTCAACAAAAGAGTCTGAAATGCAGTATTTGGATGCAGTCTCAAAAATGACAGAATGATTTCTGTTCGTTTTCAAGGCAAACCATTCAATATCATGGTAATCCAAGTCTATGCCCCAACCAGTAATGCTGAAGAAGCTGAAGTTGAATGGTTCTATGAAGACCTACAAGACCCTTTAGAACTAACACCCCCCCCCCCCAAAAAAAAAGATGTCCTTTTCATTATAGGGGACTGGAATGAAAAAGTAGAAGTCAAGGAACACCTGGAGTAACAGGCAAATTTGGCCTTGGAGTATAGAATGAAGCAGGGCAAAGGCTAATAGAGTTTTGCCAAGATAATGCTGTTCATTAGATCCCCCAAATTTATTCATTCTGTAACCAGGCCTTTGTACCCTTTGACCAGCATCTTCTCATTTCCCCCACACCCTAGTCTTGGTCAGGAACAATCTAAACTTTTTTTCCATGATTTTGGCCTTTTTAGATTCCACCTATAAGTGAGAACATACAGTATTTGTCTTCATCTGTCTGAATTATTTCGCAGAGTATAATGTCCTTAGGGTTCATCTTTGTTGTTACAAATGGCAGGGTTTTCTTATTTTGTATAGCTGAATAATATTCATACAGTTGAATTCACATATACCTATATGAATGCATTTCTTTATCCATACATTGAATGCATTGATATAACCTGAGACTAGTGTATGGATAAAGAAAATGTCAATCTGTCACTAGAAACTTAGAGTGTTTCCATATCTTGACTATTGTGAATAATGCTGCAATGAACATGGGGGTGCAGATATCTCTTTGAGATAGTGATTTCATTTCCTTTGGATATATACTGAGAAATGGGATTGATGAATCATATGATATTTCTATTTTTAATTTTTTGAGGAGTATCCATACTGTTTCCCATAGTGACTGTTGCAATTTACATTCCTAACAACAGTATACCAGGTTTCCATTTTCTCTATGTCCTAGCCAACAGTTATTATCTTTTGTGTTTTTCATTAACAGTTTGTTAAAAATGCTGCATCTGCAAAGTGCCATGAAGTGAAGCACACTAAAATGTGATATACCTGTGTTTCTTGTTGACTTTTCAATCTGGATATCTGTCCAGTATTGAATGTGGGGTGTTGAAGTCTCATATTTTTCTTGTATTTTTGTCTGTTTCACTCTTCATGTCTGTTACAATTTACTTAATTTTAGGTGCTACAATTTTGTATTCATATATATTTGTAACTGTTACATTCTCTTGATTTGACTCCTTTATCATAGTATAATGCCCTAGTTTTTCTATTCTTACAGTTTTTTACTTAAATTTTATTTTGTCTCATAAAAGAATAGTTGTCCTTGTTCTCTTGCGGTTTCCATTTACATGGATGATCTTCTCCATCCATTCACTTGGATCGTTTGTGTGTCTAAAGTTGAAGTGAGTGTCTTACAGGCAGCATATAGTTGGGTCTTATTTCTTCAGCCATCCAGTGCCTTTTAACTGGAGAATTTATCAATAATCCATTTACATTTAAAGTAATTATTGATATCTAAAGACTTACCAATGCTATTTTATTAATAGTTTTATGGTTATTTTGTAGTTTTGTTGTTCCTTTTTCCCTGTCTTGCTTTCTTAACTTTGTGAATTGATGATTTACCACAGTGTTGCATTTTGATTCTGTTTTTATTTTTTTGTCTATGCTGTAAGTTTTTGTATTGTGGTTGCATTTATATATATATATATATAATATATGTTTATATATATAATATATATAAATATACACAACAGCCCATTTTAAAATGATAGCTTCACTTGTATTCAAAAGCTCTAAACTTTTACCTACCCCCCAAAATTTTATGTTTCTGATGTCACAGTTTACATCTTTTTATATTGTATATCCATGGACACATTATTTTACTTATGTGTGTTAGTCACTCAATTGTGTCCGACTCTTTGTGACACCATGGACTGTAGTCCGCCAGGCTTCTCTGTCCATGGAATTCTCCAGGCAAGAATACTGGAGTGGATTGCTATTCTCTTCTCCAGAGGAACTTCCCAACCCAGGGATCGAACCCTGGTCTCCTGCATCACAGGTGGATTCTTTACCTTTAAATTCTTTTGTCCTTTTACTTTTACAGTAAAGTGATTAACACGCCACCGTATTAGAATATTGGTGTATTCTAAATTTTATTATATACTTTACCAGTCTGTTGTACAGTTTTGTATTTTCTCATGTTACTAATTAGCATCCTTTTCTTTCTTTCTTTTTTTTTTTCCAACTTGAAGAACTCTTCAGCATTTCTTGTAAGGCAGGTATAATGCTGATAAACTTCATCAACTTTCGTTTGTCTGGGAAATTCTTTATCTTCTCTTTTTTTGCTAAAGCAAAACTTTGTAAGGCAAGGTGTTCTTGGTCAGCAGTTTGAATATATCATTGAACTATTTCCTGGCATCCAAGGTTTCTGTTTAGAAATCTACCAGTAGTCTTATGGCGGCATTCTTCACTCTTTTCATACTTTGTTCTCCTCTGTGTAGCTTCAGATATCCTATCTTGTACTTCATAAATTCTTTCTTCTGCTTGATCCATCTTTTTGGCCTTTATTTCTGGGATTCAACTTTTATCTATGTTAACTTTTCTTGCTGTATCCTTCATATGTCTTACTTTTCATGTCTATTTTCTATTCTTTCCTTCAAGTTGTCTCTTCTTGGGTAGAGTTTTTTTAAATTACATACTAGTTTATTTTGTGATGTTAAGCTTATAATTGCATTCCTCAGTTTTGTTATTGGACTTTTTTTGGTTATTGATTCTTTTTCAACCTTTCATTTATTTAAAAATAATTTACTTTTAGTAAATAAAAGTTCCATGTTTTCTGTGTACAATGTGATGATTTGATATATATATATATGCATTGTGAAATGATTATTAGAATCAAATTAATGAACAAATCCATCACCTCCCAGTTGTCTTTTTGTATATGTGTGATGATTATACTCAGAATCTACTCTCTCAGAAAATTTCATAACGGAAGGTAGAGTGGTGGTTCACAGAGGCTGGTGGGTTGAGGGAATGGAAGATGTTGATTAAAGAATACAGACTTTCATTTATAAGATGAATGATTTCTGGAAACCTAATGTACAGCATGTTGACTATAGTTAACAGTGATGTTGCCTTCTTTTAAATGTCAAATTCATTGCTAAAATTTTCAAATTGAGTGTTGTTTACATGAAACTATTAAGCACAATATGTTATACCTTTTAATCTTAACTTTCTATGAGTTTTGTGGATCTCTTCTGTTTGTGCTTTTTCTCTCTTATGTTGTATTTCTGTTTTGTGTTATCTTTATTTTCTTTTTCTTTTTTTGGTTGTGCAACATAACTTTTGGTATCTTATTTCCCCTAACAGGACTTGGCAGTGAAAGTGTCGAGTCCTAACCACTGAACTTCCAGGGAATTCCCTTGTGTCTGGTTGTCTTTGATGGCTTGCTGGATGTTGTCTTTCTTTTAGCAAATATTTTTCAAATATTTTAGAATATTTTTTAGATTTACAACAAAACTGCAAAGAGTTTATTATCTCTTAGTCTTAACATCTTAAGTTAATACATCTTTATTCAATAATAAACCAATATCGATATACTATTAATAACTAATTTGCATACTTTATTCCAATTTCCTTCATTTTTGCCTAATTTCTTTTTTTCCTGTTCCAGAACCCTACCCAGGGTAGCATATTGTATTTAGTTGTCACTTATCCTAAGATTTCTCTTTGCTATGACAGTTTCTCAGACTTTCCTTGAATTTATGATCTTGACAATCTTGTGAAATGGCTGTCAGTTAGCATTTATCTGTGTTATAGTATCATGTGATTTAGATGTAGTTACCATAAAAATGTCATACTAATTTTGAGATAAAAATGATTGTCTAAACAGCTATTATTTGAATGAAAGCAGGTCCACCCAAGTCTGAGCGGATCCAATAGTGAAAGAGGATGATGATTCTCAATTGCTAACTTTGTGGAGCTCAGTAGTTTATTGGATATTTTACTAATTGATAGAAAGTTTCCCTAGGTCTTCAATTAATGTATATCATTAGCTAGGTGGTCAGTGGCCAAAATTCATCTTATATGACCAAAGTCAGATCTTGATATTTGGAAAACAACACAGAAAATTTTCAGAGAACTGAAAGTAAAAGCACAAAATATACAGTAGTTAAGTAACAGTAGTTTTTTGTTAAGCACCTGTGGATAACACCACAATTGTTCTTTATTTTCAGAAAAAAAATATTTTTATTTTGTTCTTTATTTTGGGAGCAATATATACTCAAAGCTAAGTACATTCAGTAATAATAATGTTATGGCTACAATTGGTACTATGGATAACTGGAAAATATTCAATATTTTTTGAAAGTCGATATATTGTTTTAAATATGTAGATGATAAGAATGCTCTTTAGGCTGAAGCTTACATTATCTATTTCTTGAACTAGGACATTTTCCTATATTATTTTGGATGGTTATTTTCAAAACATTCATATGACATTAGGCTCTTTATAACTTCAGCCCCTTTTAAAGGAGTTAACATGACAAAAACAGGTCCCCTGCTACATTTTCCAAATTATTTATATTTAAAAAGGAACACACAGCACACAGTCACATGAGTGTGAGAATGGAGGCTTTCTGAGGTCACTGAAATAAATGAAGGCAACATTTTGTGAAAGGGAAAGGTTAATCCCATATAAATGAGAATGAGGGATGGCATAGAAAATGAGCAGCCGATGGCAAGAAGGAGAAACTGCAAAACTGAATGACGGTGAATTGATAGTAGGCATTTCACATGTCAGAAAGGAGGCATAGAAATGGTGAGGCGATTATAGGCCAGCTCAAAAAAGGAGTTTCTCATAAAAGAGGATAATGGCATATGAAATTGGCTAGGGGAATTGAAAAGGAAGAGAGTGGCAATATGGCATCAACAAAGCACCAAGGTAAAATGTAAGAAAACAAGAAATGACAAATGGAGGAGCAAACTACCACCTGACTGTGATGAGATCAGCCAGGGTCCCTCAAGCATTGTACTGCTGCGTCTCTGCTCAACATGACCCACAGGAGGCATGGTGACTTCCCCATGACACAGTCAGTGTCCTTTGGTATCTCTGATTCTTTTTTTATTACATAGGCTGTAACTAAAAACTTCTCTCTTCTATGTACAGGGTCTAATTTGTTAAAGATAACCAAGCTAGGTACATAACTGCTCCTCTAAACATATAGTAGAATTTTATATTTACTGCAGTCAAAGAAGATACAGATTTTTTTTTTAAAGAATGCAGTTTATAAAGTTCATGAACATAAGAGAGAATTCAAAGATGCTGTGTGCCAATATAGCATCACCTGAATTGTCTTCTTAAGCTTCAAGCTGCTGGAAGTTTGGGATTTTGGCAGGTGCATCATTAAATAAAAAAAAAAAAAGTATTTGGTCATGTTCGTGGTTACCATCTAGGTGGTTAATAAAGCCTTATTTTGGGGACTTCTCTGATGGTCCAATGGCTAAGACTCAGTGCTCCCCATTCAGGGGGCCTGGGTTTGATCCTTGTCAGGGAACTAGATCCCACATACTGCAACTAAAGATCAGAGCGCCCTCGTGCTGCACAGTCAAATGAAATAAATAAATATTACAAAATAAAACCTTATTTCCCCATGCTCTGATTATATGTGTCTTGTTTCTTAAGGCATCAGTTTCTCTTCTCATTTTGTGTCCTTATCAATTAAGAGTTAGTCAGCAATGTTAATGGGACTCTTGAAAAAACATAATTGTATTAACCGGTTTCATTTTTTAGCACTTTCTATTTGAGCAACCACTTTCCCATCCCTTATCTCATTTGATCTTTAGCATAATCCAGAGAAGTATGTTTGAGGGAGATTCTTTTTCCTTTGTTTAAGTGTAAACTCAGAAAAAAAGGTTCAGTGACTTCTGCCAAGTTGTACAACTGGTGAGTGGCAGCATTTGGACTGTATCCCGTGTCTCCTGACAGCTAGTCCTGTGTTCTTTCTGCTGCACCATGCTTTCATTTTTAAAGTTCTTACTACTTTGATTCTTAATTTATTACATTTCTTTCCTCTCATCCCTTTTCTCTTTTCCCTATTGCTGAGACAAAAAGCAAAGCCGTAGGAGCAAGTTTTCTTTTTAAAGAGCTTGGGAATCCCTTGTGAGGTGAGGTTGTTTTAAGTTAAAAACTAAATTTATGGCTAGACAGGATGGCTATATTAAACTAGTCAGATACATTCATATGCATATTTATGGATGTCTGGTCTCTTGGACTCTCCTTCTCCCTCTGTTCTTTCTGTGGTGTGTGTATGAAGAAGGGACACACAGAGAGAACAAGAAAGTTTGACTTATTACTGAAGGTGATTAGGAGATCTTAGGTTCTATCTCTGAGAAGTAGTGTAAAAATTATTAGGTATCATACATTAACTACCTAGTATGTGTCAAATGCTGCATCAGGTCTTTAAATCTAAAGAACAGTGTGATATCCTAGTTGCAAGGGCTGGTATTCATCCTAGTTTTATTCTGACCCATAGGTAACTTTTTTGAAAAATAGGTTATACTTCTTTTATTCATAATCCCTGTATGAAGTACATTTTATGCAACTGGGAAATCAGAGATTTTTCTTTTGTTGTATCTACTTGCTTGTCTGTTGTTTGAAACCATTAATACCCAAGAGGCTGGGCCTTGGTAGATCAGTCCCATTTCAGGAAGCCAGAGGACATTTTCCTTTCCAATTGCAGAGGAAAACGTATTATGTAGTTGCTAAAGATATGGAACTTGGTTCCTTCATTTTTTTTTCTTGAGTAATTAATGCCTGGTTTAGTGGCACATACGGGTGACAAAACTCTTTGGAAAGTCAGGCCAGAACAAAGAGCCTGAGTATCTGAGAGATCTAGTTATAGCAGAGATTAGCAGTGAAAGGGAGGGAGGTAGGTAGGGAAGACATATTTTGGTTCCATATAACTTTTTATTTATTTATTTTATTTTGGACTGTGCTGGGTCTTTGTTGGGCTTCCCTGGTGGCTCAGATGGTAAAGCATCTGCCTGCAATGCGGGAGACCTGGGTTCGATCCCTGGGTCAGGAAGATCCCCTGGAGAAGGATCTTTGTTGCTGGGTGGGCTTTTCTCTAGTTGTGGAGAATGGGGGCTACTCTCTAGCTGTGGTGCACAGGTTTCTCACTGCAGTGTATTCTCTCGTTGCGGAGCACGGGCTCTATGGTACACAGGCTTTAGCAGTTGGAGCATGTAGGCTCAGTGGTTGTAGCTCGTGTGCTCTAGAGCACAGGCTTAATAGCTGTGGTGCATGGCTTAGTTGCTCCACGGCATGTGGGATCTTTCCAGATTAGAGATCCAACCCCGATCTGCACTGGCACGTGGATTCTTCACCACTGATCTACCAGGGTGGCCCCCATATAACATTTTAGAGTGTTAGCCTTAAATACTGAAACTAGGCAGCCTTAACTAGGGAAGGTATGAAGATAATTTCCCAGCGTAAGAGAGCTACCGTTCCTTTTGTAGTCATAAGAAGTATATGCTTAGAATAGAAAAAGTTGAGACAATGTAAAAGTGATGGTCCTATTTTGTATGAGATGTGAGCATAAGTGAATAATTAGTTTGCTTTAACTAGAAATACTGCAACTGGTAGTTTGGTCATTTACCTGAATCCCTTGCAGTACTCACTCTTTTTACAATGTGGCTGCCAGAACTCTCAAGATTGCTGCAACTCAGTCTTTGGAATTGTCTTGTGACACTGTGACTCAATCTTTGAAATTTCTGCCCTTGTAACACAGATTTCTTCTTTGAGGTTATATTTAATTATTTTAAACAAAGCAATTTAAATGTAAACTTTATGTATAATATATCTGGTTAAATGAAATGCCACTTACAATCAAAAAAGACCTTCCATGTATGCTTAAAAAATGGTGCTAAGGTTTCCTACGAAACATATTTTTCACACAGCATTTTGAATGGCATTATTGGGATGAACTATATAGCCTCCCAATATGGCCATTTTAAAAGGGCTACCATTCCAGTTTGCTGAAAATTAGTCTCAGTATATCATGCCTGCAAGCTTGTTTAGCCTCCCTCCACATCCTTACATTGTAAATTGCTTTTATAATCCTGTTTGGCATTAGCCCATTTCTCATTTCTTTCTTTCATATAATAAGTATGCATTTTCAGCTACGGATTCATTTAAGCCCAGCTTAACTGAAAGAATAAGCAAATTAATATATTTAATTTGCATTTAAGTTAGTTCTTAGGCCAGGGAAGTACTTTTCAACCTCTAGGGTAGAATTCCTATGTTTTCCAGTATGATCCAGGTGAATATCCATTTTGTTAAAGGCTGTATCAACTGGGAAAGTGATGAAGATGTAGAAGGACGTCCTTCAGAGTAGAAGGACCCTGGCCTCCTCACACCTCATTCCCCCTTCCCATACATCAAAACCACAGCTCACACTGGAATTGACCTGGAAACTAGCAGAAGAGCTCTTCTACAAATAAACAAAGATCCACTCAAAGTTTGGTAGGAGGAGAGGAGAAGCTATCTGATTGGAGCCCACACCTCTACTCGGTACCACGGAAGAGGAGGGGAATATTAGCAGCTTCAGAATCCTCCCTGAGGGAGTGAGGGCTTTGAGCCCCTTATCAGGCACCCCAGCAGGGGGGTTCAACACCAGAACGATGAGGCCCCTTACCTGGTTTGAAGACCAGTGGGACTTAGAGGGCTGTAAGAAATGGGCTCTCCTCTCTCACATGCACAAACTTGCTTAGGCCCAGTCACAGTGGAAAGTTAGCAGACTGAAAACTGCCTGGGTTTCTGGCCAGCTTGCCAGCACTGTCTCAGCATGTCCCCCAGTCTGCACCCAGCTGCTGTTTCTGCCCTCTGGCTCCAGCGCTGCTCCCCACTGAGCCAGGATTTGCCATTGCCAACTTGAAAGCACACACTTGGAGGGAACAGATATAGCTCAGACCCTGGCCCTGCCTCTGACCTGGGCAGTGGCAGCCATTGCCCGCCTGTGCTTTTGTGTACACACTGTGGAGGGAGCTAGGCTAGATCCAAGGTGGAGACCTTCACCACCAGAGCGTGCAGCCCTGAGCATGCTTGGAAGTTAGAGAAATTTGCCTAACAGAGACCTCCACCTCTGAGTGAAGTCCCTGTGCACATTTGAGAGGTGACAGTGCCAGCTCAAACACGTGGCCCCAATCCCTTTGGCCCTAACCTGGCCTATAGCCCAGCCATGAACACTGGATAAAAGTGGGACCTACACAGAAGTGTAATCCTAAGCCTTCAGGCCCCGGCTAGGTAACAAACCAAGGAGACTTGCATCACATCAGAGATAAACCCAACTCTCCCAGAGGGGACCACAGAAGACCACAAATTTGTCAAATCAACCTTGAGGAAACGAAGAAGAAACCTGGAGAGGGAACCTTCTAAGATTTCATGTTGTTGTTGTTTAGTCGCTAAGTTGTGTCCAACTCTTTTGTGACCCCATGGACTATAGCCCACCAGGCTCCTCTGTCCATGGGATTTCCCAGGCAAGAATACTGGAGTGGGTTGCCATTTCCTTCTCCAGGGGAACTTCCCGATCAAGGGATCAAACCCACATTGTCCTGTATTGGCAGGTGGGTTCTTTACCACTGAGCTACCAAGTAAGCCCTCCAAGATTTCATACTATGGTAATTAAACATCGTGGGACCTGCACTAAAATAGACATATATATATCAATGGAACAAAAGAGAGCCTAGAAGTAAACCAATGCACCTATGGCCAATTGGTCTATGACAAAGAGGCAAGAATATACAATTTGGAAAGGACAGTCTTTTCAAAAACTGGATGGCTGCATGGAAATCGATGAGATTAGGACATTCATTCACATCATATACAAGACTAAAGTGAAAATGATTTAAAGACCTAAATTAAAAAAAATACATAAAATTCCTGGAAGACAACAATAAAGGCAGAACACGGTTTGACATAAATCATAGCAATATATTTTTGATGTCTTTGAAGGTAAATAAATAAAAGCCAGAAAGCCAAAGGAGACCTAAATAAAGTAAAAAGCTTTTGCATGGCAAAGGAAGCCATCAACAAAATGAAAAGACAACCTGCAGAATGGGAGAAAATATTTTCAATGATATGATCAACAAAGGATTAATATGCAAAATGTATAAATAGCTCATATAACTTAACATCAAGTGAATAATTAACCCAATCAAGAAACACATACCAGATATGAATAGATATTTTTCGAAGGAAGATGTAGAGGTAACTAAAAGGCAAATGAAAAAGTGTTCAATGTTTCTAATATTAGAGAAAAGAGAACAATAATGATATATCACCTCACACCTGTCAGAATGGCTATCATTACATAGTCTACAAATAACAAGTGTTCAAGAGTATGTGCAAGAAAAGGGAACCTTGTACATTGTTGGCAGGAGTGTAAATTAGTGCTGCCACTATGGAAAATATGAAGGTTCCTCAAAAAAGCTAAAATTACCACATAGTCTACCAATTCCACTCCTTCTGTATATATCTGGAAAGAACAAAAACATTAAAACACAAAGTCAACAAGAAACATGCACCCCAATGTCCATAGCAGCACTATCTGCAATAGCCAGGACATAGAAACGACCCATGTGCTCATCAATAAATGAATGGTTAAAGAAGGTGTAGAACATTAATCATAAAAAAAAGAATGAAATTCTGCCATTTGCAGCAATGTGGATGGACCTAGAGAATATTATGCTTAGTGAAATAAATCAGACAGAGAAAGACAAATAGTCTATATTCTCACTTAAATGTGGAATCAACAAAATTAAATGAATGAGTATAACAAAATAGGAACAGACACAGAGATACAGAGAAGAAAGTAGTGGTTACCAGTAGGGAGAGGAATGTGGAGGGGTAAGATACAGGGAGGGAATTAAGGGTTACAACCTACTGGGTATAAAATAATATAGAAGGAAATAATGTATAATATGGTAAATATAGCCAATATTTTATAATAACTTTTAATGGAGTATAATATAAAAACATCAAATTGCTATGCTGTACATCTGACACCTATATAACATTGAAAATCAACTATACTTCAACTTAAAGGAAATAACAATGCATCTGTCTAAATACGTGATTAAAATCCTCTTAAATATTTACCCTTAATATACATCTGTTTGAGAGGCATCTACCATACACTAAATAAGCATGTATGTTGACAAGAAACAATCAGGGAAGTTCCAGCCTACTGTGTAACACAGAGACTACTATTCAGTATTATGGAACAACCTAAATGGGAAAAGAATTTGAAAAAGAACAGATGCATGTATATGTATAACTGAATTCCTTTGCTGTATACCTGAAACTATCATAACATTGTTAATCATACTGTAATATATAATAAAAAATTAAAATCAAATTGGCACGCTGAAGTCTTAAGTCTATTTATTGGTAATAATTCAGTTCAAACACTGCAAATTTCCAAGAAGGTTATGGCAGTTTTATAGTTTTTCCTTTTCTATTCTTAATAATATGTTTACAGAAATTTTTAAACAATAAAAACATTAAACAGGAAATATCAAGAACAACCATGTTAGAATTTAGCATATCAATAAAAAAATGACAAATAATAATGTATATGTCCTTTGGATTTTTACTGGATACATAATTTGCTGTCATCTGATCAAATCCCTAATCAATATACTAAGTTACTTGAAAAGCAGATTAATATATTAATCTTACTAAAGGAAATAGTGCATTAAGTATATCTACTTTTGCTCTTTCAATCAAAATAAAGACTGCATGCATAGTACATTATATGGAAGAAAAAGGCTGGTGAATAAAATACCAAAACCTTGTTGCTTAGATTGTCATTTATTTAAAAAGCAACAAAATTATAAAAATAAACCAGTTCTTTCTTTAAATATAAAATGCAAGAGCTCAAAAATCAGCTTCCTCCTTTTGATGCTAAAACATTAAGCAAAATTTCCACTTTGCTTTGTATAAACATTTGGTTCGGAAAACAAAAGCAATGTGTCATTTAGAAATTTACAGGTTGACATTATGGTAATATTACACAAAGTAAATTAACTATCATTCCTAACTTAGCAAATTGTGTTGTTATTGTTGTTCAGTCGTGTCTGATTCTTTGCGACCCCATGGATTGCAGCATGCCAGGCTTCCCTGTCCTTCACTATCTCCTGGAGTTTGCTCAAACTCATGTCCATTGAATTGGTGATGCCATCCAACCATCTCATCCTCTGTCACCCCCTTCTCCTCCTGCCCTCAATCTTTCCCAGCATCAGGGTCTTTTCCAGTGAGTCGGCTCTTTCCATCAGGTGGCCAAAATATTGGGAGTTTCAGCTTCAGCATCAGTCCTTCCAATGAATATTCAGGATTGATTTCCTTTAGGATGGACTGGTTTGATTTCCTTGCAGTCCAAGGGACTCTCAAGAGTCTTCTCCAACACCACAGATTCAAAAGCATCAATTCTTCAGTGCTCAGCTTTCTTTATAGTCCAACTCTCACATCCATACATGACTACTGGAAAAACCATAGCCTTGATTATATGGACCTTTGTCAGCAAAGTAATGTCTCTGTTTTTTAATATGCTGTCTAGGTTGGTCATAACTTTCCTTCCAAGGAGTAAGTGTCTTTTAATTTCATGGCTGCAGTCACCATCTGCAGTGATTTTGGAGCCCAAGAAAATAAAGTCTCTCACTGTTTCCATTGTTTCCCCATCTATTTGCCATGAAGTGATGGGACCGATGCCATGATCTTCGTTTTTTGAATGTTGAGTTTTAAGCCAACTTTTTCACTCTCCTCTTTCACTTTCATCAAGAGGCTCTTTAGTTCCTCTTCACTTTCTGCCATTAGGGTGGTGTCATCTGCATATCTGAGGTTGTTGATATTTCTCCCAGCAATCTTGATTCCAGCTTGTAACTCATCCAGCCTGGCATTTCACATGATGTACTCTGCATTTTTGGGGCTCCAAAATCACTGCACATGGTGATTGCAGCCATGAAATTAAAAGATGCTTACTCCTTGGAAGAAAAGTTATGACCAACCTAGACAGCATATTAAAAAGCAGAGACATCACTTTGCCAACAAAGGTCCATCTAGTCAAGGCTATGGTTTTTCCAGTAGTCATGTATGGATGTGAGAGTTGGACTATAAAGAAAGCTGAGCACCAAAGAATTGATGCTTTTGAACTGTGGTGTTGAAGACTCTTGAGAGTCCCTTGGACTGCAAGGAGATCCAACCAGTCCATCCTAAAGGAGATCAGTCCTGGGTGTTCATTGGAAGGACTGATGTTGAAGCTGAAACTCCAATACTTTGGCCACCTGATGCGAAGAGCTGACTCATTTGAAAGGACCCTGATGCTGGGAAAGATTGAGGGCAGGAGGAGAAGGGGATGACAGAGGATGAGATGGTTGGTTGGCATCACCGACTCAATGGACATGAATTTGGGTAGACTCCGGGAGTTGGTGATAGACAGGGAGGCCGGGTGTGCTGTGGTTCATGGGGTCACAGAGTTGGATATGGCTGAGTGAATGAACTGAACTGAACTCTGCATTTAAATTAGGTAAACAAAGTGAAAGTATATAGCCCTGTTGTACTCCTTTCCCAATTTTGAACCAATCAGTTTTTCCATACAGGTTCTAACTGTTGCTTCTTGAACTGCATACAGGTTTCTCAGGACACAGGTAAGATGGTCTGGTATTCCCATATCTTTAAGAATTTTCCACATTATATTGTGATCCACATAGGCTTTAGTGTAGTCAATGAATCAGAAGTAGATGTTTTTCTGGAATTCCCTTGCTTTTTCTATGAGCCAATCAATATTGGCAATTTGATCTCTGGCTCCTCTGCCTTTTCTAAACCCAGTTTGTACATCTGGAAGTTCTTGATTCAAGTACTGCTGAAGCCTATCTTGGAGGATTTTGAACACAGTCTTATTCGCCTGGGAAATGAGCGCAATTGTCTGGTAGTATGAACTGTTTTCTCACTGTCCTTCTTTAGGACTGGGATGAAAACTGACTTTTCCAACTCTGAGGCCACTGTTGGGTTTTCCAAATTTGCTGCCATATTGAGTGCAGGGTGTTAACAGCATCAGTTTTGTTGGTAGTAATGCTTTCTAAGGCCCACTTGACTTCATACTCCAGGATGTTTGACTCTAGGTGAGTGACCACCCCATCATGGTTATCCCGGTCATTAAGACCTTTTTAATATAGGTCTTCTGCATTTTCATGCCACCTCTTCTTAATCTCTTCTGCCTTTGTTAGGTCCTTGTTGCCTGTCCTTTATCGTGCTTATCCTGTATGAAGTGTTCCTTTGGCATCTCCAATTTCCTTGAATAGATTTCTAGTCTTTTCCATTCTGTTTTCCTCTATGCATTGTTTATTGAAGAAGGCTTAGTAAATTCTAACTAAAATTAAATATCATGTTAGAAATAAAGTTCATGGTAGCTTACATACTGATCAATATTTTGATATTTTTTAACCTAAAATATTTTTCTTAACATTTCTCAGAAATTACAGCAAATATTTAAAAGTACTTCCTGAATGATTTATTAGGTTAAAAAAGTGTTGAAAATAGTTTTCTCCAAGAAATCATGTAAGAAATTAGTCTGACATTTAATTTTTTTTGTGGATGGAATCATTTTTGTAATTAAAATAATATGTTATAAGATCCATCAGCCTAGTTTTCTGAATTAGAAATTTAATATCAAGGAATCAACATCTGGATTATTTCCCTGCTTCCAAGGGGAGATGGTGTGGAGAGCAGCTCACTTGCTGGAAAAAACACAGCTGAGACCTTTTAACTCTGATATTGGGAGATAATAGGATTGATGTCTGCAGAATCATGAAATAGTTTGAAAGGGCAATGAAGCAATGTTTTGAGACTCCCAAAATATTAGACCTCAGTGGGCCCTTCTTGAGTCTTGAAAGGTCATTTTAGGATGAATCAAAGGCAATCTTTTTCACACAGCAGGGGACAGACTTATGGAACTCATTACCCAGACAGGTAAGTCAGGAAACATAAACAGTCACAGAATGACTGAAGAAAACAGCGATTCTCATCACTACTTTGTATTAATTCAGAAAGTACTATGTTGAATTGCATTGTGTGCATTATGCCACTTACATTTATTGTAATTACTGATCAATTTAAATAAAATTTTCCATCTTAAGATTTCTATTGGTCTCACTTTTTCTATGCTTCTTTCTCCTAAATTTTTGGCCTTCTTTTGAACTGACTGAGTTTTTTTAAGCAAATTCATTTTGTTCCTTCCAATCATTTGGAAATTATACATTCTACTTCTATATTATTTGCCTTTAAAGTTTATCATGCACGTATATAAAATTCTAAGCATAGTGTCTTGATACCCCAGCAAACAATATAAAGATCTTAGAATACTTGAATTCCAATCACCCCCTCTAAACTTATGTACTGTTGTTACCAGTTGTGTTAGTTTTTAAATCTCCATAGTTAGTAATTATTATTTTTACTGCCTCTGCTTATTTAGATTTGCTCCATTTGTTT
This sequence comes from Odocoileus virginianus, assembly GCF_023699985.2. NCBI lineage: Eukaryota > Metazoa > Chordata > Mammalia > Artiodactyla > Cervidae > Odocoileus > Odocoileus virginianus. Next base: position 4,422,195 of record NW_027224264.1, on the reverse strand, counting down.
ACCAATTTCTTTATTCACCATTCTTTATTGTAACTTAGTCATATACCTGGGTTAATCTGCCTTCTTCCTGGAAAAGTGGTAAGCACAATTTTTGTTTGACATTTTCTTGTCATTCTTAAAAGATAGTTTTGATACCTACACAATTCTAGATTGGTTTCTTTACCTGAGCACTTTAAAGATATTGTTCCACTATCTTCTGTAGTTCATTATTGCTTTGGAAAATTCTATTCTGTGTTTATATGACTTTGTAAGTTACCCATGTTTTCTGTATGTCTTCATTTATGATCTTTTCTCTATCTTTGGTGTTTTGTAGTTTTATCACAATGTGTCTAAGTTTGTTTGGTATGCATCATACTTCCCAAAACAGAGGATGTGTGTCTTTCATTAATTTTATCATCTTCTCTTCCATTATCTCTTTGAGTATTGCTTCCACCATTTTCTTAATTCTCTCTTTTGAGAATGTTAAATATAGAGAAAGTCTTCCAATTATATCCTATATATCTTAGGGTTTTTGTCCTGTTTTCCAAGTTTTGTCTCTCTGTATTTTATTTTGAATATTTATTTCTGGTTCATTTTCCAATTTATTTATTTTCTTCAGCTGAATCTAATTCATCCACTGAGTTTTAATTTCAGTCACATTTTTATTTCTAGATGTTATATTTTTGTATCTTTCCAAATCTGCCTGTTTTATAAGATTTTGATATGTTAAGTTTTTGAGTGAATAAGTGTTTTCTTGTTTTTGCTAATTCTTAGCATGGTTTTGCATTGGCTGAATTTATTTTGTATAAATTTTGAGGGTCCTGCTTAAGGATACTTTCAGTTTGAGAAGAGGAGGTTTGATTTTTCAGGTGTCAAGAGTTGTTACCAACCTGAGATCTTTCTTATTTTCTTAGTTCATGGTATCCTGAAGCTGGACACACACGCACACACCCCCATACATAACTGAGGGAAATTCTTTTGTTACTAGTCCTAGGAGAGAGCATGTATTAATAACTTGAGCTATAGTAGAATGAGGCAGTTTCTCTCCTTGGTTACCATTGCCAAGAGGCACATTTTTAAAAGATAACTCCTCAGAGAAGGGAAACAAAAGCAAAAATAAGTAAATGGGACTACATTGAACTAGAAAGATTCTTCACAGCAAAGGAAATCATCAACAAAGGAGACAACCTACCAAATCGGAGAAACTATTTGCAAATCATATATTTGATAAGGGATTAATATCAAAAGTATATAAATAACTCATTTAAGTCAATAAATTAGCAAAACAATCTAGTTTTAAAAAATGGTCAGAGCAGCTGAATAGATATTTTTCAAGGAAGATGTGAAGATGACCAATAGGCACATAAAAAGATGTCAAACTCACTAATTATCAGAGAAATGCAAATCAAAGCCATAGTGAGATATCAGCTCATGCCTGTTTTAATGGCTGTTCTAAAAAAGGCAGCAAATAACGAGTATTGTGGCTGTGGGGAAAAAAGGAGCACTTGTACACTTTTGGTGGGAATGTAAATTGGTGCAGCCACCATGGAAAACAGTATGGATGGTTCCTCAAAAAATTTAGAGTTACCATGTGATCCAACAATTCTACTTCTGGGTATTAATACAAAGAATATAAACACACAAATTCAAAAAGATGTATGTACCCCTATGTTCATCACAGTAATATTTACAATAGAAGTGATGCAGAAACAACCTAAATGTTCATAAGTGGATGAATAGACAAAATGTTGTGTGTGTGTGTATAAATGTATATATATATACACACACATATGTATGCATATGTATGTGTGTGTATATATATATACACACACATTTTATATATATATATATATATATATATATATATATATATATAATGAAACCTTACTTGGCCATAAATGTATAAGAATCTTGTCATTAGCAACATAGATGGGCTTTGATATTAGTATGCTAATTGAAGTAAATCAGATGGGGAAAGACAAATACTGTATGATTTTACTTTATGGAATATAAAATTTTAAAAAATTAAAAATCAAACTAAACAAAAGAAAACACATAAAAAGAATGCAGTTGTATTTACCAGAGTGGAAGTGTCTGGTAGGTGAAATGGATAAAGGAAGTCAACCATATAGTGATGGATATAAACTAAATTTTTGCTGTTGAGAGTGCTGTAGTGTATACAGAAGTAGAAATATAAAGTTTATATGATATTTAATATTTTAAACCAATTTTAACTCAATTAAGACAAATGTTTGAAAATACTATGTTTGGGAGGACCAGAAATTTTCTTCTGAAATGACCCTCAGAACTCTACCAAACCTGGGGTGGAGGTATCAAGGGTGGAAATTTTTTTCTTTAGTATTTCCTCTTGAAATGCTTACCGCTATGTGTCTGTATCCTCCTCATTGGGCTTCCCTGGGGGCTCAGACAGTAAAGAATCTGCCTGCAATATGCAGGAGATCCTGGTTCAATTCCTGGGTTGGGAAGATCCCCTGGAGAAGGGAATGGCTACCCACTCCAGTATTCCTGCCTGGAAATTTTACAGGAGAGGAGCTAGCTACAGTCCATGGGATTGCAAAGAGTCAGATATACTACAGTCCATGGGATTTCAAAGGGTCAGACATGACTGAGCGACTAAGCATGAAAACACCATCTTCCTCATTGGTCTAGGTTAATAAGGAATGTTGCCTTCATTTGAAAATACTTTTCAGAGTAGGCGCTTCTTTGGAGTAGAACAAGTGTTGGGAAAAAACATACTCTTCTTAACTTCAAAACGTGGCTTCTTGTTGTCGTTGTTCAGTTTCCCAGTCATGTCAGACTCTTTGTGACCCCATGGACTGCAGCATACCAGGCCTCCCTGTCCCTCACCATCTCCCGAAGTTTGCCCAAGTTCATGTCCATTGCATTGGTGATGCCATCCAGCCATCTCATCCTCTGACGCCCTCTTCTTCTCCTTCTGCCCTCAATCTTTCCCAGCATCAGGGACTTTTCCAATGAGTCAGCTGTTTGCATCAGATGACCAAAATACTAGAGCTTCAGTTTCAGCATCAACCAATGAGTATTTAGGGTTGATTTCCCTTAAGATTGACTGGTTTGATCTTGCTTGTCCAAGGGACTCTCAGGAGTCTTCTCCAGCACCACAGTTTGAAGGCATCAATTCTTTGGTGTTCTGCCTTCTTTATGGTCCAGCTCTCACAACCATACGTGACCACTGGGAAGACCATAGCCTTGACTATATGGACCTTTGTCGGCAGAGTAATGTCTCTGCTTTTCAACACACTGTCTAGGTTTGTCATCACTTTCCTGCCAAGAAGCAATCATCTTCTGATTTCATGGCTGCAGTCACCATCCACAGTGATTTTGGAGCCCAAGAAGAGGAAATCTGTCACTACTTCCACTTTTCCCCTTCTATTTGCCATGAAGTAATGGGGCCAGATGCCATGATCTTAGTTTTTTAAATATTTAGTTTTAAGCCAGCTCTTTCACTCTCCTCCTTCACCCTCATCAAGAGGCTTTTTAGTTCCTCTTTGCTTTCTGCCATTAGAATGATGTCATCTGCATATCTGAGGTTGTATTTTACTTTTTGTCTTAGTTCTGTAAGAAAAGAGACAGAATAAAAGGAAGCTCATATCAGCAGCCATAAACAAGGCCTAAGAAACTCAAACTATGATCACCATAAACATCTGTGTCAAAATTTCACCGACTTTGAGAACCAGCCTTGATTCTTTCAGAAAGTATGAGGTCTATGGTACCAGGCACTGTGAAGCATATATATGCAAAGATATATGTATATTTGTCATTGAGAAATTGTATCATTACTTATGAGATTTCATGACAGTTCTCTTCATTCCAAAAAACCTGTAAAAAAATCGTGTCCTCTGATGCTGAGTGCCTGTTGCTGTCCTGGCACTCTTATTGAACATCAAATAGTTTCTCAGTATACCAGCATCAAACAAGGTCACTCTGTGATCATGAGAGAGAAAGACAAAACAAGACCTTTTGTAAGCACGTGTAACCACTGACAGAAACAAGAACTCTTTCCAAACCACAGAAATGACCAGGATGTCTCCCTCTCCTGGTGAAGAGGAATGACTGCTACATCACCAGTTTCATTTTTAGCCTCATTGCATTCCTTGTGCCTCCTGCATAAAAATTATTGCATTCCAGTCATAAAATCACTGCTTTTTCCTGAGAGAACTTAATCCAGACTGTGACCATGAGTATTGAAACCCTCTCCAGAGTAACACAACTCTGGCCCCATTTCTATAGCATGTTCCTTTCACTGAAACAACCCCATTGTCCCCCATGGTGTGCTGTCCCTTCCTTGTAATATACCGATATATTTAGATTTGTTCAATGACAGTTGTGTTTCTGGTAGTCTTTGACTTGGAAGTATTGACTCCTAGGTGACAAAGTATTGCATTTCTCCCTAATTCATGTAAATTTTGTAAGTTTTATTACAAGGTCTTAGTAGGCTTTCAGAGCAGTGCTTTCAAAAGGCACAGATCTGACATTCCCTTCCCTTGTGTTTACAAATGATGTACAGAGGTATGAGACCATGGCAGCACTCTCTCTGCAAAAAGAAAAATCCTAAAAATTTGGACACGGACCATTTTGGGGAGACTTAATGATACTCTACTGGTGACACTGTGATGTAATATTAATTATCTAGTAGTTTTCCTATTATCATTACAGAAATATTCATACTGGTTATTGACTTTCATCTGTATGCATCCTTAGCACATCTCCAAATAACTGGGGCACCAGTGTAGAATCACCTGGCTTCCTGTAAAGTAGAAGAGAAATTAAGAATTACACATTTTCTTTTTGAGTTCTAAGTAGCATTATCTCATAGGTCAGCTGAAACCAGTTGCTGGTAAATTTGAAGTGTAATGGAATATGGTTTGTGAGCCTTTTAGAGGAAGAAGGAAGGTTGGTGTGTAGAGATGGTATAGGGGACTGAGGAAGTCTGGGTTTATTTCCCACCATCTGCATTCGTCCTGGATTTGTGAAAATGTTCAGAATGATGAATGAGCTGTAAATAGAAGATTTCTCTGACTCTGAGCCATACACAGCCATAAATGGATTACACTTAACAGCTGGAAGTAAAATCTTGGGCATTATGCAGGCACAGAGGACTGCTATGGACTGGAACCAGCATCCCACCCTATTGATTAGCTGTTCTGTGGACCATAATAAAACTATCATGGTTAATTGCTAGAAAGAGGCATGCACCCAGAAAAGGCAAGTTAAGGAGTCAGTCCTCCAGTTTTTTGCTCAAAGGCAACATAATTTATGTTTCATTATAGCACTTTCACTGCAGGATCTATAGGGTTCAACCAAATATACACTCCCCGCCGCACCCCCCCCCCCAACCCGCCCCTCTGCCGCACACACACTTTTCTTGGGCAAAGGAACATTTGATTACATGTTCTTGCCTTCTAGTTCTGGTTCAGTGACTTTTCTAGCCAGGCCTTTTCTAATTTCCAAGTATTCTGAAGAAAAAGCCCAGATTTTTATAGTTCGGTGCAGCATGGGTAATACTGAAGGGTGTTTTTGAATATCAGCCTCCCAATTATCTCTACCAGGCCAACTTGGGCTCCTTTAATATTTTAAACATTTTTACTTACACAGAAGTCCTGCAAGAAGCAATACCAGAAACCGTATAGTTATGGAGGGGAGATTAGGTCTTCTTCAGTGGTGTTAGTTATGCCCAAAATAATGTGACAAGTACTTGATAAGGGACTTTATGGAGTTTCTCCATTTATAGGTTGCAGCATATAGGCTAGATAATTCTTTAGTATATATCATACAATGTTATAGAAAGGGCTAGTGAGCTGTTTAGTTTTGCATTCTATCACAGCCATCCTGTTTGAAAAGTTAATACATCTTTGAAGGCTTTAGTATAATAAAAAAAATGAGGTCTGTTGGCTATTTTTCTATAATACTTTCACCCAAGAATGAAGTGTTTGTGTTTGTACTTGGGTCATAGATTCTGCATGTCCTTGGCACTGGAGGAAATGGGTGTCTTGCTGATGGGAAATGTGGTGTGAAGGTCACCTATTTCCAGATACTGTGCTTCCCTGGTGGCTCAGATGATAAAGAGTCTGCCAGCAGTGCAGGATACCCAGGTTTGATACCTGGGTCAGGAAGATTCTGGAGGAGGGCATGGAAACCCATTCCAGTATTCTTGCCTGGAGAATCCCCATGGACAAAGGAGCTTGGCAGGCTACAGTCCATGGGGTTGCAAAGAATCAGACACTACTGAGCAACTAAGAACAGTGCAACAGTGTTTGTCTGCACCTAGCATCCTTCTATATTCTGGAATACACTTTTCCTTCTGCTTTATTCCTGAGGTTCTAATCTTGGCAGTCAAAAGCACCTTCCACTTTATTGGGTTCTGTGTGCAGTCACTGATATCTTTGACCATGTTTTGTTTTGTTTTTGTATTAGGGCACAGAAGAGCTTGTTTGCTTGTAGAGTATAACTCTTCTGAGCACAGTCTTCCCATCTGCCTGGCAATCTCTTTCATAGCAATGTCCTTATTGGTGCCCAACTCTCACAATTGTACCATGAATATGACTTTAAGCACAAAAATCTATTGTTCATTCAGACTTACTGTGTGTTTATTGAGCATCTAGTATGTGTCAGACAGCTAGGCACTGACAGACAATGACACATGATTGGATATATTTTCTCACTTTTTAATTTAAGCTGTTAGTGTTACTATAACACATTTTCTTTTTTCCAGAGTTCCATAGTGTATGCACCCATTAGGGATTTTTTTTTGTTTTAGGTTTTGTGAAAGAAAATATGAGCCTTGGTTTAAAAAAAGAGAAAAGAAGAAAAGCACGTGCAGGCACCCTTTAGCCTCAGAGGGATGGGACAGTTGGCAGAAGTAACATCCTCAGGGACAGAGCTCTTGAGAAATTGTATTTTTGGAGTCAGACACGACTGAAGCAACTTAGCAGCAGCAGCAGCTCTCTCCTTCGAAGAAGCCCTTGAAAGAGCTAAGCCACTAAAAACATAATACTCCTGGACTAGTGGTTATCTAGCTGTTTGATAAAAAGTAAATTTAGTTGTTGAACTGCCTGCCTTAGAGGTTTACCTCTCACTGTCTGATCAAATCTGTAGTGGGTGGGATATTGTGTCCCTTAAAAAGATACTTCTGAGTCCTTCGCTCTTGTACCTCTGAGGTGACTTTATTTGAAGATAAGATCTCTGGGGCTGTAATAAAGGAGTTTGGAATGAGATCATCCTGAATTTAGGGTGAACCTTAACTCTAATGACTGGTGTTCTTAGAAGAGAGAAAATTTGAGATATGGGGGTAAAGGCCATGTGAAAGTGGAGGTTGGGAGTAACCTGATGTAGCTACATGCCGAGGACCACAAAGGATTATTGGCAGCAACCAGAAGCTAGGAGAGAGGCAAGGAAGAGATACTTTTCAGTGCCTCTGGAAGGAACCAATGCTGCTCACACCTTGATTCATGAATTATGAGAGAATACATTTCTCTCATTTTAAAACCATCAATTTGTGGTAATGTGTTATGCCAGCCCTAGGAAACGAATACAAACTCCCATTCTTTATTCTATGCAAACATTCCCCTGGGATGTATTGGCTATAAATAAAGACGATTTATTGCCCTTGGTCAATTGACACTTATTATTTTTCTCCAGTGCTGAAGAAATCTGATGCCAGTTTCTTATACTCTAAAGTCTACTGGCAACCTGATCATTATACAATTTTGATGGGATACAAATGTCTTACAGCAATGATTTTTGTGTCCTCATAGCTGCTCTTTCTTAAATCTTAGAAACCCAGAGCACCATACATTCTGGGTGTGATATCAACCATCTCAACTGTATTTTCAGGTATTTTACTTGTAGTTTTACCAGGAACTCTTTCTTTTTAAAAATATATTCTTCCTGACTCTAGATATTCGTGAAATCCTTCCTTGTAGCACTAGTCTTTGAATTGGTAAGTCAAGATCTAAATCTTCTTTCTCATAAAAGCTAATGATTTTTTTTATTGTAAGAAGTTGCTTCTCTCTGCATCCTTGGATGACCTATCCTTTTTCGCAGCACAGATTAGAGAGAGAAAAACCGTTTATGAGTGTATGTTTTCTCTTTGTCGTGGCCTTTCTTATTTATGTTTCCCGGAGAAGTCTGGCTTCTTTCTCAACAGGTCTCAGATGTCTGTCTTTTGTTTCTCACCTTAGCTTGGTATGCTCTCAGTTCAACAGAGCACAAGAATCATGCCTAGGCGATGAACATTTGGGTCCAGATTTCTGTTCACATTGCAGAGATGCGGTATCAAGTGAGGTTTCCTCCTACTATTCTTCCCTCTGTTCCCTTATATCCCAGACCTGACCTCCAGGTCTGAGAACAGAGGCACATCTGGTTATGGATAATTGTCAGCTTGTACTTTCCCAGCCTCTTCTAACTCATCTAAGTTAAGTCTTATCCTGTCATACTGCTCTTTTAATGGGCTTGGCCTCCTATCCTCCTCATCTCCAGCATCCAGAGCCTCTTGGGCAGGTCTTATCTTGAGCATCTTCACACACAGTGGCAGGAATGCATGAGACCCCTTCTCTGACATTACCATAGAGTAACTGTGTTAGGGGATTTGGAAAGAGAAGTTTATACCCAGCAAGCCAAGGCCCATCAACAAGAGTGATGTAACAGGTTTAAATGATCATTTCAATCTGTGATTTGAGACTTAAACATGAAAGGTATATTTGACTTCCTTGGTGGCTCAGACAGTAAAGAATCTGCCTACAATGCAGGAGACCTGAGTTTGATCCCTGGGTTGGGAAGATCCCCTGGAGAAGGAAATGGCAACCCACTCCAGTATTCTTGCCTGGGAAATTCCATGGACAAAGGAGCCTGGTGGGCTATAGTCAGTGGGGTCGCAGAGTTGGACACAACTGAGTGTCTAGCACTTTGGGCTTCCCAGGTGGGTAAAGAACCTGCCTGCCAGTGCAGGAGACATAAGAGACACAGGTTCGATCCCTGGGTTGGGAAGATCCCCTGGAGAAGGAAATGGCAACCCACTCCAGTATTCTTGCCTGAAGAATCCCATGGACAGAGAAGCCTGGCAGGCTACAGTCCATAGGGTTGCAAAGAGTTGGACATGACTGAAGCGACTTAGCATGCACACATATTTTGATCAGAATATGAAAGACCCTAAAAACCAGGCAGAGGCATTTAGAAATAATATGACAGGATAAATATATCTCTTGCCACTATATATCCTGCTCAGTTCTTTCCAATAAGATTAGAAGTAAACACACATAAGAGGGCAGTATGTTACAGAAGAGAGAGATAGAGCTGCTTTTTCCTTCTGCCCTAACCCCTTCACTAGCAATTGTTATCTTGCACTTCTGTGTCCTTTCCATCTATAGCCTGAGCCACCATTGGACATATTTATTTACTTTTTAAAAAATCTCACTCCCCTAATTAAGATGCAAGTCTGCATTATGATCAGTGTTTTTGTCTGTTTTGTTCACTCTTCTGTTCTTAGAGTCTAGAATGGTGCTGGGTAATAGTAGGTGTCTAATACATACTTGGTTTTGAATAAGTTGACTATACTATTCATAGAAACCAGGAAGGGAATTGCTTTAGAGTATTGTGTCATCACAAAATGGAATAATCTGAAGGTACTCACAGCAGTGATGGTGGATAGAGTGGGTGAAGTCACTAAGGTGGTTGTTGAAGTAATTCTGTCCTGTTATGAGCCAAACAGAAGCTGGTCCATTCAGTACTGGGATTCTTGTTGTTTGGTTGCTAAGATGTTCCCAACTCTTTTATGACACCCTGGACTGTAGCCTGCCAAGCTCCTCTGTCCATGGGATTTCCCAGGCAAGAATACTGAAGTGGGTTGCCATTTCCTTCTTCAGGGGATCTTTCCAACCCAGGTATCGAACACATATCCTCTATATTGGCAGGCAGGTTTTTTTACCACTGAGCCACCAAGGAAGCCCCTTAGTAACAGGAATATGTGGAGAGAAAAAGGAGAATACAGAATCCATGGTGTGATCCCACCCAAGTTTTCTGCAGAATTATTCCTACTTTCAGTGTCCTTTCTGCCCCGAGAGATACAAGAAAAGGTGGGCAGAATTAGCTCAGATTGGTTTCCACAACTACCTATGGGCAGTAAGTATCCTGAGCAAGGTGTTCTTTTGTGGGTCTTTTCAGGACTATGAGAAGCTAATGCTGCACTTTCGCCATCTCCACCTTGCAAGGAATGCATGCTTCCCTGAAGTAGAAGAGATTCTAAAAGCAGTTCTGACTGAGACAGATAAAGTTGAAGCACAGCCAGAAGACTGGGCATTATTGTTTGTACAGCTGACACTTGGGGGCAGTAGTTCAGAGACAGGCCTCCTTCTTCTCTTGCTAGCTGATGAGAGGTGTTCAACCAGTAAGCTGAACCATTGTGAATAGGCTAAAGGTAATGGTTGGGGATTTTACCAGAAGGCGGATGAGAAACAAATCGGTCCATTTCCAGCTGTGAGCCATGATGCTGTTGAATTTCCTTGTTCCCATTTCAAACTCTTACTTTGGAGCTGATGTTCCTGAGAAACGATTTTCTTGGAATTGCAATTATCTACCTTTACTTCTCAGGAGCAAATTCTCTCCTTTTGAAAGACTCTTTTTCACATACCTCCTGAGCTGCTGATAATTATTATTAATGGGATCTCGATCATTCTCCCTGGCTGACCTACAGAGCAAAAGAATAAAAGTCTTGAGGAAGTGGAATTAATAAGTCCATTGCAATGGATCATAGAGATAAGCCAGTAATTGCAAGGTCAGATGGGCACACACAGATAGATTGTTAGCTGGTTATCCTATAATGAAAGAGCAGACCTTTTACATAAGTTTATGAATAATGTTTCTCATAAAGACAGGAGATTGATTATCCCAGAAAAGCTTCTCCCTGAACCTGAGACCATCAGCAATCACAATAATGAAATATTAATAGCAAATTTGAGAATCTATCAAGAGTAAGTTTCATAGTCCTCTCTAATGAGCTTCTTGTTTCTAATTTTGGAGGGGAGCTAAATGACATATTACTGAAGGCAGTAACAAAAGAATGTGTTTTGCACTGGGGGCCAAATCAAGATTTCATCATGAAGAATAGATGTGAAGAGGTGGAGGGTGCAAGAGAACAATAGGAAGTTCAGATGATTTTCCTATTAGCATGTTTACTGCTATTTCCCTGTGTAATTTTATTTATTTCCCATATAGAAATGATTGCATTAGTTAATCTAATTTTAGGGAAAAATAGTCTTTGGATGTCTTTTTTTCTTTTCCTGTAAGCAAGTGTATAATTACACCTTTATATTATAAGAGCTTGAAAAATCATGTTGTTTGGTTCCCTAGCAACCATAGCAACTGTGGATATTTCAGCAGTGATCAAAACTAGAATCCTTAACATACAAGTACATTAAGATGCTTATGAATAAAAATAGTGCATATAGTAATTTTGAAAGATGACTAGTAAAAAATGATCCCATCGATAGATCTTTATTTTTCTGATGGATAGAAGACTAAGTGGGTAGTACCCAGCACAAATCCAATTTTCATCTACTATATTTAGTATCCACACTCAGCTTTTCTTCTTTGTGGTTTTAATTACTCACATTGAGATCTCTGAACATACCCGTACTTCATAATTACTTTTTTTCAGGTATAAAAACTTATGGCATGTTACTTTAACACAAATCAGAAGAATAGATTTTAGGAGTAGTGTATAGGTTGCTGCCTTTAAATATGTTGATACTCAAGATATTTCATCCTTTCTCCTCTACAGTAAGCCTAAACTCACATTGAATGCTCCATTTCTCAGTCCCATTTGTGATCAAACACAGTCATCATGAGGCAGTTGGGGCAATTCCCTGGTAGTCCAGTGGTTAGGACTCTGTGCTGTCACTGCCAAGAGCCCAGGTTCAATCCCTGGTGGGGGAACTAAGACCCTGCCAGCTGCGTGGCAGAGCAGCATCCCTCCCATGCCATCCCCCCCAAAGAAAAGGGAGTTGGGGATGTTTTAAAATTAGATTGTGTTGATGGTTGCACAACTCTGTGAATATGCTAAAAACCACTGAACTATATAGTTTTAAAGGGAAAATAGCAAGTGAACTATACCTCGATAATGCTGTTATCTTTTTTTTCATTTGTTTCTGTAGAGCAGTTGGGTCCCACAGCCCATGTACTCCTTGTTCCTCTCCCTCTTGCTCAGCATGGCCTCCAGAAGTACCAGCATCTTCTGACTGGCTTCAGAGGCACTCTCAGATCCCACATGAAACCTACAATTGTCACAAAGAGATACAATACATTCACTGATAAACAGTGTACAACTTCTCTCAAAGTTAAGTCTCACTGGAAGAAGTCTCATAGGCATGGGTGGTAAGATGAGTAAGAGTTTTAGATGCAATGGTCAGATCTTGATGTCCAGAACTGGTTGTAGAATTGACATGAAAACTGAATATAGGCTGCCCAGAATCTTCTGGAAGTCTATTTACACAAAGTCAAGAAACTGAGACTGCTGATGATAGCACGACATCAGCAAGTCTTCCTGTGGAGAGATTGCACAAAGTGGTTCTTCCAAAAAAATCAAAGTCATTGTGCAAGGAGAAGTGTATCTGATTAGGTTCCCTACAGCAAATGCCAGACAGTGGATTGAGGAAAATGAATAGCATCTCTCAAGGCATAATTTAATTACATTATATAGGGGCACTGTGTGTGTGCATGCTTAATGGCTCAGTTGTGTCTGACTCTTTGTGATCCATGAACTATAGTCCACCAAGCTCCTCTGTCCATGGAATTCTCCAAGCAAGAATACTAGAGTGGGTTGCCATTTCCTTCTCTGGGTGATCTTCCCACATCAGGGATAGAACCCATGTCTCTTGTACCTCCTATATTGGCAGGCAAATTCTTTACCACTGTGTGCCACCTGGTACATTATATAGGTACACTATAAATTCCTAAATAAGGCAGATGTTCAGTGTAAGATCAGGATTATAATTTGTGACTATAAAACTGAGTAAGACTGTTTTATGCAGTGATTAAATTCAGAAATTGGTGGACCCCTGGCTTTTGTCCTATACATTATAGTTCTCATATTTTTAAGTGTTCTTTCATGTTTACACCCAACAGACCCACTACTATTACTTTAAAAATATCCTCTTTAAAAAGTCCCTTTCTTTGACTGGATTGACCCTAATTGCTGATGTAATTATCTGAATGAGGTTAACTGAATGAGATTAACTAAATCTCACAGTTACCAACTTGTGGTTATTCAATGGAATATTTTGTAAATGCCTAATGAGGGCAGAGTGGGATGGTACATCCTTTGGAGAATTCAGAGATGATCGAGACAGGATTCCTTCAATAAAAACAAAGTTTCTAGATGATTTTAACATAAAGCAGAAGCAAATAAATACAAAGTAAAGGAGGTAAACTGTAACTTGGGGTTTCAAAGAATCAGAAATAGTTGAGAAATATTTGAAAAAAAATAAATAGCATTTCTCATAGTCTTGAAAGATAGGTTCTAATTTGACAGATGGTGATAAGGTAGAGAAAACTTGCCAGATAAAGGGAGCAATGAACACAAAGGTACACAAGTGGAAAGAAGTAAGAGTGAGACTCACTGAATACAACTAGATGTTTTAAAATGATTGATTAATTGTCCTTAAGCATATGATATTTGGAAATATTGTATTTGCAGTATAGAGAATCTAAAAGAATATAAATTCTATGCTTGAATCAAGCCATGTCTTCAGAAGGCTATTTATCAAGAGATCTCTGTTTTCTTAGTCCCTCACTGGAGCCACCTTTTCTACCCAATTTATGTTTTAGTGTTCTGGCGTGTGCTGTTTCCAAAGTACGTGATAAGAAACAGCTAATGGAAAGCTGGAGAAGTACTGTTAAGGATATCCTTCTGTATATAACTTGCTGCCTCTTATGAACCCCTTGTGAGGAATTTATTTGGAACGGAATTCTAGAGAAAATTTTATTTCTCCTGAAAAATTGTTGTGAATCATTTGTTTTGAGAATTAAATCCACCTTCCTTTTTTCTTCGACTGCCAGGAAGTTCATATATAAACTTCAGGATTTTTGTTGTTCAGTTGCCCAGTCATGTCTGACTCTTGCAACCCCATTGACTTCAACATGCTTGGCCTCTCTGTTTCTCACCATCTCCCAGAGTTTGCCCAAGTTCATGTCCATTGCATCGGTGATGCCATCCAGCCATCTCATCCTCTGATGCCCTCTTCTCCTTCTGCCCTCAATCTTTCCCAGCATCAGGGACTTTTCCAATGAGTCAGCTGTTCACATCAGATGACCAAAATACTGGAGTTTCAGCTTCAGCATCAGTCCTTCCAACAAGTATTCAGGGTTGATTTCCCTTAAGATTGACTGGTTTGATCTCCTTGCTGTCCAAGGGACTCTCAGGAGTCTTCTCCAGCACCACAATTCAAAGGCATCAATTCTTCAGCATGCCACCTTTTTTATGGTCCAGCTCTCATGACTGTACATGACCACTGGGAAGACCATAGCCTTGACTATACAGACCTTTGTTGGCAGAGTAATGTCTTTGCTTTTCAACACACTGTCTAGGTTTGTCATCGCTTTCCTGCCAAGAAGCAATCATCTTCTGATTTCATGACTGCAGTCACCATCCACAGTGATTTTAGAGCCCAAGAAGAGGAAATCTGTCACTACTTCCACTTTTCCCCTCTATTTGCCATGAAGTAATGGGCCAGATGCCATGATCTTAGTATTTTTAATATTTAGTTTTAAGCCAGCTCTTTCACTCTCCTCCTTCACCCTCATCAAGAGGCTCTTTAGTTCCTCTTCACTTTCTGCCATTAGAGTGGTATCATCTGCATATCTGAGGTTGTTGATGTTTCTCCCACCTGTCTTGATTCCAGCTTGTAACTCATCCAGCCTGGCATTTCTCATAATGTGCTCAGCATATAGGTTAAACAAACAGGGTGACAGCAGACAGCCCTGTCATACTCCTTTCTCAATCTTGAACCAATCAGTTGTTCCATACAGGGTTCTAACTGTTGCTTCTTGATCTGCATACAGGTTTCTCAGGAGACAGGTAAGATGGTCTGGTATTCCCATCTCTTTAAGAGCTTTCCACAGTTTATTATGATCCACACAGTCAAAGGCTTTGGCATAGTCAATGAAACAGAGGTAGATGTTTTTCTGAAATTCCCTAGCTTTCTCTATGATCCAGCAAATGTTGGCAATTTAATCTCTGATTCCTCTGCCTTTTCTAAACCCAGCTTGGACATCTGGAAGTTCTTGGTTTGCATAATGCTGAAACCTAGCATGCAAGATTTTGAGCATGACCTTACTAGCATGGGAGATGAGTACAATTGTCTGACGGTTTGACCATCCTTTAGTACTTAGCTTTCTTGGGAATGGAGATGAGGATTGACTTTTTCCAGTTCTGTGCCACTGCTGGGTCTTCCAGATTTGCTACCATATTGAATGCAACACCTCGATTGCATCATCCTTTAGGGTTTTGAATAGTTCTACTAGTGGCTCTTCTAGTTATACTTCCCTAGTGGCCCAGTTGGTAAAGAATCTACCTGCAATGCAGGAGACTGGGGTTTGATCCCTGGGTCAGGAAGATTCCCTGGAGAAGGAAATGGCAACCCACTCCAGTATTCTTGCCTAGAGAATCCTATGGACAGAGGAGCCTGGTGGGCTACAGTCTATGGAGTCACAAAGAGTTGGACATGACTTAGTGACTAAACCACCAAAAAAAAAAACAACCCACCAAAACTGTAATTCTGTCACATCCACTAGCTTTATTATCAGTAGTGCTTCCTAAGGCCCACTTGACTTCATTATCCAGAATGTCTGGCTGTGGGTGACTGACACACCATCATAGAAAATATATTTCTCCTAAAAAATTGCTGTGAATTATCTGTTTTATGAATTAAATCCACTTTTCTTTTTGCTTTGACTGCCAGGAAGTTCATATCTAAATTTGAGGATTAATTATAGCAGATATATTTGGCTTTATGGTCTACATAGAATTAATTCAATACATGTTTATTGAATAGCTATTATATGCCAAGTGCTAAATATACAATGGTGAATGAAACAGGCAGAAACCCTGCCCGCAAGGAGCCTACAGTCAAGTGGCAGAGTCACATAATAAGTAGGTAAATAAATATATAAATAAGTGTAGCTTGTATTTGTTCTGGTCCTGATTCCCCTTTTATATTTATCATTAACTTTCTAATGTGTTCTTAGTGTAAATTCCTTTGTGGATTTAGGTAAAGCATAAATAATTGCATTTGTAAATGACATATTAAAATGTTGCATTGGCCTTTGGCCACAGCAATCTGAGAAGAAAAAGAAATAAAAGGAACACAGATAGGAAAAGAAGAAGTGAAACTCTCACTGTTTGCAGATGACATGATCCTCTACATAGAAAACCCTAAAGACTCTGCCAGAAAATTACTAGAGCCAATCAGTGAATATAGTAAAGTTGCAGGATACAAAATTAACACACATAAATCCCTTGCATTCCTATACACTAACAATGAGAAAACAGAGAAATTAAGGAAACAATACCATTCACCATTGCAACAAAAAGAATAAAATACTTAGGAGTATATCTACCTAAAGAAACAAAAGGCCTATACTTAGAAAACTATAAAACACTGATGAAAGAAATCAAAGAGGACACAAACAGATGGAGAAACATACCGTGTTCATGGATTGGAAGAATCAATATTGTCAAAATGAGTATACTACCCAAAGCAATCTATAGATTCAATGCAATCCCTATCAAGCTACCAACGGTATTCTTCACAGAACTAGAACAAATAATTTCACAATTTGTATGGAAATACAAAAAACCTCGAATAGCCAAAGCAATCTTGAGAAAGAAGAATGGACTGGAGGAATCAACCTGCCTGACTTCAGGCTCTACTACAAAGCCACAGTCATCAAGACAGTATGGTACTGGCACAAAGACAGAAATATAGATCAATGGAACAGAATTGAAAGCCCAGAGATAAATCCACGTACCTATGGACACCTTATCTTCTACAAAGGAGGCAAGAATATACAATGGAAAAAGACAACCTCTTTAACAAGTGGTGCTGGAAAAACTGGTCAACCACTTGTAAAAGAATGAAACTAGAACACTTTCTAACACCATACACAAAAATAAACTCAAAATGGATTAAAGATCTAAATGTAAGACCAGAAACTATAAAACTCCTAGAGGAGGACATAGGCAAAACACTCTCTGACATAAATCACAGCAAGATCCTCTATGACCCACCTCCCAGAATATTGGAAATAAAAGCAAAAATAAACAAATGGGACCTACTGAAACTTAAAAGCTTTTGCACAACAAAGGAAACTATAAGCAAGGTGAAAAGACAGCCTTCAAAATGGGAGAAAATAATAGCAAATGAAGAAACAAAGGGTTAATCTCAAAAATATACAAGCAGCTCCTGCAGCTCAATTCCAGAAAAATAAATGACCCAATCAAAAAATGGGCCAAAGATCTAAACAGACATTTCTCCAACAAAGACACACAGATGGCTGGCTAACAAATGAAAAGATGCTCAACATCACTCATTATCAGAGAAATGCAAATCAAAACCTCAATGAGGTACCATTACACGCCAGTCAGAATGGCTGCTATCCAAAAGTCTACAAGCAATAAATGCTGGAGAGGGTGTGGAGAAAAGGGAACCCTCTTAAACTGTTGGTGGGAATGTAAACTAGTACAGCCACTATGGAGAACAGTGTGGAGATTCCTTAAAAAACTGGAAATAGGATGAGGAAGCTGTGGTACATATACACCATGGAATACTACTCAGCCATTAAAAAGAATTCATTTGAATCAGTTCTAATGAGATGGATGAAACTGGACCCCATTATACAGAGCGAAGTAAGCCAGAAAGATAAAGACCATTACAATATACTAACACATATATATGGACTTTAGAAAGATGGTAACGATAACCCTATATGCAAAACAGAAAAAGAGACTCAGATGTATGGAACAGACTTGTGGACTCTGGGAGAAGGAGAGGGTGGGATGTTTCAGGAGAACAGCATTGAAACATGTATATTATCTAGGGTGAAATGGATAACCAGCTCAGGTTGGGTACATGAGACAAGTGCTCGGGCCTGGTGCACTGGGAAGACCCAGAGGGATCGGGTGGAGAGGGAGGTGGGAGGGGGGACTGGGATGGGGAATACATGTAAATCCAGGGCTAATTCATATCAATGTATAACAAAAACTACTGTAATGATGTAAAGTAATTAGCCTCCAACTAATAAAAATTAAAAAAAAAAACAAAAAACAAAAAACAAAAAAAAACTGGAAATAGAACTGCCATATGACCCAGCAATCCCACTCCTGGGCATACGCACCAAGGAAACCAGAACTGAAAAGACACATGTACCCCAAATGTTCATTGCAGCACTGTTTATAATAGCCAGGACATGGAAGCAACCTAGATGCCCATCAGCAGACGAATGGATAAGAAAGTTGTGGTACATATACACAATGGAATATTACTCAGCCATTAAAAATAATACATTTGAATCAGTTCTAATGAGATGGAAAAACTGGAGCATATTATACAGAGTGAAGTAAGCCAGAAACATAAACACCAATACAGTATACTAACACATACATATGGAATTTAGAAAGATGGTAAATAACGCTATATGCAAGGCAGAAAAAGAGACACAGATGTACAGAACAGACTTTTGGACTCTGTGGGAGAAGGCGAGGGTGGGATGATCTGAGAGAACAGCATTGAAACATGTATATTATCAAGTGTGAAACAGATCACCAGTCCAGGTTGGATGCATGAGACAAGTGCTCAGGGCTGGTGCACTGGGATGACCCAGAGGGATGGGATGGGGAGGGAGGTGGGAGGGGGGTTCAGGATGGGGAACACATGTAAATCCATGGCTGATTCATGTCAATGTATGGCAAAAGCCACTATGATATTGTAAAGTAATTAGCCTCCAACTAATAAATGAAAAAAAATGTTGCATTGGGAAAATATATTTTAAGTGAATTTTCAAGTGTATGGACTCAATTTGAGGGGATTTTTTTTTCTAGAACTAGCATGGTATGTGCATAGCTATATTAGCTGATAAAATGGAACTTCCATATTTAAAATCTTTTGTTTTTAAAGCAGTAGAGACTGGAGAGAAGCAATTTCTTCATATATGCTGTCAACTCTTGAGGCAATCCCTGGAAAAGAACCACAAAAAAAAGAATTTCACACTATAAGTCTAGTGCCATTATAACATTTTCCACATAAGTGATTTCTATGCTTCTGCCAATGGTGCACTCATTACAATCAACTCCTGGATTAAAGGATTCACTCAGTCCTCTTCAGTCATTAAAATACACATGAAAAAATTGTTCTTCAAAATAGATATACAATCAAGTGTACAAATCACATTTTTAAGGCTCTCTTCTGTTGTAAACTAAGACAAACACAGTTATGGCCAGTGATTCCCATTGAAAAGAAGTATGTTTTTGTGAGGCCATAGTGGGTAAACTGAAACAAATTAGACCTGGCTTGTGTCTTGTGGAACTTACTGCTTATTAGGGGGAAGAATCCAGAGAAGTACACAACCAGCAAGTAGAGTATGGTAGGTGTTCAGCTGAACTATAGGCAAAAATCTACAATAGTGGCACAGAGCAAGAAAGTCTCCCTGGATGGATCAGGTAAATTTTATGAACATTTGACATGGACCTTGGAAAATGATTATCATTTTGGGAACCATAGCATGTGGGAAAGGGCATTATGACTAGGGGGAATAGAAAGAGCAAAGAAAGGGTTATACAAATTTAAACACTGTTGAGTAGTCCAGTGATTTTAGAATAGAGACTGATACAAGGATGCCATGGGATATGAAAGATACAGATTTATTAATAATAATGCTTTCTTTTTTAAAGACTTTATTTTTTTTGGCTGTGCTGGGTCTTTGTTGCTGCATGGGCTTTCTCTAGTTGAGTCAAGGGGTGGGGGTGGGCTTCTCATTACAGTGGCTTCTCCTATTGCTGAGCATATGCTTTAGGGCATGTGGCCTTTTGTAGTTGTGGTACACAGGCTAGTTGCCCCACGGCATATGGAATCTTCCCAGACCAGGGATCGAACCCATGCTCCCTGCATTGACAGGCAGATTCAAATAATGGCCATTTAAGAAATATGGAGCCTCCTTATAGATATCATGTTAATTTAATCTTTTATTAGCTCTTTGTTGGGTTGGTCCTTTGGTGTTAGCTCAGTGAGAGAATAAAATATTAAAACCACAAAAATAGAGATTTGAATCTTAAATTTGGGGCAACTAAGTACTTGGCACTGATGATGAAATAGGGGCCCTAGATTTAGATTATAAGGTATTTGGAAATACACACTGTATGTTTGGATGACTTTAACTTGCAGTCTTAGAGATTTAAAGATAATATGCATGTCTATAAAAGATCCAGGAAGGATTGTAAGAAGCTATGATGAAAGTAGAAATGTACAACCCCAGAGAAATAAGAGAAGACTGTACATTATGTTGGAATGCCTGGTGTCTGTTGGGAGCTCCTGATAAAATTTTGTGTGAAGATCTTTAGCCAACGTATTCTTCTTGAGGGCTCTGAACAAGTTTTGTCTTGTTTTTACCAGGACCGAGTTAGCCTGATCTTGGAAGTCCTATATCTGAAGATAGTATGAACCTTGTACAGCTGCCCATAGAATGTGATGGGGGAGGCCCTGAAAGGCCTAACAAAAGCTATCATCCTTTACATATATCCTGGTCAAGAGACTAGTCAGCTAGTCAAGTTCTGCATTTTAGGGGCAGTTCCCAGTGTGGGTGACTTATGTGTTTGTCACAGTAGTTTTCACATCTTTGTGAACAGTGCATCCCTTTTGAACAAAATTACTCCTCACCTCAATATGTCAAAGGGACAAAAGTGGTACTTTTCAGTTGAAGCAGGAGGGTACTCAACTCACCTACTCCTATAAAGCACTCTGTGAAACCAGAGTTCTGAGGAAAACAGATGACTTCCGGATGCCTGAAAAAGCACTCTGGGAATGAATATGATGTTGAGTGAGAGAAAATGTTTTGGAATGTTGATCCAGTAGGATAAGAGCAGCCATGGGATAGTCAGCGTGAACCCAAAGAAAACAGAGGCAAAAGAGAGCTACCAAGACCTGCCAGAATGGATAGGAGAGGAGTTGACAGTTGTTGAGGATTTGTCACTAGTGCTGAAGAAGTCAGGGCCCAAGATGGGGCCTGACATTACACTTTTTCCACATTTCAAAAGTTTCTACTTTGTTATGTTCACTCTTCATCCTATTCCCTGCCTGCCCCCCATTGCCCAGTCAATTAAAATTTTTTCTACTTACTTCATTTCTTGCCTCTTTACCCCACACCTGGAAATATCCTCAACTTCTTTGACATCAGGAAGCCCGACTGCCTCCTGAAAATTCACAGTTTGATACCCTCCCCTCTTTACCTCAGGTTGTATCATTATTACTTCTCCATCTTCAATTACCCTTCCCCATAGGGCTGCCTTATTGTTTCCCTCATTATGTAGACATCTCTGTTTCCAGGCTCTATTGAGAACATATCTTCAGGTGAATTAAAACCGTTTATCTGTCCCTTGGCTCTTGTTATCCTGCATGTATCACC
Organism: Odocoileus virginianus; assembly: GCF_023699985.2. Classification (NCBI taxonomy): domain Eukaryota; kingdom Metazoa; phylum Chordata; class Mammalia; order Artiodactyla; family Cervidae; genus Odocoileus; species Odocoileus virginianus. Next base: position 4,400,514 of record NW_027224264.1, on the reverse strand, counting down.
TGCCTACTTTAAAACCTTATTTTGTGGTGTCTTTTTGATTAGCACTGAAAACTTACCTAGCATTACCTGTGCAGAGGATGTTTGGGAGGAGGGACGGTTATGATTAGCTTGTCTGGAAACTGGGGGGACACTTGTTTTCCTTCCTGCATTCAGACCAAATGCCTCAGGCTCAGCCTTGATTCAGGGTGACAGGTTCCATTGAGATCCTCTTCCACTTTCACTTTTCGTTGCTCAGCAAGACTTTCACATCTCTGCAGTGGCTGCTGTTTTGCCCTTGAAATTTTCCATACTCTGGATGCAGGGGGCTTGGCCCCGGGTCAGAACCCTCCCCCTGCAGTAATGTATACTATTAAGCAAATGGCACTGAGCAATGTTCTCTCCCCAAGTCAAAATGCTCCCATTTAGGTAAAATTTGAGCCTGCTGCTGGCAGTTAGAAGCCAGAATGGCAAAGGGAAATACAATGTAAAAGCAATATGAGTTTGAATGAAATTATGATAAGTGTCAGATGGCACCATTACCCACATCCCCATAGGCAGGCATTAGGGAAGCTCTGTAATATAATGCTGGAACAGAATTCCAGTAGTGGAAGGAAGAGTGGCATTCCAAACTGGAGTGTGAAATAAACACGTTAACTCTTTCAGGTCATTTAGGAACCACGTATGTGGAATGAAGGCCACGTATGTGGCCACAATTTGTATGTTGGTTAGATGAATTAGATGAATGAATAAAACTCTGGTATGTTATGTATTTCTTGAATATATACACACACACACACAACATATATATATATATTTTTTTTTCTCTTTGAAAAAAGAGAAAATGTCTTTTCTCTTTGAAACTTAGGAAAGAAAGGAGATTAGTGTCCCTTTTATTTTCCAATAATCAGATAATCAGGTGTTACACACAAATGAATTCCCAGATAACTGAAACCTTACTCATTTGAAATGTGAAACTAATTTTAACATGACCACTTTGGGGAGATAATTTTCCCACTGAAGAAATTAGATTAATGTGATCCTTCTTTATTAAATTTAATTCATCAAATAAATGTTTCTTGATTGTTCAGTTTACCATTTTCGGTAATTATGGTATTTTTACTGGGAAATACTTGATTAAGAAAGTGGCATTTATATAACCAACATGCCAGCATGTATGATGGTTAGAAATTACCACACATGAAATATGATAGGCAATATGGGTAGAGGGGATAACATGATCAATAACACAGAAGAATGGAAATGTATATCATATTTTGAGAAAAGTGAGCAGTGTAATGTAAACAGGGTTCATGGGCATATGTATGTGTGTGTGTGCTAAGTTCCTTCAGTTGTGTCTATTTCTGACCCTGTGGACTGTAGCCTGCTGGGCTTCTCCGTCCATGGGGCCCTCCAGGCAATAATTAGGAGATGAAATACCAGAGGAAGAAACTAGAAATTTGTGATTAAATTTTATTAAATTATTTGCAGTAGGGTCAGAGAAGAGGGGTTAAATTTGAGACTATTTAGGAAATAGTCCAGAAATTCATTAAAGCAGTTCTGTTGGGACTGTGCTATGAATATTTGGCAACATTTATCTTTACATAGAAATTATTTAGAAAAAAAAGCACCTCTTGAAGTCATTCTATTGAGAAGTTGTTTTGAAAATACTAGGAAGAAATTGGCTATTTACTGTGTGATTTCATTCAGCTTGTGTGTATATATCTAGCCTGTGTAATCAGCCACTCTTATTGTTTACTATGTGTATCAAACAGTAGGAGACATAACATTTTTAAAACTTTTTTTTCATGGAAATGCATTTTATTTTAAATATGCCAGTGTGTACATGTCAGTCTCAAATTCCCAATCTATTCCCCCCCACCACCCATCCCCCCTGGTAACCAAAATTTCATTCTCGAAGGCTGTGGGTCTGTTTCTGTTTTGTAAATAAGTTCATTTATTGTTTAAATTACCAGTTAATTCATCTGTCACCCCATCCCTGTTTGTTTTACTCTGTAAGTTTATGGTCCTCTTTTTTCCTTATCAAACTTCATATCTTTCCAGATGTGAGTGTTTCCAGAATCCTTACATACACAGTTTCCTATTTGACTTGTACATAGTCATATATAAATAAATGAGGCACAGAAGACATTTAATGGCTTGCCTAAGGCAACATAGATAATTAACAGTTGAGCCAGACCAGAAGTCATAGTTTCTGACTTCTACTTCGGTGTTCTTTCCACTTATTCACAGTAACCGTGTTATCGCCGGCATCAAGCACAGTTCTGGACATAGTTGGTGTTCACTTCATGTTTGGCCAATAGAGAACTGAATAAATAGCAGCTAATATTAGCATTGAGTTATGAAAGAATTGATATTAAATTGCTGGTAATGAATGATTCCCATGTCTGCTCAAAATCAATCCTTTATTTTAATGACACACTAAGGATAATTCAAATGAACCATAGTAGTTAACTTCACTGAGGATAAACTAGAGCTCTATTGATTTTGCAGTAGCTTCCAGGGATCGTGGTGGTGGTTAAAAGTCATTCTTTTGATAAAAAGTAATTACATTTGGTTACACAAGGAGGACGATTTGTGGTCTAGAAAGAACAGTAGATCAGAGAAGTTAGGTTCAAATCTCTGCTCTGTCATTTATTAAACATTCTGACCTTAGGGAAAGTATATAACATTCTGAGCCCCAATTTGTACATTGATAAGATAAAGATAATAATATATGCATCAGCTGGGTTGCTGTGAAAATCAAATGAGATAATATACATGTGGATATTCTTTGTGAACTATTATGTACTATTCCAATGCTCTTTGGGGATTTTGTTATTATTTGATGTTTTAGATAAGATTAAAGGATGTTCAGTAACAGCCACAATGCCACGGCAATCCTATAACTCCAATCAGAAAGGTACTGCTGCAAAGATGACCAGCCAACATTCTATTGTGTTCTGACAAAGAAGAAGTTGGAAATAAATAATGACTCATTGTTACCAGGCTTACAAAAGGGAATGTTTCAGTAAGGCAGACATCCCTTTTTTAAATTCACTGTTAGGGGCATTGCTTGAAATGGCTTTGCAGTGAACTGATTGAATGTGGATTCATGGGAGGATGACCCAGTTTCCACTGAGGTATCACTTTTGAAATATGACGGCTTTGTCCGAAAAGCTCTGAAGGAGTTTGGCTGTGATAGCTAAGTCACACATGTGAAAATCCACAACAGTCCAGACCCAGGGCCAGTAGAAATGTATTTGCCATTTGGAATTTCTCAGTTGTGCTGGATTGCCCAGATCCACCCTATCGGAAAACAAACTCACCATCTTCTACCCCAAACTGGCTCCTTTTCTTGGTTTTCTTATGAATATATCTAGCAGTTTGCCGCAGTGCATTTTGATTCTCTTTCTCTTCTTCCCTAGTCACCAAGTCTGGTGCCTGTTATTTGACAGCATCTTCTATATCAATTTCCTCCTCTCAGTGGTCACCACTTCGTGCCCTCATTGTCTGTATGCATCAGGGACTACTAAGGGGTCTCTCTGCCTCCATCCTCTGTCACCTCAGTGCAGACGTTTTCAGGGCTCCCAGCTGTCAACAATGGACACATATATCAAGGCTACGGTCTGTCCCAGACCTTATGTCCCACTGACTCCCTGTGTGGACTTGAGTAAGAATCTTTTTTTTTTTTTCATTTATTTTTATTAGTTGGAAGCTAATTACTTTACAGTATTGTAGTGGGTTTTGTCATACATTGACATGAATTAGCCATGGATTTACATGTATTCCCCATCCCGATCCCCCCTCCCACCTCCCTCTCCACCCGATCCCTCTGGGTCTTCCCAGTGCACCAGGTCCGAGCACTTGTCTCATGCATCCAACCTGGGCTGGTGATCTGTTTCACCCTAGATAATATACATGTTTCGATGCTGTTCTCTTGAAACATCCCACCCTCGCCTTCTCCCAGAGTCCACAAGTCTGTTCTATACATCTGTGTCTCTTTTTCTGTTTTGCATATAGGGTTATCATGCTTTTTAGAATAAATCTTGCTTTTCTCACCCACCGTTGGCTTTATTCAGAATTTTCCTTGCCTTTGGAAGCATTTTCCTTATCCTTATCTCTACGCCACACCCTGTTCTTAAATGCTGCAGCTCCAGAAGCATCTCCTCACTGATGCTTGGAGTCTTATGAAAATGAAAGTGTTAGTCACTCAGTTGTGTCTGAATCTTTGCAACCCCATGGACTGTAGCCCACCAGGCTCCTCTGTCCATGGGATTTTACCAGGCAAGAATACTGGAGTGGGTTGCCATTCCCTTCTCCAGGGGATCTTTCCGACCCAGGGATCAAACCTGGGTCTCCTGCACTGCAGGCAGATTCTTTACTGATTGAGCTACCAGGGAAGCCCAGGTATTACTCAGGCTCAAATCATAGCTTTACCACTCCAGGATGAGTTGCCTCACATGTTCTATGACCTTGGACGTGTCACCTATCCTCTTATAGCCTCAGCTTCCTAACCTGGAAAATGGTGACAGCCCTGTGATATAGGTACTGTTATTCCTGTGAGAAGAAAAGAAGCTGTAATGCATGAAAGACTTACCACATGCCCAGCATAGAGTAGTCACCCCCTATAAGGTAGCTGTTTTCACTGTGATTACATCAAGTAGAAGAAGGAAGTGGCTACCCATTCCAGGATTCTTGCCTGGAGAATCCCATGGACAGAGGAGCCTGGTGGTCTGCAGTCAAGGGGTTGCAAAACGTCTGACACGACTGAGCAACTAACACTTTCATGTCAAATAGAGAAGATAGAACTCTCCTCTGAGTTTTGAAAGAACTGTGTACCCTTCTCAGGGGATTTATCTTGAGTTGGTTTGTACATATTTTTTTCATGAGTTACTTCCTTAAGGATTTCAGACTCCTTGGGGTTGGGGGAATTTATGTGGTATTTCCATGTGAAGTGCCTGCATAGTAGGCATTCAGTAAACATTTACTGCAGGTGCTGCTGTGGTCCTAAGAAAATGGTCAGGATCATAGGCAGTCTGCTGCTTCTACCTTTTTTCAGGAGTAGACAAGTATGTGTATGCTCCTCATGAGAAGAGTCTAGGTTTCTTACAGCCCTCCTGTTTACACCCACTGGTTTTCACAGTAGCTAAGGAGATCATCTTCCCAGTGTCAGACCCCAGGCCTCAGTGCCCAAAATGTGGCTTGAATTGCTTGGTCCCCATGGAGGTCATCTACCCTTGTCACACACCAACCCCCCCTCCCCTTTCTGTGTTCCGTCCCGGGACACAGGTCCCAACCTGATTGCTTCTCTTCCCTTCCTACCTGATTCTGTGTGGATGTTTCACAGCCTTGGTTGTACAAGGCTGTACAGTCTTGTACTGGCTTTCTGCCAGTCTCCAGTTAGTTTTCAGGGAGAATTTCTCCATTTGTTGCTGTATTTTTGATGTGTTGATGGAGAGAAGTTGAGCTCTGCACCCGTCTACTCTGCCATCTTGGTCTCCCCTGGAATAAAGAATACTTTAAAGAAGGTGACCATCACTCTTCCTTTCCAGTATGTGTGATAATGACACTGTGTGAAATGAAATGAGTCATATATTCCCAGCATGGTTGTGAAAGATTGGAGAAAGACCATAGCTTTTTTATGTGAGGAAAATATTGTAAAGGCATTCAAAGAACACATCAATAATTCTTACCAAGTTAGCATTGGTTGAGAATCTGCTCCCAGGCCAGTTAATATTACTGTGTTAGGGCTTCCCTGTGGCTTAGATGGTAAAGAATCTGCCTGCAATGCAGGAGACCTAGGTTTCATTCCTCAGTCAGGAAGATGCCCTTGGAGGAGGGCACGGCAACCCACTCCAGTATTCTCACCAGGAGAATTCCATGGACAGAGAAGCCTGCCAGGCTACTGTCCATGGGGTTGCAAAGAGTTGGACACGACCAAGCGACTAACACACACACATAGTCTTAACTGTGCACTTACTTTCCTATTAATCTGCTTCACATTTCTTAGAAACTTTTCATTCTTATCATGTTTGTCCACATGAGAGAACTAACAAACATAAGATGGAAAATAGTTGCATATTTAGTTGAATATTTTTAGCTAATCTGGAGTCCCTATACTCTTTTCCTCTTCAGGACGGTCTGACTTAAACAACTCTCCAGAGAACTATGCAAATCCTGGCCTGATTCCTGAGTCTTTTCTGAAATGGTGAGAAAGGATGTTAAAAATAAGTGCCCTCCTCCTGTCCCTGCCCCAGCTGTGTATAATGGGGAAAGGGTGGAGACCACCCCATGACATGATTGGAAAGCATTCTTCCTCTCCAGGCTTGAAGGCAATGTTGATGATGGTGGTTTTGGGAGGCCAGGAGGGAGGAATTACGAAAGAAGGGAGTAGAAAAGTGAGAAAGCCGGTGAATCCCAATGAGCCTCACCACAATGTCTTACACAAGCACATGAGCTGTGCTTCGAGTCCCTTTCTAATTTTTTCAGGTCCCTTTGTTCAGAGCCCAGATGGCAGGCACTTTGCATACATGTGAGCACATCCCACTCATCTTATTAGAGTGCCGTGATTTCTAATGTGAGGGAAGTAATGGTGTTCAAATAAGCAGGTTTGGGGAATTCAGGTGGCAGATTGAATTGAGGGAGTACAGTAATCTGTAGTACTCATAAATGAGAAGAGAAAGAAGATCACTTAAATTCCGTGGCCTGCTTTCACCTGTCTGGAATTTGAGTCAGTTGTCAATGATCATGGCCTCACAAGGGCTTCCTCAGTGGCTCTCTGCCCTCAATGCAGGTGACCTAGGTTTGATACGTAGGTGGGGAAGATCTCCTGGAGTAAGGGAATGGCTACCCACTCCAGTATTCTTGCCTGGGAAATCCCATGGACAGAGGAGCCCAGTGGGCTATGGTCCATGGGAGTCACAAAGAGTTGGACATGACTAAGTGACTGACGCTTTCACAACACTTTGCAAGCAGTGGGTGTTTGATATTGGTTGCTGACTGCCTGGTTAGTTTTGCCAGAAGGCAGTTCTATGATCTGAGCTTCTATTGTATCCAGTTACAATGGGTTTGAATCTCTCTCAAATAGTGGCTGCTATCAATGTGTTAACTGATGGTATCCTCACCTCCTGAGATAAAATTGATGACAAGCATGCTGTGTTCCCGGGAAAACTGAATGCAGTCCTCTGGTAGGCCACTCAACTATGGTATTTTCCTCTCAGTACTTCTTTACACATGAATTAACCAGGAAAGATTGCACCTAAAAAGAAAGTCATCCACTGATGCACAGTGAAAGGCTTTATATCGCAGAACTGTTTCAAATGCTTTAGTTCTTTTTGTTGTTATTGTTAAGAATGAAATCCTGACAAATGAGAGGAAATGCAGTTGGCTTTGTCCCAAATTTATGTAGAGTATCAAATTAGGTTTTGAGTATTTGCAGAGCGATAGCTCAAGATTGATGGGTGGAAATCTGATAATCCAGAAACGTGACCCAGCACAATATTGTCCTAATTTGCTTTGTGAGGATTAATTCAACTATTTTCTGCTTTCATGGCAGTGAATATACAGTGTGGTACAAATAATGCCCTGTAAACAAATTCTGAGCTTCCTTAATCTTTGCAAACATCTTAAGTTGACCTTTTCTTTGAGTCTCAGTGTCCTTTAGTAGGTTCTAGGATAGAGCACAAAAGCAGGTATGGAAAGCCATGGAAGAAAGATTCCAAAGAGAATAATGGTTCATTGGACCTAGGATTCATTCCAGCAGTTCCATTTTTCTGTGATCATTTGAATACAATTTTATGGTTTGTTGATACTTTCTCCTAGTTGTCCACAATGACTGCAATAGTAGAAGTGAAATTACACTATAATGAAATATATTAAATCTTCCCATGTTTATTCTGACTCTGAGATTTTGTTCCAACACATGCAGGCGGTAATGAAACCAACAGAAGAAATCTGGCTTGCTAGCTGGCTATGATCTTGAATGTCATTTAGGATATTCTCTCTTATTAGCCTCACAACCTCTCTCAGAGCAGTGGTTTGGCACATTGAAAGAGGACCACACAGAAAAGCTAAGAAAAGCCAGCCTTGAGTCTTCTCCCCACATACACACATGCAGAATGTTGCTCACAACTTAAGGGGTTTATAGATCTTTTATAAGTTTAGACTCCAGAGGTCCATGTTAGAGAATCTGTGTCATAGAAAAAGCTGGAGGAGAGTAGTGCTGGTTTAATTATAGTCAAAGTGATTTTAAAACATTAACTTTTCCTCTAAGATAGAAGTGATAAACTCTGAGATAATGCAGTAAGAGGAGCAGTCACGATATAAGAATCTCTTCCTCCCCCACCCCTGCCCCATGTTTCTTAGTTTAGCAGCCCGTGTTCTATTTCAGCATTTTAGGACTCTCCTGTTTTGTGAGCATCCTGTTAATTAGCTGTGTGGTTTCTATAAAACTGTTCCCATAGCATTGGTGGTAGCTATTTGTGGCTTCCAGAAAACCTGGACTTTTATGAAATATCCTTACAGAAAGAAAGGGCAACATAGTAAGTACCGGATAATCTGTGGTCATGGGGAAAGTAAGACTGACAGTAGGCATTAATAGAAAGGGGTTCAAGATCCCAATCCTAATTTAGCACAAAGGGATTGAATACCTCTAACATAGAAAGGACATGTTGTGACATCTCATAATTTCAGTCTTTGTCATGCTAGATCAAGGATTTCGTCCTATGAGAATAACTTTAACACTGGAGGTCCTTTAGGTAACATTTTGTGAAGACCTGGATGCATTATTTTTTCGTTTGTTTTTTGGCTTTGATGAAACCCTTTTGGCCACATTGCATAGTTGTGAATGCCAATTGTAGATTCCAACATAAAGATAGAAAAGTAATATGTTTGGAAATAAAGGAAAGAAGGTTACTTTAAGTATTGAAAGTTTAGATATTTGAAATGGCCCAGAATACTCACAGGTGTGAAAGGAAGGATCATGTCCAGTTCAGTTCTGTTCATTTGCTTAGTTGTATCCAACTCTTTGTGACTCTATGGACTGCAACACGCCAGGTATCCCTGTCCTTCTTCACCTCCTGGGTCTTGCTCAAACTCATGTCCATCGAGCTGGTGATGCCATCCAACCATCTCATCCTCTGTTGTCCCCTTCTCCTCCTGCCTTCAGTCTTTCCCAGCATCAGGGTCTTTTCCAATGAGTCAGTTCTTTGCATCAGGTGGCCAAAGTGTTGGAGCTTCAGCATCAGTCCTTCCAATGAATATTCAGGACTGATTTCCTTTAGAATTGACTGGTTGGATCTCCTTATAGTCCAATGGACTCTCAAGAGTTGAACAACACTACAGTTCAAAAGCATCAGTTCTTCAGTGCTCAGTCTTTATGGTCCAACTCTCAGATCCATACATGACTACTGGAAAAACCATAGCTTTGACATGCCCACAATGGGTCAAAAGGCCAACTTGAAACAAAAGCTGAGCTGAGTGCATAGCAGAATAGGTTTTAGGCTATTTGCTAGCCATCTGATCATGGATGCTGTTCTGGATGCTACTCAGCAAACTTTCATGTCTCTAGATCACCTTCCCTGAAATTCTAGGCCTAATGGATTTCAATCTTCCCTGCATCAAATCATATTCTCCCACCGGGAGGCAGTAGAGTATAAAAGTGAAAAAAACTGGGCTTTGGGATCATGCTGTGTTCAATTCCCAGTTCCATCACTTACTGGGTGATCTTGGGACATTTTATGCAACTACTCTGTATATCAGTTTCTTTTCATAAAATGGGGATACTAGTTGTATCTATGTGGTAGAATTACTGGGAAGATTAAATAAGTTAATGTCTACAAATCACGTAAACTCAACATATAAGTACCCAAGAAATATTAGTGATTGTCACTATCATCCTATTTACTCTTTGTTTTTATTTAATATATTCATTTTAATGATTTGCCTAAGAAGTCATGAGGTCAGTGAAGATAGGATCAGTGACTTATGAATGTTTATTGTCATTATGACACTTAGCACAGTGTCTCAAAAGGAATAGGCACAGGCATACAGAAAACTGACAGATGAGCTTTTGATATATTTTCAGCAACAGTAGTTTTAGGTTTAAGCATCATTTATCTAGCACTTTAATTAAGCTCAGTCCCTGTCCCTTGTGTATTAGCAAACTTTTTAAAAATGATGGAAAAATCTTACGTACGTCAAACATGTCTTGTGTGTTGGAGCTCTATATTTTTAGTTGGCTGTGTACAGACTTGGGAGCTAAGAGCGATATCTGTCACCCTGTACAAGTTCTTTTCACATTTCATGGTTCAAGTTGTGAAGCTGAGGGTACACACCTTCTGCATTTTTCCTGGTCACTTCAAATTCCATCAATACCTCTCTGTCTGGCAGAAGTCTTTGCTAGTGTGGGCTAAGAAAAAAAAAATTCTATTCATCTTCTTTTCCTGTCCAGGCAATTATTGACCTTCTTTCAATCCTTCTCTTTGATGGTATTTAACCTTGTCCTCCACATGGTTCGCTGTCTGATTTCTGATTTTTTAACAGGCACTTAGTACTGATGCTTCTCAACAACACTTTTGGCACTTCAGTGATTGCCAAGTTAGTTCAGCTTTTTCCTAATTTGGACTTTTTAAAACCTTCCTTGTAGACTCTAGGGTTTGCCAGAATTGTGGCTCTGCACACAACTTGAGTAAATTTAATGCAACAAACCAACCTTAAATGCTTGAATTTCATCAAGTCATTGAAACTTTATTCTTTTTCTTTTAAGTTCCTCTCCTGATTCCAAATTGTCAATTAGACTCTGTTTTGAGCCAAGTTCTTGGGTCTTTTTTTGGGGGGATGGGAGTGTTTGGTCGAGTGTGAATAAGAGAATGTTATAAATACTTATACATATGAAATAAATGTTTTTAGATAACTTTAGGCATTTATCCAAACTTCTATTGCCGAGCCTATTTATGTTTTAATCAGTTTTTCTCCTTTTTTAAACATCTATAATTATGCATGTAATACTTCACTCCTCAAAGATATATTTCATTTTCACCACAAGTAAACAGGCAAGTCTGCCTCATGATGATTTACTCCACTGCCTCCTTCATTTTAGCTCTTGGGCCTTGTCCTTTTCACTCCCATTGGTTTTAACAGTGGAATGACCTACAGACTCTAATTAACCCTTGCCCTCATGAGCTCTGGGGTCTAACTTTTCAACATATCTGTCCGACTCTGGTCATCACCTATTCCTACTCCACTGTGTATGTCTTCTGCCTTTTTACCCACTGGTCAGCCATTCCTTTGGCTTTTGTCCTTTGTCCCCCAAAGTAATGACTCATACGGTCCCATTCCAAGTCATTATCTATCAGAGAAAGAATATTCACAAGCTCAACATTTCTGCTTTTGCCCATGTCGAGGAAAGAAAGGATTCTTTAGCTGGAGCTCAAGTAGAATGAGGACCAGAGAAAGGGATACACTTTTCTGAGGATTTTTCCCTTCTGGGCAATTGTCATTACTCCAGAGTGCATTCTCTTGCTTTTACTAGACTGCCTTGACATAGTCTTGTGAGCTGAGGCTAACCATATTTAGGCAATATGCAGAAAATGGTATAGTTGTATTGTTACATAAAATTTACATTAAAATATATTTTGCACAAAATCAAGATATTTAGGCATCAGCTTTTCATGGTGTTTCATAGCGGGCTGTGGTTTTCAGCTATTCTGCCACCTGAAAAATATTTAATAACACCAGTCTTATAAGGAGAACACTAGCCAACATCTGGGTCAGAGATAATGTGACACAAGACAGAAATGTTTTGGAGCATCTAAAGGAAAAGTCTAGAGTCTAGACATTAGGGTATTGAACAAATCTAAATAGGGTGCCATAGTGTGGGGTTTTAAGCCCTTGAAGCAGGAGACCATTCTAGAGTTAAGGTAGAAGAAAACAAAGCCTAAATCTTTATCCACATTTTATGTAGTCTTGGGCTGTCAGCTTTAAGACAGTGTTTCTGAGGGGAGGCCACCAGGCAACAAACTACTCCAGAGCCAAGATGAACAGAACTGAGTGTCAGCTTTGTGGTAATGATCTAATGGCTACCTGCTAGATTTCTAGCTCCTTGCTTTTAAAAAAAAAGGTCACCTACCTCATTACTCCTCTCCCTCTTTAAAAATGGGATGTAGCACACTATGTTCCATTAGAGAGGTACATTATCGCAGCCTGTGACACCATGATCATTTCCTCTTTGGAGAAGGTGTTGGCTTTATTAATACAGATCCTCCATGAAAACTTAATGAGACTATCTATCAACAGTGATGTAATAAATGTGCTTACTCACTGAATTAGTATTGGCCCTCTGTGTTACCTCTTAATATGCTTTTGTTATGGGCCTTGCTTCCTTTAAAAGCATATATGCTAGAAAGTAGACAGAACAGCCCCTAGTAATGGGATGGCCACAAGGCAAGCAGAGATAATGCCTTCGGGATTTTTGAAGACTTCATCTTAAACCTGATAATTGTGGATGCCGGAGGAAAGCTGAAGGGGGACAGAAAACATGCTGCTGAAAGGGAAGGAGAAGCGTGTAGGCAATAGACATAGAGCCCCTGTAGAGCCACAGGCACATCCTACCTGAGACTCATGCTCTGTAAGGTGATCATGACCAAGGGAAAACTCCTTCTTTGACCAGAGGTAGGATCAACCTTCTGCTAAATTGTCAGAAGGAAAAATTTATTTCCCCTGGCCACCAATGAAATTTGATCTCCCTGGACCTCTAACTTAAGGAAGCTTCCTTCCTTCCTTTTCTTTCCCCTTAGCTTCCTGGTGCTTTCCACGATGGATGGCTCCCTGATTCTGTCTTTCAACACAGCTCCTCATGTAACGACACCTCCATGGCTCTGGAGGTTCTCCGCTTTCAAGACCCAGGCTTTGGGGAAGCTCATCTATTCTGAGAGTCTTTGAGAAATATTGACTGTTCAGCTCCTGCTCTTTGTAATATCTTCATTTCAAAGGAGGTTTTCTGAAAATCCAATGATTTACCCAAGTTTGGATCTTGTCAGTATCTAATGCCCTAACCTAGAGCCAAGGTGTTAGAACTCGAATGAGCAGGCCTGTTTGTAAAGCATGTGGAGATTTACTTGTTGCCAGTTGGGGGAAGGAAAGGAAGCTGGTGTTGGATCAAGACTCACTTGGGAAGCAGCATCACTATCTAACTGGGACACGGGGGGCAGCTGATGGGTGCAGAATAGCAGGAATCTCATTGATGTGATCATAGTTAAGACATTAATCTATGTTAGAATACTACCTAGGCCAGTCACTGGAACCATGGAAGATGGGGAGCATCTGTCCTCCATGGGAAGGGGCTGACAAGAGGTAGAAATCAATCCGGGTCTCAAACAAATGGCCTAAGGTTCAGACAGGACTATGGTCCCAAAAGAGAAATGCAATTTAAATATAAAACAAGGCACAGACTAGTTTCATAAATTGTGCCCAAATCATCAGGACATGGCAGAATCTCATTTTAGGTACCCCAGATACTGGGCTTTTCGTTATCACATTAATTCCAGATCCTATTTCCCAATTTGGTAGGCAATCCTAATATGGTACCACGTTGGATGGGATTACCTTCAGGAAGCAGACAGGCTGAGTTCCAGGGGTAGAGAAAGCAAGGACAGTAACATGGAGCTTTTTAGCTAATCTCTCAACTCCATAACTGAATCTTATTTCATTCAATGATTTATTCCACAAATGTGTATCTTAGTGTTTGCCATGTACAAAAGACTGCTAGGCACTGACATCCTGCCTGTTTTAGCTTGTAATGAGGATCAACCTGATCTCAGCAGACAAGGCTTACTGATTTCCTGCAAGAGTGCCTATGTTTCTTTTTCTTTATATATCAAGTTAGCCAAAATGATCATTCAGGTTTTTCTGTCTCTTATGGAAACATTTCTGCCAACCTAATTCTAAAAGAGGCTGATTCAGTAAATAGAAAATACTAGATAAAGAACAGAGGATCTAGGCTGTAGTTTCACTTGTATCACCCACTGGTTATCAGTAGGTAAATCATATCTCTCCTTTGGTTTTATTTTCCTCTATGATGCATAAGGGGTTTGGGCCTGGTAATCATTAAGGTTTTTTTTCCCCACTCTGGCATAATTTTTGGCTATTGACTCTCTGACCATTGTTCATTCATTCACTCACCAATGATTATATTTGAAATGGGAGGAAATTGAAGATAAACTGAAGATGATGAGCAAGCGAGGTTCTTACTATGGCTTGTGTTTTCTGAGTATCTTTTGAAAGTTTAAGTCTGGAGAACATGGAGCTTTGCAATGAGAAACACAGGAAGGCTTGAATTAAAGCCCCAGGAATCAGGGCCTTGGTAAAACAATGGGAAGAGCTTGTGTTCATTCATTGCTTTTCCACCCACAGAATAGTTGCTGCCCCCAAGAGGTCTTGTCTTACTGAATGCAGTGGGTGCTCACCAAACACAGTGCTAATCAAATATCCTGTGGAGAACTGAATGTGTAGTAGGCAGCCACCCTGAATAAAGACCAATATTCACTGCCAACACAGAATTGTCTTTACAGCCAGGAAAGCACAATGCAGAGTGAGGTGGAAGGTAAACTGAAGAAGCTGTGGACTAGTCAATGAGATTTATAGCTGGCTGTGAAGAGAAGAGAGAGAATGGAAACAGGCAAACCTTGCTCCTGACAAAACTGCATGGTTTTAGGCTCATTTTCTCACCTACCTCTGTCTTCTCCTATATGCTGCTGAAATTTAGGAGAAGGAAGAGATTGGTTAATTTGAATGTTGAAAATGCTCATTCTCTGAGTCAGGTAGAATTTATCTTTGCTGTCTTCTGACAGCTCTCGCTCGATGTCAGGGGTCCTCAGACAGAGGCAGTATTGCTCTCCAGGGGACATGGGGCATTGATATTTTTGGTTGTCATAACTGGGGTGGGCATGTTCCTCTTATACTTTGGATAGAGGCTGGGGATGCTGCTAAATATCCCACAATGCACAAGACAGATATTTTATAACAGAATCATCCAGCCCCAAACGTCAGTGGTGAAGTTGAGAAACTTTGCTTTAGGTGATTTATTCATTAAGTCATTCAGGGCACCTCCTATATTGTTAGGTTCTGGGAATACGGTGAGGAATAAGACAAACGTGGTGCCTGCTGTCATGGAATTTGCAATGGGGAAGACTGGAGATACATAAATAGCAGTAGCTTCCTATTATTTATTGCAGATTATAATGAGTTCCTTTCTTTACCTTGTCAGCCCTGATTCCCCATGCCAGTTCATACTACAGAGTGATATTTTGTTGAGGAAGTGGTGATGCTTTAAGCCACATGTGATCTCTGCCCTATAAAATCTCTACTGCAAGAGACAGACATGGGGATAAAGAATGGTGATTCTAGATGATAACTTTCATGAAGGTGTGGCCAGAGTGCTGTAGAAACATACAGTATAAGTGTGCAAGCACTTTGGGGGGGTGATGATGGCAGTGATGACTTTGTTCTTGCAGCTGAGTCTTGAAGAAATATTTTGAATTTACTGGACAGAAGCTGGGAAAGGCAGTTCTAATTCTGTTAAAGAGACCAACACAAACAAAGGCATAGGGGATGAACATTCCTGTGCATTGGTGACATGGCTGTGGCACAGTATGTCTAGCCTATGAACTTCCTGAATGAGAGTGTCAGGGACAATGCTGAAGAGGAAAGCAGGAGCCGTAATAAGAAGGGTCTTAGAGAATATGTCAAAGTCCTTGAGGAATGTTTTCATCAGGATAGTGATATGGTCAGGTTGCTTCTATAGGTGGATAAGACTTAATGAAGCCCACCTTCAGCTATAAAGATCATGATTAGATTGATTTACTGCAGTCTCTTCTGCACCCCCAACCAAAGTTGTTTTCTATCAATGATGTCTCATTGTTTAATTTAACAGCTTCTAACTCTACCAAGCAATTGAGGGCCTGACATGAGCCTGGGCTCCTTAGAGTGATCAGCCTTCATTCACCATTGATTGGGTTATCCTGGAATCATAAACTATTGAATTTGGAAAGAATCTTATAGGAAGGGTAAGAGGAAGAGACTAATGTATGGCAACTGCTTCCTATGTGCCGATAACTGTGCTTCCCTTATTTCCCATATATCTTCAGTTTTTATTGCTCAGAAGAATCTCAATAAATGTTAAATATCATCATCATTTTCATCACCTCGGCTCATATAATTCTCACAGCTCCTAGATGATGCTTCTATTGTTTCCATTTTGTGTATGGGAAACCTGAGAACAAGAACTCAAAGCACCTCTGAAACTAGGGACTTTTATTAGGGATGTAGGCAAATGTTTACTATAGTAACAAAGGGACAAAAAAAAAGTGAGGAGAAACATCTCTTTGTCTTGATGTTTCCAGTATCTTTGGATCTAAGCACTCTTCTTTATTTTTTTAGAGATTTATACACACACACACACACACACACACACATATACACATATATATGTATACTTATATACAAGCATATCTAAGTATATGTATACTTATATACATATATATGTATTCAGTTCAGTTCAGTTCAGTCGCTCAGTCTTGTCCGACTCTTTGCGACCCCATGAATTGCAGCATGCTAGACCTCCCTGTCCATCACAAACTCCGAGTCTACTCAAACTCATGTCCATCAAGTTGGTGATGTCATCCAGCCATCTCATCCTCTGTTGTCCCCTTCTCCTCCTGCCCCCAATCCCTCCCAGCATCAGGGTCTTTTCCAATGAGTCAACTCTTCGCATGAGGTGGCCAAAGTTATTGGGAGTTTCAGCTTCAGCATCAGTCCTTCCAATGAACACCCAGGACTGATCTCCTTTAGGATGGACTGGTTGGATCTCCTTGCAGTCCAAGGGACTCTCAAGAGTCTTCTCCAACACCACAGTTCAGAAGCATCAGTTCTTCAGCACTCAGCTTTCCTCACAGTCCAACTCTCACATCCATACATAACTATTGGAAAAACCACAGCTTTGACGAGACGGAACTTTGTAGGCAAAAGTAATGTCTCTGCTTTTTAATATGATGTCTAGGTTGGTCATAATTTTTCTTCCTCTGTGGCTCAACTGGTAAAGAATCCCCTGCAAAGTGGAAGACCTGGGTTTGATCCCTGGGTCGGGAAGATCTCCTGGAGAAGGGAAAGGCTACCTACTCCAGTATTCTGGCCTGGAGAATTCCATGGACTATATAGTCCATGGGGTCGCAAAGAGTCAGACACGACTGAGCGACTTTCACTTTCACTTTTCACTTTCTTTCAAGGAGTAAGCATCTTTTAATTTCATGGCTGCAATCACCATCTGCAGTGATTTTGGAGCCCCCCAAAATAAAGTCAGCCACTGTTTCCACTGTTTCCCCATCTATTTGCCATGAAGTGATGAGACCGGATGCCATGATCTTAGTTTTTTGAATGTTGAGCTTTAAGCCAACTTTTTCACTCTCCTCTTTCACTTTCATCAAGAGGCTCTTTAGTTCTTCTTCACTTTCTGCCATAAGGGTGGTGTCATCTGCATATCTGAGGTTATTGATATTTCACCTGGCAATCTTGATTCCAGCTTGTGCTTCATCCAGCCCAGTGTTTCTCATGATGTACTCTGCATAAAAGTTAAATAAGCAGGGTGACGATATACAGCCTTGACATAGTCCTTTTCCTATTTGGAACCAAGCTGTTGTTCCATGTCCAGTTCTAACTGCTGTTTCTTGACCTGCATACAGGTTTCTCAAGAGGCAAGTTAGGTGGTCTGGTATTGCCATCTCCTTCAGAATTTTCCCCAGTTTATTGTGATCCACACAGTCAAAGGCTTTGGCATGGTCAATAAAGCAGAAATAGATGTTTTTCTGGAACTCTCTTGCTTTTTCAATGATCCAGTGGATGTTGGAAATTTGATCTCTGGTTCCTCTGCCTTTTCTAAAACCAGCTTGAACATCTGGAAGTTCACAGTTCATGTATTGCTGAAGCCTGGCTTGGAGAATTTTGAGCATTACTTTACTAGCATGTGAGATGAGTGCAATTGTGCAGTAGTTTGAGCATTCTTTGGCATTACCTTTCTTTGGGATTGGAATGAAAACTGACCTTTTCCAGTCCTGTGGCCACTGCTGAGTTTTCCAAATTTGCTGGCATATTGAGTGCAGCACTTTCACAGCATCATCTTTTAGGATTTGAAATAGCTCAACTTGAATTCCATCACCTCCACTAGCTTTGTTCATAGTGATGCTTCCTAAGGCCCACTTCACTTCACATTCCAGGATATCTGGCTCTACCTGAGTGTGAATGATCACACCATCATGATTATCTGGGTTGTGAAGATCTTTTTTGTATAGTTCTTCTGTGTATTCTTGCCACCTCTTCTTAATATCTTCTGCTTCTGTTAGGTCCATACCATTTCTGTCCTTTATTGAGTCCATCTTTGCATGAAACATTCCCTTGGTATCTCTAATTTTCTTGAAGAGATCTCTAGTCTTTCCCATTCTATTGTTTTCCTCTATTTTTTTGCATTGATCGCTAAGGAAGGCTTTCTTATCTCTCCTTGCTGTTCTTTGGAACTCTGCATTCAAATGGGTATATCTTTCCTTTTCTCCTTTGCTTTTAGCTTCTCTTCTTTTCACAGCTATTTGTAAGGCCTCCTCAGACAGCCATTTTGCTTTTTTGCATTTCTTTTTCTTGGGATGGTCTTGATTCCTGTCTCCTGTACAATGTCATGAACCTCCATCCATAGTTCT
Source organism: Odocoileus virginianus (assembly GCF_023699985.2). Lineage (NCBI taxonomy): Eukaryota > Metazoa > Chordata > Mammalia > Artiodactyla > Cervidae > Odocoileus > Odocoileus virginianus. The sequence continues at coordinate 4,381,798 of NW_027224264.1, read as the reverse complement.
TCAGGCACTCTGTCTATCAGATCTAATCTCTTGAATCTATTTGTCACTTCCACTGTATAATCATAAGGGATTTGATTTAGGTCATACCTGAATGGTCTAGTGGTTTCCCCTACTTTCTTCAATTTAAGTCTGAATTTGGCAATAAGAAGTTCATGATCTGAGCCACAGTCAACTCCCGGTCTTGTTTTTGCTGACTGTATAGAGCTTCTCCATCTTTGGCTGCAAAGAATATAATCAGTCTGATTTTAGTATTGACCATCTGGTGATGTCCATGTGTAGAGTCTTTTCTTGTGTTGTTGGAAGAGGGTGTTTGCTATGACCAGTGCATTCTCTTGGGAAAACTCTATTAGCCTTTGCCCTGCTTCATTCTGTACTCCAAGGCCAAATTTGCCTGTTACTCCAGGTATCTCTTAACTTCCTACTTTTGCATTCCAGTCCCCTATAATGAAAAGGACATCTTTTTTGGGTGTTAGTTCTAGAAGGTCTTATAGGTCTTCATAGAACCATTCAACTTCAGCTTCTTCAGCATTACTGGTTGGGGCATAGACTCAGATTACTCTGATATTGAATGGTTTGCCCTGGAAACAAACAGAGATCATTGTGTCGTTTTTGAGATTGCATCCAAATACTGCATTTCGGACTCTTTTGTTGACTATGATGGCTACTCCATTTCTTCTAAGGGATTCTTGCCCACAGTAGTAGATATAATGGTCATCTGATTTAAATTCACCCATTCCAGTCCATTTCAGTTCGCTGATTCCTAAAATGTCGACGTTCACTCTTGCCATCTCCTGTTTGACCACTTCCAATTTGCCTTGATTCATGGACCTAACATTCCAGATTCCTAGGCAATATTGCTCTTTACAGCATTGGACTTTGCTTCTATGAAGAAAATAAAAACCCATATTGTGTCTGTTGAGGTGGTTGGAGGCCTGGTCTTCACAGGGGCCAGGAGTTGGAGGGAAGATCCCGTTCTCCCTGACTTTCTCCGTGATCAGAAGGTAAATCTTTCCCAACAGTCTGCCAGTCTTCCCTTCCCCTTGCTCTCTGCAAGAGCACTACATTTTACCCACTTTCTCATTTGTATGTATTTTCTGGCATCAGTATTATTTCCCATTTATTGCTTTCTTTATTTCTGACAGGGATATATGTTATGCTTCTTTTGCCATTTCTTCCATTGTTTGCGGTTGTTGACAAGGAAGGCCTTTTCCTCCTTTGTTATCTCTCTTTCATTTCGTGCTTGTTTCCTGAAAGGTCCATGGCAGATTGCTGCCCTCGGTAGGCTGCCCCTTTGATGTGAGATGCCGAATAGCCCAATCAACTTTCATTAGCTCCATTTTCAAGGGGCAGAAGTTTTCATCTAATTCCCTAAGATGTTTCATTTTTAATATTCTTTTTGCATAATTTACTGTGTGCCAGGTACTGTGCTAGTGCTTTGCATGCATCATGTCAGTTAATCCTCGTAGCACCCCTCTGAGATAGGTTTGATTGTTAACATTCTATTTTAAATTTGAAGGAACTCAGAGCGTTGAGGGTTCATTCCTGAGGCCATACAGGAAGTTTGACTCTTGGATCTAGTATGACTTGATGTATGTAAGAGGAGTAGTGATGACTCAGCCATTAAAATAATGATTTGAAACAGATGTATCTTCGACCCAGGTTTTATACTTTTATGTGTAGGCTCTTGGAGAACACATGGGTAGTTGTGGGATTGATGGCATATTGGATAGTTTTGCTCATGGGATGTATCTAAGAAGATATTAAAGGTCCTTACTTTAAGAAAAGTGTTTATTTATTTTGGCTATTCTGGGTCTTTGCTGCTGCTTGGGATTTTTTTCTAATTGCTGTGAGTGGGTCTACTCTTTGTTGCGGTATGCGGGCTTCTCACTGTGGTGGCTTCTCTTGTTGCAGAACACAGGCTCTAAGATGTGGGTGCTCAGCAGTTGTGGCTACCAGCCTACAGAGCACAGGCCCAGTAGTTGTGGTGCACAGGCTTAGTTGCTCCATGGCATGTGGGATCTTTCTGGACCAGGGATCGAACCCATGTCTCCTGCAATGGCAGGCAAATTTTTGACCACTGAGCCACCAAGTAAGCCCGCTCCTCAATTTTTGATTTCCAAGAAGCACTCTATATAACTTAATTGTTGGTAACAAGACATGTTGCAGTTTTGCAATGAGGCTAGGATTTTGAGGGACACATTGCAATGAGCTATCTGTGTACACTTACCTGCTCCACTGGTGGGAGCATTCCAAGCCCTTCTCAGCTAATGTCTTCAACCTAATTACTCTGCCCTGTTCAGTATGTGAGTTTCTGATCTGATTATGGCCAATACTTAAAAAAATAAATACTGATAAAAATATAGAAATTCAAACCCAACTTGCTGTGTATGTGGTATGCCCTATTCATATCCCAGTGATCTCAAGTGCCTCTTCCCATCTCTAGGTGTACTTTCTGCACACCTCATGATTTCTGATTAATTTTCTAGCCATTCTGCTACAACTTGCATTCCCTAAATTCCACATTACTTTGTTACCCTTACCTCCTACCTAGCCTGAGTGCTAACCCCTTTCCCTTGGGAGCTGAAACCTGTCATGTCATTGAACCCTAATTTCTTTTGGAATCTTTTTTTCAAACTGCCTGCAACCTTGATTTTTGGTGCTGTGTGCTTGGCTTTGGGTATTGTCATTGTCTGGAGATTTCCCATTGTTTTGCCCCATCTTGAAGACTTCATCTCCAATCCTTTCCAAGATGGCAACTCCAGCCCAAAGCAAACAAAGTTTTGAAGATTTTATTGGGATAGTAAGTACCCACCTACTTTGCAACCACAGTTTATGGGCTAAGCCACATAGCCACATCATTTCTTTTACTCCCAAACGTACCTTGTTCTAGCCTTCTCTGCTTAATCACTGAAATCCTGGAATGCCTGGTGGCCACGTTTCCTGAAATGGACACTGTTGTTCGAACTCACACACTCTTTTAGCCCTGTGTTGGAAACAACTTACTTGAAGGACAAGAAGGCCCCCCTCTCCATTAACAACAATGTAAGGTTATGAAACAGCAATTTTTCTCCTAAAGCTCGACTGTCTACTTGCTGTTCACAAGAACAGAAGAGGGTAGAGAAATAACCTAGCTTTCTCCACTTCCTCTCACTTTCAAGCAGCACATTAATATGGCTAGTTAGTACTTTCCAGTTTATGCCATCAACATTGTAAATTCAGTAGCTTAAGTCTCACAGTGATTTTGGTATAAGCTTTTAATCTTAGTAATGATTCCTTGATCAGCTGTGTCCCTTCCAATTCAGAGGTCATTGGAGGTCCCTGTTGAGAACTCCGCAGCTGTTCCAGTTCAGTTCATGTATATTTATTTACATGGCTTTTGAACCACATTTGGGTTTGCAGGATAACAGCTCCTTTTAGAGGTTGGTGTTCCACATCATTTCCTGAAAGTGAAGCGGGGCTGGGAGAAAACCAGACCAAAGCACAGTGTGTCTATGGTGCTTGAGATGCGACTGGCATCCTGCTTTAACTACCCTCAGGTTAATGGCAGGCCTGCCAGAGCCTCTTTGTTGTTTTCAAAAAGGCCAATTGGAAACAAAAAACCATTTTCCAGGTAGGATATCATTTTGTTGGCAAAGACAGGACATTTAGACAAGGAAATCAAAATGATCCACTGAAAAGTGAAAAATTCAGTCAAACTGTTCATTTGGTCTCATTCTGAGCCCAGAATAAAATGTACTTGCTTGAAACATCCTGCTAAAAGGGCTTGCATATAGATATATGAATAAAAAGACTTCATAGTGATCAGTTTCATGTCATAGCTGAAGTGCAGTTAAATACCCTTTTTGAAAAAATGTGTGAAAAACTCGTGGTATCAAATGGCACATAAATATATTTTAAGGATTAACATGTTTCTCTTAGGAACTTGAAAGTGTATAGCCACAAGATTCTAGTTGTGACAAGGACATTGCAGATCACCTGGGTCAATCTCCTAAATTTATAGATGATGGAAATGAGGATTCAAGAGGGAAATTCCTTGTGGACATGCACACAGCAGGTTAGTGGCAGAGTGAAGATGAAATTCCAGGCTGTGATTAGAGTATTGGTACACCCCTCTTTCAGAGAAGGCAATGGCACCCCACTCCAGTAGTCTTGCCTGAAAAATCCCATGGATGGAGGAGCCTGGTAGGCTGCAGTCCATGGGGTCGCTAAGAGTCGGACACAACTGAGCGACTTCCCTTTCACTTTTCACTTTCATACATTGGAGAAGGAAATGGCAACCCACTCTAGTGTTCTTGCCTGGAGAATCCCAGGGATGGCAGAGCCTGGTGGGCTGTCGTCTATGGGGTCACACAGAGTCAGACACGACTGAAGCGACTTAGCAGCAGTAGCAGCACACCCCTCCTTCATTTTAAAACTATAGATAGATTGGTGGTAAATTTCATATTTCTTCCCTAATTTAGGGAGACTGTAGAGTAGACAGCTCCTCTGTCCATGGCATTCTCCAGGCAAGAATACTGGAGTGGACTGCCATGCCCTCCTCCAGGGGATCTTCCTGATTCAGGGACCGAACCCACACCTCTTACATCTCCAGCATTGGCAAGCAGGTTCTTGCCAGTGGTACCACTAGTACCACCTGGGAAGCCCAGGTGAAGAGTACCTTTGACCTTGTTACTTTTAAATCAGTCCTTAGAGGAAGTTCCCTGGCATTCCAGTGATTAAGAATCTGCCTTGCAATGCAGGGGACATGGGTTTGATCCCTGGTCAGGTATCAAATTTAGGGAAACTGTAGAGTAGTTCCCTGATCAGGGACCTAAGATCCCACATGCTCTGGGACAACTAAGCCCATGTGCCGCAACAAAAGAAAGATCTGGCATAATGCAACCAAGATCCCACAAGCCACAACTAAGACCCGAAGGAGCCAAATAAATAAATATTTTTTAAAAATTAAAAAAAAGGAATAAAAGAGTCCTCAGAATTACTGCATTCCCTTGTGATTGAAGTCTTTTTTTTTAAAAATGGTCATTAAATGTTGGACTGGAAGTCAGCAGCAGGCAAAATATTTTCAAACTTCTATCAGTTGATGCTAGAGTCCAAATGATAATAAAACTTCTCTGTGATTATATTGTGTCGCTGGGAAGAAATATAATTTGATTTATAAAAATTCAATTTAGGGAACTCTTCTGGAACCTACTTGCATAAAGCCAGGCACATCTGCACAGCAGTAACAACATGCAGAAGCACTTCTGTTGAAAAAAATATCTTCTAGGAAAGTGGAAAGAATGTATACAGTCTTAGCCTCAAGCTGGGGAAGCAAATTTCAGAATATTTCCTGAACAAAGGCTAGTAAGCATGAGGTGTGTCATGTTTGATCATTAGGTAGTCGACTGAAAAAAAGTAACAGACACAGAGACAGCAAGCGCCGTCAGATACTCCGTGCAGTGCTTGCAGAATTGGGGTCCTTGTATTTGCTTTCAGATTCTCACTCCACCTTCCTACAGTTATCCACAGAATGACCTCAGGGATGCCCAGCTGGATTTTATCTCATCTTTTTCCATTAGCTCCCCCATCCTGCCACCAGCTTTTCTTTACCTTAGTGATCAATAGTGAGATATCTTTCTATGAAAAATAACAAAGCCCTCAGCACTGCCATTCTTCTAGAGGCTGTGGCTGGCTCAGCCTCAGGCCAGGAAGTCAGTGTTGTGGCTATTGATTTAATTACAGCTTGGGGCAGGAGGGGGAGAGAAAAGCTTATTGTGTTGCTATTAGATGAGGAACTAGTTTCCCTGACTAATTTGGAGCCTGAGTACTAACCTGAATAATTGATACAGAAGCGAGAAATGGAGATACTCATATTCTTGCCTGGAGAATTCCATGGACAGAGGAGCCTGGCATGGGGTCACAAAGAGTTGGACATAACTGAGTGAATTTCACAAATTGGGGGGAAAGATGAGATTCATGTGTTGTGTCCAGTGGATCCTCTGATCGTGGTGGTGGTGGTTTAGTCACTAAATCATGTCCGACTCTTGCAACCCCACGGACTGTAGCCTGCCAGGCTCCATGGGATTCTCCAAGCAAGAATACTGGAGTGGGTTGCCATTTCCTACTCCAGGGGATCTTACCTGCGATAGTAACTAAGCTCATTAATGTTTGACTTACAAAGTACGCCATGACTATTTTTCTTTGGAAAGAAAAGTAAAACCAGATACTTTTGACTGTCCTCTTAAGACCACTAGGTCTAGCCAGTAGAGAATGTGGGTAGAGAAAGCACTATTTGCTTTTTTGGGGCACCAGAGTGCCAGAGGGAGACGAGCTGTGTTCCCTTGAGCTGAATTTATGGGGAGTATATCCCCAGAGAGACATGTTCAGAGGGGAAAAAAAAAGCCATGATCAAATGCTAAGGAGATTCAGGTGAGAGTGGTCTCTGACGGTGTCATGGAACTGGTTTATTTGCAGCTGAGTTTGCTGAGAAAGAAAAGTCCTATCACACCTGTGGGTCTCCAGCCCACTATCGATACCTGAGGGGAATGAAGTGATCCTGAGGCTTGGACTAGTTCTAACGGGACATGCATCCTGTTTTAATAACCACCTTTTACTGTGATTCATCTGTGCTAGGCAGTAGGCTAAGCACTTTGCACACCTCATTTCATTTAATTCTTAACCCAAAGAAGGAGCCAATATAGCCATTCCTGTTTTAATACTGAGTAAGCTGCAACCCAGGACACAGTTGAGATTGGCCTCTGTCCTCCCTGACTTTCAAGTTCTCCTCATTTCTGGCTGGAGGGTCCTCGTGAATACCAGATGACACTGTGACAGACATGAGCCATCCTCAGCATTGGCCTCATGTGGATTTGTTTCCTACAAGACTGCTGACATCCAGTAACTCATTAATAGCTATTGTCTGAGATTCTGGGTTACTTGACTAAAAATTCTGAGCTCACAGAGAACAGAACCCCATTAGAAATGAACTGAGAGCACAAATACTTCAATTAGGAATTGAGGAGGGCAGGCTTGGGTGGAAAAAGGTTTAAGTTTGAAGACATTGGGAAGGCATATCAATCAGCTTACCGTAACTGCTAGAACCCAAACTTCCCGCATCTCATTGGCATTCCACCTTCAAAAGACATGTCTTTTACATGTCACTGGCTAGTGCAGAACCACAGTAGAAATCTGCTCCACTCAGACATCAGCATCTTAGTGTCTTTCCATGTAGCAGATTTCTCTTTAAGCCCTGGACATCTTTATGGCATTTAAAGGATGGGAACACAACAGGCATATCCACTTTTCAGCTTTTTGACCCAGAGGTGACCAAAATCACTTGCCCGTTGGTGCAAATTAGTTCCACGGTCTGTGTAGATGCTGGGAACTTGGAGAGTAGAGTCTAGTGGTTTCCTCAGGAAGAAGAGAAGGGCATCAAGTTTAATGGACACATATGGTCTTCTCTGCCACCCCCCTGACACACACCCACCCCCTCCACCACCCCCTCCCACACATGGCATAGAGTAGCCAGCACAAAGACAAAGGACTGCCTATAATAACCATTCCATGAATCCTTTCTGTTTTCAGGTCAGGGTCTTGGAAGGTATGTGTAATTGTAGGGCCTCAGTTTGATCCAACTCTTGGTGGAACCACTGACATTATAGTCTGTATATGTGCGGTGTCTTCTTGAGTACAGCCATGTGTCTTTGCTTTTAAAAAAAGATTTGGGATTGGGTGATTTTCTTCGGAAGTATAGATTGTCCGAGCAGAACCCTTAAATTTCTTCAAACATGAAACCAGAAAACAGAATGCAGAGATAGAGCACACTGGTGTTACAGTGACAGGATTTGATTTAAGACCAGTGAGACAGATGGTGGTGTGTTTTCTTAGAAGCAAACCAGGAAACAACAGATTTGCAGACAAATTTTAACTGCCTTCATTCTTCTAATGCCCCACAGGAGCACCGCAAACCACTGTGAAGCATAATGCCTCCTGAAGGCAGCTGTCCCTCAAATGTGTTCTTTTCCGTCTATTTAGAGGAAGAGGAAGCCTGCAGCGATAATTCCACCCTTAAGATTACTGAAATTTTGACCTTTACTCTGGCCTCTGAGCAACTGGAATTGATCATATCTCTAAGAGAAGTCTTTTGAAAAAAGCATAGGAGAATTTAGATCAGTTTGATTTACTTGCTGGGGGGTGATGAGGATAGTTTCTGTCCTAGAAACACACTCTGAAATGCAAGCATGGACAAGTTCAAACATACATGCAAATTATAGAAACACTTTCCTCCTTAGATCAGTTTTAATCCCATTGGATATTTTAGCTGAATAATTGCTCACTTTAGGCCACAAGGGAATACAGAAGCATGACTCCCAAATCATTTTCTTTTCCTTTCTGATTGGCCTATACCCTAGGGGATCGTCTAAACCTGCCCCAGATAAAGCCTGCACAACTGGTATATAGCACCTTACTTCTCATGAAGTTGAGACACCATGGTCTCACGTTGGCTCATGGGGATTGCAGCCATCCAGCCACAGGATTCCTCCCAATGAATAAATATATAAATATACTGGCTGTTGACTAGAGGAAGTCTGTTTATATATATATATATTTATTTAGGTTTGTGAGTTCAATGATCAACTCATTCCACTTTGCTTCCTGTTCACTTGGCAGGCTGTTTGTGGAATAGGGCATAGGTTGAAACAGCTGTTGTTGGGGGCAGGCCAAGATAGTGAGGTGCTTTGTAGGTTCTTGTAGAAGTGCCCCAAAGATAGACTACCATGACTCCGCCCAGGCCTCTTCATTTTATTTTCTGTCATAATAGCTTCTCAAGTAGGCTTATAGCCTTAACCTCACTTTTTCAATCCTTTCTACACAATAAAGCCTGGTTACCTTTCTTTTTTAAAAAGTTATTATTTATTTTTGACTGCTCTTTATCACAGGGCACAGGCTTTTTCTAGTTGCAGAGCAAGGTCTTGGGTGTGTGGGCTCTAGGGAGTGGACCTAGTTGCAGAATGTGGAATCTTATTTCCCCAACTAGGCATCAAATCCGGGCCTCTACATGGAAGCATGGAGTCTTAGCCACTGGACCACCAGTGAAGTCACCTGATTATCTTTCTTAAGAACAGTTCTACTTCTGCTATTCTTCTGCTCAAAATTCTTAAATGATCCTAATTTCCAAAATAATAATGCCAAATTCCTTAGTTCCACACATAAGGCTTTCCATGTTTGGGCCTCTAATTACTTTTTCAGTTATACTTTTCTACTACTCTTAATAACAAACTGGAACCTGATCATAATATACCCAGACATTTCTTGCTTATACTGCTTGCTCTAGAATCACCTTCTCTCTTCCCCTCTCCTAATCACTGCCTGTGAAATCTACTCATTTGTCAAGTTTTAGATCAAATTTGACCTGATCTTTTAAGTTTCCCTGACTCTAAGTAAAAGGAAATAGTTCTGTATGTCCAGAGCATGTTACTGTTACCCATATTAGACATTTGTATTATTGTGCCTCAAGTGTTAGTTTGTTATTGCAAGTCTGTCACCACTTATCTGTGGGAGACCCTCAATGACCAAGGTGTGTCTTTTTCATCCATGGATCTTCCATAGCACATGGCACACCGGCTGGCAGAGAGGAGGTGAGTGAGAAATGTTTGTTGACTTGAACTGATACAGTCTTCAGTTTTCCCCTGTGATACAAGTAGTGATAGCTTGCTTCATGTGGGCACAAACCACATGTCTATCAGTGGGGTCAAAGGTTGAGCTTCAAGCTACTCCCTTCCTTTATTCCTTTATTGAAATAATCAGTCTGAAAAACTCAAGTTGTTGAATCCTTGATCTTTCTCTGTGAAGTCATTAGGCATTGTTTATTATAAAGTTGTTATAAGAACAACTTAGTGTATTAAAGACGGAAGTTCGGGAGAAAGTTGAATCAAAGCATATGTCTTTACTCCTTGGAAGAAAAGCTATGACCAAACTAGACAGCATATTAAAAAGCAGAGATATTACTTTACCAACAAAGGTCCATCTAGTTAAAGCTATGGTTTTTCCAGTAGTCATGTATGGATGTGAGAGTTGGACTATAAAGAAAGCTGAGTGCCGAAGAATTGATGCTTTTGAACTGTGGTGTTGGAGAAGACTCTTGAGAGTCCCTTGGACAGCAAGATCAAACTAGTCAATCCTAAAGGAAATCAGTTCTGAATATTCATTGGAAGGACTGATGCTGAAGCTGAAACTCCAATACTTTGGCCACCTGATATGAAGAACTGACTCATTGGAAAAGACCCTGATGCTGGGAAAGATTGAAGGTGGGAGGAGAAGGGGATGACAGAGGATGAGATGGTTGGATGGCATCACCAACTCAATGGACATGAGTTTGAGTAAACTCCAGGAGTTGGTGATGGACAGGGAGGCCTGGCATGCTGCAGTCCATGGGGTCACAAAGATTCGGACATGACTGAGCAACTGAACTGAAGTGAACTGAACTAGGGAGAGGCCCAGAACAAGCAATAGATAGAGCCAGTGGGGTTGTTATGATATAAATTCAGCTTGTCACCTGCCAAACTTCATTTTGTTTCTGTTTTCATTGCTACCGTCCTTAGGATCAAGCATATATTCCATGCTTTCTATCTGTACAACATTTAAGATACAAGTGAAAATTGCTCAGTTGTGTCCAACTCTTTTGACCCCATGGACTGTAGCCTGCCAAGCTCCTCTGTCCATGTTCTTGCTCCAAGCAAGAATACTGGAGTGTGTTGCCATTTTCTTCTACAGGGATCTTCCAGACTCAGGGACTGAACCCTGGTCTCCTATGTTGCAGGCAGATTCTTTACCTTCTGAGCCACCTGGGAATATCTAGCTGGGGAAACAGAATATGCACCTAAGGAAATAGATACAGAATATATAGCTTGAGAGTTAAGAATAAAAGACTCTGGAGCCAGACTGTCAGGCTTTGAATTATGACTGCACCTTACTTACTAATTAGGTGATACTGGAAAAGTTATTTTACTTTCTGGGGTTTCAGATTGCCTAATACATAAAAAGGAATGGGGTTTCCATTCCCAGGTGGCGCTAGTGGTAAAGAACCTGCCTGCTAATGCAGGAGATGAAAGAGACCTGGGTTCAATCCCTGGGTCAGGAAGATCCCCTGGAGGAAGGCATAGCAACCGGCTCCAGTATTCCTGCCTGGAGACTCCCATAGACAGAGGAACCTGGCGAGTTATGGTCCATGGGGTCAAAAAGAATTGGATACAACTGAAGTGACTTGGCACACACAAATACAAAAGGGAATAATAATAGCAGTTACTGAAAGGGCTATTGTAAGGGTAAATGAGTTACTATGGAGAAAGCAATTAGTAAGTGCTTACACTTTTAGTTATTATTATCTTATAAGAACACAGCCTAAGATAATGTGGCCTGGTGTAGCGAACAAAGGCAGAAACTGACAAGGTACACATTTTTGTCCTGACTGCCACTTACGTACCTTGGTCAACATATATAGCCTCTCCTAATCTTAGTTTCCTAACTATGAAATGAAGTGTAGAACTAAATAATGTTCCTTCCAGCTCTAAAATGCTAGTGTTCAATACTGAATAGAAGATTCTTTTCCACTAGAAGAGGGCTTATTAAAAAAGGGAAAAAAAGGTGAGGAATGTAATTCACATCTACCAAGAGAGATGTTTCCTCTCCTCCTTTCATTGCCTTGTTGATAATCAGAAAAAAATCAAATGTGTAGCAGTTTGCTTTGATGCCTCCTATCTTGATTTTCCATCTGTCTTCTCATCACAGTTTCACCAGTTTTCAAGAAAATGAAAGCCCTCAAAATAAAGATCCTTAAAGGCCACTGGTTGCAAAATAGCAGAGGTAATGGTCTGGTGCTGAGATTTAGCTCAGTGCAGCTTTAGTGGGAGATCCTTTCATGTAATTAAAAATGCAGTCTATCCGAGGAGATAGCAATCTCCTTTGTGGAGAGAAAGCTTTTATTAACTAACCCGTTAATTGATGTGAAGTTCTAAAACAACTTTCTTTCTGAGACCTGTGAAACAATATTGAAGTGAGCTTGAATGCAGTTACCATTTCCAAAAATTTAATAACATCCTGTTATCAGCCCCAAGGAGAGAGACATGCACATCTCAATGATTCGTTGGTCTTATTTTCAATTTAGTTAGTCCTCTGACAACTCTCTCCTTCTACCATCTCCACTCCCTGTAGGAAAAATAAGGTCAAAGAGATGTATGTTTTCAGAGTGTTTACCACCCCTTGGGTGTTTAAACTAGGCTGATTGACTTGTGAACTATCTCTTAAGGGCTCACAAAGGTTGATTCAGAGTCACCGCAGCTGGGCATAGCTCCAGCTTTCCTGTGCAAGGTTGTAGGACTAAGTAAAAAGGCTTGAAGGTAAGGAAGTGACCTTTGGTGAAGAACATATTTCACCATAAATGTATTATGGTGGGAAGCTATTAGGATTCTATTTTTGTAGCTGAAAAATGGCCAAATATCACAGTTTCATATGGGTTAAACTAATAACAAACCTGGACTCAGATACATACCATTGGCTAATTAGCATGGAAATATACATCCACACTATTGGTCAACAGTCTTGAGTGTCATGGAAAGAGATTTGAAAGGAAGATTTAATGAAATCTTCTCTAATATTTGTTCATAAGGTTATCTATTCATATAACCTGCCTCTCTGTTGCCATTTCCTTCCTTAATTTTTTTTTTCTTTCTGTTACTTTCCCATTTATTTCTCTCATTTTTCTCTATTGTGTCACTCTCTGGTTGTCAAAAGGATAAAATGAGATTTTATATATATATATATATATATATATATATATATAAAACATTTAGTTTTGTGTCTAGTATGTATTAAATAGTCTATTGGGTTGCAAAAAGTTCGTCCAGGTTTTTCTGTAACCTCTTATAGAAAAACCTGGACGAACTTTTTGGCCAGCCCAATATTTTAGCATTATTTTCTCCTCTCCTTTTTCCTTTCATGTTTCATTTCTTCCTGAAATGTTCTTATTATTTTTCCCTTCCTCTCATTCTCATAAGTATTGAACTCCATTTTTTAGCACTGCTAGTTTGTCTCAGCCCCTGGACAGCTCCAGCAAATACTTGAAAACTTGGACCCTCTGTGATACATTCTTTATTCACTTTCCTGTAGCCTTGCCTCTATCTGGAAGTCAGAGAGAATGATTTTTCTGAAGTGCAAATATGACCATATAATTCTCAGCCATAAACCTTCCTGCAGTATATAGGCCTCAATTCTCATCATGAAATATAAGGTCTTCTACAATATGTCTGCTATCCTCATCAAACTACAGCTCTGTCACCGAAATAATCTATAAAAAATAGGTCACCTAGATGTGCTTGTTCCCTAAACACACCACTCTCTGGTTTTTCTGAATCGTGGCGTGTCCTCTCTGAGACTTGTACTGCCACCCTCTCTTGCAGCCATCAAGATCCAAACTCCCTTATCCAGACTTGGTACTTCTTTCCTTTTTGCTCCTACAGAATTTTGTGCAAGTTACTATTACAGTGCCTATTGTACTCTTATTATGGATCTTCCCAAATAGACTGTGAACACCTAGGAACCAAGCTTTGTGTTGCTCCTGATTATTATTTTTGAGTCCTTTAACCAAGCCTGTCCCTCAACAAATAAATATATTCTATTTCTAAAAATAGTCTTCCACTAGTCTGGATAAGATTTATGTTTAGAGTTTATGTCCACATAGCTTATATTATCTGTCAACTTTGGTGTATTTGTCCAATTGCAGACAACCCCAAAGAAAAGTTGCATAATGGCCCTTATTGAACAGCTTTGAAAATGGGCCAGTAATTCTAGTTTATACAGGATGCTACTGCATGAAGAGCTAGGGATAGACAAAGAAGACCTTTCAAGTCCTTGCTCAGCCTTAGGGTTCTATTTTTTTTTAGTTCTACCAGTTTATTGCTACCAACCCATCTCCCTCCACCCTCATGCATGCGTGCTCAGTCATGTAACCCCATGGACTGCAGCCTGCCAGGCTCCTCTGTCTATGGACTTTTCCAGGCAAGAGTACTGGAGTGGGTTGCCATTTCCTTCTCCACTTAGGTTCTATTTAATAAGCAGTTAGAGTTTGTAAATCTTGATAAGCACTTGAAATTTTTGACCAATTATTCTTTTGATTACCTTTCTCTCAAGTTTTTTGATGATAGGATAAAATTATATGATAAAGATTAAGAATCTTTTTATGTGTTTCTGACTGAGAAGAGGGCATGGATGAAGGAAAGTATTTTGTTTTCCAGGTTTGCTCACACAATGGCCTCCCTTTCAGATTTGAAGGACTGCCTTTTTAGTCTTTGGTTTCACATCTGTGCCATTACCTGGCAGGCCTGCAATCAATTTTTCAGTGGAAATTAAACAGAATCTCCACTCTGTGAGGACTTAAGGAAATAACCCTAAGAAAAAGAGCTGTAAACCTTTGGATCAACACATTTCATAGCTGATATATACAGAGATCCCTGGATTTTAAAGATTCTTTATCTATATGTAGGCTTGGTGGCAGTCGTCACTGATATCAGTAGAAGGCAATAAATCAGAATTCATTTCTGCAGGAAATAATGAGGAAAAGAGCTGGGAACAGGAAGAAAGACTTAGCCATTTTTCCAGGAGAGATTACACAATGACCGTGGAAGCCTGATCACTGAGGCAAACAGCTGAAGGCAGTGGGAGACAAAATCAGAGAAGAGGAAGTATACATGTTTATCTCCTAACCAGGGAACAATGAAAGGGCAGAAATGAGAAATTAGAAGTTGGAAACATAGGGGTGGAAAAGGCCCACCAAGTCTCTTGATTTCAAAGTTAGCTTCAAGGTGAATTTTTCTAATTAACTTTGAGTGTCTCTAAGGATCTTGGCACATACAGTAACCCAGGCAACCTTGAGGATGCATTTGTCTCAAAGAGAGTATGGCTGACTCCCAGAGAAACACTATTAAGTTTGAATGAGAGCTGTTTGAATGAGAGCTCGTCTCATCTGAGAGACTTCTCTAAATAGGTGAAGCTGATATTTGCTTGAAATGAGTTACCCTAGGTGATCACAGAGGCTTCCCAGGTAGTGCTAACCCATCTGTCAATGCAGGAGATATAAAAGAAGTGGGTTTGATTCCTGGGTCAGGAAGATTCACTGGAGGAGGGCATGGCAACCCACTCGAGTATTCTTGCCTGGAGAATCCCATGGACAGAGAGCCTGATGGACTATAGTCCATGGGGTTGCAAAAGAATCGGACACAACTGGAGCGACTTAGCACACATGCAGGGAATCATGAGATCCCGGCCAGTCTTTGCTCTATCATTAAGCAGCTGTGTGAGCTTGGATGAGTCACTTCTCTTTCTTTTCTCTTGCCTCTAAAAATGAAGAATATTTGACTCTGCTGTATATACTTTGAGATTGGTCATGAGAATCAAATGAGCTGGCACTGAAAACTAAGCTTACAGAGGCTTTTGTCAGGGTCCTGAGTTCAGATCCAGAGATTTAGGCTCTATTGGCACTATCTAGAAGTGACGCTTTTTCTGCAGAAAAAAATAGCAGAGGATCATCACAGACAGACCTGTAGCTACAGCCTCAATCCCTTTATCTGCAGGCTGACAGCAAGGTGACCAGTGATGTGTGTACATTTTTTTAAATGTTAGAAATGCTCAAGCCATGCATTTCCTATGGTATTGATTACAAAAGGATTATGCAGCTCAAAGGTCAGGACTGTGTTCTCTGTGCACATTCTGTATGGTTCCAGGGGAAATAAAACAGAAACAAACCAACTCAGTAGCCTCAAAGCTATGCTAATCCCAAGAGTCAAAGTCATTGTAAATACACAGCACAGAGTGAGCTACCAGAAGTAAGGGGAGGGGGTCTGGAGATGTTGACATTTTGCTGAACAAAGAAAACAATGGGTTGTCTGTCCTTTGTAGACAAAAATGGCGTACTTTGGGTCCAGTAGCAATCTTCTTTGAGTTTTTCTCTAGTAGTCAGGGTGGATTTGCCCTGAGCAATGCTTATAATCTCACTTAAGCCAAAGTCCATCTTCCTGAGGTGTCTCACTGATCTGAGGGTAGGATTCCATCTGTAGCCTGGGTTATTGCTCTCGCTATAGCTATTGGAACAGGTTTTCTCTGTATATGTCAAACTTCTGTTTTAGCTTTCTTTATTTAGTTTCTAACAAAATGAGCTAACTAGCTCAGGCCAAATGAAACAGTGTGCTATGAAATGTTTTCTATGTAGATACCTAAACATATATACATTAAGAAATGTATTAGTACAACTTTTCAATGCCTATGCTCAAACTCAGGTGCACACACAGGTAAGTGTGTGTATGTGTTCATTGGTACACTGTTTAGGGCCATCTGTGATGCCAGAGGAAATATTAGCTGTGGAAAGACAAAATAACAGAAATTAAGTAAATAAATTACAGGAAGCAAAGATGCAAAGATGAGAAAAATTCTCAGTTTTCCAGTACTTATTACCTGTGTTCCATGTACTAAAATGATCCCAACATGGCCAATATGGTAGATCATAGGAATATTTTGGTGATATTTTTTTCAGGAAATGATTCTCTCCACTCAGGTTATGGATGAACTTGGGTTACTTACTGGACAATTATGTATTTCTTGTTGTTAAAATTTATATCCCTCCACTGACTTAAGGTATCAAAAGTATGTTACAGAGAGATATACTTGGAGATATTTCACTGGAATGATGGTATACAGTGAATTTTGTTTACTAACAGCACACATACTTCAAGCACAGGTAGTGTTTATTGGCATTAGTTAGATCACACTGAAACCCTAGTACTATTGAACTTCATCTCTACCATCCCAGTCAGGGCTGGCCTTACTAATTTGTGGACCAAGGTCCTGGAAATCTCTCAGTCTTCCAGGAAGCACTTAAAAATGTTACTGGTTGGTGGGGGTCCCTGACATCAGGGGCTGGAAGTGTTGCTGTGTCCCAGCAACACTGGGTGAAGCCGACTGTGGGGCGAGCGTTATCTCCACTGATCACTTGGATTTGGCTCTTATGCTAAGTCGCTTCAGTCTTGTCCGACTCTGTGTGACCCCATAGACGGCAGCCCACTAGGCTCCCCCATCCCTGGGATTCTCCAGGCAAGAACACTGGAGTGGGTTGCCATTTCCTTCTCCAATGCATGAAAGTGAAAAGTGAAAGGGAAGTCGCTCAGTCGTGTCCGACTCTTAGCGACCCCATGGACTGCAGCCTACCAGGCTCCTCCATCCATGGGATTTTCCAGGCAAGAGGACTGGAGTGGGCTGCCATTGCCTTCTCCGTTGGCTCTTATAACAACAACAAAAAATGTTTTTGGTTAAAAAGAGGGGATATATGTATATATATGTATAGCTGATTCACTTTGCGTTCAGTAGAAACACACCATTGTGAAGCAACTCTACTGCAACAAAAATTAAAAAAAAAAAAAGAATATATATTACAGGTTAAATTATGCCCAGGACAGGGCTCAGGAATGGTGTACACTCTGTGTTGATGTGGAAGACCTAGAACCAGGGCCCTACTTCTTTTTGTCCTCCAAATGAATCTATGGAATTCCCATTTCAGAAGCTGCTGCTCCTCCTCTACCCTTTAGGCACATGGGCAGCCCCTGGGACTGAGGTCCATATTAACATTTCAGAATGGCAGTCTCTTTGCATTCAGACATCTTCAGAAGTAGGCAGAGATCTTCAGGGAATTTAGAGTGTCTTCGTAGTCTAGGGTGGACTTTTTTTTTTTTTTTTGGGTCTCACTGGGTGTTCATTCTTGTAAACAGGGGTTTCCCTTGTGGAGCTTGGGATCTAGATGAATGGGCTTCAGTAGTTTCCCCCTGCAGTGGAAGCAGAGTCTTAACCAGGACCACCAGGGAAGTCCCAGAATTAGCAGCATTTCTATACACTAATAATGAACTATCTGAGAAGAAAATTGGGAAAACTATCCCATTTATGGGCTTCTCTCATGGCTCAGATGGTAAAGAATCCTCCTGCAATGCAGGAGACCTGGGTTTGATCCCTGGGTTGGGAAGATCCCCTGGAGGAGGGCATGGCAACCCACTCCAGTATTCTTGCCTGGAGAATCCCATGGACAGAGGAGCCTGGTGGGCTGCAGTCCATGAGGTCACAAAGAGTCAGACATGACTGAGTGACTAAGCACAGCACATCCCATTTATAATACAATAAAAAGGAATAATACTCTAATAGTAAGTTTTTTTTAATGTAGTAAAAATTTATGGCTTCTGGATTGAGTTATATTTAGGCTTTCCTCACTTAAGCTTATAAATGTAGTATTGAATGTTTTGTTCTAGTTTTTTGTGCTTTATTTTACATTTTAATATTTTATCCACTTGGAGATTATCCTGATGTATATATCAAGTATGGTTCGAACTTATTTTTTCCAAAGGACTATATAATTCTTTTAAAATAAATTATTGAATAATATTCCTTTCCCTCCATGCATTTTAGCTTATTTCTAGACTTTATATTCTATTTCAGTGATCCACCTATTTATACACCTGTGTTATATCTTTAGTTATTGTGGCTTTCTAATGACTTCAAATATCTGATAAGTCTGTCTTTCACTCATTTTTTGGAGTTATTTTTTAAAATTCTCCCCTGGGTAGTCTTGTTTAATTTTATATGACTTCTAAAAACTGCTTGTCTAATTTTTCCTGCCCCCAAATGCTAATTTTATTCAGATATGCTAAATTTATAAATGAACATAGGAAAAGTTTAATGATGTTAAGTATGCATGTCTAAAAAATCTTATATATGCAAGATTTTGGAATTTTACCTTTTTTTGCATTCCCTCTAAAATGGTCTGTTCTTTAGCAATCTGGACCATTTTTAAGTTATTTTATTTTTAGGGGCATGGATAGGAAAGCTTTGAAAACTTTTCCTAATTCTTCAGGGAAAACCAATTTTTTTTGTTTTTTTTTCCTATGCCTTCTAATGTCAGTTTTGATAAATTATAACTTTTATAGAAAATTACTTCATCCTTGCCTTCATATTTATGTGTATAGTGGTTTTATAATTTACAATAATTAAAACTTCTAGTAGTTATTTCCAGAACATATTCCTATAGTTCAGTGGTTTAACACAATAAAAATGTGTCCTATATGCTTGTTAAGGGCCCAGATCCTTTCCATAATGTGGCTTTATAATTTACTAGGGCCTTTGAGTCCTCCAGAAGGTCATCTACTGTCTATTGACAATTATAGGAAAAAGAGGGAAGACACATGGGAAGATTCTGTCCGTCGGGACTAGGCGTGGTGTACATCAATTATACCCAAATTCCATTGTTCAGAACACAATCACATGCTCATATCTCATTGCAAGTAAGTCTTGGAAGTGTAGTCTAGCATTTTGTCCATACAGGAAAGGAAACAGATTTTTGTGAACATTTTGCCATTTCTGCTATACCAGTTTCTCTAAAAATGGAAGTTGTAAAGTTTTTGAGTTTGAATTCAAGCTCCAGTTTTTCTCCCTCTAGCTGAGTGACCCTATACGAGTTGTGTAATAGAGTATAATAATGGAACCTACTGCAAAGTGTTGTGAAGAATCCGTGAAAGAATTAGTGTGAAGTTCTTAATCTTGGAGTTGGCAGTATTATTAGCATTAGTAATAATAATATCATCATGTTGGCAAGTAGAGCACAGGTTGGTCTTTGAAAAGTAAGAGGCATGAAAGTACAACAAACTAGTGAATAAAACAAACAAGAAGCAGACTCACAGATATAGAGAACAAACTAGTGGTTACCAGTGGGGAGAGGAAAGGGGGAGGAGCAAGATAGGGGTAGGGAGGAAAAAGGTTATTATGGGATTATATGAAATCATGTGTGTGAAACTTTTGAAAATTGTAAAGCACTATAGAATTTAAAGAATCTTTCATTCAATAAAATTAAATTTTAAAAGTCAATGTGAAAATTAAAAAAAAATAAGTTAGTGGTATGAGAGGTAGATAGTGTTTGGGTTTGGGTTGTGACAGACAACTGCTCACTCAGAATTAACAATTACAGGGGGCACTAGTTTTCTGTAAACCTTTAGAGCATTTACCAATATAGTAGGCTTTCTTTTAGCCTTCAATGAGCTGTGATACTCCCATGTAATCTGGTTCAAGTCTCACTTTTGAGCTGTAAGTTCTAGAAAATTTCTATAATTGTTGCTACGCTATGCTAGGCCATGTTTCTTCCTATGCCACTCCACAGGAGCCCTCTAGATAAGAACATTCTCAAGTTACCATTTCTTGTGCTCGCTTCGGCAGCACATATACTAAAATTGGAACGATACAGAGAAGATTAGCATGGCCCCTGTGCAAGGATGACACGCAAATTCGTGAAGCGTTCCATATTTTTGTAAAGTAATTAGCCTCCAACTAATAAAAATAAATGGAAAAAAAATATTCCTTACTGATTTTCCATCTGAATTATCTATTAAAAAAAAAATCAAGTTAACCATTTCTTTTACCTGACCATTATGGAATAAGACACATGGTACTCACTATCATATCATATCCCTTCCATCCTTTAAGCTCTGACTACAGCGACATCTCCAGTATATTGTCTTGATTAGTTACATGGTTATTCTTCCCCTCACCCACTAAGGGCTGTACTTTTTCCCAGAAAATATAATTCACTTGTCTTTCCAATTATACATTTTCTGGTTCTTGAAGAGGGAGGGACCTTATTTTTATATTTATGTGCTTAGACAAAAGTCAGATTTTCTGGTTCTCAGGAATGGATAAAGGAGCTTTTCTGTCTGTTTTCTTCATGTGCGAGTGTTCTTAGTCATGTCCAATTCTTTGTGACCCAATGAAGTGTAGCCTACCAGGCTACTCTGTCCATGGGATTTTCTAGGCAACAATACTGAAGTGGGTTGCCATTTCCTTTTCCAGAACATCATTCTGACTGAGGGATTGAACCCACATCTCCTGTGGCTCCTGCATTGGCAGGCAGATTCTTTACCAGGCAGGCAGAGCCACCAGGGAAGCCATTGTTTTCTTCATGTCCCCTCTGAAGTTCCTAAAATTGATTTTTCACATAATGGTCACTTGAGGCAACTTGAGTAATTAACCAGCCATTTCATTATATCCCCTAGAGTACTACCAGGTCCCTCAAGTAAAGATGCTAAATCAGTTCTTGTGCTTCCTATTTCTTCTCTAGAGGAGGGAGGGCTGATAAGAATCAAGAATTTGCAGGAAAGTTTCTCAGATTTATTAGCAAGGCTCCTATAAAGTGATGCTGGTTTTGCTCATGTGCCTTATCAACATTCTGGAAGATAGACAAGAGATTTCTTTGGCACCAGAAGACCTTGCAAATGAGCAACACTGTGTGTAAGTGTGAGGTCACTGTCTGGGTCAGAAACCACAAGGGGTCAGAGGAAATGTTGAGAATTGGCTCCCATAACACTTAAACAAGCTCCGTTCTACTTGAGTAGTTCCAAGAAATAGAGCAATAGGACTTGGCAATTGTCTTAGTGAAAAGGGTTTGACGGTCTCACAGGGCAGTCAGGGGTTGAGGTTAAAACTGCTTGAGGAATAGCACTTAACATGCTGTTAATTGGGTAGTGGGGGAGGAGGTAACTTGTTAGTCCAGAGAGACATGGTGTTTTTGTTTTTTGGCTGCACCACATGGCTTGTGGGATCTTAGTTCCCCGACTAGGGATTGAACCTGAACCCTCGGCAGTGAAAGCCCAGAGCCCTAACTACTAGACAGCTAGGGAATTCCCAAAACATGGTGCTTTTAACACAAGAAGAGAATTTGGTCTGCACCAAGTTGTGTGGTAAAAAGCAGTGTGTTTCTCTTCTGGGTTATGCAATATTTCTCACCCAATAGATTGGCAAGTAGCCAACTTGGATCTCTTCAGGCAAGCAGAGCAATGGCAAATTTCTTAGAGGAGTGTCATTGTGTCCTTTATAAACTAAGTTGCCATTTCATGCCATTGTAACCGCAGTTCAGCAGACATTTACTGAGTGGACCTTGTACTCCACTCTGTGAGGTGACAGGGATCCAGCAGTTTGAAGAAAAGGAGACGTGACCTTTGCTACCCAAAAAGCAGACACACAAATGACTGACCACACATATAACACTATGAGTTGTGGCTCCTGTAGGGGAAAGGTGTTGTGGCAGTGACAGGTCATATCTCCCCCTGTGGTCATCAATAAACTTTCTAGTTTATAAAATAAAAATTTTTTTGTCTCTAAAAGTAAGACAGGGTAAAGTTTTAGAAATATATAAAATGAAACAAAGGAAATCATTCATAATCCTAAATCAGGGATAATTGCTGTTAATATTTCTGTGAATTTCCTACATTATTATTTGCATTGTAGAGACATATGTAAACATATAAAGTTGATGCACTATATATAAAATTCCAATCCTGCCTTTTCTTAGTAAGTTAAAATCATTTCTCTATGTCATTAAAGCACTATAAATTTCATACTAAATGCTGAATGGTATGACATTGTGGATATATCATATTTTACTCAGCTCTTATCTGACATTCAAAGGGTATATATATTTCAAATGATGGTGATGGATAAACAATTGACTTTGGCTATGTCATTATTGTGCTTTAAATTACCTAATTGACCATAAGAAAAATTGAGAGGGAGAAAGGGAGGGATGCAGGAGAGAGCAGAGGGGATAGAGGGCAAAGAGTGGAAGACAGAAAGTGTGTGTGTGTGAGTGTGTGTGAGAGAGAGAGAGAGATACGGGGGGGGGGGGTGGGGAGGGAGAGCTGGGCCTAATGAAAGACATGACAGTGAAACCATGTAGATCTGGTTTAACTTGCTTCTGTGATATACTGCCTGGGATACATGCCCTCACGATCTCCTTCGATGACCACCTGCCAATCAGAGACCTTGCATTACAGTATTATGACCTCAACATCAAAACCTCATGGATATTGGTGGCTGACATTAAAGGGATAGTATTTCTCCTTGGAAGTGGTTCTGAGACTTCATAGTGTTTGGAAGTTTGCCTTTGGTGGTATCTTAAAGACCACTGAGTCAAAGTTAGTCATCAAAAATGTCTGGGAGCTATAGTGTGTAGGTAAGATGGCAGGGGAAGCTAAAGAAAGATCTTTCCCTTTCCTTGACTGGGAGATGCGATTGCTATGGAGTTTGAGGTCATATAGACAATGGGACTGCCTTCACTTCTGACACCAAATGCGACTTTGAGGGGTTCCTCAAACCACCCCAAGGTTCAGTGATTTGCTAGGACTCACAGAACTCAGTGAAAGCTGTTAAATTCATGGCTAATATATAGGAAAAGAATTTAGATGAAAATCATTTGAGGGAAGAGATGTATGGAGCAGAGTCCAGGAGAGTTGGAAAAGCCTAGTTTCCAATAGTCCTTCCTTGTGGAGTTCTGGGCAGTTTTCTTTTACCAGCATTAATGTGTGACAGTACACACAGTGTTTTCAACCCCAGGAGGCTGCCCTGACCCTGGGTACCCAGTGATTTTCTTAGTGCTTTCTGGTTGACTGCCTACAAGACTGATCCTTTGTTTCTAGGCACTCCAGAGGGAGAACTTACACAGCATGGCTCATCTTTAGTCTCTAGTCCCTCTTGAGGTAAAGTGGGCACTGCATGGCCCAAAGTCCCTATGGTAAATCATATTGTTAGACTGTCCCGTGACCAAGGGCCCTAGGTAAACAGAGACACTTTTATCAGGCATGATATTCCAAAGGCTTAGAGATTACCTTCCAGAAGCCAAAGGCAAAGTCCAAACCTCTTTCTGGTCAAGATTATATACTTTAATAGAAAGGTACTCTGTCTAGTAGGGACATCCCCTTTGTGATAGTCTATGAGCACATGGTGTGGAAACCACTCAGGAAACTAATACTTTTGGGTTGACCAAAAAGTTCATGCAGGATTTTCCATGACATGAAAAACTGGAACGGACCTTTTGGCCAACCCAATAGTTTTACCTTTTAGAAGAAAGATAGTGCCTTAAGCACTTAGAACACCTTTCACTAGTTTGGCATCCTGACACTTGGCTTGGCTTACTCCATTTTCTCCAGGTTTAAGCACAAGTGGAATAAGTAGTTCTTATGTGGTGTGACATGAAAAATTTAAAAAAAAATCCCCTAAAAGCACTTTCATACTCCAGAGCTACAAAACATCAAGAACCAAATGACCTTTTAAAGATCATCTAGTTCAGATATTGGCAAAGTATGACTTGGGCCCAAATCTGGCTCTTTGCCTGTGTTTATAAATAAAGTTTAATTGGAAAAACCATGCCTATTCATTTATATGTTGCCTATGGTTGCTTTCATACTACAGTGGCAGAATTGAGTAGTTGTGGAAGAGGTCATATGGCTGCAAAACTACTTAACTATCTGGATCTTTACAGAAAAAAAAATGTTTGTTGACCTCTGGACTAGTTCAACCATCAGTTCAGTTCAGTTCAGTTGCTCAGTTGTGTCCGACTCTTTGCAACCCCATGAATTGCAGCACGCCAGGCCTCCCTGTCCATCACCAACTCCCGGAGTTTACTCAAATTCATGTCCATCGAGTTGGTGATGCCATCCAGCCATCTCATCCTCTGTCTCATCTCCTCCTGCCCCCAATCCCTCCCAGCATCAGGGTCTTTTCCAGTGAGTCAGCTCTTCACATCAGGTGGCCAAAGTGTTGGAGTTTCAGCTTCAGCATCAGTCCTTCCAATGAACACCCAGGACTGATCTCCTTTAGGATGGACTGGTTGGATCTCCTTGCAGTCCAAGGTACTCTCAAGAGTACTCTCCAACACTACAGATCAAAAGTATCAGTTCAACCATATCATTATACAAATGGAGAAACTGGGCTTCAAATTGGAGAAATATTATTAAATTAGATGAATAACTATTGAGGCCCCACTCTGTGTCAGGTACTATTGAAGATACTTGAGATGCATCAGTGAACAAACAGGTGAAAAATGTTATCAAATTATACTAATCATTTACTAACATTATTTTAGTGTTGCCAATTGATAATGCTATGGAAAAGTCTAACAAAAGAACAGCTGGTTAAAGGGGAATCAGGAGCATGGGGTTGGAAGAGTTCTAGATAGGGTGATGAAAGTAGGTTTCACTGAGAAGTTGAGATTTTAGAAAAATCTGGAAGAAGGTGGAGGTGGGTAAGCCTTGAGAACATCCAGGAGAAAATCTTTTCAGGCAGAGAGAACTATACATCCAAATCCCTGAATCAGATGTGTTTCAGCCATAGTAATAAGGGTCTGGAGAGAACGTAATGATGGGGAGGATAGTAGGAGATGAAGGAAGAGAGGTCATGGTGTACCAGATATCCTAGGGTTTATAATGCCTCTAGGAGGCCTATGAGTGAAATGAGAAACCAGTTCATATTTTGAGCAGAGAAGTGATGTGATTTGACTTGGATTTAAATTTTAGCTCTACTGTTGAAAATAGACTCTGAGAGGGGTGAGGGTGAAAGGAAAGGATCATTGTATTGGTTTATTTCATTTTTCAACTTGACTGTGCTAAGGGATGCCTAGATGGTTGGTAAAATATTTCTAGATGTATCTATGCAGGTGCCTCTGAAAGAGATTAGCATTTGAATTGGTAGACTAAATAAAGAAAATCACCATCATCAATGCAAGTGGAGATCATCCAATCCATTGAAGGCAGAATAGAACAAAAATGTAGAGAAAGGGCAAATTCACTCTCTGAGCTAAGACATCCATCTTCTCCTGCCCTCAGCATTGAGCCTCCTGATTCTCAGGTCTTCAAACTTGGTGGCTCCCTTCCCTGGTGGCTCAGACAATGAAGAATCTGCCTGCAATGCAGGAGACCCTGGTTCAGTCCCTGGGCTGGGAGGATCCCCTGGAGAAGGAAACGGCTACCCATTCCAATATTCTTGCCTGGAGAATTTCGTGGACAAAGGAGGCTTTCAGGCTACCATCCATGGGGTTATAAAGAGTTGGACATGACTGAGAAACCAACACTTTCACTTTTTCTTTTCTTGGGCGTCTTCAGACATGAACTTGAACTCCTCCATTAGCTTTTTCAGGTCTCCAGCTTACAGACTGCAAACAGTGTGACTTTCATAACTGTGTGAACTAATCATCATAATACATCTTTTTCTATGTATCTTATGCATTTCTTATTGATTCTGTTTCTCTGAAGAAGCCTAATTCAGCCAGTTAGGAAGCTGTGATAGTAATCTAGCCTAGAGATGACATTGGCTTGGGCCATCTTGGTAGCATTAGAAAAAATGAGAAGTGATCAAATTCTGGATTTGTTTTGAAGGTTGAATCAAGCAAGATTTGCTGAAGGTTTGAACATGGGGTATAAGGTAAAAAGAGATGAGTCAGGCTTTTGGTCTGAACAATAGGAAGGATAGAGTTGTCAAAGTCATACAGGAAGTTGGTGAAAGAGCCATTCTCCAACTCCCAATCCTGCGTTCTTTCCAGTAATTTGATCATGCCTTCCTGGGGATGCTGATATGTCTCTTTCAGACAATGGAAGCTGGCCCAAAGCACATGCAGCAGCAGCAGTGTGCAAATAATAAATGACACATCTCTGAGCTTTTCCAGAGTATCACTGTTTCCAGGTTATTTCCAGGTTTATCTCTCTGAATGCAGGGAAGGGAAAATTTCCTTAATATTTAGCACAAGCTCATTAAAAAGTTTCCCTTTGACCAGCTTTGATAAGGAGAAGAAAACAAACATAATGGCCCTGCTTGAATCTCATAAGATAATAAATATTCCAAGTGAGCATAATTGTTTTTAACCTTTATGCCAGGTACAATAAATGTCAAATGGAAAGATAACCTAGCACTCTCCTGAAATGGCTTAAATAATAGGCCCCAGTTTGTTTTAATGGGAACTCACCCAGTAGATACGCTCATATAACAAATGAGAAATCCCTAATGAGAGTTGCATTATTTCTATTGGCTTTTATGCCATCCTTAATTGATTGCCATCATGCACGGCTAATTAAGAGCATGATAATCTGACAGAGGTACTTTCAGCCAATGCAGTGGTGCCTGCTTTAAAACAATGACTTCTGAAAGCCCACGTCAAGGTGGTTGGCAGGTTAGGCTGTAGCTGGGGAAGCCACATTAGAAAGCAGTGTCCTACATTGACCACGCTAACCGATGATTATAGGTTTGATTGTCTCTGTTGTGGATGGGAGCCCTGAGATCTTTCCTTAGTAATGCCAGAAGCCCCTACCCCAGGGCATGGCCTTCCTAGCCTCAGTAATACTGGGTAACTTCTTGTTTTTAAGTCTCATTACTTTATTTCCCTTCCCCTCCTCATATCAGAGGTTTTTACGTTGAATCTCTTTCATAGGCCTGTTCTCAGAATGTCACAGAGTTGCACTGAAATGATGACTGGATTTGTATTCTATTTGCAGTTCTGCTTCAAACTGGCTCTATGATCTTGCATAAGTCACTTCTCCCCTGATATATTCCATTTTTCTACTCAAAAGTGAAGCAGAGAATGAGGTAAATTTCAAGATTGCGTTTAGTTTTACATTTTAATTATTTTGTGTCTCTAGCTTTGTCAAAATCCAGTGATGTGGCGGGGAACGATTTACTAAAGTCAGTTTCCATTAGCTCTTCTGTAATTTTAGAATAAGGAAGCTTTCCTGACCCACCTCAAATACCTCCTTTTGTGAAAATCGGAACGAATGGGAAAATAACTTCAAATACCCAAATGTAGATGTAGGGTCAGTATCATTATTACGTACTGAAATTCACTT
Source organism: Odocoileus virginianus (assembly GCF_023699985.2). Taxonomy (NCBI): domain Eukaryota; kingdom Metazoa; phylum Chordata; class Mammalia; order Artiodactyla; family Cervidae; genus Odocoileus; species Odocoileus virginianus. The sequence continues at coordinate 4,354,088 of NW_027224264.1, read as the reverse complement.
AGTCCTTGGTCAGCAAGTACAGGACTCATTCATATGTATGGTGTTTGTGAAGTGAGCTCCCAGGAGTTTATCAGGGAATTAAATATTTGTGTCTCTGATATCGCACATGTCCGAAAGAGGCATGAAATTAGTTCCTGTGGAAACAAGTTGCATCATGGACTTACACATTCAAACTATAAAGTAGCATTTCATAGCAATCAAGTGGGAAAATATTAAAATCTGTCAATACCAAGTATTGGTGAAGATATGGCGTAATGGAACTCTCATCTACTGTTGTTAGGTAGACTGATACAACTTCTTTATCCAGTAAATATAAACATGTGCATGTATGTAAATGTGCACTGAAGCATTGTTTGTAAGTAAAAAAACTGGGAATAATCATATATATATATTATATGTGTAAATATATATTATATGTATAAATCATATATATATATTATATATGTATAAATTATATGTATAGATATAAGTATATTATATGTATAAATATATGTATGCTGCTGCTACTGCTGCTGCTAAGTTGTGTCAGTCGTGTCCAACTCTGTGTGACCCCATAGACAGCAGCCCACCAGGCTCCTCCATCCCTGGGATTCTCCAGGCAAGAATACTGGAGTGGGTTGCCATTTCCTTCTCCAATGCATGAAAGTGAAAAGTGAAAGTGAAGTCGCTCAGTCGTGTCTGACTCTTAGCAACCCCGCGGACTGCAGCCTACCAGGCTTCTCGGTCCATGGGATTTCCCAGGCTGGAAAGAGTACTGAAGTGGGTCGCCAGTGCCTTCTCTGATGATATATGTATATATGTATATTATATGTATAAATATATGTACAAATATATATTATATGTATAAATATATTACATGTATATTATATGTATAAATATATATATTTGTATATGTATAAATATATTAAATATATAAATATATGTATAAATATATGTGTATAAGTATATAAATTATATGTATGAATATACATATAAACAATCATATATATTATATGTATAAAATATATATATTATATGTATAAATAAATATATGTTATATATATAAATAAGAGAATGAAAGAAAATAAGTAAGCCACAGGTATACATATCAACATAGATAAATCTAAAAATCTGGCATTTACCAAAAATACTACACCATATATATATACAGATAGTATAATTTTAGTTTTATAATGTTTTTTAGAAAATAGCCAAAATTAGTTAATGCATTTTTGTGGATACAAGTATAGGTGATAAAACTACTTTTATTCAGTGAGAAAATGATTAACAAAATATTCAAGATAGTAATTATCTTTGATGAAAGGATGGGGAGGAAACTTAGAAGGAATATAAAGGGGACTTGAAATAATGGCAACATACTCATTATTTTTGGAAATTTAAGAAGCTATTATAAAAGCAATAATACCTATAATAAATATTCAAACACCACAGAATACTTTAAGATTGGGAGTACAAAAGAAAAAAAGATTGGGAGTACAATTTTCCCTTTTCCTCTGCCCTAGAATTCCATTTAAGAGAGAAAAAGAGCACCATTAATAATTTGGGGTACATCATTCTAGAGCAGTGATTCTCAGTTTGATCCCTGGACCAGCACTGTAGGCGTCACTTGGGAACTTGTTAGAATTGCAAGTTATCAGGCCTCATCCCAGCCTTACTAATTCAGAAACTCTGGAGGCAAGGCCATCCTATTTGTGTTTAACAAGCCCTCTGGATGGTTATCAACCATGGTTGAATAACAATAGAATCACTAGAGAAACTTTGAAAAAAATACCAGAACCCAGGTCATATCCCATGAGATTGTTTTAAAAACTCCTCCATTAATTGTAATGTGTAGACAGGGTTGAGAATCATTTGTCTAGATTTTCTGTACTACATATACATACTACTGTGTATATAATAGTATATAATATACATTATTATTGAAAAGTATAAGATAGAGGTGTTTATATATATATATATATATATATATATATATATATATATACACATATGTATTTATATATGTGTGTGTGTGTGTATATTTTTTTTTGAATGAGAGTCTTATACAAGTGCCAGAGGTGGAAGGTTCCTTCATCTATTCATTATATATATATATATATATATATATATGAATGAGAGACTCCAGCATCTTTCAGTTTCCACTAATAATGTGTCAGTGAATATAAGTCTATTTCATTTTAGAGCAGTTTCTCTTAACCAGGGATGATTTTCTTCCCCAGGGAACATTGGACAATACCTGGAGCCTTTATTGCTTGTGACAACAGGGACGAGGGTGCTACTAGCTTGCAGTGGGTAGGGGCTGGTAAATACTGCTAAATATGTTACAATGTACAGGACACCTCTCCACAACACTGAATTATTTGGCCTCAAATGCCAATAGTGCTGAGGTTGAAAAACCCTGTTTCAGAGGGATACACAGTGTGCTATTCTAAGACAGTACTAGATTTTATCCAGTCTGTCCTTTGTGATTTGCTGACTTCATTTAATACCGACAGGCTATGAAGGGCTTGACAAAATGTGGGCTATATGGTTATTTCTTGTTTCTCTACACACTTTTCCAAAATTCAGTAAAGTAAGGTGCATGATTTTTGCTCCTTTTATTTTTCCATAGCAGTCAAACCAATGTTGGACATGTTAAAGTCTTAAAGAAAAGCCTGTTGAGTTGAATGGGATCTTCCCCAATCCCCACAATATTGTGAGATTCCATTGTATTTGTCTTTGGTTTTTGTTAAACCCTCAAAATAAAGGTTGGGTGAAATTCTTTCCGTCAATAACAAATGGAATTAACTGTAGAGTCTCGGCTGTATTGCAGAGTGAATGATTAAAAATCATTGGCAAATAGTAAGCTGCCTGCTATGACCTTTCAGCTCTTGGTATTTTGACTGACTGTCCCCTCTTTACAGTTTAGTGAAGTTGTAAACAGTGAGACATGAGACCTGCTGATGGGCCAGGCAGTCAAATACCAAATACGAAAAGGTCAGTGTCAAACTCTGCTTGCTGATATGACTCAGGCTGGCTTGGAGTTGGGTGGGCCTGTGACACTGTGGCTCTGAGCTGTTGACTTAAAAGGAAAATGACAAATGGTTCCATAGCAAAGGAGATGGAAAAATCTTCTGTTTGAATTCTTCTGGTAGATTTGAAAACATTTCTGGCTAATGCCATCTCTGGTTAAGGCCACACATATTTCAAGTAGAGAATGTTGTGATATTTGCTGCTTTAAAAGCTTTATCTGGGGTGGTGATTGATACTGTTCTTGTTCCCCCTCTTTTCTTCTCCCTTTTTCTAAGTATCTTGCAGATACTCACCTCTCTTTCACTCTGGTAACAAAAATCTCTTTGCCATGCTATTAAATATAGAGCCCTTGCTCAACTTTTTCAAAATTAGCTCTTTACTTTCTCTTTTATGTGTGTGTTTCATTTTAATTTTTGTCATCTTTGTGTTCACTGTTTTCTATTTCTTCTTCTTGCATCCTTTAACACTCTCTTGCTCCTTCAATACGTTCACTGCTTTCTTTCTCCAGCTTTGAGATGTAATAAGTCTCTCATACCAGTGAGCATTTATTTGTTCATTCACCAAACAGTGTGAGTGCCTAATATGAGCCAGGCCTTGTGTAAGCCCCCATGGGCCAAGGTATGGTTTCTACTATCTGGGTGCAATCAGTATAGTTGGAGGACTGACCCTAAGGAAATGTCACTGTTTCATTGTGCTCAGTCATGTCTGATTCTCTGAGGCCCCATGGAATATAGCCCACCAGCCTCCTTTGTCCATGGAATTTTCCAGGCAAGAATACTGGAGTGGGTTGCCAGGCCCTCCTCCAGGGGGTCTTCCTGACCCAGGATTGAACCTGGGTCTCCTGCAGCTCCTGCATTGACATGCAGATTCTTTACCCCTAGAGCCACTTGAGAAGCCCCATAACTGATTTATTAAACAGTGTGAATTCAATGGGATATAAACATGAGATAATTCTACTTTCCCCCAGTAACTGTCATTAACTATGTGCTCTCAAATTTCCACTCCCGTTTTCTTATCATATCTTGGACACAGCCCACATCTTTCTACTTTCAATCTATTGTAATACAGTGAACCTATCAGAATGGCTAAGAAAAAACCTGATTAAAAGAAACAGAGAAGGAGACATGTGCACTTTGGGCTTCCCTTGTGGCTCAGATGGTAAAGAATCTGCCTGCAATGCGGGAGACCTGGGTTCAATCCCTGGGTTGGGAAGATCCCCTGGAGAAGGGAAAGGCTACCCACTCCAGGATTCTGGCCTGGAGAATTCCATGGACTGTATAGTCCATGGGGTTGCAAAGAGTTGGACATGACTGAGTGACTTTACTCACTCACTCACTCAAAAGAAACAGAGCTACCATATGATCCAGCAATTCTACATTTGAGTATATACCCAAAGGTAAGGAAAATTGGATATTGAAGAGATATCCGCACTCCCATGTTCATTGCAGCTTTATTTGTGTCAGTCAAGATGCGAAAGCAACCTAAGCGCCTGTCCATGGATGAATGCATAAAGGAGTTTTGAGATATAACTGTTATTCATTCATGAGAAAAAAGGAAGTTTTGACATTTGTGATAACATAGAGGACATTATGCAAAGTGAGGTATGTCAAAGACAAATTCTGTGTATCCCTTTCATGTTGAATCTAAAAAAACTCATAAAGACAGGAAAATAATGATTATCAGGATCTAGGAATTACAGGAATAGGAGAGATGTTGTTTAAGGGTACAAACTTGCAACTAGTAGATAAATAAGTCCTGGAGATCAAATGTACACTATACAGAATATAGACATCAATATTGTGTTATAATCAATAAATTTGCTAAAAGAGTATATCTTAATTATTCCCATTGCAAAATAAGTGATAATTGTGTGACAGAGGAGCCTGGTAGGCTACAATCCTTGGGGTCGCAAAGAGTTGCACACGACTAAGCGACTAACACACACGTGATGTAATAAAGGAGCTATCACTACAATAGTCATCATATTACAATATATAAATGTATCAAATCAACGTGTAAATCTTAAATTTACAAAATGTTATGTCTTAAGTATTTCAATTAAAAACATACATATAATTAAAATAAAGCCAAAAGCAAAAAAAAAAAGGAAAAAAGAAAATCATAAAGATATAGAAATCAGAAAGAATTGGCAGATGGGACTGCCTAGTGGTATGAAACAGCATAAAGCATTTAGAAAACAGCATGAGGTAGATATTGGAAATAGTCGTATTTCAGACAATGGGATCTGAGCCTTAGGGAGCATCTTTCCCAATGTGACGCATGTGGTAAATGGTAGAGCTAGAATTTAGATCCATGTCTGCCTATCACCAATGTTAGTCTTCTTAACCTCTAAGACATGCTACTTCTTTGAAAGGTTTGATAATTGCTATAAGCATAAGGTCAATGTAAACATAATACTTATATTGGGTTGGACAAAAAGTTCATTTTTTTTCCCCCATAACATGGTACATAAAAACCCACATAGAACTTTTTGGTCAACCCAATATATATAAAGACACTTAGTTTGCATCTGGAGGAGGAAGGCAATATGAAACAGGACAGTGACTTTCAGAAAAAAGGGGACTGTATTTGAGCTGCCCTTAAAAAGTGGGGGCAATCATCAGGGTGACAAAGGAACACAAACAAAGGCATGGGTACAGATTTCTATTTCGTGGAATCTTAGGCCTTCTCTGGCAGCTCAGTCGGTAAAGAATCTGTCTGCAATGCAGGAGACCCGGTTTGACCCCTGGGTTGGGAAGATCCCCTGGAGAAGGAAATGGCAACCCACTCCAGCATTCTTGCCTGGGAAATTCCATGGACAGAGAGGAGCCTGGTGGGCAACAGTCCATGGGATCGCAGAGTTGGACACGACCGAGCAACTTTCTTTTTTTTTTTTTTTTAAACAGTGGCTGACTTTATTTTTCTGGGCTCCAAAATCACTGCAGATGGTGACTGCAGTCATGAAATTAAAAGACACTTACTCCTTGGAAGGAAAGTTATGACCAATCTAGACAGCATATTAAAAAGCAGAGACATTACTTTGCCAACAAATGTCCATCTATGGTTTTTCCAGTGGTCATGGATGTGAGAGTTGGACCGTGAAGAAAGCTGAGCGCTGAAGAATTGATGCTTTTGAACTATGGTGTTGGAGAAGACTCTTGAGAGTCCCTTGGACTGCAAGGAGATCCAACCAGTCCATCGTAAAGAAGATCAGTTCTGGGTGTTCATTGGAAGGACTGACGCTGAAGCTGAAACTCAATACTTTGGCCACCTCATGCGAAGAGTTGACTCGTTGGAAAAGACCCTGATGCTGGGAGGGATTGGGGGTGCAGGAGAAGAAGGGGACGACAGAGGATGAGATGGCTGGATGGCATCACCGACTCGATGGGCATGAGTTTGAGTAAACTCCGGGAGTTGGTGATGGACAGGGAGGCCTGGCGTGCTGCGATTCATGGGGTCACAAAGAGTCAGACACGACTGAGTGACTGAACTGAACTGAACTGAGGCTCAGTGGTGCATGGGCTCCATTGTCCCTTGGCGTGTAGAATCTTCCTGGACTAGGGATCAAACCTGTGTCTCCTACACTGGTAGGCAGATTCTTAACCACTAGACCACCAGGGAAGTCTGCCTTTGGAATTTTTATAGAGGTTACATTGAATTGAATTTGATAGTACATTACTTTGGGTAGTATGGACATCTAAACAGGTTTAGTTATTCTCATTTATGAGCATAGACTATCTTTCCATTTATTTGTGTCTTCAATTTCCTTCATCAGTGTCTTATAGTTTTCAATGTACAGGTCTTTAATTTCCTTGGTTGAATTTTTCCTGTGTATTTTATTTATCTATTTTTGATGCAATTGTAAATTAGATTCTTTCCTTAATTTCTGTTTCTGATAGTTCATTATTAGTGTATAGAAATACCACTGACTTCTATAGCTGCTGCTGCTGCTGAGTCGCTTCAGTCGAGTCTAACTCTGTGCGACCCCATAGACGGCAGCCCACCAGGCTCCCCCGTCCCTGGGATTCTCCAGGCAAGAACACTGGAGTGGGTTGTCACTTCCTTCTCCAATGCATGAAAGTGAAAAGTGAAAGTGAAGTCGCTCAGTCATGTCCGACTCTTAGCAACCCCATGGACTGCAGCCTACCAGGCTTCTCCGTCCATGGAATTTTCCAGGCAAGAGTACTGGAGTGGGTTGCCATTGCCTTCTCCACGACCGAGCAACTTTCACTTTCAAAGTATCACCAACAATTTCCTAGTATGTACAAAATGTTTAAGAATTTCTCCCTGTAGTCAACCTCACAAAAATAAACAGCCTTAGCATGCTACAATTCACATCAAATTGGGAAATTCAACAATTGACCATTCCCTTGGCTTGATTTTTTTGTCAGACACTTTGATAGTCATCTTAATTCTTGCAAATAGAATTATTGGCAACATTCCAGCTTAAACCTACATTTAGTGGTACTGTTCTGAAAGGCAGCATGCTGTTTTGTTGCCCTTTGTATATATGCAAACATGCTTCCTCAGTTTTTGAATTCTCAATTGAAGTTCACCAGTCCTTTTGACTCCTGGTGAAAGTCAAGTTTAGCTATGTGCCCAGCAGCCTTTATGAAATACTTTTCCACTGAGCTGTATTACACGGTTGCCACAAAATGGAAACTTGTTTCAGAATCATATCCTTTTTATCTTGATTTTTAGCTAAAATCTTTTATTCTTATACAGAATGATTGGAAAATTAGAGAATTAATTTCAGAATTTATAATCTCTAATGGCATCAGCTTCTCTTTCTCATGTTGCTGTATGCTCTTCTCATGTATGCTGTATGTAAAACTTAAAGCTATGGGATAGGAAGACTTGAGAGGTTACCTTCTGTTATTTTCATCCCACATTGAGACAGGTAAATAAAATAAGAACTATTATCTTTTTTTTTTCCTGGGGAGATAAATCATGCTTAATATTGTTAGAAGCTATCTTTGGCAATGGTATTTTCGTTTCTTTTTTCTTGCTATTATAGTAAGAAAGTAAAGCATTTTGGGGCTATTAGTTATCCCAGAAAAGTAAATCTTCCAGGCAACTGAGATTTACCCCTAAAAGATGTTGTTGACAATAGGTGAAATTCTGGCTAATGACAGTTGAGGACTAGTATATCTATAGATGCCAGCTGGACTGATCTTTTCTCCCCAATCTAATTGTATGTTTATTGAAACAATAAATACCATGAGGGCTCTAGTCTTTCATCCGGGATATTAACATATTACTAAATTAGTGATAAATTGTATCACTGCTAATTCTTTTGTTCCCAAGTCTAAGATTTAACACTAATTTAGAAACAGGGAGTGTATATTATCCGAATGCTCTGTTGCTGTATTTCTGACTAAAGTTTAGCTATGTATACATATTATAAAAGGCAGTTCAATGGACTGATTAACTGTAGTTAGAATCCTTCATAAGGTATGTTATACAGATATTTTAAAATTTTCATATGAAATACTATTTTATATTATATTAACTGGATTCTTACCAATTACATATATGATCTTGAAGAGTTAAATATCTTTTAGAAAAAGTTACATTAACCAGTTTTGGTAATCAGGTTAACATATAATGTCTTAAAGTTGTGTGCTATAAACTAGAGCCTCCATATTGGGTATCCCTGTCAATATGTTTTCCTCCCTACAAGCCATTTTTCATACTGGAGTCTCAGTAATGTTTTTATAAATATAAAACTGACGTTTTCATATCCTTTCTATCTCTTAAGGGTAACCTACACTGTAACCTACATAATATCAATGTGTGTACCTAAAACTTATAAGACTCTGTGTGATCTTGGCTCCTTGTAATCTCTTCAGTCCTCCAGTCACCCTCTGCCCTTTTCACACCACACTAGTCACACTGACCATCTTTTTCTGCTTGGCTCAGTGTTATGCTCCAAGCTTCTTCCCACATCAGGGTCTTTACAGTCGCTATTTCCTCTGTCAGAAAAGCAACCTTAGCTTTACTTCCAAATGTTTCATCTGGCCCATTCCTCCATATTGTTAAGATCTCAGACAAATGTGATCTTCTTAGGCCTCCCCCAATGTAGGAGTAGCCCCTATTCACTCTCCATCTAATTATAGCAATTTATCTTCTTCACAGTACAGCATTGTCTATCTCACGTTCAGTTCAGTCACTCAGTCGTGTCTGACTCTTTGTGACCCATGGACTGCAGCACGCCAGGCCTCCCTGTCCATCACCAACTCCCAGAGCTTGCTCAAACTCATGTCCATTGAGTCGGTGATGCCATCCAATCATCTCATCCTCTGTCATCCCCTTCTCCTCCTGCCTTCAATCTTTCCCAGCATCAGGGTCTTTTCCAGTGAGTCAGTTCTTTGCATCAGGTAGGCCAAAATATTGGAGTTTCAGCTTCAGCATCAGTCCTTCCAATGAATATTCAGGACTGATTTCCTTTAGGACTGACTGGTTTGATCTCCTTGCAGTCCAAGGGACTCTCAAGAGTCTTCTCCAACACCACAGTTCAAAAGCATCAGTTCTTCAGCACTTGGCTTTCTTTATGGTCCAACTCTCACATCCATACATAACTACTGGAAAAACCATAGCTTTGACTACACAGACCTTTGTTGGCAAAATGATGTCTCTGCTTTTTAATATGCTGTCTAGGTTGGTCATAGCTTTTCTTCCAAGGAGCAAGTATCTTTTAATTTCATGGCTGCAGTCACCACCTGCAGTGATTCTGGAGCCCAAGAAAATAAAGTCTGTCACTATTTCCATTGTTTCCCCATCTGTTTGCCATGAAGTGATGGGACCAGATACCATGATCTTTGTTTTTTGAATGTTGAGTTTTAAACCAGCTTTTCCACTTTCCTCTTTCACTTTCATCTAGAGGCTCTTCAGTTCCTCATTGCTTCCTGTCATAAAGGTTCCTAGACATTACTAGAATGTAAACTTTATAAGGGTGAAATCTTCTTTTTTAAAAATTAATTTATTTATTTGCTTTTGGCTGCCCTGAGCCTTCACTGCTGCTTTCAGACTTAATCTAGTTGTAGCAAGCAGGGGCTACTGTTTAATTGTGGTGAATGGGCTTCTCACCGCAATGACTTCTGTTGTGGCAGAGCATGGACTCAGGTGTGGCTTCAGTAGTTTTGGCTCGAGGGTATGTAATTTCCTTTTTTTTTTTTTTTGTACAGCCTTTGTCTGTTTTTTTTTTTTTTTTTTTAAAGAAGGAAAATGAGAGTGTTCCATCCTCTTCATTTTTTTGGAAAAGATCAAAATGGATAGGTATTAGCTGTCCTTCTGTTTAGTAGAACTCCCATGTGAATTTCTCTGGTCCTGGAATATTGTTTGTTGGGAGTTATTTTGTTTGCTTTTAGAAGTTAGTTCAATTTCACTACTAGTGATTAGTTTTGCAAGTTTTTCTTCTTAATTCAATCTTGGGAGATTGTATGTTTCTAGCAATTTGACCATTTCTTCTCAGTTGTCCATTTTGTTGGCTTATAACTGTAGTTTTCTCTTATTTCTTCTCTTTCATTTCCTTTTTGTGTCCTCTCTTCTTGGTGAACCTGGCGAGAGGTTCATCAATTTTGTTTAAACCAAAAGCTGTTTTTAAAATGTTTTATTGATGCTTTTAGTCTCTTTTTAGTCTCTTATTTCGGAGAAGGCAATGGCAACCCACTCCAGTACTCTCGCCTGGAAAATCCCATGGATAGAGGAGCCTGGTGGGCTGCAGTCCATGGGGTCGCTGAGTCAGACATGACTGAGCAACTTCACTTTCACTTTTCACTTTCATGCATTGGAGACAGAAATGGCAACCCACTCCAGTGTTATTTCCTGGAGTATCCCAGGGACAGGGGAGCCTGGTGGGCTGCCATATGGGGTCGCACAGAGTCGGACATGACTGAAGCAAATTAGCAGCATCAGCAGCAGCAGTCTCTTATTTATTTCTTCTTTCGTCTCCTTTATTTCCTTCCATCTTATAACTTTGGGCTTTGTTCCTGTTTATCTCATTAGTTTATATGGTAGGCTGCTGCTGCTGCTGCTGCTGCTAAGTCGCTTCAGTCGTGTCTGACTCTGTGCGACCCCATAGACAGCAGCCCACCAGGCTCCTCTGTCCCTGGGATTCTCCAGGCAAGAACACTGGAGTGGGTTGCCATTACTTTCTCCAATGCATGAAAGTGAAAAGTGAAAGTGAAGTCACTCAGTTGTGTCCGACTCTTCACGACCCCATGGACTGTAGCCTACCAGGCTCCTCCATCCATGGGATTTTCCAGGCAAGAGTACTGGAGTGGTTTGCCATTTCCTTCTCCATATGGTAGGCTAGGTTATGTATTTGAGATATTTATTGTTTCTTGAGGAAGACCTCTATTACTATAAACTTCCTGCATGGAATTTCTTTTGCTACATGTCATATATTTTGGAAAGTTGTTTTTCTATTTTCATTTGTTTCAAGGTATTTTCTGAGTTCCTCTTTGATTTCATTATTGACCCATAGGTTCTTTAGTAGTATGTTCTTTAATATCCGTGTTTTTTGTGCTTTTCCAATTTTTAAAATGTAGTTTATTTTAGTTTCACACCATTGTGGTTAAAAAAAATTCTTTTTTTTTTCATTTATTTTTATTAGTTGGAGGCTAATTACTTTACAATATTGTAGTGAGTTTTGTCATACTTGACATAGCTTCTACCCTCTTAAATTTGTTGAGACTTGTTTTGTGACCTAAAGTGATATATTCTGGAGAATGTTCCATGTGTACTTGAAAAGAATGTGTATTCTACTGTTTTTGGATGGAATGTCCTGTAGTTACCTATTAAACCAACTGGTCTATTTTGTCATTTAAGACTACTTACTATTGCCTAATTTATTTTCTGTCATCTATTTTTCTAGATGATCTTTCTGTTGATGTAAGTGGGGTGATAAAGCGCCCTGTTATTTTTATATCAATATCAATTTCTCCCTTTATATTTGTTAATACTTATTATGTTGGTGCAAACATAACTGTGGCTTCAAACTGTGAATTTTAAATCCTTATAATTAGACACAAACACATCTTTATTAATCAAAATAGTAACCATTACAATAAACACCATTTTCCCAATGAGAAATGTCTGTTTATTCCTGTAGCATAAAAATCCATGCTTTGGGATTTGACAAACTCTTGGAAAGCATTTTCTGCCTCCTGCTGGTTGTGGAAGCATTTTCTCTGCAAAAAGTTGTCAAGATGCTTGAAGAAGTGGTAGTCAGTTGGCAAGAGGTCAGGTGAATATGGCGGATGAGGCAAAACTTTGTAGCCCAGTTCTTTCAACTTTTGAAGTGTTGGTTTTGTGACATGTAGTTGGGCATTGTTGTGGAGAAGAATTGGGCCCTTTCTGTTGACCAATGCTGGCTGCAGGCATTGCAGTTTTTGTGCATCTCATCAATTTGCTGAGCATACTTCTCAGATGTAATGGTTTTGCTGGGATTCAGAAAGCTATAGTGGATCAGACAGGCAACAGACCACCAAACAGTGACCATGACCATTTTTGGTACAGTTTTGGCTTTGGGAAGTGCTTTGGAGCTTCTTCTTGGTCTAACCACTGAGCCAGGCATCACCAGTTGTCATAGAAAATCCACTTTTTACCACACATCGCAGTGCATTTGAGAAATGGTTCATTGTTGTTGCATAAAATAAGAGAAGACAATACTGAAAAAAGTTGTTTTTAATTTTTGTTTTTGATCAGCTCATGAGGTACTCACTTACCAACCCTTTTCACCTTTCCAGTTTGCCTAAAATACCAAATGGCCGTAGAATGGTCATCTTTGTGTTCTTTGACTACTTTTTGTGTAGTTGTAAGAGGATCAGCTTCGATGATTGCTCTCAATTGGTTGTTGTCAATTTCCGATGGCCAGCCTACGCTGGCTTACACTTCTCATCTTCAAGGCTTTTGTCTTCTCTGCAAAACTTCTTGAACACCACTGCACTTTATGTTCCTTAGCAGTTCCTGAACCAAATGTGTTGTTGATGTTACAAGTTGTCTTGGCTGCTTTATGACCCACTTGGAACTCAAAGAGTCACTTGAATTTGCTTTTTTGTCTAACATCATTTCCATAGTCTAAAATAAATATAAAATAAACAGCAAGTAATAAGTCATTAGCAAAAAAATAAAGCAAGAAATGTGCATTAAAATGATGTATAACATAACCACATTTATTTAAGAATGTATTCCAATATCAAATGGCAAAGTTCAACAATGCAAAACCACAATTACTTTTGCACCAACCTAATATTTATCCATTTAGTTGCTCCTGTATTATTAATAAGCATCTTAAGATACATTTTAAATCTTTTTATATTGATCTTCATCATTATATAATTTCTATCCTTTTTGTATGAATTTCATTTTAAATTCTGTTTTGTCTGAAATGAATATTGTTACTACTGCTTCCTTGTCATTTCTGTTTGAATGAAACTTTTCCCAATTCCCTCACTTTCAGTCCGTGTATGTCTTTACCTTTGATGTCTTGTTATCATATAGATGGGTCCTGTGTTTTTATTCAGTCAGCATCCCTATGAATTTTGATTGACATACTTAGTCCATTTTTATTTAAAGTGATTATTGATAGGTATGTACTCATTGCCATTTGGTTAATTCTTTTCTAATAGTTTTTGTTAGTGTTTCTTGTTTTTTTTTTCTTCTTTTAGTTTACTCACTTGTGGTTTGATGATTTTCATTGGTGGTATACTTGTGTTCCTTCTTTCCAGTTTTTGTATATATACTGTAGGTTTTGGATTAAGTTTCTACATAAAAATGACCTGGTTGCCTTATGGGATTTCCTTTGTTTGTGACTCTTTGTTTTCCTCTTGCTACCTTTAGAGTCTTTATCTTTTACTTTTGCAAATTAAATTATGATATGTCTCAGTATTGGTCTCTTTGGGTTTATGTTATTTTGGACTCTATGTACTTTCTGTACCTGTATATCTGTTTCCTTCTTCACATTTCAGAAGTTTTCATCCATAATTTTATTAAATACATTTTTGATCCTTTTCTCTTTCTCTTCTTCTGGGACCCCTATAATTCAAATGTTAGTATGCCCGATGACCTAGAAGTCCCTTAAATTTTCCCCCTTTAAAAAAATTTGTTTCACTTTTTGCTGTTCTGATTGGGTGAGTTCCATTATTCTGTCATCTTGATCACTTATGCATTCTTTTGTATCACTTCATTTCAGTTCAGTCGCTCAGTCATGTCCGACTCTTTGCAACCCCATGACCGCAGCACGCCAGGCCTCCCTGTCCATCACCAACTCCTGGAGTTTACCCAAACTCATGTCCATTGAGTCGGTGATGCCATCCAACCATCTTATCCTCTGTTGTCCCTTTCTCCTCCTGCCCTCAATCTTTCCCAGCATCAGGGTCTTTTCAAATGAGTCAGCTCTTTGCATCAGGTGGCCAAAGTATTGGAGTTTCAGCTTCAGCATCAGTCCTTCCAATGAACACTCAGGACTGATTTCCTTTAGGATGGACTGGTTGGATCTCCTTGCAGTCCAAGAGACTCTCAAGAGTCTTCTTCAACACCACAGTTCAAAAGCATCAATTCTTCGGCACTCAGCTTTCTTTATAATCCAACTCTCACATCCATACATGACCACTGGAAAAACCATAGCCTTGACTAGATGGACCTTTGTTGACAAAGTAATGTCTCTGCTTTTTAATATGCTGTCTAGGTTGGTGATAACTTTCCTTCTAAGGAGTAAGTGTCTTATTTCATGAGTGCAGTCACCATCTGCTGTGATTTTAGAGCCCCCAAAATATAAAGCCAGCCACTGTTTCCACTGTTTTCCCATCTATTTGCCATGAAGTGATGGGACTGGATGCCATGATCTTAGTTTTCTGAATGTTGATTGTATCACTTCAGTCAGTCAGTTCAGTAGCTCACTCGTGTCCAACTCTTTGTGACCCCATGAATCGCAGCACACCAGACCTCCCTGTCCATCACCAACTCCCGGAGCTTACTCAAACTCATGCCCATTTGAGTCGGTGATGCCATCCAGCCATCTCATCCTCTGTTGTCCCCTTCTCCTTCTGCCCCCAATCCCTCCCAGCATCAGGGTCTTTTCCAATGAGTCAACTCTTCTCATGAGGTGGCCAAAGTACTGGAGTTTCAGTCTCAGCATCAGTCCTTCCAATGAACACCCAGGACTGATCTCCTTTAGGATGGACTGGTTGGATCTCCTTGCAGTCCAAGGGACTGTCAAGAGTCTTCTCCAACACCGTAGTTCAAAAGTATCAATTTTTCAGTGCTGAGCTTTCTTCACAGTCCAACTCTCACATCCATACATGACCACTGGAAAAACCATAGCCTTGACCAGATGGACCTTTGTTGGCAAAGTAATGTCTCTGCCTTTTAATATGCTATCCAGGTTGGTCATAACTTTCCTTCCAAGGAGTAAGCGTCTTTTAATTTCATGGCTGCAGTCATCATCTGCAGTGATTTTGGAGCCAAAAAATATTGAGTCTGACACTGTTTCCACTGTCTCCCCATCTATTTCCCATGAGGTGATGGGACCACTTAGTCTGCTCTTAATTCTTTCTTGTGTATTTTTCATTTCAGTTATTGAATTCTTTAGTTCTGACTTGTTCTTTTGAACATTTTCTACTTCTTTATAAAAATTCTCACTGTATTAATCTATATTTTTCCTTAGTTCATTTAGCATTCTTATTACTAATGCTTTGAACTCTATCTGGTAAATGTTAATCTCTATTTTATTAATTATGTTTCTAGGTTTTTTTGTTCTTTTGTTTGAAAAAAATTTCACTGTCTTATAATTTGATTAAATTTCTCAGTCTTTATGAAATTACACAAAAAATTGCATATCCCAGTTGAAGTGTTATTGTCCTTGTTTGGAAGTGTCTATTGTGCCCATTGGCTTTGGTGAAACAAGTGAATGTGAAGTGTGCATGGATCCCAGAGTGTGCTGGCAGCTGTCACCTTGGTGAGAGGTGGGGCTGGAGATAGACTGGCCAAGTATAAGTAAATAAGAGCCAAGTGTAAGCTAGATCTTCTCCTATGCTCAGGAGTCATCAGCATGCTATTTGGAATGGGGCTGCATGCATAGGTACTGTAGTAGAAGTCTGGAGGATGAAGTCATAACCTGTTCCATTTCTTTTAATTGTGTGCACTGTCCCCAACCCTCGAGTAGAAACTTCTCCTTAGTGGGGAGGAGTGTGGATGAAGAAGGACCAGATTCAGCACCTGGTGTTGGTTGCAGCATGTGTTGGAATGGTCCTAGCATGCCTGTCAGAGCTCAAGATAGCTCCCAATCCACTGCCTCAGTGAGTGACAGCCCTTGTCAGGTATGAACCAGTTCCTTACCCCACAAATTCACACTTTCCTCAGCCATGGCAGCCCTTCCTCTAGTTGGGAAATGCACCTGTGTTAGAGGAGCTGGAAAAGGTGCTCAGCACAGGTAAGGGCACATGACGCAGTGGTCATGTGATACCCACCAGAGTCACGCAGTTTCAATTTGGTTACTCCGCTTTGTTTCAGGGAGTAAGCAACCAAGTACATGCTATTCAGGAGTGCAGTCTCAGTTTCTTACTGTCTTCCTGTCAGTCCCATGGTTTATCAAACCAGCAAAGGGGGCTCGTTTTCCCAGTGCTGGACACCAGAACTTATTGCCCAATATGTGGTTCAAACTGTCCGCTGCCCATGGATGATCACTGAGCCCATGATGTCACCCTCCTGTTCTGTGTCACCTCCTAAGGGGTATGAATCCCAACCTCATTACATCTCTTCCCTTCCTCGTCTACTCCATGTAGCTCTTTCTCTATAACCTTGATTGTAGAAAAGTCTTTTGCAGGTCTCCAGTGTGTTTTCAGTATATTTTGATGTAATCTTGGGTGGAATTGAGCACAGCATCCTTCTGCTCTGCCATCTTGACCTTCTGTATAAAGAGTAATATTGCATTCATTATTATAAATTGAACCACCCTTGCATTCCTGAAATAAACCATACTTGCTCATGGTATAAAATCATTTTAATATAAACTCAATTTACTTGCAAGCATTTTGTTGAATTTACTTGCTAACATTTTAGCATTAGGTTGCCCAGTATGCTACTGGAGAAGAGTGGAGAAATAGCTCCAGAAAGAATGAAGAGGCTGAGCCAAAGTGAAAACAATGCCCAGTTGTGGATGTGACTGGTGATGGAAGTAAGTCCAATGCTGTAAAGAACAATATTGGATAGGACCCTGGGATGTTAGTTCCATGAATTAAGGTAAATTGGAAGTGGTCGAAGAGGAAATGGCAGGAGTGAGCACCGACATTTTAGGAATCAATGAACTAAAATGGACCAGAATGGGTGAATTTAATTCAGATGACCATTATATCTACTACTGTGGGCAAGAATCCCTTAGAAGAAATGGAGTAGCCTTCATAGTCAACAAAAGAGTCTGAATAAGATCTTGGCATCCGGTCCCATCACTTCATGGCAAATAGATGGGGAAACAATGAAAACAGTGAGAGACTTTATTTTCTTGGGCTCCAAAATCACTGCAGCTAGTGACTGCAGCTGTGAATTTATTTATTTATTTATTTATTTTTTTGCAGCCATGAAATTAAAAGACACTTGCTCCTTGGAAGAAAACCTATGACAAACCTAGACAGCATATTAAAAAGCAGAGACATTAGTCTGCCAACAAAGGTCTGTATTGTGAAAGCTATGATTTTTCCAGTAGTCATGTATGGATGTGAGAGATGGACCATAAAGAAAGCTGAGTGCCGAAGAATTGATGCTTTTAAACTGTGGTGTTGGAGAAGACTCTCGAGTCCCTTGGACGGTAAGCAGATGAAACCCAGTGAATCCTAAAGGAAATCAATCCTGAATATTCATTGGAGGGACTGATACTGAAGCTGAAACTCCAATACTTTGGCCACCTGATGCGAAAAACTGACTCATTGGAAAAGACCCTGATGCTGGGAAAGACTGAAGGCAGGAGGAGAAGGGGATGACAGAGAATGAGACGGTTGGATGGCATCACCGACTCAATGGACATGAGTTTGAACAAGCTCTGGAGTTGGTGATGGACAGGGAAGCCTGGTGTGTGGCAGTCCATGGGGTCACAAAGAGTCTGACGTGACTGAGCAACTGAACTGAACTGATTTTGTTGATGTATTTTATAGCCATATTTAAAACAGATATTCATTTACAGTTTTCCTGTGATTTCTTTTGTAGGTTTAGTTTCTGTGTTATGCTGTCTTGTGTCTTGTGTTATGTTATGTGGGAAATAATCACCACTCTTATGTTTGGGGGAAGTCGTTTGTGAATAATTTGTAATAATTCTTCATTAAACATTTGGTCAAAATTATCCATTGCTGCATCTGGTCCTGGTCTAGTCTTTGTGGATAGTTTTTATTAATTACTCATTAATGTATTTTTTTTCATAAAGCTTTATTTGTATTTTTCTGTTTTCTTGAGATAATATAGATAGTTTTTGTCTTTCTAGGAATACGTGCATTTCATCTGGGTTATCCAATTTTTTTTACAAAAATTGTTCATATTTCCTTATAACCAGTTTTTTTTTTTGTTTCTGTAAAGTCTCTACTAATATACCTTCTTTGTTCATGATTTTAGTAATTTAACTGTTTCCCTTTTGTTCTTTGTCAGTGTAGTTAAGGAAAGTTTATTGATGTTGCTGATCTTTTGAAGCTTTTAGCTTGCTTGATTTCCCTTGTGATTTGTTTTTTGTCCCCATGGTTATTTAAGTGTGTGTTTCTCAAATTTCATATATCTGTGAGTTTCCCTAAGTTCTTTTTGTTATAGATTTCTAATTTTCATTTCAATATAGGTAAAGATGATACTTTGAATAATTTCCACACTTGTCAATGTATTGAGACTTCTCTTATGGCCTGTTACTTTGCAATATCTTCTGGAATGTGTTCCATACACACTTCAGAAGAATATGTATTCTGTTGTTATTGGGTGAATTGGCCTATTCATGTTTGTTGGGTTGTTTTACAGTGTTCTTCAAATCTTTTATTTCCTTGTTGATCATCTGCTTAGTTCTTCTATCCATTTTTTTTTGAGAGCTAATTGTTCTTTATTTTTCTTTTTAAAAGAAAATGGAGCACCTGTCAGTTTGCATTCCTTTGTGTCGAAATATTCTTTTTTTTTTCATTTATTTTTATTAGTTGGAGGCTAATTACTTCACAATATTGTAGTGGGTTTTGTCATACATTGACATGAATCAGCCATGGTTTTACATGTATTCCCCATCCCGATCCCCCCTCCCACCTCCCTCTCTACCCGCTCCCTCTGGGTCTTCCCAGTGCACCAGGCCCGAGCACTTGTCTCATGCATCCAACCTGGGCTGGTGATCTGTTTCACCCTAGATAATATACATGTTTTGATGCTGTTCTCTTGAAACATCCCACCCTCACCTTCTCCCACAGAGTCCAAAAGTCTGTTCTGTACATCTGTGTCTCTTTTTCTGTTTTGCATATAGGGTTATCGTTACCATCTTTCTAAATCCCATATATATGTGTTAGTATGCTGTAATGGTCTTTATCTTTCTGGCTTACTTCGCTCTGTATAATCGGCTCCAGTTTCATCCATCTCGTTAGAACTGATTCAAATGAATTCTTTTTAATGGCTGAGTAATATTCCATGGTGTATATGTACCACAGCTTCCTTATCCATTCGTCTGCTGATGGGCATCTAGGTTGCTTCCATGTCCTGGCTATTATAAACAGTGCTGCGATGAACATTGGGGTGCACGTGTCTCTTTCAGATCTAGTTTCCTCAGTGTGTATGCCCAGAAGTGGGACTGCTTGGTCATATGGCAGTTCTATTTCCAGTTTTTTAAGAAATCTCCACACTGTTCTCCATTAGCGGCTGTACTAGTTTGCATTCCCACCAACAGTGTAAGAGGGTTCCCTTTTCTCCACACCCTCTCCAGCATTTATTGCTTGTAGACTTTTGGATAGCAGCCATCCTGACTGGCGTGTAATGGTGCCTCATTGTGGTTTTGATTTGCATTTCTCTGATAATGAGTGATGTTGAGCATCTTTTCATGTGTTTTTTAGCCATCTGTATGTCTTCTTTGGAGAAATGTCTGTTTAGTTCTTTGGCCCATTTTTTGATTGGGTCATTTATTTTTCTGGAATTGAGCTGCAGGAGTTGCTTGTTTATTTTTGAGATTAATCCTTTGTCTGTTGCTTCGTTTGCTATTATTTTCTCCCAATCTGAGGGCTTTCTTTTCACCTTGCTTATAGTTTCCTTTGTTGTGCAAAAGCTTTTAAGTTTCATTAGGTCCCATTTGTTTATTTTTGCTTTTATTTCCAATATTCTGGGATGTGGGTCATAGAGGATCCTGCTGTGATTTATGTCAGAGAGTGTTTTGCCTATGTTCTCCTCTAGGAGTTTTATAGTTTCTGGTCTTACATTTACATCTTTAATCCATTTTGAGTTTATTTTTGTGTATGGTGTTAGAAAGTGTTCTGTTATTGAAAGTGAGACATTGAAATCTCCCAACTATTATTGTTGAATTGTCTATTTATCCATTCAGTTATGTCAGTTTTTACCTCATGTAGTTTAGCAATATGTGTCATTTGTATTTATATTTGTGATTATGTTTTTTTTTGATGCATTTACTCTTTAACCATCAGAAGATGTCCTTCTTTATCTCTAGTAACAATTTTTATCTTGAATTCTGTTTTGGGCTAATATTAGCATAGCCACTTCTTTTGCATTCTTTTACTTTTAACCTTTTTTTTTAAGTGAGTCTCACATAGCATATAATTTGATTTTTAAAAATCTATTCAGCCAAAGTTTTCCTTTCGATTTGAAAGTTTAATTCCTTCATATTCAGCGCAATTACTCGTAAAATAGGATTTATGTCTGCTACTTTGGTATTTATTTTCTATATACCATATGTTTTTGTTATTATATTCTTCCACTATTGCATTTTTCTTTGTTGAATAGATTTTTTAAACATACCATTTTCATTCTTTGCCACCTCTTTTAGTGTTTTTTCAACAGAAGGTTATTTTCTTAGTGATTGTTTTCTGAATTAAAATTAACATCCTTCTATTTAACAATCTATTTGGATAAAAGCAATGTATTTTCAGTTGTATGAAAAAGTTTCTCTTATGTATTTCCATTCTTTATACCTTCCTCTGTGCCTCAGTTATCATAAAATTAAATCTTTATACATTGTATATCCATCAATATAGATTTATAATTATTCCTTTATGTAGTTGTATTTTAAATCAGTACAAAAAAGATTTATAAGCAAAATATATTTATACTGCTTTTTATATGTGTGTATTTGTTTTCATCAGTGTTTTTTATTTCTTTATATGGATTTGAATTACCACCCAGTATCCTCTCATCTCAGTCGATAAGATTCTGTGTTGTTTGATGAGAAACCAATTGTTTATTTTATTGAGGATACCTTGTACAGTATATAAGGAGTGCATCTCTCGCAGTTTTCAAGATTTTCTTATTGTCTTTGGCTTTTATCTGTTTGATTGTGATTTGACTAGGTGAGGATCCCTTTGCAGTTTTACTGTATAGATTTTTTTAAGCTTCTTAAAAGTATTAACTAATATTTTGCATCAAATTTGGGAAGTTTTCAGTCATTATTTCTTTAGAATATTCTTTCTGCCTTTTTTCTCCTCTCCTTCCGAGACTTCAGTTATGTGTATGTTGGTATGCTTGATGATGTCCCACTGGTCTTCAAGACTCAGTACATTTTCCCTTATTCTTTTTACTTTTTCTCAGACTGAAAATCTCTGTGGATCTATCTTCAAGCTCTCTCTTCTTTCCTCTGCCTGCTCAAATCTGTTGAGCTTTAGTAGTGGATTTATTTCAGTTATTTGTCAGCTCCAGAGTTTTTATGTACTTTTTAATAATTTCTATTTCTTTGCTAACATCTTCTATCTGGTGAAAGGTTGTCTTCATCCTTTAAAAAATTCTTATGCATGATTTTCTTTCATTCTTGTGCATATATATAACAGCTGGTTTAAAGTTTTTGTCTACTAAATTTAATGTCTAGATTTTCTCAAGGATAGTTACTATTTACTTTTTATGTCCTATATATTTGCCATACATTCTTGTTTGTTTGCATGTTCTTTTGTTGTTGTTGTTGAAAAACTATGCATTTTAAATAATGTGTAAAATATGGATATTAGATTTTCCTCCTTCCCAAGGTTTTTTTTTTAATGTTTTGTGGTGATAGAGTAACTTTTCTGAATTAATTCTATAAACTCTATTTTCCTTGTGTATGGTCACTATTGTCTCTGCTCAGTTATGTTAATGATCAGCTAATGATTAGACACAGATCTTCTTTCATTCCTGGAAACTGTGAGACTCCCATTCTTGGCAGAGTGGCTTTTTGTTACTTTTGGGGCACATCTTCAACATTAAGCCAGTTGATAATTTTGCCTTGGTGTTCACTTTACATTTGTGTAGGACCTCAAGATCATCTAGAAGTCATGATTTAGGACCTTCATATGAGACTTAGGGCCTTAGGTCTTTCATCAGCATGTACAGCATTTGGCATGTGCACAGACTAATGCATGAACATGGTTATCTAGATTTCTGGGAAAACACTGGAGCTTCTCAAAGACTCCCCTGTATATCAAATTTCTCACCTTTTACTTTTAAAATTTTTATCTTATCATTTCTCCAACTGTTATCCATTCCGTTAAGCAGGCTTAATGTTAAACAATTGGCAAGATTCATTTTTAATAAATCCCCCCTCAGAAAAATTCTATTCACACTGAGTTATCTCTTATGTCAATTAAAGAGATTTCTAATGGAATATTCCAGAAAATCACTGAATAGGTCAAGTAATGACACTTCTTTGCAAATGGGGTTTGAAGGAGGTTCAACCCCATTCTACTCTCTCCAATAGATATCAAGCTTTGGATTTTCATTATGATTAGAAGTTGCTGGTTTTCAAGGCTACTGTGGAGATAGGGAAAAAGAATGGGACTAAGCAAAGTTAAAATGGCACAAAGATCATTGCTCTTATCAATATTCAAGCATTTTTCTTAAATAAATACTCAATGATTATTGCAGCCATTTGATTAATTTCCAGAGTTCTGAAAATTTTGCCAATTTTCTCGTGGTTTTTGTAGAGGTTATTTTTAAGGTAGGTAGTTTGTCATTCTTGCTGATGTAGCCATTTTTTTAAAAAGTCATCACTGAACTTCACTATCCACCCAATACAGTTTCTTGTTCTTATAGTTTGGTCACTATTCAAAATGTTTGTGAAAATCTATAACTGCAAACACTAATTATAAGTGGAAGTTGCATGTTGTAATGTGTTAGGAGATATAATGTGATGATTAAAGCCAAATTACAAAAGAAAAGTCTCACATATTATTTTGCCAAACTACTTTCTCAGAAAAAGAAGAGTATGCCAAGATAAGTGAATAAAGTATAAGGAAAGAAAATTTAAAGAAATGTAGCTACCTCCATAAAAGCTAGCATCATTCAAATATAGTTTCCCATAACTATAAATAGCCAGATATCAGTGAATGTAGAACATACAAACGAAATGGAAAAATATAATCAAAGGGAATGGTTAAATTATTGAAGTATTAAATATACTTCTTAATGGATTTACATAGTAGGATCCTAGCCAAACACCTGCTGTCATTTGCTATTTACACATCATCTACTGGACTTCAGAATCAGCATTGCTGGTGGGCTTTAGCAAGCCCTGGAGATTCAAAACCAACAATCTCCTCAACCAGACGGTGCTATTCCTAGATACCCATCTGAGACTAGAGACAGCTCTCTCAGTGACGATGGGCGATACTTGGAGGAGAAGGACTTTACCAGGCTAAGCTTTTGCTGAAACAACATGGTGCCATAATTCTGTGACTTGTCTTGAGATCAGCTCCTGGAAATAAGCTATTCATTTGCATGGAATTTTTAATTTCTTTTCATTTTGTTTTTTTTGGCCGTGCCACACAGTATGTGAGATCTTAGTTCCCTGAACAGGGATTGAACCTGTGGCCCCTGCATTGGAATCACATAGTCTTAACCACTGAAACTCCAGGGAAATCCCTGAATGGAATTTTAAAACAATGGAAACAAACCACTCTCCATTGATGTGGAGCCTTTTGTGTAGCAGATTTAAAGTTGTGTCAAAAGTTAAAGCAAGAATACTAATATTTTTAAAATCAATGTTCTCATATAATTCATCATTTAAGCATTAAACTGCCACCATTTTATATATTCTCCTATAGGAGCATACATATTTTCTTACTTTCTTTAGACCTAGAGGGATCGGGTGGAGAGGGAGGTGGGAGGGGGGACTGGGATGGGGAATACATGTAAATCCATGGCTAATTCATTTCAATATATGACAAAAACCACTGCAATGTTGTAAAGTAATTAGCCTCCAACTAATAAAAATAAATGGAAAAAAAAACCTATTGTGCAGTAGCATTCATACTGAGAAGTGGATAAAATATGTATGTACCATTCAGTAAAGTATCACATAGTACACATCCAGGCAACCACCACCCCAGTCAAAAAGTAGAATATTTTCCACACCCCAGAGATCTTATTTGACTTTTCTGTTTAATGAGTGAATTGCAGTTGAATTGCAGTGAATTTTGTTAAATGATTTCATGACAGTTTTAGAAATAAATGTATTTTGGTAAGAAACAGAGATGTTGTGAAACCAGATTTACGAAATGATATTAGTATAGACATAGGAGTCAGGATCTGACCTTGAACACATAAATCTGGTGGCAGAGGAAATAGATCAGTATGTTGGTAAAAATGGCATAAAAACAGAGGAAAATATTGTGTGTGATTGAGTATTGAACTTGCCCACACCTTCAGGGAATAACAAAGACTCAGTTTCAAACTGTGGAAAACTGAGTAGAAATGTAATAGGACAAAGAAAGTAACACTTTCTTAGTCTGAGATGTGAGCTAATTGGATTTTACTGATACCTGCTACAGTACAAGACTGTAGAACACTTGACTTCCACAAACTCACATCATTTATCTCTAATAATGCTGTTTTGTACTCATAAATAAGCTCAGTTTCACCCAATTCACAAATTAACACATAGCATTTAATATGTGCCAGGCATAGTTCTAAGCATTTTGCACATACTAACTCATTTCTTCCTCTCAGCTCTTTAAGAAAAATGGAGAAACTGTAGATGGCAAAGGTGGGACTCAAATTCAGAATGGCTGGCACATTCAGAGTCTGTTCTGGGACTATTAAGTTTTTCTCTCTCCATCTAAGGAAAATTGTGGTTCCCTGGTAAAAATATTGGACTTTCTTTGATTGTTATCCATAGCACATATTCATGTTAATAGCTTGATTATGAAGACTAACTCTTTTTTACTAGAATTAACAGTATTTTAATATATGATAGCTATCAATATAGAGAAGAATATATCTGAGTTTTTTGTTGTCACATGAAATATATATGAAATTTAAACATTTTTGTCTAGGAAATATTTTCTCATGGGTATCAAAATTTAATGAATACAGAATGTCTTTATTTTTCAAGATATTTGAAAAGGAGTATATTGATGAACTTGTATAAGCAGTTTTTATTAGCAGTATGGTAGAAAGCCCTTCCTCAGTATGATACTAATAACATTTGGTGTCACTGCTTTGATTAATGTTAAGGGGTTAGTAATTTTACCACCATTGCTTTTGCACCCTCCATGAAAATGCCAACACTTGGAAATAGGCAAGGAATATCTCAGCATTACTATGAAACCAATGTTGACCTCTTAGACCCCAGGAAAATATCTCTGGGAAAATACCAGAAATACAAAGACCATAGTTTTAGACTAAGGCAACTAAAATCCATTCACTTTATTTTTGTCCTATTTGGGAACAGTTACTCTTTTCTGTAAGCTTTGTTCTCACTTTTGTCTCAGGGTCATATTTGACTTGCAGCCACCTGCCCCTCTTGCTTACAAATTTAGTTCTCCAGACTGCCCATTCCTATACCCAGACACTCTTTGCATTTCCTGGGAGAAAAAACAAACAAACACCAAAAAACACCTTTGTGCCCAAAGCCCAGAAGATAAGAACTCCCTGACTTAAGTTGAAGTCCCTCCCTTGACTTCTTACAACATGAATTGCTTCTAGAGACCCTGAATTCCTGACTGCCTGGCCCTGTATCTCGTTATATGCTTATTCCTCTCTTGAAGTTTGCCAAGCAAATCTGGTGAATAGTGAGAGACAGATGGTAGGAAGAAATAAGAATTAAGGTTGATAAAATAGAGAACAAAAAAGGAGTCTCCTTGGTCACTTGTAAGGAAGTAAATCCTTCAGTCAGACTGCTCTCTCACGATTGTGTCAAGCTGAGTTGAATTATTACTAAATACTTGGCCACTAATGGTCACCTCCTGTGACTTTTAGGGATTGGAAGTGTTTAGTTATTCTTTGTTTTTCTTTCTTTCTTTTTTTTGGTTATTCTGGGTGTTTCTGGCTGAGTGCAGGCTTTCTCTAGTTGTAGTGAGTGGGGACTGCTCTTCCTTGCAGTGTGTGGGCTTATTGTGGTGGATTCTCTTGTTGCAGAGCATGGGGCTCTAGGGCATGCAGGCTTCAGTAGTTACAGCTCCCCAAGTCTAGAACACAGGCTCAGTACTTGTGGCGCACGGGCTTAGTTGCTTGGTGGTATGTGCAATCTATCCGGACCAGGGATCGAACCCATGTCCCCCAGATTGGCAGGCGGGTTCCTATCCACAGTGCCACCAGGGAAGTCCTGTTAAGTCATTTTTAGGAGTTTGTACTAACAGGAAGAACAAAAAATGAGAGAGTCCAGTCTTTTCTCCACCTACAGGCAGATTTCATGGTAGTTAGCTTACTGTGACAGATAAATTTGATGTTGATATTTCTGTTCCATTCCTTATGGCTCCTCACTGTGTCTGCACAGTTTCCCCAAGAGCAGCTCTCTGTTATGTACTACTGAAGAACTATATTTTGCAGGCAATATGACCCAGTTCTGACAACATTAGGGGGCATGCTAGGACCTCAAATTATAGCAAGCAGAGGTGTAGATGGGAAGGAAGTCTGACTTGGGCAAATGATAACCTTCACCCATGCCATTCTTTTATCATCATCATTAGGATCTTTTGTCCATAGAATTTAAAATAAAATTTTAAAAGCTTTTACTTTTCCCCTTTCTGTTTCTAAAAAAGAAACAGTCAAGATTTGAGAGCTGGCTAAAATCTATTTTTAGATTATAAGAGGTTTTGACACCTGCCAGCATATTCAATTACAGTAAAGGCATGTAGAGTTATTTTATCTAATTCTTAATATTTACTATATTGACAATGAAAACATTAAGCACTTGCTAGGTGAAAATCTATAAGGGCTGTGGGAAACCAAAGTAGTAACTAATATATGAACCTTCCTCTCAAAAATCTCAAACTGAGGTGAGAGGTAGGAAATAGAGAGGAGGTAGGTAGGTAGGCAGGCTTCCCTGGTAACTCAGCTGGTAAAGAATCCACCTGCAATGCAGGAGACCCGGTTTTGATTCCTGGGTTGGGAAGATCCCCTGGAGAAGGGATAGGCTACCCACTCCAGTGTTCTTGCCTGGAGAATCCCATGGACAGAGGAGCCTGGCAGGCTGCAGTCCATGGGGTAGCAAAGAGTTGACATGGCTGAGTGACAAGCATGGTACAGGTAGGTACGTATTAATTCCTTGTGATAGAAATTTGTGAATGCAGAAAGAGATACATACAGACTCAGTATGGTACCAGCCTACCTCATGGTTCTAAGTATAATATTGGTGGTGGATGGAGCTGTCTCAGGTGTGTAGTGTTTTCCAAATAAGCCCTCCCAGGTACTCAGTCACAAGGACTGGTGGTTGATGAAGAATCTGCTTTTTAAGTGCTGACCCAGGTAGTATGTGTCCACTGCCAATAAATATCAGACACTTGGATATAATCAAAATCAGTCTTCAGAGATGAATTTTAGTCTTTCCCTAACTCTCAGTAAAGTATTGCAAGTCGTTAAGTCCCATCTAAGAAGGAGCTACTTATGTTCTCTTGGGCAACACCATTGAAAAATCATTACAAGAGGATTTGTTACTTTTAAGGTAAGATCTCCAACTCTAAACAGTAATTATGCTGTGATCATTAATACTGAACAACTTGCTAAAACATTAAAAATTTTTTTCTAGTTGGGTCATTAACATCATAAAGTGCAATGGGGATCAAAGTATTGCCTGGAGTGTCTCCTCTCTCTAGGAGATAAGTGGCATGGGCAAAAATCAAAGAGAACTTCATCTTCTTTCTCACTCAGCTTTGATTTGGAAAGGAGGTAGTTAAGTTACATCCAGAAAGTGGCAGTTAGAAAACTTGCCTTTTATTGCATGCTTTTGCTGCAGCAATTACCTCAGCTACAAATCTCATTTACAGAACTCTTTGAAAGTGCTATCTGGACGATGGCAGAATACACTGGAAATCAATGGAGGGTGATTTCATTCCCAAATTGAAGTTACCATTTAATAGTCAGGGAAAAAAACACACACTTGCACACCCCAACCTCCTTCTTATTCATTAATAGATTCCTCAGTAGCAATTATGAGGCTCAACTTTCACAAATTCAATTACTTCTTGAAAAATATGAATTATAAACACTCTTTACCAATTGAAATGCAATCACATCCTAGCTTCCAGAAGGAAAATAGACAGGAACTGTTGGAAATGATCCTAATCATGATGCTAATAAGTAACAGCCCAGTATGTAGTCTGCAAAACAGGCCAGTGCCTGCTTCTCTGTACCTACTATTATATGATGTTTTCTTTCCTGATGTATAGTATCCTAGCAACCATCATGCATGTTAGTCCTAATGGATCTAAAAATGATGCAGTGGGAAATTTGTCCCTAAGGATCTCATGCTCCAGGGAGGGACACTTTCTCCTTGGGGCGGGGACGGGGGCAGTGCATGTCAATAGCAAAATAGATGTGTGGGGATTAAAGTCCTTTTCTTTGATCTGAGATTTCATTGCCCTTCCTGATCCCGTATAGTCAGAGGGCCTGTAATCCAGGTTTAATCTAAATATTGATAGATGGCGGTGCTGCCAAAAGATCCTAATTCCACATGAATATTCACAGCAGAAGAGCCAGGGGATATTGCCTGCTAGAGATGACCTTAAGTCTAGCAAAAGTGGACACTGACAATGGCTCTAAATTTCCACCTTATTTACTATTCATTGCTTTGAGTTAAGACAGGAAGGATGCTGTCAAAATTTTCATATAGCCCGTCATTGGTAAGGCTTTAAGTTATTTTCAGCCATTCTCATCTTACTGTAAATTAGATTAGATATCAACTTCATTAGGGCCATCTAATCAAGGTTGGATATTTTTTTTTATACAGAATAAGATTTAGAACTAAGGATAGGGCATAAGAGGCAGAGAAAAGCCAAAAGAAAGAAAGCTAGAGGGAAGTCCCCCTTTAGCCCAGGTTCTTCCAAGTTAGGAATCAGTTTGTATCAGGGACTTTTCCAGATACGCCCTGGGTCTTGAGGTAGACTGTACCTGAAGGAGTATGGAGTCTGCTGTAAATTTGAATGGTCCATTAATTTCACAATGGTGTCAGGGAAGACATTTTATAGCTAAGTAAAATAGTACTAAATGTTTGAGAATGTCTTTCCATCCTGGCCTTGAACTCACTTCCCCAACTCCATACTCCCTTCATTTCAGCCATAACATACTTTCCATCATCACTGAGAACAGCCCTGATCAATGATCCTGAATTCTGATCTTTCTCTCTAACCACAATATTCTGGGCTTCTCTGGTTCTTTACCACTTAGTCCCCGCTCAGTGCTCTCTTTTTAGTCCCATCATCACCTTCAAGCCCTTAATTAGTTCTCATTCTCCCAGCTCTTTGCCTCCCACTGTGGTTTGCCTTCATACTCACTTGGGCTCTGTGGGCAACTGTTTTGATGATGTGCTCACTAATATCCTGGGATTCCTTATCAGCAATCTGTCAGAATTCCTGCCTTACCAATCCAAAGCTTGGATACCCACCCACCATCCACTTCTTTTGCTTCTGAGGTGCTATTTCTAAGGAAAGTCACGAAAGTGTGATGATCTGATTCCCTATGGCCATGCTAGATCATTTCTGCTGCACCTTCTTAGCCTGTTCATCTACACTTCTTTTCATGACTTGCTTGCTCCCTTTGCCATTTATTCATTCTTTTGACAAAGTTTTATTTTGTTTTATTTTTGGCAGGTGGATTCTTTTTTTTCCCATTTATTTTTATTAGTTGGAGGCTAATTACTTTACACTATTGTAGTGGGAAAACCCAGAGGGATGGGGTGGGGAGGGAGGCGGGAGGGGGGATCTGGATGGAAAATACATGTAAATCCTTGACAAAGTTTTATTAACTGATTATTACATTTTATCTATGGCTGAAGCACCAAGGGTATGATAAAAATCAAGACTGACAGGGAACCTTCCCTTAGTAAAGGAGTGATGGAGTGAAGGAAACTAAGTGATGGAGTTTATCATTTAGTGAAGTAATGTGGAAAATAAATATGTTTTTAAAAGCAACTTCATAAAAGCAAGTTCTCTGCAGGAGGGTAAGTGTAAGATGACCCGAGATAAGAACAGGCTCAGAATGTTCAAAGGACTAAATGAAAGTCGGCGTAGGTGGACTACAAAGGGAAAGAAAGAGAGAATGTAAGATCACAGAGATGGTTAAGAGGCCATGAAAAAGACTTAGGATTTCATTCCACTTTCAGCGGGAATCCATTGCAGAATTCTAACCCAAGGAGTGACATTTTCTGATTTATATTTTGGTAGGATCACTCTTGCCTCTGTGTGGTAGATGTAAGAAGCAAGTGTGGAAACAAAGAGAAGAAAGACACTAGTGATAAAACAAACAAATGAATACAACAAAACAGAATCAGACTCACAGATATAGAGAACAGACTAGTGGTTACCATGGGGAGAGGAGTTGGAGGGGGGAGTGCATGAAGGGAGAAAGGGGTTAAGAGTTACAAGCTACCAGTTATAAAATAGCTAAGATATAAGGAATGCAATGTACAGCACAGGAAATGCAGCCAATATTTTCCACTAATAACTTTAAGTGGAGTGTAATCTATAAAAATATTGAATCACTATGTTGTACACCTGAAACTAATATAATATTGTAAATCCACTCTACTTCAATTAAAAAATCCAAATGAGGGATGATGTTGGTTTGGATCAGGATTGTAACAGTAGAGATGGTGAAAGTGTGTAGATTCCATTGAGAAAGTCAAAGGCTGAATGATATGCTTAAGGTCTAATAAAATGACAACTGTTCCCTTTACAAGTCATATATAAGTTGGTATTTTGCTTCATCTGAAGGAGAGAAAGTGCATTTTCTGTTGTAGCTACTCCTCCACACTTTGGTCCTAGCTCTGATGCACTTGTGGGGGGTGAAAAAAAAAGAGAAATACCATAGCATAACATCTCTTATCTCTTTGAGTACCCTCTTCCTGTCCTTTTCCTGGTTTCAGTCTCCTTCAATGCCCTGCACCTATTTCTTGTCTTTCTTCCCATATGGAAACTGTGAATGTCTTGCCTCTTCTGTCCACGGAGGTGAATCCCAGGTAAGAATCTCAGTAACTGTAAAGAGCCATGAAGAGAGAGGCTGTTGAGCAGAGTTGGGGACAGGCAGTGTCTCTAGAATCCTTCCCAACAAATTCTATCTCACAGAGTTCAGTGCCTACTCCTGATCTAGGTCTCCAAGAGTCTTTTTTTTAAACTACCATTCCATGGTCAGTGATAGAAATACCAGACTTCTTGAAAAAATAAGTGTTCAAAAGAGCTAGCAGACCCCATCCTGTTATTTTCTATTTGTTGAGCACTGGAAAAGTTTTGAAGGAGATAGAAAATTGATTCTGATCTCTGCATTTACCCTGAGCTTATTCCATCCCTTATTTAGCCAGCTCCATGCAGCACCAACGTTAATGTGTATTACCTTGCTAATCTCGACATCACATCTGTGAGCCACATCAATAGTCAGATTTCTCATTTTCCAGATCAATCAATCAACACATATTTTTAAAAGCCTGGACTAGTTTTACCTGCCATGGCCTATGTTTTGGCCTACAATACAGATGTGTGAGCTGTGATTCCCATATGTGGGATACAAGCTGAAGGCACGAGAAACAATTAGAGAGCAAAGCAGCAATTGACCACGTGCTAACCTGGATCATTTAGATTCTAATTTTAGCCTGAGTTTTGAGATGGAAACATCAATTTTTATTTCACATTGAACTCTAGACTGTTAGACCTGGGCACTTCAAGTCTCATCTACTCAGTTCATAATGATCTAGATTCTGAGACCCCGACAGATGAAGTAAATTAGCTGTGGTCACAGGCATGTCAGTGGCAGCATCAGCACAGAAACCCAGGTAGTCTTCAAATTTCAGTCCAGTGTTGTATACATTCCAAGAAACTTCCCCACCAGTCATATTCTTAGTGTGTTTTTCTGTTGTTCAGTTGCTCAGTTATGTCCGACTCTTTGCAATTCTCTGGACTGCAGCACACCAGCTTTCCCTGTCCTTTACCATCTACCGGAGCTTGCTCAAACTCTTGTCCATTGAGTGGATGATGCCGTCCAACCATCTCATCCTCTGCTGCCCCCTCCTCCTCCTGCCCTTAGTCTTTCCCAGCATCAGGGTCTTTTCCAATGAATCAGCTCTTTGCATCAGATGGCCAAAGTATTGGAGCTTTAGCTTTAGCATCAGTCCTTCCAATGAATATATAGGGTTGATTTCCTTTAGGATTGACTGGGTTTCAACTGCTTGCAGTCCAAGGGACACGAGAGTCTTCTCCAACACCACAATTCTTTGGTGCTCAGCCTTCTTTATGCTCCAACTGTCATATCTGTACATGACTACTGGAAAAAAAACATAGCTTTGACTAGACGGACCTTTGTTGGCAAAGTCTTTTTAATATGCTGTCTAGGTTGGTCATAGCTTTTCTTCCAAGGAGCAAGCATCTTTTAATTTCATGGCTACAGTCACCATCTGCAGTGATTTTGGGGCCCCCAAAATAAAGTCTGTCCATTGTTTCTGAACTAATG
Source organism: Odocoileus virginianus (assembly GCF_023699985.2). NCBI lineage: Eukaryota > Metazoa > Chordata > Mammalia > Artiodactyla > Cervidae > Odocoileus > Odocoileus virginianus. The sequence goes on along the minus strand of NW_027224264.1, from coordinate 4,321,016 downwards.
GAAAAAGCTCAACCCTCAAAAAACTAAGATCATGGCATCTGGTCCCATCACTTCATGGCAAATAGATGAGGAAACAATGGAAACAGTGTTTCTCTATATAGATGCATTTTATTGGCCATTTGGCTGTGATTCTATTAATCCAAGGTGAACATCTGCAGTTTCTTTTGCCATTTAAGCATCTCACCCAGGAATGACTTCGTTTCAGATGTCCTAAATCTAGGGCCCAGTGTTGTGTGACAGAGGTCCCTGAGATACATATTCAGCTGCTCTCAGGATCTGTCAGTAATCTCCAGGCTCTGCTCTGTGCTCACATAATTAATCAACAAGGGATTGACAGTCAGCAACATTTGTGGGTCAGACTTTGAGCTGGGTTGGAGGGGAATTGGTCCTTATTGGGCAGGAAAGCTCAGTCTAATTGGGAAGACATGTATGCTATTCATGATGGGGATGTTCCTATAATAGAGATACAGTCCCTAATTTCAACAGGTTTATAGTTTGATTTAAGCAAAAAGGAAAACAGAAAAAATGAGTATCCAAATAACACACACACACAAGCACAAGTACAGATATATTGTGGTCACATGTGCACGCTCACAGCAAGTTGTCACCTATCCAGAAGAAATAACTGCATTGAGTAAATCCATGAATTGGTGTTTTATGTTGTTATTTTTAAAAGTATTAAGTGTTTAAGCAAATCAATATATCCTAGTTAATGAGGAAGCTGGCTGAACTTGAGTTTCATTGTTCTCAGTTAATATAGTCTCATAATTTTGATGAAGACAGATCATTTTACTTAAGGAAATGTTTACCTTACAGCAGGAATGTAGTTTGAATCTATTCTTGAATTTCCTCTGTGTAGATAATATGTAGTGTTTAACCAGGAATGAAACTAGGTGTGAGTTGTAAAGAAACTGGTCTTTATTGAGCACCTGCTATATCCAATTCACTTTGTAGAAATTATCCTAACAACAATGAGATGACTGACGCTGAGATGGGATTGGAAAGCAGACCTCTCTGAGTTAACCTCATGCTCCAGCCATACATTTTGAATACTAAATTAATACTCTGTTTAGTTTCTGACAATTGGGAGTAGGGTGGGAGAAATGGAGCTTTCCAAAAACCTTGGGAAGAAAATGTAATCTTTTAAGTTATTTTTAAAACTATTTTCAGTTCAGTTCAGTCACTCAGTCATATCTGACTCTTTGCAACCCCATGAACCGCAGCACGCCAGGCCTCCCTGTCCATCACCAACTCCCGGAGTCTACCCAAACTCATGTCCACTGAGTCGGTGATGCCATCCAACCATCTCATCCTCTGTTGTCCCCTTCTCCTCCTGCCCTCAATCTTTCCCAGCATCAGGGTCTTTTCAAATGAGTCAACTCTTCGCATCAGGTGGCCAAAGTATTGGAGTTTCAGCTTCAGCATCAGTCCTTCCAGTGAACACCCAGGACTAATCTCCTTTATGATGGACTGGTTGGATCTCCTTGCAGTCCAAGGGACTCTCAAGAGTCTTCTCCAACACCACAGTTCAAAAGCATCAATTCTTTGGCACTCAGCTTTCTTATAGTCCAACTCTCACATCCATACATGACTACTGGAAAAACCATAGCCTTGACTAGATGGACCTTTGTTGACAAAGTAATGTCTCTGCTTTTTAATATGCTGTCTAGGTTGGTCACAACTTTTCTTCCAAGGAGTAAGCGTCTTTTAATTTCATGGCTACACTCACCATCTGCAGTGATTTTGGAGCCCCCCAAAATAAAGCCAGCCACTGTTTCTGCTGTTTCCTCATCTACTTGCCATGAAGTGATGGGACCAGATGCCATGATCTCAGTTTTCTGAATGTTGAGCTTTAAGCCAACTTTTTCACTCTCCTCTTTCACTTTCATCAAGAGGCTCTTTAGTTCTTCTTCAATTTCTGCCAAACGGGTGGTGTCATCTGCATATCTGAAGTTACTGATATTTCTCCCGGCAATCTTGATTCCTTCTTGTACTTCATCCAGCCCAGTATTTCTCATGATGTATTTTGATAGATGACAAATATTGTAGATAATGGATAAATTCAAAGAGATCAGCATATTTAATCAAAAGGTGAATTTGCTTTTAATGAACTTGTCTAAGGCCTTTAGTTGTTTCTGGCCAAAGAGTGGACTGTTTGCCTGGTTAGTATTCATCAGAAGGCAATTATTTTTCAGACTTAAACTTCCTTTGGTTGAGTACATGTAATTACTATACTTTTATCCAAACCAAGATTTTGGATAATAATAAGAGTAAAGAGAGGCCATGAAGTAAGATATGAGCTAAGATTCAGAGAAATTTCTGATTAGCTTCAGACAATGAGAGTTCTAGTTAAACCATGAAAATTTGGATTTAAAGGCAAGTGTGGAGGGGTGTGCATCATAGCTTTTGTGAAAAGCAGCTTTAGAGTATTGACAAACTCATCATGAATTCTCATTTGGTAATACACTCTCTTGAGTGGTAATGTGGGAGATCTCAAGTCTCCATGAAGAATATTTGCATTATAACATTTTAAATCTTTTCTTTATAGATGAATTTTTAGTAAACTCTCACTCACCTGTGTCACTGTTGCAAACATAAAGTATTTATACAAAGTTAGCCTTTTCAAAAGCTCTGATGTTGAGGAACTGAGGAGGGGAGATCAAGGAGAAAAGTCACTCCACTCTTCTCCTTCCAAGGGTGGGAGACATTGGTTTCCAATGGAACTTTTCGACCTGCTGTTTTTTTTTTCTTGATAAGTCAATAATATTATCACTTGAAATTCAAATAGTTAGTCATTTGGTTACATTATATTCCAATAAAGTCCCAATTAAATTGAATCCAGTTAATTTTGACCCTTAATTACACAGAATTTTGGTTCATTGCCATTACTTGTCTGTGAAAAACAAATAAAAATAAGTAAAATGATATCATATCAGGAATTTAGTGAGACAAAAATATCCTTATATGATATTCTGTGCTCATTAAAATTGCAACACATTGTTCTATCATTTTCCTCATTCTGAAGGTCCTGGATAGTAAATACTGATATTCACCCTGAAGAAGTGACAAGGAATTATTCCGTTGTATCCTTTAGATTCTAGGTTCTAAAGCAGAGAAGTGTGCTGAGACATAATGGAAAGATTTTCCAGCAAAAATGAAGAGTGAAATTACAAAGTATTTTCACAGGGTGCAACAGAGCCTTGGCAGGTTAGAACAGTGGACTGAAACTAAGAAGATAAAGTATAATAAAGGCTAATGAGAAGTTCTGTACACAATGCCTCCTCCCTCCAAAAAAGAAAAAAAAAAAAAAGATTAAACTGAGGAAGCTGAGGTCGAAGTGACTGCTTGTGAAAAAGCCCAAGAGTTTTAGCTGACTCTGGTGGTAAAACCAGTGAATGCTGATGTTTTGACCAAAAAGCTAATGTAATCTGAGAGTATGTTATATCATTTCTAGGTTACAGTCCCACTATTACCTGTGCCGGTCAGATGAACTACATAATATGGAGTTTGTGGGGGACTTATAGGGAGAATATTGGTAAACTGAATGATAAAGAAAGATGACCTTGATAACCTACGGTTTTTATAAGAAATGGCTGAAGAAAACTAGCGAGTCAAATATGAGTTGCAGTAGAAGGCAGATAGCCCTTTTGTAACTTAGGAAATGCTAACATGTAGAAGACAATAGATTTATTTTTTTATAGCTCCAAATGGTCTCACTCTGATCAATAGACTTTAAAAGATGGGAACATTTCTGGGTTCTATGACTTGATTCTTGCATTCTGCAGGGAGTTGTGTTAGATGACCCTGCAGATCCCTTCTGGTTATAACATTTAAGCTTCTGACAAGTATCCAGCTGATTGTTAATCCTCCCTTTACCTGAAGCTTACTATATAAAATTCATTTGACTGGAAGAGAACAAGATTATACTAAGATAATTTGAGCTAAACTCATTCCTACCAGGTACAGGCATTTCTGCATTGAAAAGGTAACCATGGTGCTTCATCTTCATCTATTTGATTTTTCCCTATCTTTGTTGCTTTTTCTTTCCTAATTTTTAAATTATTTCTTGAGATTCCATTGTCCAAACTCAGCAAAACCTAAATTGCAAGACAGTTATGCAGTGTTAATACCATCTGCAGTGTTGTAGGTTGATCATGGGAACATAGAAATATATATGAACTGTGAATTTCAAAAATTGATCCCCTCCTTTTTTCCTGCCTGGAAACTAGGGTTTAAGTCCTGTGTGGAGGAACATTAACTTTTGGGTTGATTTATAAGATAATTGAAAAATAGAACTATAATCCTCATACTTGAGAAAGTAATTGCTGAAGAAAAAGACCACTATTTCATAGTTTTCAAGGGAGTGGTGGAAGCAGCAGCAGTAGCAGCAGAGTCTTAGCTTAAGGTAGACATGGCAAGAGGTTGCTTACAGAGGGGCATTAGGCCATCCTATAACCTCCATTAGCCCTGCCATCCTCAATTAAAAAATACATCAGGCTAACAGTGGCAGAAGATATTTATAATCTACTAGTACAAAAATAGTCCAACCTGACTGAGCATATGAAAAGATATTCAATTTCACTAGTCATCAGGGAAATGCAAATTGAAATTATTGTGAGATACCACTGCACACCCACCACGGTGGCTAAAATTAAATAGATTGACAACAGCAAAGCTTTATGAGTACTTGGAGAAACCAAAACTCCTGTACTTTGCTGGTAAGAGTATAAAATATTACAACCACTTTGGGAAACTGTTTTGCAGTTTTTCATGCTTAAACATACATCTACCTGTGACCCAGCATTTTGACTCCTAGGCTCTTTTCCTAGGAGAAATGAAAATATATGTCCACAGAAGGAACTTGTATGAAATGTTTATAACAACTTAAAAAAAATACCCTCAAGATAGAAACAACTCAGATAACCCTCAACAGGAGAATGGATAAACAAATTATGCTGTATCCAATCATTGTAATACTACTCAGCAAAATGAATTACTGATATATTCTAAAACATAGCCCCATCCTTTTCTAAACCACTTCATTGAGGTATTATTGACATACAAAACACTGTAACTAGTTAATGTATACAGGATGATGAGTTTGGAGATAAGTATACATCCATGAAATCATAACCACAATCAATGCCATAAACATATCCATTGCCTATAAAGTTTTCTCCCAGTTATTTATTTGTTTAGATAAAAATACAGCTTAAGATCTACTCTTTTAGCACATTTTAAAGTGTACAATTCAGTATTGTTAACTATAGCCATGTGATGTGCAATAGATCTCTAGGGCTTAATCACCCTATAACTGAAACTTTGTACCCTTTGACCAAGACCTTCTTAATTTGCAGCCCAGTGCTTTTTCACCACCATTCTGTGCCCTGCTTCTATGAGTTCTACTATCTAATATTCTCCATGTAGGTGTAATTTAGTATTTTTTCTTTTGTGTCTTGTTTATTTCACTTAGCATAACATCCTATAGATTGACCCATGTTGTCACAGATGACAGAATTTACCTTATCTTTTTAAGGCTAATGGGGAAAAAATGTTCTCATCAATTAATAGATCAATGTTATGTACACAAGGTTGAATGAGTGAAACCAGAGGCAAAAGAGTATGTACTTATAATTCCATTTCAGTGAATTTCAAGAACAGACAAAACAATAAAAACAGTGGTTACCCAGGCTAGGGGTTGCCTGAGAGATTGACTGGGAAGGAGTAACAAGGGAACTTTCTTCTGGGATGTTAGAAATATTCCATATCTTGATTTGGGTATAGGTTACACTTGTCTAACTTTTGTCAAAACTCATTAAATTTATACCCTTAAGATGTACATTTCTCTATACAAAAATTTTACTTCAATAAAAATTTAAAAATATGCCAGCAATTAGCATGCTGAAACTTTCATGTAAACCATAGCAAGACCCATGTGCTTAAAAGCTTGATATGGAGATGCACCTTCAAAAGAGATTCCCTCACTAGATCTCCAACCAGATCACCATACATATACTTCTTCCCAATGTGGAAATTCTAGTTACCACTGGGTTAATGCCTATGGAAAACAACAGCTGAGAAGAGGATATAATCTTCACAGGTCGTGGGATCCTGTATGGTCTGGACATTTGGCCACTAAAACAGGTACTCAAACTAAAATAGTATCTAAATAATAGACATCTCAGAAGGGAACATTTGAAGGGTAGGTAAAGATCAAAGCCTTCCATATTGCTTTTCATGGAAGGTCAACAAGGAAAGGGTATGATTTTAGAACTAAATGGGCCTGGGTTATTATAAAAAAAACTTTTCATGTGCTCAAGGCTTTTATCTAAAAATGGAGGTCATACCATCTTCTATAAAAACAGTTTAAATCAGAATTATAAATATTAGCTATTAATTTCCTAGTTCTATGGGAAACATGTAGTTAAGTGGCTTGTATATGGATAGGTAGGGGCTGATTACATATTTTTATAGACTAAACACAATATGAAGTTATTATAAAATGAAGAATATTTTTCCTGTTCTATACATTACATCCCCATAACTCATTTATTTTACAGCTTCTAGGTTGTACTTTTAAATTTCCTTTGCTTATTTTATCTTTCTGTTCCATTCCCCTCTGGTAACCATTAGTTTGATTTTGTATCTGTGAGTCTGTTTTTGATTTACTATAGGTTTGTTTTCTTTTTTTAGATTCCACATATAAGTAAAAACATACAGTATTTGTTTTTTTCTACCTGACATTTCACTAAGCACAATACCCTCCAGGTCCATTTATGTTTTTACAAATGGGAAAATTTCATTCTTTTTATGACTGAGTAATATTCCACTGTGTGTAGGTATGCTACATCTTATTTATCCATTCATGTGTCAATGGGCATTTAGATTATTTCCATGTCTTGGGGATTGCAAATGATGCTGCTGTTAACATAGGGGTGCATATATCTTTTTGAAGTAGTGTTTTCATTTCCCTTGGATAAATACACTAAAGTGGAATTGCTTGATCATGTTATAGTTCTAATCTTAATATTTTGAGAAAACTCCATTGTTTTCCATAGCAGCTGCACCAAGTTACATTCCCACCAACTGTATATAAGGGTTCCCTTTTCTCCATATCCTCACCAACACTGTTATTTGTAGACTTTTTGATAATAGCTTTTATGACAGGTGTAAGGTGATATCTCATTGTGGTTTTAATTTGCATTTCCTTGATGATTAGTGATGTTGACATCTTTTCATGTGCCTATTGGCCATCTGTATATCTTCTTTGAAAAATGCATACTCAGGTTTTCTACCCATTTTTAAAATCAGATTGGGTTTTTTATATTAATGTGTGAATTCTTTTTATATTTTCAATATTAACACTTTATCAGCCATATCATTTCAGGCTCTGACCCTTTTCAAGTTCTCTTTAAAGAGGGCTACTTTTCCTTGTTAGGTCTGGCAAATTCCCTTGAAGTAACTTTCCCTCTAGGCCCAAAGATATGTTCTTGATAGTTATAGAGTAGTGTAAATTAGAGGAACTTCAAATTGGACAGAATTCGATTCAAATCTTGGCTCTGCCCCTTAATAGCTATGTGATTCTTGGAAGATAAACTCACTGAGCTTCAGTTTTTTGACTTATAAAGTGAAGAGAATAATAATAGTTTCCTCCTAAGATTAAACATACTATGTATGCTTAAAGCATGTAGAGTGGTGTCTGACTCACAGTAGATGCCCACTAGGCAGTACCTGTTATTATTAGGATCAAAGGTCTTAACTTGATCCATCTGTAGGGTGGATCCACTTGCTTATACTTTTCTTTTACAATGTATCATCTGTCTTCCTATTTCAATTTTATTCTTCATTATGTCATACCCAGTGTGAGTAAATTACTGCATATACATTGAGTCTGTACTACGCCTGAGCCCTTTTGCCTTGTTGAGACTTTTAACTTACCTCAGCTTATGTACCACAGCTTATCTGCTTTTTCTTAAGTTAACATTCATGCTTTTTCTCTTGTTCAATCTGTACCTTCTTGAGCCTGTCCCGTAGGTCTCAGGCTGTAAACTGTACCTCTTTATCATGAACCAAACATGACCTGTTTGTGAATTTGTCCAGAGTCATGGCTTCTTTTGGCCTGTTTTGTCCTAGAATCACTCTTAATTCAGCACCAACATTGGATTGCTAGTTACTTTTCCCTGTGTCTTAAATCCCAATTATGCCCTATTATACTGGGGAAAAAAGGCCATGCTCATCCATTTGTTTTCTTTTCAGTGGCAAATATGTGTTCAGTCAACATCCATTTCCTTTTTACTAAAGAAAAGTCAGTGCTACTGCTCTGTCCAAGATAGTAGTCATGGGTAAATGTGGTTTTTTAACTTAAATTAAAAGTAAATAAAATTAAAAATTCAATTGGTCAGTTGCACTAGCTGTATGTTAATAACTCAATAGCCAGGTGAAGCTAGTAGCTATTGATGTTTCAAATATGGGGTTTATATTAGGATATTATAAGATGTGTCTTTAATTATAGCGTCTTGAAAATCTGTTGGGGAGAAAAGTGAGATATCTGGTGAATTTTACCTCTGGCCTTAGAGTAAAAAAGGGACAAGAATAACAAAGTTGAGTATGGACTTGAGACCCAGATAACCTAGTTTAAAAGCATGCTTCTAACATTTACTAGTGTGTGATCTTGGGTAATCTCTTAGTTTCCCTGTGCCTATTGCTCTATCAGTAAACTTTTGGTAACAGTGTGTGCTCAGTCTCTCAGTCGTGTCTAATTCTTTGTGACTCCATGGATGGTAGCCCGCCAGGCTCCTCTGTATATGGAATTCCCAAGCAAGAATACTGGAATAGGTTGCCATTTCCTTCTCCAATTTGTTGTTGTTCAGTCGCTCAGTCATGCCCGACTCTTTGTGACCCCATGGACTGCAGCATGCTGGGCTTCCCTGTCCATCACCAACTCCCAGAGCTTACTCAAACTCATGTCCATTGAGTCCGTGATGCCTGATTTGTGACCTGAGATGTGGTCTATCCTGGAGAATGCTCATTGTGCACTTGAGAAGAAGGTATATTCTGCATTTGGATGGAATGTCCTGAAGATATCAATGAGATCCATCTTGTCTAATGTATCATTTAAGACTTGTGTTCCTTATTAATTTTCTGTTTTGATGATCTCTCCATTGGTGTAAGTGGGGTGTTAAAGTCTCCTACTTTACTGTGTTACTGTCAATTTCTCCTTTTATGTCTGTTAGTGTTTGTCTTATGTATTGAGGTGCTCCTATGTTGGGTGCATAGATATTTACAATTGTTATGTCTTCCTCTTGGATTGATCCCTTGATCATTATGTAGTGTCCTTCCTTATCTCTTGTAATCTTCTTTATTTTAAGGTCTATTTTGTCTGATATGAGGATTGCTACTCCAGCTTTCTTTTGCTTCCCATTTTGCATGGAATATATTTTCTCCATCCTCTCACTTTCAGTCTATATGTGTCTTTAGGTCTGAAGTGGGTTTCTTGTAGACAGCATATATATGGGTCTTGTTTTTGTATCCATTCAGCCAGTCTGTGTCTTTTGGTTAGAGCATTTAATCCATTTATATTTAAAATAATTATTGATATGTATGTTCCTATTGTCTCTTGAGAAATCTGTATGCAGGTCAGGAAGCAATAGTTAGAACTGGACATGGAACAACAGACTGGTTCCAAATAGGAAAAGGAGTACATCAAGGCTGTATATTGTCACCGTGCTTATTTAACTTATATACAGAGTACATCAAGAAATGCTGGGCTGGATGAAGCACAAGCTGGAATCAAGATTGCCAGGAGAGATATCAATAACCTCAGATATGCAGATGATACCACCCTTATGGCAGAAAGTGAAGAATAACTAGAAAGCCTCTTGATGAAAGTGAAAGAGGAAAGTGAAAAAGTTGGCTTAAAGCTCAACATTCAGGAAACACAGATCATGTCATCTGGTCCCATAGCTTCATGGCAAATAGATGGGGAAACAGTGGAAACAGTGGCAGACTATTTTTTTTAGGCTCCAAAATCACTGCAGATGGTGACTGCAGCCATGAAATTAAAAAAAAACACACTTTGGAAGAAAGGTTATGACCAACCTAGACAGCATATTGAAAAGTAGAGACATTACTTTGCCAACAAAGGTCTGTCTAGTCAAGGCTATGGTTTTTCTAGTAGTCATGTATGGATGTGAGAGTTGGATTATAAAGAAAGCTGAGCACCGAAGAATTGATGCTTTTGAACTGTGGTGTTGGAGAAGACTCTTGAGAGTCTCTTGGACTGCAAGGAGATCCAACCAGTCCATCTTAAAGGAAATCAGCCCTGAATGTTCATTGGAAGGACTGATGCTGAAGCTGAAACTCCAGTACTTTGGCCACCTGATGTGAAGAGCTGACTCATTTGGAAAGACCCTGATGCTGGGAAAGATTGATGGTGAGAATAGAAGGGGATGACAGTGGATGAGATGATTGGATGGCATCACCGACTCAGTGGACATGAGTTTGAGTAAGCTCCGGGAGTTGGTGAAGGACCAGGAGGCCTGGCATGCTGCAGTCCATGGGGTCGCAAGGAGTCAGACATGACTGAGTGACTGAACTGAACTGAATTGCCATTTTCTTAATTGTTTGGGGTTTGTTTTTGTAGATCTTTTTCTTCTCTTGTATTTCCTGTCTATAGAAGTCCCTTTAACATTTGTTGTAAAGCTGGTTTGGTGGTACTGAATTCTCTTAACTTTTGCTTGTCTGAAAAGCTTTTGATTTCTCCATCAATTTTGAATGAGATCCTTGCCGGGTAGAGTAATCTTGGTTGTAGATTTTTCCCTTTCAGTACTTTAAATACATCCTGCCATTCCCTTCTGGCCTTCAGGGTTTCTGCTGAAAGATCAGCTGTTAAACATATGGGGCTTCCCTTGTATGTTACTTGTTGCTTTTCCCTTGCTGTTTTTAATATTCTTTCTTTGTGTTTAAGTTTTGTTAGTTTGATTAGTATGTGTCTTGACATGTTTCTCCTTGGGTTTATCCTCTATGGGACTCTTTGTGCCTCTTGGACTTCATTGACTATTTCCTTTTCCATGTTGGGGAAATTTTCAACTATAATCTCTTCAAAAATTTTCTCATACACTTTCTTTTTCTCTTCTTCTTCTGGGACCCCTATAATTTGAATGTTGGTGCATTTAATATTGTCCCAGAGGTCTCTGAGACTATCCTCAATTCTTTTCATTCTTTTTACTTTATTCTGCTCTTCAGCAGTTATTTCCACCATTCTATCTTCCAGCTCACTGACCCATTCTTCTGCTTCAAATTTTCTGCTATTGATGCCTTCTAGAGTATTTTTAATTTCAATAATTGTGTTGTTTGTCTCTGTATGTTTATTCTTTAATTCTTCTAGGTCTTTGTTACTTGATTCTTGCATTTTCTCCATTCTGTTTTCAAGGTTTTTGATCATCTTTACTATCATTATTCTGAATTCCTTTTCAGGTAGTTTGCCTATTTCCTCTTCACTTACTTAGATTTCTGTGTTTCTAGTTTGTTCCTTCATTTCTGCAGTATTTCTCTGCCTTTTCATTATTTTTTAAACTTATTGTATTTGAGGTCTCCTTTTCCCAAGCTTCAAGGTTGAATTCTTTTTTCCTTTTGGTTTCTGCCCTCCTAAGTTTGGTCCAGTGGTTTGTGTAAGCTTTGCATAGAGTGAGATTTGTCCTGAGGTGTTTTTATTTTTTTCCTCTGATGGGCAGGGCTGAGTGAGGTGGTAATCCTGTCTACTGATGATTGGGTTTATATTTTTGTCTTGTTTGTTGTTTGGATGCACCATCCTGCACAGGGTGCTACTGGTAGTTGGGTGATGATGGGTCTTGTATTCAAGTGGTTTCCTTTGTGTGAGTTCTCACTATTTGTTGCTCCAAGGTTCAAGCTGGTTTTAGAAAAGGCAGAGGAATCAGAGATCAAATTGCCAATATCCGCTAGATCATCAAAAAAGCAAGAGAGTTCCAGAAAAACATCTATTTCTGCTTTATTGACTATGCCAAAGTCTTTGACTGTGTGGATCACAATAAACTGGAAAATTCTGAAAGAGATGGGAATACCAGACCACCTGACCTGCCTCTTGAGAAACCTGTATGCAGGTCAGGAAGCAACAGTTAGAACCGGACATGGAACAACAGACTGGTTCCAAATAGGAAAAGGAGTACATCAAGGCTGTATATTGTCACCCTGCTTATTTAACTTATATGCAGAGTACATCATGAGAAATGCTGGGCTGGAAGAAGCACAAGCTGGAATCAAGACTGCCTGAAGAAATATCAGTAACCTCAGATATGCAGATGATACCACCCTTATGGCAGAAAGTGAAGAGGAACTAAAGAGCCTCTTGATGAAAGTGAAAGAGGAGAGTGAAAAAGTTGGCTTAAAGCTCAACATTCAGAAAACTAAGATCATGGCATCTGGGTCCCATCACCTCATGGGAAATAGATGGGGAGACAGTGGAAACAGTGTCAGACTTTATTTTTCTGGGCTCCAAAATCACTGCAGATGGTGACTGCAGCCATGAAATTAAAAGACACTTACTCCTTGGAAGGAAAGTTATGACCAACCTAGGTAGCATATTAAAAAGCAGAGACATTACTTTGCCAACAAAGTTCCGTCTAGTCAAGGCTATGGTTTTTCCAGTGGTCATGTATGGATGTGAGAGTTGGACTGTGAAGAAAGCTGAGCAATGAAAAATTGATGCTTTTGAACTACGGTGTTGGAGAAGACTCTTGACAGTCCCTTGGACTGCAAGGAGATCCAACCAGTCCATCCTAAAGGAGATCAGTCCTAGGTGTTCATTGGAAGGACTGATGCTGAAGCTGAAACTTCAGTACTTTGGCCACCTCATGTGAAGAGTTGACTCATTGGAAAAGACCCTGATGCTGGGAGGGATTGGGGGCAGGAGGAGAAGGGGACGACCAGAGGATGAGATGGCTGGATGGCATCACCGACTCGATGGGCATGAGTTTGAGTAAACTCCAGGAGTTGGTGATGGACAGGGAGGCCTGGAGTGCTGCGATTCATAGGGTCGCAAAGAGTCGGACACGACTGAGTGACTGAACTGAACTGAACTGAGGGTTAGGAGTCCTTGGTAGTCTAGGGTCTTGGAGTCAGTGCTCCCACTCCAAAGGCTCAGGGCTTGATCTCTGGTCAGGAACGAGATTCCACAGGTGGTTTATTATGGCATTAAATGAGATTAAAACAAATACCCAAAAATGAGAAACCAAAGATGAACCCCAGACAAATGGCAGTTACAAAATCAGGCAAATAATAATTAAAATAATGGAATATACACATATACATATACACCCATAAACAAAATCAAAACAGTCAAAGAAAAATAAAGTAGAATAGGTTGACACTATAAACAAAGGAAACCAAGAATGTTAGCCACCAGTTAAGAACAAAATGAACTAAAGCACAAGTTGGAAAACAAAGCTAAAGCAAGGTGCCAAGTGGGGAATGAAGCAATGAAAACAAAACCAACAAATATGGTAAGAAAAAGAAAGGAAAGAAAGAATAGAAATGATGAAGCTAAATAGAGATAGATAAAGAAGATTTATATATATATTAAAGAGTAACTACAAGGAGAAAAGAATAGTAGGAAAAGCAAACAAAGGAATAAATGTAGAAAAAGAACAATAGGCTTTACAACTTAAAGAAAGAAAGAAAAAAGGAAAACTCCACAGAACTGCAAAAGCCCAACATAGAGGCAGAGGTTTATAAAAACAGTGAAAAGTGTAATTGGAAAAAAAAAAACTCAAGAGCTTAGTTACACTTCATAGTGCTAATAAAATCAACAACTACCACAGAAGGAAAAAAAATGAAAAATCCGAAAGAAACTACAGAAGTCAAAATATAAGAATAATAAATGTTTTTCTTGAGTCTCTGCTGTCAGCGTCCTTTCCCTCGCTGGGAGTCACAGTCCACCTCACCTCCATAATCTTCCCTCCAACACCACTCTGGTCTCTGGACCTGCTGCGGGGGCAGCTCAGACTCTAATCTTGTCCTACTCCTTGTGCTCTTGCATCCAATGGCCACAGCTATCAGAACTAGTGTGTTTTCTTTCGTGGGAGCTCTCAATGTCCTTTTATATATTATCACTCCTGTGGCTAAGGCAATCTCTGTCCCTGCACACTTGATACCATCGGGGTCCCCATGACCCAAGTAGCTGTGCCACCTTCATGCTCAACCCTCACTGGGGCAGAGCTGCCATAGACAAAAAAAGTCTTGCATCTATGCCCATGGGGTCACTTCAGTTGTGTCCAACTCTTAGTGATCCTGTGGACTGAGGCCTGCCAGGCTTACCTGTCAGTGGAGTTCTCCAGGCAAGAATACTGGAGTGTATTGGCCAATACTTGTTGCCATACCCTTCTAGAGCACTATATTTCCTGCTTCCCTAGCTGCCAACTCCCCTGAGTACCTGGTGCTGCCAGAACCCCTGTGACCCAAGCAGCTGCACCACCTCCACACCTGGCCCTCACTGGGGTAGACCCAGAGTCCTCCAGGGCAGCCTCAGAAGCAAACCCCAGTGGATGACCCACATGCAGAGGTGGAAATGAAAGCCACAATTGAAACCCAGGGGCAGTGTGGCTAAGGAAGAAGACCCAAAACCTTCCTGCCAGCTGGGCAAGCTTCATATTAAATCTACATGATCAACCAGGCCGACTGTGTCTATGGAATGTATAAAAGGACATTGAGACTCCCCTGGCAATCTTGATTCCAGCTTGTGGTTCATCCAGCCCAGCATTTTGCATGATGTACTCTGTATAGAAGTTAAATAAGCAGGGTGACAATATACAGCCTTGACATACTCCTTTCCCAATTTTGAAACAGTCTATTGTTCCAAGTCTGGTTCTAACTGTTGGTTCTTGACCTGCATACAGATATCTGAGGAGGCAAGTAAGGTGATCTGGTATTCCCATCTCAAAGAATTTTCCATAGTTTGTTGTGATCCACACAGTCAAAGGCTTTAGCACAGTCAGTGAAGCAGAAGTAGACATGTTTCTGGAATTCTCTTGCTTTATCTGTGACCCAGTGGATTGTGGCAACTTGATCTCTAGTTCCTCTGCCTTTTCTAAATCCAGCTTGTACATCTGGAAGTTCTCGGTTCACATACTGTTGAAGCCTAGCTTGGAGGATTTTGAAGATTTACTTCTTCAATAGTAATGCCCAATTTATAGGCAATTTTGAACAGTGCTCAGTATACAATAATTCTTTTGTACATGGTAGTTGTTATTGTTCTTGTTATGAAATTGAAAGATAGTGTTCTGGAAACTGAATTTTAGGGCAGTTGTTTAGGAGCCATGCAGTTGTAACATTGATAGTAAACAGCTGAAACAACAAAGACTTGATAATGAATAACTGTGATTTCATAGAGTCGTCACTGTTGTTCAGTCACTAAGTTGTGTCTGACTCTTTGTGACCCCATGGACTGCAGCATGCCAGGCTTCCCTGTCCTTCACCATCTCCCAGAGTTTGCTCAAACTCATGTCCATTGAGTCAGTGATGCCATCCAACCATCTCATCCTCTGCCTCCCTCTTCTCCTCTTGCCTTCAATCTTTCCCAGCATCAGGGCCTTTTCCAGTGAGTCTACTCTTCGCATCAGATGGCCATAGTAACTGAATCAGGTTTTATATCTTATAGTTGGAACTGGGTCCGGCTTTCCTGGAGGAGGAGGAAATGGATATATTTTATTTCCTTGCTTAGTTTCAAATTCTAGGGGGATTTCCGAAGTGAGAGTGAAAAATTAGCTATAGGGTCAAGAATGGGCAGAGAGGAGTATTAGACTGGAAAGTTAGTTTGAAAAAATAATCTCTGTAAAGGTGACATTTTCAGCAGATTGGGAACACCCACTGAAGGATATATTGAGAAAACAAGCTGGATTTTAGTATAGGGGATGATCAAGGAGTAGTGTCAGGCAAAAGGAAACTTACAGAAATAAAAAAAAATAAAGAGGTATTAGCATTGCTTACAGTTCTCTTTCCCTCTTTCAGTGTGAGCAGACTACATATAAAGACATGGACACTTTCCCTTGTTGAGATGAGGGTCAAAAATATTTGAGCTTCATCGTTTTTGTCTTGCAAGTTTAAGTCTGGATTTAGATTCTATATCAAAGAAGAATTTCTTTGGGTTCAAGTATTTAGTAAGTACACTCCAAAAGTATTTTAGTAACTTCAGCCCAATCTAGTCCAGCTTTTCTTGGCTGGGCTGGAAGACTTCCTGGGCAGTCTATTACCCTTATTTCTCTTCCTCACCTCAAGTCCATCTAACATACTGTTTCTCCAGGGGAAAAAAAAGTTCTTCAGGCCAATTCAGTCATTTCCTTGTAGTGGTAATAGATCTGACCGATGACGATGCAGATGGACTACTCCCAGAAAGAAAATAAAATCACATATCTGGGTACCCTTGTGCAGCATAAACGGTATAATAGTAACTTGATATTTAAATTATTTTCACTTAATAGTTAAACTGAATCTTTAAAATAAAAGTTCATCAATTACAGCAAATAGTCTACACATAGATAGAGAAGCACCAGGGCAGTATGTATTCAGTTAGACATAAGTTGTTATGGCTCAAGCAGGAAAGTGGCAAGGAGGTTGGATCATTGGAAGAGGTGACAGCACAGTGGTAGCCTCAGGCTTAAACATGAACAGCATGTTGTGCCATGTTCAGAACAAAGTTGGCAACACAATGAACATCAGTTAAATAAATGGGCATTGGGTGGTTGTGATAAATATTTTGGATTTCATATTGATGGGGATAAACTATTAGTGGGAAAGAAGATAAGAGTTTAAGAGAAAATTAGGAGTGTTGGCAAGATTTGATTGTGTTTCATGGGATGAAGGACCTGGAGGAATCAAGACTGACTTCCACATTTCTGAGATGAACAACTGATGTGTAGTGATGCTCTTCACCAAGAACATTGGAAAGAAAGAAAAAAGTGAAGTCACTCAGTCATGTTCAACTCTTTGCGACCCCGTGGACTGTAGCCCACAAGGCTCCTCTGTCCATGGGATTTTCCAGGCAAGAATACTGGAGTGAGTTGCCATTCCCTTCTCCAGGGGATCTTTCCAACCCAGGGATCGAACCCAGGTCTCCCACATTGCAGGCAGACTCCTTACCTTCTGAGCCATGTGGGCAAATAAGATCATTGGAGGAAGTATAAATTTGAGGTTGTAGATGATAAATCTAACTTGAAAAATGTTTTTCTTGGTGGAGAGAAATGTTAAATATGAGTTATCTGTGGGTCATCTAAGTGGAGGTTTTCTATAGGAAGCCAAATAATGAACCTGGATTCAGGAAACATAATGCACCACAAGATACACACCAATTTGGAAAGTGATCAGGAAAAACAACAGAAGAGTAGGTAATTTTTCCTAGGATGATTTTAGGAAAGAGAGCCAAGGAAGAAGCCTGGAATATTTCAATATTTAAGTGATCGATAGAGTCAAGTGAATGAAAATGATAAAAATCTAAGAAAGTTGATGAGAGCCATGTAAAAAAAAAAGTAATAGTGTAAACATCACTAGAATAATTAATAACAAAAGTGATCAGTTGAAATATATGCCACATGGAATTCAAAGATTTTGCATTTAGTGATAAGTGCTGAGCTTAGTGAATAATTACAGGAGCAAGTATATTTCAGTAACCAGATTTTACTCGGTTAAAACAGAAGTAGGGACAGTGAGTGTAAATTACTCATGCAAGCTGGTTGTCTATAAAGAGATGAAGAGTGGAGATTATAGCTAAAGGGAGATGCCTGAAGGATTCTGGTGCCTTTGTATTGCTACTGAACTTAAAATGTGTGTGTGTGTGTGTGTGTGTGTGTATACATACATGGAGAAGACTTGAAAATGTTCATTGACTGTTGGAAAGAGACTGTTGTCTGTTTGGGAGAACTAAAGAAAGCGAAATTGTGGCCTCCACCCCTTTGCAGAAAGGATATAAAAACAGAATTTTGAGTGAGGTCACAAAAGCTGCAGCACTACTGGAGTGAGCCATGCCTGAAAATCTCATCTGGTGCATGAGTGATCATTAATTGCCTCCTGTATTGAGCATTAATGAGGAGGCGGTGGTGACCATTAATTAGGAGATGTTTGTAAGATGAAAAAAAAAGGCATTAACTCCTGGGAAATTCAGTGGATGGCATTAAAGGACACTGGCTTCTAACACGATTAAAAAGGGGAAATTAATGACATGAAAACTTGAATAAAGAGGTATCATGAAATGGCATCCAAGCAAGTGAAAGATATCAGAAAATTCCCACCTTGAAATGGCCACTAAATCTGTGTCTAAACAAGCAAAGGCAAATGAAGAGTTGAAGAAATTGTTTTAAAATCTCAAGGTTCCCAACCTCATTATGGAGAAAAGATAAATTCATAAGATCAGAACTTCTCAGGAGTGTTCGTGGCTCAGGGTCCATCCCTGGGGATTGTGGAACCTGGAAACAATCACACTTCTATCTATCTAATTCTACTGTATTTATCTGGAAGAAATCACATTATAAGGAACATAAAATAAAAATCTAAAGGAAAACAAAAGAAAGTCTTTACAAAAAGCCTTCCTGTGGTATAGCTTCTGGACGTGGGAGCAGTGCCTTCACTCTTCTAGGGGCCTAAACTTGAAAGGCCTGTTTGTGCATGTGAGCTTCTGACCTGGTGTCTTTTATTTTAGTGTCAGGTGGGATCGAACTTGTCCCCTCATCTACAACCTTGTGGAAGAGTTCCCTTTGGGTATTCCCCTCTTAACTATTGTCCTGCCTGATAATTTGCATATTGAGGTAGCAGAACCGAGACCATGGGGTACTCATTTAGCGTCAGACAGATGTATCTACAAAAAGTTTACTGCTGTAGGTAGCTTTGAGAGAAGTCCCTTCAAGACCCAGAGAAACTCAATTCCCATTTTTAATTTATTCATTCTATCAGTAAATATTTATTAAGTAGCAAATATGTTCCAAGCACTGTGCTAGGCACTAGGAACATAGTGATTTTGAGAAGGCTGCCTTCCTAGGAATCATATACTATTTGAAAATTTTGACCGCAGCAACTTTATACCTTTACCCCATGGCTCAGCATTTGATGTCACCAGGCCCTACGCTGGACAGAAACTTGACCGTTGTGCCCTATGACATGATTTCACGCTGATCCATCCGCCTGCCTGCTCACTGCCTTGCATTATTTTTGCATTTGGCCGCTTGGGTCCCAGACATGGGCCTTGAGACATAGGCCAATTTGCTGCTGCTGCTTCCTAGGCCTGAGGGAGACACAAATACAAATATATGTATATATATATATATTTTTTTTCTTTTTTAAATTGAAATATAGTTGATTTACAATGTTGTGTTAATTTCTTCTGTACAGCAAAGTGACTCAGTTATACATATATATATTCTTTTTTTATATTCTTTTCCATTATGGTTTATCACAGGATATTGAATATAGTTCCCTGTGCTATACAATAGAACCTATAGTTTATCCATTCCTTGGTGGCTCAGACAGTAAAGAATCTGCCTGCAACGTGGGAGACCTGGGTTTGATCCCTGGTCAGGAAGATCCCCTGGAGAAGGGAATGGCAACCCACTCCAGTATTCTTGCCTGGAGAATTACATGTACAGAGAGCCTGGCAGGCTATAGTTCATGGGCTCACAAAGAGTTGGATACAACTGAGTGACTAATACTTCATATAATAGTTCACATCTCATAATCCCAAACTCCCAATCCATCCCTTCCCCATCTCCTCCCCATCCCCCTTGACAACCATAACTCTGTTTTCTCTGCAAGCTATTTTGCCTTCAACTTGTTTTCACAGGCTGTATTGTGACATCTGGGGAGATGAAACATCAGAAAATTAGAAAAGTCAAGCACTGAGGCCCTGGTACTGGCTGTTGGTGCCACTACCCCTGATAAAGTTTGCAACATTGGGTAAGTGAATGCAATACTTCTGTATTTTCATTTTCACAATGAGAGAGTTAAATTAGATAAGTAATTCTCAATATTTTCAATTATGAAGGACACTTTTTATTAGCAAAGAATGTCACAGACTGCCATGATATCATGTATACTTAGTGTATCTGAGTTGAGCAATTAAGGCTTGTAAGACTATAAAACAAGGGTGTTCTTTAATAATTGCAGCATGGTATGAAGGTTGAATATAGTACTTTGTTCATTCAGTTGGTGATTTATTCACCCACAATTTGCTAGCACCTAAGCTGAGGCAGGAGCCTTGTTAAGTTGTGGAGGAAGCAAAAATGAATGAGCCAAGCTCTCTACTTTCAAAGCCTCATTCTCTATAGGGCAGACAGGTACATAGTCAGG
Source organism: Odocoileus virginianus (assembly GCF_023699985.2). Taxonomy (NCBI): domain Eukaryota; kingdom Metazoa; phylum Chordata; class Mammalia; order Artiodactyla; family Cervidae; genus Odocoileus; species Odocoileus virginianus. The sequence continues at coordinate 4,300,676 of NW_027224264.1, read as the reverse complement.
TGATAGGTAGTGTGGTTCAGGTACTGGGGTGCTCTGGGAGCTAAGAAAAGGAGCACCTAAGGTCATCAGAGAAGGGTTTCCTGTGGAGGTCATGTCTAAACTAAGACCCAAAATGTCTGCAGGAGTTCACCAGGTAAGGAGGAAGGTCAGGTAAAAACCATCAGGCTGAGGGGCACTTAGTACTGTTATTTATCCTGACAACTGAGGATCCTGGTGCATATAGATTCCCATGCTAGCACCTCCCCTCAGGAGTCTTTTAACACAGACAATGAGGACTTCTGGAATGCACGTAAGAGTCCTCCTAACTCAAATAGTAAATGGTGCTTCATTTCTAACTTTTCATATGATCCATTTTGGGCTATTTTAAAAGTCAAGAGATGCAAACAAGCCAAAGGACTATGTTACCAATAATTGCAGATAATGGACTTTCAATGAAATCACATTTTCTTTGTTTAATTAACTTACAGAGACTTTGAGATCTCCATTTGCCTAGGTCCACTTGCACATCTTCCCACAGCATGAGAATCTTTAAGGGTGTTTGTGAGTTGTCAAAGTGATATGCTTCTACGGTCAACAGTCCTCAGACTGCATGCTCTGTAATTCAGTCCAGTTCAGTCGCTCAATTCATTTCAAACTCTTTGCAATGCCATGAACTGCAGCATGCCAGGCTTCCCTGTCCATTACCAACTCCTGGAGCTTGCTCAAACTCATGTCCATTGAGTCAGTGATGCCATCCAACCATCTCATCCTCTGTTGTCCCCTTCTCCTCCTGCCTTCAATCTTTCCCAGCATCAGGGTCTTTTCAAATGAGTCAGTTCTTTGCATCAGTGGCCAAAGTATTGGAGTTTCAGCTTCAGCATCAGTCCTTCCAATGAATATTCAGGACTGATTTCCTTTAGGATTGACTGGTTTGATCTCCTTGCAGTCCAAGAGACTCTCAAGAGTCTTCTCCAACACCATGGTTCAAAAGCATCAATTCTTCAGTGCTCAGCTTTCTTTACAGTCCAACTCTCACATCCATACATGACCACTGGAAAAACCATAGTTTTGACTAGACGGATCTTTGTTGGCAAAGTAATGTCTCTACTTTTTAATATGCTGTCTAGGTTGGTCATAGCTTTTCCTCCAAGGAGCAAGCATCTTTTAATTTCATAGCTGCAGTCACCATCTGCAGTGATAAAGTCTGTCACTGCTTCCATTGTTTCCGTGTCGTTTGCCATGAAGTGATGGAACCAGATGCCATGATCTTAGTTTTCTGAATGTTGCATTTTAAGCCAACTTTTTCACTCTCCTCTTTCACTTTCATCAAGAGGCTCTTTAGTTCTTCTTCACTTTCTGCCATAAGGGTGGTGTCATCTGCATATCTGAGGTTATTGGTATTTCTCCTGGCAATCTTGATTCCAGCTTGTGCTTCATCCAGCCTGTCATTTCACATGATGTACTCTGCATATAAGTTAAATAAGCAGGGTGACAATATACAGCCTTGATATACTCCTTTCCCACTTTGGAACCAGTCTGTTGTTCCATGTCCAGTTCTAACTATTGCTTCTTGACTTGCATACAGATTTCTCAGAAAGCAGGCCAGGTGGTCTGGTATTCCCATCTCTTTAAGAATTTTCCATAGTTTGTTGTGATCCACACAGTCAAAGGCTTTGGCATAGTCAATAAAGCAGAAGTAGATGTTTTTCTGGAACTCTCTTGATTTTTTGATGATCCAATGGATGTTGGCAATTTGATCTCTGGTTCCTCTGCCTTTTCTAAATCCAGCTTGAACATCTGGAAGTTCTCAGTTCACATACTGTTGAAGCCTCACTTGGAGAATTTTGAGCATTACTTTGCTAGCGTGTGAGATGAATGCAATTGTGTGGTAGTTTGAGCATTCTTTGGCATTGCCTTTCTTTGGGACTGGAATGAAAACTGATCTTTTCCAGTCCTGTGGCTACTGCTGAGTTTTCCAAATTTGCTGGCATATTGAGTACAGCACTTTCACAGCATCATCTCTTAGGATTTGAAAAAGCTCAGCTTGAATTCCATCACCTCCAGTAGCTTTGTTCATAGTGATGCTTCCTAGGCCCACTTGACTCCGCACTCGAGGATGTCTGGTTCTAGCTGGGTGATGACACCATTGTGGTTAGCTAGGTCATTAAGATCTTTTTTGTATGGTTCTTCTGTGTATTCTTGCCACCTCTTCTTAATATCTTCTGCTTCTGTTAGGTCCATACCATTTCTGTCCTTTATTGTGCCCATCTTTGTATGAAATGTTCCCTTGGTATCTCTAATTTTCTTGAAGAGATCTCTAGTCTTTCCCATTCTACTGTTTTCCTCCATTTCTTTGCATTGATCACTGAGGAAATCTTTCTTATCTCTCCTTGCTATTCTTTGGAACTCTGCATTCAAATGGGTATATCTTTCCTTTTCTCCTTTGCCTTTAGCTTCTCTTCTTTTCATAGCTATTTGTAAGGCCTCCTCAGACAACCATTTTGCCTTTTTGCATTTCTTTTTTGGGGATGGTCTTGATCACTGCCTCTTGTACAATGTCATGAACCTCCGTCCATAGTTCTTCAGGCACTCTATCAGATCTAATCCCTTGAATCTATTTGTCACTTCCACTGTATAATCATAAGGGATTTAAGTCATACCTGAATGGTCTAGTGGTTTTCCCTACTTTCTTCAATTTAAGTCTGAATTTGGCAATAAGGAGTTCATGATCTGAGCCACAGTCAGCTCCTGGTCTTGTTTTTGCTGACTATATAGAGCTTCTCCATCTTTTGCTGCAAAGAATATAATCAATCTGATTTCAGTATTGACCATCTGGTGATGTCTATGCAGAGAGTCTTTTCTTGTGTTGTTGGAAGAGGGTGTTTGCTATGACCAGTGCGTTCTCTTGGCAAAGCTCTGTTAGCTTTGCCCTGCTTCATTTTGTACTCTAAGGCCAAACTTGCCTGTTACTCCAGGTATCTCTTGACTTCTACTTTTGCATTCCAGTCCCCTATAATGAAAAGGACATCTTTTTTTGGTGTTAGTTCTAGAAGGTCTTGTAGGTCTTTATAGAACTGTTCAACTTCAGCTTCTTCAGCATTAGTGATTGGGGCATAGACTTGGATTACTGTGATATTGAATGGTTTGCCTTGGAAATGAACAGAGAGGGATTTTGCTTGCTCTGTAGAGGGACTTTCTATTCATGTCCACTTTGGCTATCACTGCATCAGCCACATAGTGAAGACTCTGTGAGTTGTCCTGGGTGCCTCACAGCTGATAAAAGGCTAAATCTCCTGAGCAAGTCTGGCTATCAATTTGTGGCACTCAGTTACAGAAAATATGAGCTGTTAGTTCAAAAATTATTATGAATTTCAAAGTGGCTACTGGACAACATTAACAGGGTGGCAGGATCCTTCTCAGTGTGTAGCCCCATGTACCTGCACATGTGGTACACCCATGAACTGGGCCTTCTTTTCAGAGTATTTTTCCGAAAATTTGGAGATCATAGAAGGGATGTGCTTCAGAGAGGAGAATTCACCACCACCGCTAGTATATGTGGCTGCTCTCATAGCCCATAGGGGTTTCATAAAGGACACCTCTCTACCTCGGTCTTTGCTTGCTTCTCTGTAGCCAGCAGCTAGGTAACTTTGCCTTGCTGTGCCAAGCAACAAAGGGTGTGATTGTATTTACAGGATAGCATCCAGATCAAACTCCAGCTTCTTTCACGTCCAGGGAGAGAAAATGTTTCCCCTTACCTCTAAATGAGGAGCAATTCCCATGTTCTGATTTCCTCCCCCAAGTCTTGTCTTTTTCATAACTTCTAATGGGAATGTAAACTCGAAAAGATAAACTCCTGATCTCTTGCTCGAGGCCCTATGTCTTTAACAAGACAGTGATATCAGAAGATGATATGTTCAGCATCAGTGCATTTCCAAACTTTGGGTCATCTGGTCTCAAATTAAAAGTACAATGCATAGAATACTACCAATCTAGCCAAATTTAAGTCACAGAAACCGTGTGGCTCTCCTTTCATCTGAATTACATCTATGAAGCAGACATGGTTTATGTTTGTGCATCTCTCCTATAGTTGTTTAGGTCTCAACTAAAGCCATCTAGTGAGAAATTTATAAACATTTCCATATCTCCAAGTGCACAAACAGCCATGCAAGTACAATGTGCTCTAGATTCATTGAAAGCAACCAACCTACCAACCCCATACCAATAAAATCTTCAGAGACAGCTCTGCACACCACACAGTAGGCCAATAAATCTGGGAGATGAGGTGTTGAGGCAAGGAATACAACTTTATTCAGAAAGCCAGCTGACCAAGAAGATGGCAAACTAATGTCTCAAAATAACCATCTTGTTGGGTCTGGATGCCAGGTTATTTTATGGATCAGAGATGGGGGAAGTGAGGAAACAAAGTAAAAAGACCATTTAATTCTTGCAAATATCTCCTAGAATGGCAAGTCTCAGGCAGGGGGATGTGTTAGTTTCACTTCCTTACAGTCATTTCACAGGTGGAGTGAAATGGAATATCTCCTGCCATATCAATAAACAAGGATGTCACAGACATCCACTGATTTTTGGCCTTCCAAATGTGAATTTCTGGGTCATGCTGACAAGTGGTGCCACTACCCACACAAGGAACTCAAGAACGTCAGTCATTCACAGGCGGGCAGGCTCAGGTTATCTCCTTGTGAACTAAACAAATTTAGTTTAGCTTCAGGCAGAGGGGGGCAGGGTTCTCTGAGGCAGGCCATTATATATGCTAATAATAATAAAAGCACAAAACAAGGGTTAAAGCCAGAGAAACAAATTCAGCATGGAGTAAAAATTAACATTTCCAGGTTATAGTATGTTTTATTTACATAACCAGGGAATGTTCAGGGGACCTTCACCAAAATCAAAGGGCAGTTTACCCCAAAGATGATTTGAATTCTTATCATTTGGGAAAAAGAAAATGACTTCGGATTTTTAACTTGACAGTTTTTCCCTCTTTTGTCCATCAAGATTGCTAAAAACTTGAGTCAGTTTTCACTTAAGCTAAGGGTATCATGTTTGAAGAAACAAATAAGGTTTGTTTCATAATACTGCCATCACCAAAGAGTTTTGGAGTTTTTTCAATCTAGCTTGTTGTCTTTAGTTTTTAAAAATGCTCATTTAAAGAACATAAGAAATTCACAAATAAATCTTTCATGAAGAATCAAGTAAAAATTGAAAGTCCCTATTAACTGCTCCTGCTTCACTGTCACTCTCTTCCCTAGAAGTAATCACCTAAAAGAGGATTGTTTGTATACTCTGATCTTCTTTTGTATATTTACATGTACAAATGAGTGTATGTGCACAGATAACTAGGATAATACACTGAATATGAATGGTCAGGCAGACGATGCATATTTTTAAATGGTCATAAACATGGCTGAATCCCCCTCCAAAACATCACAACCAGTTCACTATATGATACATGAAAGTGCCAACTTCTCTGCACCCATCCCAAGATTAGATGTTGTCATTTTAAATTTTTTCTGATCTACTGTCATAGTCTGTATACTAATGCCATAATTCATTTTATACGAGACAGCTACTTTTGATATATGGTAGAGGACACTGTCCTTATCTAGTCTTTATTTTTCTCACCTGTGAAATGGGAGTAATAATGCTACCTTTTTCATAGGGCTGTCGTGAAATTTCGGAGAAGGCAATGGCACCCCACTCCAGTACTCTTGCCTGGAAAATCCCATGGACGGAGGAGCCTGGTAGGCTGTAGTCCATGGGGTCGCTAAGAGTCGGACATGACTGAGCGACTTCCCTTTCACTTTTCACTTTCATGCATTGGAGAAGGAAATGGCAACCCACTCCAGTGTTCTTGCCTGGAGAATCCCAGGGATGGGGGAGCCTGGTGGGCTGCTGTCTATGGGGTCGCACAGAGTCGGACACGACTGAAGTGACTTAGCAGCAGCAGCAGCAGCAGTCGTGAAATTTAGAGGGGACGACAGGGATCAGAACATGTGTAGCTTTTGATAAGGATTTTGGATTTTTATTCTGAATGTTATATGAATTGAAGAGAGGGTTTTAAGCACATGAATGATGTGATTTGATATATGCTTTAAAAGATCAGTCTGGCTAGGAATATTGGTGCTGATAAAATGAAAAGGAGGCCCACATTCTGATTTGCTCACTTCCCTCTCAGAGAAGTCACTACTGAGATTGTCATAATGAGAGATAATAGGGAGTAGAGTTGTGAGATTTAGTAAATAGAAACATAGCATACCCAGTTAAGTTTTAATTTCACATACACAATGAATAATTTTTTATTAAATTAATTTATTTTAATTGGAGGCTAATTACTTTACAACATTGTGGTGGTTTTTGCCATACATTGACATGAATCAGCCACAGGTGTACATGTGTCCCCCCATCCTGAACCCCTCCCCACCTCCCTCCCCACCCCACCCCTTTGGGATGGGGAGCAGCGGAGCACCGGCTTTGAGTGCCTTGCTTCATGAATTGAACCTGCGCTGGTCATCTGTTTTGCATATGGTAATATACCTGTTTCGGTGATATTCTCTCAAATCATCCCACCCTTGCCTTCTCCCACATAGTCCAAAAGTCTATTCTTTACATCTGTGTCTCTTTTGCTGTCTTGCATATAGGTCATCATTACCATCTTTCTAAATTCCATATATATGCATTAATATACTGTATTGGTGTTTCTCTTTCTGACTTACTTCACTCTGTAAAATAGGCTATGATTTTTAGAATAGGTTTTCCTAAATAATACAGGTGGTATACTCCTACTAGAAAATCATTTCTTGTTTATCTACAATTCAAATTTGACCTAGTACCCTGTTTTTTACCTGGTTGCCATCAAAGCAGGGAAGTGCTCACTATGAAAGCTGTCATGCCTTCTGTTTCCTCCCTTTTCAAGACATATCTTTCTTTTGTGAATTCTTTCAGCCTTTTATCTCTCCTTTTCTTCTCGGACTCTTTGATGGCAGTGATTTTGTCTTTCTTAGTAAACTCCTTGAGGGCAGAGCTCATGCACTGCTGTACTGAACATGATGCCTACACATAGTTGTTACTCAGTAAATATTCATTGAGTGAAAAATAAAGAGATCAATAGAAATGTGAGGCAGGGATGATCTGAACCACCACAATCTTGCTATTTTGGTTTTCATTCTGTCTTTCTGAGGCAGTATAATCTGGCAAGTCTACTGAGGGATGACTAATTAGAACTGTTGGTGAGTTATGAAACTTGGGACATTAGGAGGAACTGATCCTCCTGTTTAATTATTGATTAAACTGCCAGCCTTATGATGACATACGTTAGCTTAAGAATCTGTGAATGAGCCATCTCTCCGTCTTCTTTGGAAAAATGTCTATTTAGATCTTCCACCAAAGCACTTGAAAAGATGTTCAACATCACTAATTATTAGAGAAATGCAAATCAAAACTACAATGAGGTATCACCTCACACCAGTCAAAATAGGCCATCATCAAAAAATCTACAGGTAATAAATGCTGGAGAGGGTATGGAGAAAAAGGATCCTTCTTATACCATTGCTAGGAATTTATAATGGCACCACTATTGAGAACAGTATGGAGATTCCTTAAAAAACTAAAAATAGATCTAAAAAAACTAAAAAACTGGCAATTCCCACTCATCATATCCTTCAAGAAAATCATAATTGAAAAGATGTGTGCACTCAAATGTTCACAGCAGCACTGTGAACAATATCCAGGGCATGGAAGCAACTTTAATGTCCATTGACAGAGGAATGGATAAAGAAGATGTGATACATATATACAGTGGAATATTACTTAGCCATAAATAAGAACAAAGTAATGCCATTTGTAACAATATGGATGGACCTAGAGATTGTCATACTGGGTGAAATAAGTCAGACACAGAAATACAAGTATATTTGATATCTCTTATATATTGAATCTTAAAAAAAAGAAAAAGATAAAAAAAAAGATAAAAAAAGATAGTAAAAACTTTTTTACAAAACAGAAGTAGAGTGACAGGTATAGAAAACAAACTTATGGTTTCCAGGGAATGAGGGGGAGGGATAAGTTGGGAGATTGAGATGGACGTATACACATAATTATACATAAAATAGGTAACTAATGAGAACCTACTGTATAGCACAGGGAACTCTATTCAATACTCTGTAATGGCCTATATGGGAAAAGAATCTAAAAAAAGAGGGATATGTGTATATGTGTAATAGATTCCCTTTGCAATACACTTGAAATTAACACAAGATTATAAATTAAGTATGCTTCAATAAAAATTAAAAAGTTAATGAATGAGGTCTCTCTTGCTGGGTGGGCTGTTCCCTTCTCTTCAGCTGCACTATTTGCACCCTGGCTACTTCATTCTACTCTTTTTACCAGAGGGAGACAAGATCACATATTTTAAATATTTGACAGTATAGCCTCTTACTTCTTCACAGTTGTTTGTCAAAGCTTTTTTCCCCTGTCTTCTGAGAAAGGTAAGGGGAAACTTGCTCCTATCACAAGCATTTTGTGAGGTGCTAAATGCTTCACGAGAAAGTGAAAGTGTTAGTTGCTTAGTCATGTTCAACTCTTTGTGACCCCATGGACTGTAGCCTGCCAGGCTCCTCTGTCCATGGGATTCTCCAGGCAGGAATACTGGAGTGGGTTGCCATGCCCTTCTCTAGGCTGTCTTCCCTACCCAGGGATTGAACCCAGGTCTCCAGCATTGCAGGCAGATTCCTTATTGTTCGCGCCATGAGGGAAGACCAAATGGTTCACCAGTGGGTTCTTTTATCAAGTAGAGTCAGAAAGCCAATTCCAATAACAGTGGCTGAACTATAATGGGATGGGGCAAAACTATGGTCATTTTTTTTTCCAGGAAATGTATTTAATGCAAAATTTCTTGCCTTTAAATTCAGTGTCATTGAAGAATGAGATTGTGACATATGGTTATCTCTGCCACTTCTATACATCACAACATTCACGCATATATATTTATGCATATACATTATCCTTATTTATATGTACCTATCATTTATTATGCATTATATATTATGTTATATACATATATTACATATATATGTATATCAAGCAATCAGTCTAGGTTAAATCAAACCTAGTGGAAATAATAAACTCTAGAACCTGTCTTGTAGGAGAAAAAAATGATACACAGATCCTGAGAGATGTATGCAGAAAGGGGGAAGGAAAGTTAAAATTGAGAAAGGGGAAGCAAGGATGTGTGGGTCAGTTGTATTATATGTCAGCATCAACACCAGTCAGAGTCCCTTCTCTTTCTAGTTCCTTCAAGAAGTTTAGAACTTTCCCTTTAAAACTGAATGTCTCTCTTAGAGATGAACAGCTTGTAATTAATTTGAGACTGCCAGTAGCTAAATGTATCTTCAAAACTAGGGTGCCTGATGTTTGAGCTGAGATCTTGACATACACATCCATAAGGCATTCTATCTTTACTTTATGAAAATCACCAGTCACCCTGGTTATTTTTGTCTTAATTTATTTTCAGATTTCTATATCAGTGTCACCTTGGCTTTTTTGGTTTCCTTTTGCTCTATTTTTATCTCTTGGATTATTTATAACATATGAAAAAGAGTAGAAGTTCCTTATTTGAATCACCACTGACTGAATACTGTGGTGCTTACTTTGCATTTGGGTCCTGAATTGAATCAGAGACAGGGATGTAGGTGAAGAAGCAATTCTTTCTGTGCTTTGCAAGGAAGTCCTAAAATACACTGATTGCTCACTTTAAACACCCTGCTTCCAGTATGGGCCTTGGCATCCCACCTGCATTCGTAAATTTCAGAAGATATTGTTACCAGGCAAAGAGCTGTTCCAAATGTGGATCCCAGGTGTGATTGTCCTGGATACTGTTCTTTAGAGGTCCCTTTCTAGATCACCTGAGTGGACAGCAACCTGAAAAGAAGCTGATTGGCAAAGAGAAAGTAACTATTATGGAATCAGGAGAAACTGACCACTCTACCTTCATAGTAAGATAATTTTGTTTACCTCCCCAGGTAATTGATAGCTTAAGCAGATAAAACTCAATAAATACAATAGAAGACTGAATGACAAAAGAATAAGAAAAGAAGAGCAAACTGAACAAGTTTGATCTAGTGGACATATATAATTAGAATACTGTTTCCAACTATTAGAGAATAAGAGATTCTTTTCAAGCATACACCAAACTGATCATACATACCATTGCCACAGAACACATTTGTAAAAATTTATAAGAATCAGTATCATATAGATTGTATTCTCTAATCAAACTGGATTTAAGTAAGAAATAAGTAACAAAAATGTAACTAATCCCCATATATTTGAAAATTCAAAAGTGTGTTACTATTTAACTCATGGGTCAAAGAAGAAAACATAGAAATACCATAGAATTTATATAAAACCTAATGATAAGTAAAATAGTACATATCAAAGTACAGTGGGGAAATACAGATAAAGTGATAGTGAAAAGAAATATATAGTCTGAAATGCTTATGTTAGAAGTTAAAAATGACTGAAAGCTAATAAGTTAAACTTCCAACTTAAGAATTAAAAAAAAACAATAGAATAACAGCAAAGATAGCACATGTAAAAAAATAAATGTAGGAGAAAAATGTAAAAGTTGAGGTGCTAACATAAAGCAATAGTTCTCAATACTTATTGAATGTTCACTTTAGGAGTTAGAACTCATCCCAGACTAATTAATTCAGAACCACTGGGTGTTTACTCTCAGGCATAACAATTATTTTAAGATGTTCCTCAGTTGATTCTAGTATGTAAAAAAAATTGAGAGTCAGTGATAAAGAGGATACATAGAGACAAGCATGGTTTTCTAGAAAGGATTAAAGTACTATTTAAAATGTTACCACTTTCACGTGTAATATATTTATAGAGAATTGAGAGATTAAGCTTCTTCATGGAGAGGAAAACTCAAGCTTGTAAATATGTCAATTCTTTCTAAATTGATCAGTTCTAATAAAAATCCCAATGGGATTTTCCCTGGAACCTAAAAAGCTGAATTTTAAAAGTACAAACCATAAAGGAAAAAGACCGATAAATTTAGTCATAGTAAAATAAGAACTTTTGATAATCAAGACATCTTCATGAAAGTAAAAAACTTAAAATAGGAGTTAAATATTTGCAACACATATAATATAAACAAGGGATCAAGTTGCCATGAAATGTAAATATTCTGACTTGTAAAGACAAACATCTCAATAGAAAAATAGACTTGGAGAGACATTTTACAGAAAAGGAAAAGAAAACTAGCAAAAAATATGAATAGACTACAATGGGATAATGCTTCACAATGAGATAACACCCACTAAAATTGTGAAACTGAAAAAGACTGATAGCATGAAATGTCAAAGTTTTGGAGCAACTGGAGCTCTACATAGGGCTTCCCTGATAGCTCAGTTGGTAAAGAATCTGCCAGCAATGCAGGAGATCCCAATTTGATTCCTGGGTCAGGAAGATCCACTGGAGAAGGAATAGGCTACCCACTCCAATATTCTTGGGCTTCCCTTGTGGCTCAGCTGGTAAAGAATCCGCCTGCAATGTGGGAGACCTGGGTTCGATCCCTGGGTTGGGAAGATCCCCTGGAGAGAGGGAAAGGCTACCCACTCCAGTATTCTGGCCTAGAGAATTCCATGGACTGTATAGTCCATGGGGTCACAAAGAGTCGGACACGACTGAGCTCTACATTGCTGGTAGAAATGTAAAATGATAAATCCACTTGAAAAAATTGGCAGATTCTCCACTGTGACTCAGTAATTATTTTCCTATGTATTTATTCAAGAGATGTCAAAACATTGTACACAACAGATATTTTTCAAGAATTTTCTTAGCAAATTAATAAACAGTCTAACCAGAAATAATCCAGATGTCTATCAGTAGGAGAATGGGCAAACTGTTTATTCATACAATGGAATATTAAGCATTCAAAAAGAAAGTACTACTGATAAATGCAACAGTGTAGATGAATCTCTGAAATACATTGGATGAAAAGAGCATACATACTGGATACTCATATTAAGTTCTACAACAGGCAAAACTATTCTATAGCGTAGAACTCAAATCAGTACTTACTTCTGGTCTGGGATGAGGGGATTTTTGGTGGTGACTAAAAAGGAATAAAAGGAAACTTTCTGAGGCAATGGAATGTTTTATACTGGATAAGGATCTGGTTAAACAAGTTGTATGCATTTGCCAAAAAATGACTGCAAGGCTGTGCATTTTTACTGCATGTAGATTACTCTGCAATTTAAAAAATGTCTTGTAAATGCTGAAAGTGATTACTTTGTGGGAATAAAAATTAAAATGCAACTTTAGTGTTAGGATAAAATTTACCAGTGAAAGCCTCATGTTCAAGTTTAAAAAAAAACACTATATTTTAATCAACTTAAAAGAAATTAGATTGTGATTTCAAAAGTGGCTATGGATTTGGTAAAAACAAAGCACTTATGTTGATGATGGATGTGAATAGTTAGGATGGAATTATTTTATGGACAAAAATAAAGCTTCGGTCTCATCAGCTATCATGGTAATAAAAATTATAACCTCAGTGAGATAGCATTTTAAGTTTATCAGATTGACAAAAGTGTTCAAAACCTTATAATATCCAATGTTGGCAAAATGTGAAACTATGGGGATTCTTCATATATTGCTAAGTGGGATTGTATTGATGTGGTTGTATTATGAAATAATAAATTTAATGAAATAAATGAAAATAATTTGCCATTAGCACTTGAAGATATGCTTGCCTTATGACACATTCTACCCCCGTTTACTCTAGAGATGCATATTAAGTAGCTTTTCATGTCTCCGGAAATAAAAGCCCAATTGCCTAGAAGATTCTATAGAGTTTGTGTTACCACATCTTCTCATTACCCATCTGACTTCATGTCCTTTACTCTCTTCCTTCCTAACTTCGCTCCAACCTTGTGAAGTTCCTTGCTGTTTGCTTCACGTTCCAAAAATGCCCCCATCTTAGAACACTCTCTACCCAGACGAGAATGGCTTGCTGCCTCACCTTTAGAGCATTACTTAAATATCACCTCATCAGTCAATCTTAAAATTATACCCTGCCAACACTCCCAAAGCCCTTTTCCTGCTCTCATTTTGATCCATAGAACTTGGCATCATCTTATATGCTGCATATTTTACTTACCTGTTTATTGTCTGTCTCCCTCCACCACAGTATAAACTCCATGATGGCAGACATTTTTGACTTTTTTATTGATACTACTGAAATCCATAGAACTATATTAGTTCCTGGCTCATAGTAAGTACTCAACAAGTCTTTGTTGAATAAATGTGTAACTGCATTGCTTTTCATATCGACTATTTTTCAGAGTAAGTTTATACTCACAGCAAAATTGAGCAGAAAGTACAAGAATTCCTATAAACTCACTGTCTCCACCCAAGTATAGCATCTTCCACCATCAGCATCTTTCACCAAAGTAGTACATTTGTCACAGTAGATGGACCTACTTTGACACATCATTATCGCCTAAAGTCCATAATTTACATTAGGATTCACTCTTGGTGGTGTACATTCTGTGTGTTTTGACAAATGTGTCATGACATGTATCCATTATTGTAGGATTTTACAATGAAGAAAAGCTATGACAAACTTAGCATATTAAAAAGCAGAGACATCACTTTGCTTACAAAGGTCTGTATAGTCAAAGCTCTGGTTTTTCCAGTAGTCATGTATGGATATGAGAGTTGGACCAAAAAGAATGAGAGTGCCAAAGAATTGATGTTTTCGAATTGTGCCACTGAAAAAGACTCTTGAGAGTCCCTTGTATAGCAAAAAGATCAAAACCAGTCAATCCTAAAGGAAATCAACCTTGAATATTCATTGGAAGGACTGATGCTGAAGCTCCAATATTTTGGCCACCTGATATGAAGAGCTGACTCATTGGAAAAGACCCTGATGCTGGGAAAGATTGAGGGCAGGAAGAGAAGGGAGTGACAGAGGATGAGATGGTTGGATGGCATCACCAACTCAATGGACAAGAGTTTGAACAAGCTCTGGGAGATAGTGAAGAACAGAGAAGCCTGGCATGCTGCAGTCCATGGGGTCCCAAAGACTTGGACATGACTGAGTGACTGAATGACAACAAGTTGTTTCATGGCCAAAATAGTTTCATGGCCAAAATCCTCCATGCAACAGCCTTGTTTTTAATAGCAAACATCTGGAATCAACCCAAATATTCATTGACAGGAGAATGGTAAATAAAACATGTTGTATTCATTCAAGGAAAAACTATAGAGTTGTAAGAAAGAATCAACTATGACTGCACAAATCAGTATGCATGAATCTGTCTAATATGATATATAGTAAAAAAGGCATGTAGAATACATATGCTATGATTCCATTTATGTAAATTAAAACATGTAAGACTAGAAATATATATTCAGGACCTGGTATGAATTTAGAAAAACTATAAAGGAGAGAAAAATTATATGATATGTTTTAGGATAATGGCTGGTTACCTCAGTTTGGGAGGAGATGGGATCAAATTGATCTTTCAAATTACTGGCAATATCCTTTATCTGAAAGCAAATGATAGTGACATGCATTTTTGTTTTATTTCATATTGAGGGAGTCAATTTCTAGGTAGCTTGATTAAGAAGTCCAGAGTCCTCAACAAGGAGAGAGGGGTCTGGGGCTCTCAAAAGGGAGATAAGGGTCTGGAATTCTCAAGGAGGAGGAAAGGACAAACGTCTTTTTTTCTCTACATTCCTTAGTCTTAGTCACATAAAACATTTTTTTTCTTTAAGCCTGGAACTGATGATTACACAACAAACAACTCAGTTTAAACTCTGTACTAAGGATTATATAACAACAATGTATCCTGCTTGAGGACAGTTTCTCCTTCCTGAAAACCTTCTGACTAATCCTGATTATCTTAGAATGTAAATTGTGGGAGTGGGTCTGGTAAAATTTTTACAACCTTGAGACATTCTTTTGATTTATTGTAATAACTAATTAAAAAAGTATATAATTCCCTTGCTAAGACTAGTGAGGGGGGCACTCTCCATCCCCCTTCTGATGTCTATGTCAGAAGCTTTCTCTGTCCCTTTTTATACTTTAATAAAACTCTGCTATACAAAAGCTCTTGAGTGATCAAGCCTGGTCCCTGTTCCTGAAGCTAAATCTTCAGAGAACGTGAATCTGACACTGTTCACCATAAGCTATCAATATCTCTCAATCTTACAAATAATTTTATATGTTAGTTGGTATGCATACATATTTCAAAAATTTGTTTGAAGTCACAAAATATAATTTAGGTGCTCCTCTAGATGGAGTGGTCAGAGATAGTCACTATGAGAAGTCAACAGTTGCACTGAAACCTAAACAATGTGAAGAAGTAAGCCAGGCTTGAAGGAGGAAACAGACAGAACAGGCTCCATCTTGAAAGCAGGACTCCATCTTGGGCTGGACTGTGAACTTTGAGCTATATGCCCAGTATCTATGGAAATGACATACCAACTGGAAAACCAGACCCCCCCGCCCCCCACCAGATGGAAGAGCCCCAGGGCTCATACCTAGACTCTCCTTCACCTAAAAGAATACCCTAATTATCTGTGTAACCAAATAGAATCATAAATTCTATTATGCTTATTGGGTATGACCACAGGCCTATTGATAATTGTCCACTGTTAACTACCTAGGCTTAAGGCATATGAATCACGGGTTAACTTTGATTGTATCTTTCTTTTCCTTTGTTCAGACTAGTTTCAGGGAATCTGGGGAGGTGGGTTTGGGCATACACTTAGGGTATATAAGGTTTTCACAAAAACTGGTCGGGGTCCTTGGCTAAGAGGAGACTCTGCCTTGGGCCCGCCGGTGTAATAAACTGCACTCCACTATCTGCATTGTCCTGAGTGAGTTTGTTTCCCAGAATGCGTGGCTACAACAGGCTTCTACTGCTGCTGCTAAGTCACTTCAGTTGTGTCCGACTCTGTGCGACCCCATAGACAACAGGCTAAGATTTAGGAAAAAATGGGTTATAGGCAAAGAGAGCAATTCTAAGGACTCTGAACAATGACTTAAGGAAGCCCAAGAAATAAAAGAGCTGCTGAAAAGGAAGTGGAAAGGTGACCCAAATATCTGAAGGGCTGAGATGAAAGAGGTTCATTCTGTATAGCCACAGAAGGGTTGAGGTATGCTGGTAGGCTAAAGGTATAGAGACAACTCAGAACAAGATAAGGGAGTATTTCTAAGAATCAGAGCCTTACAAGAGTGTACTTCAAGAAATAGCAAGTTCTTAGTCACTGAAGTGATTCTTGGTAATGTAGGTTTGTCATATGTTCATGTGTATATTTTAATTTTGGTTTATTGCTCCACTGTATTCATTTCCTTCCGTCTGGAAAATAGCTCTTACTTTCCTTCAGGACTGATGCCAAAGTTGAAGCTCCAACATTTTGGCTCCCTGATGCAAAGAACTGACTCATTGGAAAAGACCTTGATGCTGGGAAAGATTGAAGGCAGGAGGAGAAAGGGACAACAGAGGATAAGATAGTTGGATGGCATCACGGACTCAATGGACATGAGTTTGAGCAAGCTCCAGGTGATAGACAGGGAAGCCTGGCATGCTGCAGTCCATGGGGTTGTAGAGTCAGACAATACTGAGCAACTGAACTGAACTTCCTTCAGGAGTATACGCTTTTTCTCTTCCGTGTGACATGCTGTTGTAGACTAATAATTAAGACGCTCTGGTTTATTCTATCCAACAATTGGTATGCTTGAAATCAATGTCTCTCTTCCCCCTGCTTTTCTGCCCTCTTCCTTCCACTTGCCTACTCTTGGGACTTTCTTGTCCCTATTAACATAAGGATAGAAACAGAAAATTTATTCCAGAGAACTTTGCAATGACTACTGTTTGTCTTGGAGGGGTTTATAAGTGGTCATCAAGTTTGATGACCAGAGCTTCCCTGGTAGTTCAGACAGTAGAGAATCTGTCTGCAATGCAGGAGATCTGGGTTTGGTCTCTGGGTTGGGAAGATCCCCTGGATGAGGGCATGCAACCCATTCCAGTATTCTTGCCTGGAGACTTCCATGGACAGAGAGCCTGGTGTGTTACAGTCCATCAGGTCAGAGAGTCGAAAATGACTGAGCGACTAACAGTTTCATTTTCACATCAGGTTTGATGACAAAAGCTTGAATCTGTGTTTGCATAACATTTCATTTCACATATGATCCACATGACATAAATTCTCCATGTAAAAGAAGAGGGCAATCTGCTCTAATCTAATCTGCTCTTTGACTGTATCCATTGGCCCACTCTGAAAAGACTGTTGTTTAACTCCTGTTATCTTGATCCCTGAAACTTAGTCCTTCACCATTTTGGTTTTCACTGACTGTTATTTCCATTTCATGATACACCATTCCAAGCAATTCCTTTTTTGTTGTTTGTTTTAACTCAGTCCTCCGACTCAGCATATGTATTCTACTTTCTTTACATTTATTGCACAGTCAGTATGGTGTGGTATTATCTGCTTCTACTTGTAAGATCTCATAAGGGATAGAAATACTCAGTAAATCATAGAACCTTTCATTTGGCCTTTGGTGACCATTATGAATAGTGAAATTATTTGAAGTGAGATGGTTTGATCATATTTTCTCTTTATTTTGGTCGTTGGAATCATCCTATATCACTGCTGGAGTCCCTGCAGGCAGTGCTAATAATTTGAAATAGTCTTTTAGTTAATTTAGTTTAATTTTGCAGGTGCTGTTAGGAAAAACCAGCTGGCTTGAATAAAATTGCCCCCTAGACGCCAGCCAGCCATGATATTATTGGCTTTTTGAGGGTTTTCAGAATAACAGATGAGATAATAGTAGGTTTTAAAAATCCCAGTTTAGATCTGATTTTGCTGCATTGAACTCCAATGATTTTGTGGAAGCAGTTATTATTCAGTTCTGTCCTTAATGAATCCCCCCCTTCTCCTCTTCCTCTATTTTCTAAGGAAATGAAATCTCTCCCTCTCCTTCCCTCTCCTTCCCTTGCTCCTTTTTATCTCTCCCTCCTTTCCTTTGTCTCTCCCTTACACACACAAGCTATTATATAGGTAGTGTAATAGGTAGTATAATAAATAGTGAACAGTTTTCATGCCATCACTAATGGAACAGGAAAGCTCAATTTCCAACCTATTAATTGCAGATTGTAGAAATGCATGATGGACCTCTGTGACAAAAATTATTCAAGGCAAGCCAACACAGTGGTTTATTAGTTGTATAAGTGTCACATTCATTAAAAATTCTGACTAATGTAGCCAAAGTAACTCAAATATTTGAGTGAATGTTTACTAATCTCTTGTGCTTCTAAGATCTTTAGCAAAAATCAACCAAAATATATCAGTGCATCCTTGTTTTAATAAACTCCTCTTTCCTTTGCCATGTTTCCTGAAATGTTCATAGTTATCCCTTTGGGTTAAATTCTTCCTTAACGTGAGGATGGGCTAGCTTGGGAAATTCAGGTTAAGGGAAAAATATATGTGAAAGAGATTCATAACATGTAATGAATTAAAAGAATATTTTTGTAATGAAACTATTGCTGTTATTGCTGCTCTTTAGTTGCTAAGTTGTGTCCAATTCCTTGTGACACCATGGGCTGTTAGCCTGCCAGTCTCCTCTGTGCATGGGATTTCCCAGGCAAGAATACTGGAGTGGGTTGCCATGCCCTCCTCCAAGGGATCTTCCTGACTCAGGGATCGAAACTGCATCTCCTGCATCTCCTGCATTGGCAGACAGATTCTTTACCACTGAGCCACCTAGGAAGCCCTCATCATTAAATTACTTAATGTGATAAGGGATTTTTAAAACTATGGATGAGAATCAAGAATTTGGGAATGGTCAAGAATTTGGGAATGGTCAGTAATTTGGATTGATAATATGAAAGCAGGACTTCAGAGTACCTTCATTTACTTCAGAGAGACTAACTCCATTTTCATCTTTTATGCATTTAGTGCTTTTACACAAAGTGCTAAGTACATAGACTTGGTTAAACAAAAGATTTAACTGAATGCTGAAAAATGTTTGACAATCACTAATATGACAAGAAAGTCAGATAATTTTGGCAATGGAAAGGGTCCTAGAGATTATTTCATTTCACAGATAAATTGAGCCATAAACACATTTTGTAGTTTACTCAGGGTCTTGTAGCTAGCCAGTGGCCATAACCTCGTGATCTTGGCTTTGTACATGTCATTCCCATTTCCAGAAATACTCTTCCCTTCTTGGCATCTGTAAATGAATTTATCTAGAGCAGAGGTGGTTCTAACTATGAGTTATGGTTGAAATCTAGCCTACCGGCAGGTTTTATAAATAAAGTTTTATTGGAACACAGCTATCCATTTCCTATGGTCTGTGGCTCTTTTTGTGCTCCAGTGGCAAAGCTGATTAACTGATAAGAGAACATATGGTCTGCAAAGTATAAAACATTTCCAATCTAGCTTTGTACAGATAAAGTTTGCCACTGTCTGACCTGGTGCCTGAAGTCAGTATAACCTCCAGTATTCCCATAAATGGAATCAGAAATAAGAAAAAAAATGAGGTAGATGACATGTTTTGTGGCTTCATGCCAGCAGAGTGAATCCTTGAAATGGCCTTTTTCCAATTAGCCTTTTCCTTGCTGCCAGCTTCCAAGTCACTGCAGGCTGCTAACACCTTCCCCTCCCTCTGCCATTGGCTAAGCCATCTGCATACAATTGGGCTCCCTAATCATAACTCTAGCACTATTTCTGTTCATTCTCAGCCTTGCTTCTGATTTTGTTAAAGGCCCTGCATCCATTTTTTATCAGAAGACATTTTACAAGGCTCAGATATTCAAAATATAGCAAGATATATATTTTGTTAATGGAGGAGAGAAGCTGCTTCGTCACAGGGAGCCAAACTCCAGATAATGAGGTATCTCATTTGCCTTGTGGCCTGTGGGATATTTTGCACTGAATGTAGAGGCAGGCCTGGAAGTACAGATCAGAGGGTCCCAAAGCCTCTGAAAACTTAAAGGAGTATTCCTGTCCATTTGAAACCAATTCTCTAGACTTGGCCCCTTATTAGGGAAGGGCTGTGGGAGACTAGTGAGTGGGGATTAAAAAGGCTACATTTAAGGTGCAGTGTGCTTCATTCAGGGATTGTGACATATTTAAAGGGGATATATACTGAACCTTGATTGTACTTTTCAATATTGTTGGCTAGTGCTAATTGATTGTTTATGAGAAATGGGATATTTTCTGCCATATCAGTAAACAAAGCAATTTTAGCCATCATGGATGTAAGTAGGTGGTCCCTGAATGAAATCAGGAAAGAAAGCATATCTGCCATCTAGCAGGCCCTCAGACTGTAGCCACTCTCAAGGTGATCCCTGGGGAAAGGAAGCTTAGGATGTGAAAACAGGAAACTGGCCCTAGATAGCTGAAGTGCATATCCAAGCAATGATTTCAGTGAGCGCAGATTCGTGCATCTTCCTATACATCAGTTCAGTTCAGTTGCTCAGTCATGTCCAACTTGCGACCCCATGGATTGCAGCACACCAGGCCTCCCTGTCCATCACCAACTCCCGGAGTTTACTTAAACTCATGTCCATTGAGTTGGTGATGCCGTCCAACCATCTCATCCTCTGTCGTCCCTTCTCCTCTTGCCTTCAATCTTTCCCAGCATCAGAGTCTTTTCAAATGAGTCAGCTCTTCACATCAGGTGGCCAAAGTATTGGAGTCTCATCTTCAACACCAGTCCTTCCAATGAATATCCAGGACTGATGTCCTTTAGGATGGACTGGTAGGATCTCCTTGCAGTCCAAGGGACTCTTAAGAGTCTTCTCTAACACCACAGTTCAAAAGTGTTGTCTCCAGTGCTCAGCTTTCTTTATAATCCAACTCTCACATCCATACATGACTACTGGAAAAACCATAGCCTTGACTAGACGGAACTTTGTTGATAAAGTAATATCTCTGCTTTTTAATATGCTGTCTAGGTTGGTTATAGCTTTCTTTCCAAGGAGTAAGCATCTTTTAATTTCATGGCTGCAATCACCATCTGCAGTGATTTTGGAGCCCCCCAAAATAAAGTCAGTCACTGTTTCCACTGTTTCCCCATCTATTTGCCATGAAGTGATGGGACTGGATGCCATGATCTTAGTTTTCTGAATGTTGAGTTTTAAGTCAACTTTTTCACTCTCCTCTTTCACTTTCATCAAGAGGCTCTTTAGTTCTTCTTCACTTTCTGCCATAAGGGTGGTGTCATCTGCATATCTGAGGTTATTGATACTTCTCCCGGCAATCTTGATTCTAGCTTGTGCCTCATCCAGCCCAGCATTTCTCATGATGTACTCTGCATATAAGTTAAATAGGCAGGGTGACAATATACAGCCTTGACATACTCCTTTCCCTATTTGGAACCAGTCTGTTGTTCCATGTCCAGTTCTAACTGTTGCTTCTTGACCAGCATACAGATTTCTCAGGAGACAGGTAAGGTGGTCTGGTATTCCCATCTCTTTCAGAATTTTCCAGTTTGCTGTGATCCACACAGTCAAAGACTATGTTTGGCATAGTCAGTAAAGCAGAAATAGATGTTTTTCTGAAACTTTCTTGCTTTTTTGATGATCCAGCAGATGTTGGAAATTTGATCTCTGGTTCCTCTGCCTTTTCTAAAACCAGCTTGAACATCTGGAAATTCACAGTTCACGTATTGTTGAAGCCTGACTTGGAGAATTTTGAGCATTGCTTTACAAGTGTGTGCTGCTGCGGCTGCTGCTAAGTGAGATGAGTGCAACTGTGCAGTAGTTTGAGCATTCTTTGCTATTGCCTTTCTTAGGGATTGGAATGAAAACTGACCTTTTCCAGTCCTGTGGCCACTGCTGAGTTTTCCAATTTGCTGGCATATTGGATGCAGCACTTTCACAGCATCATCTTTCAGGATTTGAAATAGCTCAACTGGAATTCCATCACCTCCACTAGCTTTGTTTGTAGTGATGCTTCCTATGGCCCACTTGACTTCACATTCCAGGATGTCTGGCTCTAGGTGAGTGATCACACCATCATGATTATTTGGGTCATGAAGATCTTTTTTTGTACAGTTCTTCTGTGTATTCTTGCCACCTCTTCTTAATATCTTCTGCTTCTGTTAGGTCCATACCATTTCTGTTCTTTATTGCACCTATCTTTGCGTGAAATGTTCCCTTGGTATATCTAATTTTCTTGAAGATCTCTAGTCTTTCCCATTTTATTGTTTTCCTCTATTTCTTTGCACTGATCACTGAGGAAGGCTTTCTTATCTCTCCTTGCTATTCTTTGGAACTCTGCATTCAAATGGGTATATCTTTCCTTTTCTCCTTTGCTTTTTGCTTCTCTTCTTTTCTCAGCTATTTGTAAGGCCTCCTCAGACAGCCATTTTGCTTTTTTGCATTTCTTTTTCTTGGGGATGGTCTTGATCCCTATCTCCTGTACAGTGTCACAAACCTCCCTCCATAGTTCATCAGGCATTCTGTCTATTAAGTTTAGTCCCTTACATCTATTTCCCACTTCCACTTTATAATCGTAAGGGATTTGATTTAGGTCATACCTAAATGGTCTAGTGGTTTTCCCTACTTTCTTCAATTTAAGTCTGAATTTGGCAATACATAGAAAAGCACTAAATTCCTTAACTTGACATATCTGGTTTCTTTAATTAACAGTAATCTTTTGATGTTCAGAGTACCTTTGTCAGAAATTCTGTATGCCTTGTCTCTCCTCCTCACCCCCTCTAAGCAGTTCTCTCAGGGTTACTTGAGAATGCTGTCTTTTGGGTTTGAAGTCTGAAAATTTTCCACCAAATAAAACATAGGTATCGAGTTTTAGGTTGTGAATATTTTTGCAGTCCACACTTATAGTCTGTCAAATTCCATGTTACATATTTAATATGAGGAATTGATATTTATTTTTCTCCACATTTTATAGGTGATGCAGTTGAGGCTCAGATCAGATAACTTGCCTAAGATCACACAAGTCATAAGTAACAAGCAGAATTTAGACCCAGATTTGTCTGATTCCAATGCTTTTTCTTTACCTTTTTACTAGCTTGATGTTTCAGTGAAGAATAATACACAACTTTTGAAATATTAAGATGTATAAACAGAAAATAACCTTTCAAAGGAATGAAGAAACTCGAGGAGGACATAAGATCTTTGCCTAATGATGATTCCAAAATCTTTATACTTGCTTGTCTTTTAAACATAAAGCATTCGGGTTATAATCAGATTTTATAATTGCTGTGTTAATAATTGTGTTTTATAATTGCTGTCTTAATTTAACCAACATATTCTGTGTCCCACATATGGGTGAGGGATTGTGATGTTTTCTAATCATTTATTTATGTTAATAATACAGCCTTTTCTCTCAAGAAGTTCACATATTGGCTAAGAAGATAGTCATAGGTAATTAACAAACTTTTGTTGAGTAAGAAAGAAGTGTTGGGAATACTGTGGGGGCTTGGAAAGACATTGGATCTATCTTTCTAAATCTCACAGTTCTGTTGGTGAAGCAAACATACCTACGGGTTATAAATGTGTTGAATGATAAATAAAATAATGGGGGTGGGCATAGGGTGTTCAGTTCAGTCGTTCAGTCGTGTCCAACTCTTTGTGACCCCATGGACTACAGCACACCAGACTTCCCTGTCCATCATCAGCTCCCGGAGCTTGCTCAAACTCATGTCCATCAAGTCAGTGATGCCATTCAACCATCTCATCCTCTGTCGTCCCCTTCTCCTCCTGCCTTCAGTCTTTCCCAGCATCAGGGTCTTTTCCAATGAGTCAGTTCTTCACATCAGGTGGCCAAAATATTGGAGCTTCAGCATCAGTCCTTCCAGTGAATATTCAGGACTGATTTCCTTTAGGATTGACTGGTTTGATCTTCTTGCAGTCCAAGGGACTCTCAAGAGTCTTCTCCAACACCACAGTTCAAAATCATCAATTCTTCAGTGCTTATGTTTCTTTATGGTCCAACTCTTACATTCATACATGACTACTGGGAAAACCATAGCTTTGACTAGATGGACCTTTGTTGGCAGAGTAATGTCTCTGCTTTTTAATATGCTGACTAAGTTTGCCATAGCTTTTCTTCCGAGGAGCAAGCCACCCAAGTTGAATGGGTCATGGTGGAGAATTCTGAGAAAATGTGGTCCACTGGAGAAGGGAATGACAAACCACTTCAGTGTTCTTGCTTTGAGAACCCCATGAATAGTATGATAAGGGCATAGGGTGAGGATTAAGGATTTTGGCAGGCTGACAAAGTGAAGAAGGACATTTTTGGTAGGGAAATCTAAAGTGGGCAAAGTCCTAGAAATTTGAACTAGTATGAGGTCATAAAGGATTTATAGGTAGTTCATTACACCTGAGGGTGAAAGTGATAAAAGGACATGTACCAGGATACATAGACAGGGGGGACCAAGGAATGATATTTTTTTTTCCATTTAATCAGCATTTACTGAATATTATTGGTGTGGGGCACTGGAATGTGGTTTGTAGGAGCCATGAGCAATAGAAGATATTTCTATATAGCCCTCTTCTTGAAATGATGGTTGGCTTCTGGTGCCAAAAACAACTCACTCACATAACCAACTGATGCTTGTGTCGTCCACTCTGGATGTTTGAGTTCTGAGTTTTGGAAGGAGCTTTCGTGACTTGGCTAGAAATGCTCGCCCTATTTTTTTCCTCTTTTCCTAATCTTCTATCTGTCTTCATTTATGTTATACCTCTTCCTTTTCTCTGTTTTTTTTTAAATTCCTAACTTTTCTCCTCTAATCTCCTTATTACTTCACCCTTCTCTCTCTTTTCTCTACTTTTTTTCTCTGAGAGTGTTAGGGAAGTCCCTGTGATAAATCTCTCTGCCTCTGCCTCTTGGTCTTTTTCTCTCCTAGAAAGGACTGACAACTTGGAGTGAGAATTACAGTAAACTTTCAAGTTATTTTTCATTCCAACCTTAGACAGTCCCACATCTACCATACAGGTTTGAGATCTAAAGTAAGTTGTGCTCTTTGGCTTTTTTTTTTTTTTGACTGCTCCTCATGGCTTGTGGGATCTTCACCAACCAGGGACTGAACCCAGGCCAGCACAGTGAAAGCCCAGAAATCTAACCAGTAGGACACCAGGGAAGTCCAAGATGTGCTGTTTGAAATTCAGATAAAATCATTTCAGGACACTATCCCATATTCTGTCAGAAATTCCTTGCCTTCTTGGTTGTTTTATGCTGTAATTGAAATGGCTGGATCACAATTTATTCTTACTTTTGGTTCTGAGTTTTAACTTCCACTGAGATGTCGTTCTTACTGGCCTCTTTCTCCCATTATTCTCCTTCCCTTTCCTTTGTCACATGCCAATTCACAATTGTGAACTCAGTTATATTTCTTTGATTTCCACAACAAATGCATACTTTTAAATGTCTTCTTTTACTTACAATGGCACTAAGTCTTGATAAACCCCTCTTACATTGAAACTATTGTAGGGGCAAAATGCACCTAATACACGTAACATACCAACCATCATACCACCTTCGCAGGTGGCTCAGTGGCAGGGAATCTGCCTGCCAATGCAGGGGACACAGGAGAGACAGGTTCAGTCCTTGGTTAGGGAAGATCCCCTGGAGAATGGAATGACAACCCACTCCACTGTTCTTACCTGGGAAATCCCATGGACAGAGGAGCCTGATGGGCTACTGTCCATGGGGTCTCAAAGAGCTGGACATGCCTGAGCACACACACATCCATCATAGCTTAGCCTAAACCTATTTTAAACATGGTCAGAACACTTCCATTAGCTTATAGTTGGGCTAAAATCATTTTATACAAAGCCTGTTTTATAATAAAGTATGGACTATCTGATGAAATTCACTAAATACAGTACTGAAAGTGAAAACCAGAATGGCTGTGTGGGCACACCATTCTAAGTGTTTCTGTTGTTTACCCTCATGACTGCCTGGCTGACTGGGAGCTGCGGATCACTGCATTGCCCAGCATCATGAGAGAATATCTTACTACACATGGCTAGCCTGGGAAAAAAAAGCAAAATTCAGAATTCCAAGTATGGCTTCTAGTGAAGGTATATCATTTTTGCACCATGGTAAAGCTGAACCATCAAGTCAAACCATCGTAAGTCAGGAGCTGTAAAAGCTGGTGTGGGGAAATTTCACAGCATCACACATATTCCACAGTATCACAAATGTGCTTTTCCTCTCTCCTCATGACAAACTCTTATTTCATTCTTGTGTGGAGAAGTTTAACTTGCTCTATTTTTAAACTTTTTCTTTCCAACACAGACCTTTCTGCTCTCGCCTTTTATACCCAGTTGACCATCAAGATGTTTTGTTAAAAATATTATCATTCCTTTTCTGAGGGAGTCTGCCCAGTTCTTAAAATCACTTTTTGACTCTGATATAATAATAGTTCAAAGTCTACCTTTTTCCTGGGGATTCTGCCAGGCCCCCTCAGGAGCGACTAAGGGGCTGGGGAGAAGACGAGGCTCAGGCAGCAGGGTTCCGCGCATCCATAGCCCAGCTGCAACCATACCAGCTTCGCTTTGATCTCCTTTTCATATTTGATTTCTTGACTGTTTAGGGTCAAAAGAAAAAGTTTCAGTTTTAAAATAACATTTGAAAACCACTACTTTAACAGTTGAAAATTATTAACCTCTACAGAGAGTATGAATTGGAAATTTGTTTCCAAAGAAGGCCATGGGTAAATTCTTGGTAGAATCAACTCTGGGAATATGATAGTGTTTCTGAGAAGAGAAGCTGTTTCTTTTTCCTACCTGGAGTCCTGTTGTATCATGTGTTTTCTTCAGACAGGAAGCTATGCCAAAGGGGTAGTTAAAGATAGAGCTAAACTTGAGGAGCCCAGCCCTTACTTTCCTTCCTTTATTTTCCCTCAGATGTCAATGATGAACAGTTTGGCACTTGAGTTTAGGATGATTTTCTTCATTGATGCCATCATAAAATCTGTGTTTTGTATATTCCCCTGATCTTGAGTAAGTTGTCTCGCAGATGGGTTGGTTTGATATGCTGCTACCAATTAAGAGAAATAAAATTCTATTAATTATGCATTTCTACTTCTGATTAACTCTTGTGTGTAATTAAAAAATAACCACTGGGTTTCCTGGGATTTAATAGGAATCTATGGCATTTGGGCTTGTTTTTTGAATTGAGGTCATTCGTGCACATCTTGTTTCATTTATAAATTATCTTCTTTCAGGTAGAAATTGCGTTTGATTTATTTGTGTGTCCTCCGTAGTACTAGGCAGATATTAGATGTGCAGAAATAATTTGCTGAATTGAATTTTTGCCAAAGTAGTCTATGGCCCACCATAGTAGTATTCCATGTTTTTTTAAAAAAAGGGTCCTATGGGAAATTCCATGACAGTCCAGTGAATAGGACTCAGTGTTCTCACTGCCAGGGGCCCACGTTTGATCCCTGGTTGAGGAACTAATATCCTACAAGCTGGATGGTGTGGCCAAAGAGAGACAAGGTGTGGAGGTGTGGGTCCTATCTTTTGGAAATAAGTTGAGATTGGTAGGGAATTAAGAGGAAGAGAACTGACAGTGTTGAATTTGCAATGCTATCCTTGGAATCTTTTCTATGTCATCTTATTTGTTGTGCTTATACTGCAGTGCCGTGTGTTTCATGATACAGATTTGGATCTTCCTCGCCAAAGCATTGGCTTCTTTTTGAGCTAATATATAGACTGTATGATTCAAAAAGTCCTATCCTTTTCTTTGCTGCTATGACTTCATCATCATGGCCTCCTTTTGGGCTGTGACCTGAGAGTACAACATCCATTCAGTCCCCAGTGGTTAGTTTTGATACCACTCTTTTTGGCTGTTTTCATAACATTTAACAAATCTACTTTATGTATAAGGCTATCACAGGGCACAGAGTATTAAAGAGAAACAGTGAGACATATAAGTAACCTTGGCATTATTAACTTGAAATATTCTCCAAATACAGCCCCTTTTTGACCTATATCTTTCATTTCTTGGTTCTCTAACTAGTCTTCACTTCCTAGTTCTCTATGGGCATACCCTAGATCAAGTTAGAGATTTTGCTAAGCTTACCTTTATATTGAAGGAACTAGTAACTAGATTTTTTTCTTGCTCCGTAATTCCTTCTACAGTTTGGAAAAAAGAACATTTCAAGTCTAGTGGTATTGAGTCTCATAGCATGAGCCATCATAAATACACAGTTATGGAATTCTCTTGGGTTTAATCTCTTCCCTTTTATTTTGTTTTCCTTCCACACAGAGCCTTATGCTCTTTTTATCTTTTGTCCTACTGGTTCTTGGAAGCCCTTCAATCCTATCACTCTAGTTAACATACAACTCTACTTGTCTCTGTCTCTGAATAGTTCCATGTAAATCACAGAATTATGAGAAGGTCACATATTGAACAGGAAGCCAGCCAAGAGGACCTAGACAATGGGGAGAACATTTTTTCCCAGCAGGTGAACTCAGATATGAAAATCTTTATTTATGCAACTAATAAAGCAAGGGATAATTTTTCACATTACAGAAGAATTCACCATGGGGTTCCTTTAAATAGCTGCTTCTCTTTGTGCATGTTTTAATGGTTTTCTACTGCAAAATAATCAAATACAAATTTCCAGAAAAGAGGCAATTAGTATGACACATGGTAAATTTTGTAGATTTTTTTCTAGAAAATAAATTTTTAAAAATTAGTATGTACTATATTATATATAGCTTAGTGTATATATATATAGCATGATAATACAATAATTCTAAGGAAGGGTAGAGTGTTGAACAAGATCAGTATCTCTCCCCATAAACCACCTGCAGCAGAATCTCCTATGGTACTTTTGAAATGTAAACTCTCTAGGGGCAGGCCTGTGAATCTGTACTTTAACAAACTCCTCTAGGTGATTAGAATTCACATTGATGTCCTGAGAACCATTAGATTAACTCATTTCCTCCCTGAATCTTTCCTGCTTGTCTTTCCTTGGCTTTAAGGAAAAGCTTATGACCTTAACTGTTTTATCAGTGAACAAACAAAGATACTAACATTGAAACTGCAAAGAAAGGGATATAAGGAGCAGGGTTGGTGGGAGTGGTGAATATACATTAGTGTGTGTTCATGTATATAAAGAAACAAATCTTAAAACAGATAAAGAAAAATCTGGAGAATGTTCTCATGTACAGCCTTCTCATTTCTTTTGGATGTGACCTTGTGTGATAGGTGAGCAGACATTATTCAGTGGTTGCTGCTCTTCCATGTTTTGGTTTAAAAGAAGTTTTGAATAATGGTATTCTCAAATATTATTGTACCGAGTGACACATTCTGTCCTTCATAGATTTTTACATTTTTTCTTATTTGCTCTATTACTTTCTTTTTCTCACTCATGTCCATACAAAGTCAGTTCCCCTTTGAATGCTAGGCTTTGTGCTAGTCATCATGTCAAGCTTGTAATAGAGAGATGGCTATGATAGTGAGTGAACTGAGTAAATCAAGAAACTAGATGAAGTCCTAATGTAGGGTTAGCAAATACATAGTGAAAGAAAGTGAAAGTTGCTCACTCATGTCTGACTCTTTGTGACCCCATGGACTATACAGTCTGTGGAATTCTCCAGGCCAGAATACTGGAGTGGATAGCTGTTCCCTTCTCCAGGGGATCTTCCCAACCCAGGGATCGAACCCAGGTCTCCTGCATTGTAGGTGGATTCTTTACCATCTGAGCCATCAGGGAAGCTCAGCATATACATAGTACTATATACAAAATAGATAATCAACACAAACTTACTGAGCACAATGAACTGTACTCAGTATTTCCTAATAACCTATAAGGGAAAGGAATCTGAAAAGGAATATATATATATATAACACTTGAAACTAGCATGGTATTGTAATTGAGTATGAGTCAAGTAAAAAAAAAGAAGTTCCAATGTGATATAAAGTGATTCTCTGACTGAGACAATAATAATTATAGTGAATGAGCACAGAGTAAAGAGTGAAAATACCTGTTAAAACCATTACACAGGTCCATATATATAACATTACAAGCTCCCAGAAAATTACTTTATTTTTTATATTCATTATCCCCACCCTACTATCCAAAAGGTAACTGCTATTGTGATTTCTAACTTAGGTAGATTAGACTAACTGCATATTTTGAATTTTATAAAATGTCAATTATATACTTTGTACCATTTTGAATATGAATTATTTCATTTAACATTGTGTGATAATTTTTTAAATTCTGGATGTACACTCTTTTTCAGTTACATGTTGCAAAAGCTATTTGGTGGCATATATATTCTTTTTCTTATTGGCATCTCCTTTAAACAGAAGTTACTAATTTCAATAAACACCCATTCATTGTATTTCCCTTCAGGTTAGAATATTTTCCCTATTCCAAGATCTTGAAGATACTGCCCTGCTACTTTTTGAAATTTTTGTTGTTTCTTCTTTCACACATTGATCTATAATTCATATTGAAATTATTTTTGTGTGTAGCACATAGTAAGGGTCAAGATTCTGTTTTTCTCTATTGGTATCTGAGTGATTCAATATGTCCTTTAAGGTTCTCCTTAGCCCAGAGCCGTTGGGAATCCATAAACAAGCTGCAAAATCTATGATTCCATAGTCCTCAAATAAATGGTGCTGAGTAAGGTCAATGTTCAGATCAGCAATTTTTCTCTCGCTCTGGTACCATTGTCTCATCACAGTGCACCCAACTGTTCTCTGAGCCAGTGCGTCGACCTCTTCCTACATCCTGCTTGGTACTCAGGGCAATGAGAGAGATCATGGTTGTTTTAGGTAGTTGGATTGCAAAGATTTTATTGAGAAGGTTATATTTGAACTGAATCTTGAAGGATGTGTGAAATTTCTACAGAGATTTAGAGAAACAGCACTCCAGAAAGAAGCAACAGTAGGGGCAAAGGCTTGAAAAGTGTTACTAATTAGGACAGTAATGTTTTACTGGACAGTTTTTCTCAACCTTTATTGTGCATCAGAATCATTTGGAGAACTTTGACAGCATGCAAGTCAGAAGACTCTATCTGCAGAGATTCTCACTTAGTAGTAGGTTTGGGGAAAGGTCCAAAAATTTACTGTTTTTATGGGCTCACACAGTAATTCAGAAGTAGGTAGTCTATGGACCATACTGGGTGAAACAGTAGTTGAAATATAAAAGACAAAATTAAAAACAACTATCTACATGAAATAATTGCAGAAGATTTCAAATGTTAAGATCATGTTACATAAATTACTGAGATATCATGTATTGAAAAAAGAAAAAAAAAACATGATTTGTAGAAAGGAAGTCTTTTATGGCATTTGAGAGAGTAATAGAAGCAGAAAGGTAAAAAAAAAAAGAAGCTATATTTTAGGGAGAACAGTAGGTGTTCTTTGCCCACCAAAAAATGAAGCTTTCTAAGTTAGGGTGTACAGATCCCAGACATTTTACTCCAGTCTCCTCTTGTAGGAAGTAAGATTTGTGGACTAATGCATTCTGATGCACCTTACTCTTAAAGCTTTTATAGGACCTGCCCGATGCCCCTTGAGAAATCAGTCTTTATCATACTACATATTTTTAATGTTTTTTATTTATTTTTGGCTGTGTTGGATCTTCACTGCTAGTTGCAGTGCATGGGCTTCTCATTGAAGTGGCTTCTCTTGTTGCAGAGCATGGGCTCTAAGCACACAGGCTTCAGTAGTTGCAGCACATGGGCTCGGTAGTTGTGGCTCACAGGCTCTAGAGCACAGGCTCAGTAGTTATGGCACCTGGGCTTAGCTGCCCCATGGTATGTGGAATCTTTCTGGACCAGGGATTGAACCTGTGTCTCCTGTATTGTCAGGCTGATTCTTCACTATTGAGCCACCAGGGAAGCCTCTACATAATTTTTCAATCACCTTCATTCTTGTTACCCTCTCTTGTAAATAAATCATCGTCCTAAATACATTCCCTTCATATTGCTCACATTTCTAAAAATATATTCTTCTTTGTTATTTTCTTCCCTACCAGAACAGAAACGACCTCAGGGAACTCATCTTTTTTTTTTTTTTAATTGCTGAAGTTCTTGTGCCTGAGAAATAATTAATGCATAGTGTAAATATTAATTTGTTTTAAAAAATGAGTTCAATAGGCACTTCCACAGGTCCCCAGTAATCCAATCTCTTCACTTTTCTCTGTCTGTCAAAAAGTCCCCTGTTTTTCTGATCAGAGAGACATTTTCCTAGGCTACTGCTGCTAAAGATATTTTATAGTGGAATATACCCCTGAAAAGAGTAACACCTTAAGATCTGGTCAGCCTCGCATATCCCAGATGATATACTGAAGGAATAGAAATTTGGGTTTTGAGTGAGACAGGAGGGAGTTGAGAGGGGACATTCTGGAATAAAGGGCCCTTCTAGGGAAGACAGACTGAATTGGGTTACTACAGTAGCTGATCCGGATATTGGGTACTGAGAGAGTGCAAGGAAGGTAGTAAATGTAAATTATGTGGACTTCCAACTTGGCCCACAGCCAAATCTGGAATGAAGAAACCCTTTCTCCATCTTTCAATTTGTAAGCAGTTTTCATTTCACATCCAGGCTCAGCACCTGCCCTCCCTTAAAAAAACTGTCTTTTCAAATTCCCAGGACTTATTTGTCATTTTCTTACATGCCACAACCAGTTGTGTTGGCTGTTGCATTGTCCTCCTGACATAACATAATCTACTATGACAGATGCAACTATGGCATCTCTGTGAGTCATAAATGGGAGACGACAGAGGGTTGGATTCTGGAGAAGTGTGATGGCACATGCCTTTGTGGATAGAATCTTAATGAGCAGATGTGGTTCCAAATTCTCATTTGTGGGCTGAAGCTTTAGTGGCTAGATTTAGGCTCTAATGGAGATAGTAAGTTGAAGCAACTCAGACTGAGAAACTGCTATGATCTGGAGGTACCATTGGGATGTGTAAGCGAAGCCCTCAAGATGTTTACCAAAATACTAGTAATATTAGCTAATATTGATTTGGCATTTACTTGGTACTGGGTGCTATTTCTAAGTGTTTCACATATGTTAACGTATTTAATCTTCACGATCCTGTGAGGCAGCTAAGGAAACAGAGGTACACAGGAGGTTAGGGACCTGCGAAAGGTGCTAGGCTATGGAGTGGTGGAGCACATACTGAAACTCAAGTCTTGCTGCCAGACTTGAGCTCTTTATAATGATTAGCCTCTTCTTTTTGGTAACTCTCAAGAGAACTGTGTTCTATTAGTGGTGGTCATCATAATAAGAATTAGTATTACTGCCAGTATTTTTGTGCTGTGGCCTATGCTAAGGACTTTACTTACAGGGTCTCCTTTAACTCTCACACTAGTTCTACAAAGTAAGTATCATAAGAAATCTTGTGTTGTAGATGGTGAATTTGAGACTCAGAAAATGTGGACTGTCTTGTCCAAGGTCTTGTGCCTAGGAAGGGGGGCAGCCAGGACTTGAACCCAGGTTTCTCCAAATTGATTTTCTCAAAAATTCAAACCCTCTTTTCACAGGACCGTCCTTCAGATAGCTTATAGGCCAGCATGTAACGGTTTTCTTTGACTTACAATGAGTTTTTCTGACAAGTTGGGAGAAATTAGTGACTGTCTCTCTGCTGCCTTATAGAGGGGGTCTCTGAGTACTCATATAGGTATTGCATTCTACACTTTAGGCAGTCAGAAGCAGCAGTCTGCCTAACCCTGGGCCCTGTAAGAGGAACCTCTGTCACAGGATTTCCCAGACAAGTCTTCTTTTTCCTTTGTACAATTCCAGTTTTCTCTTTGCTGTCCTTCAAATACCAACATAATACATCCCAACTACTGGCCTAGAATATTACCTTGAATTGGTTCTCTTGCTGTAGGGATGGAGCAAACTGCTGCTTCCGATTTTATCTGGCTCCTGATATAAACAGCTGGTCAAGATTAGGGACTCAGGCTATGGTCAGAGTTAAGGGTCCCATCTTGTCCAAGGAAAAGTTTGAGGCAGTAATGATGGTTAGAGAAAACTCACGGTCTCACAGGAGGGGTGAGACCCATACTTAATAGTACTGCCCTTTAGCCAGTTCCCAGTGAGGCAGCAGGGACTTCAATTTTCTGGTCATGGTACTGCTTGCAATGCAATTCAAATTGCTCAATACAGTTTTTCCTGCTCCCACCTGCTGCTGTATGTTTAAGTTCCCCACTACTTCTACCCCTCTGTGAAGTGTGTAGTGAAATGAACCTGTTTTATTTTCCTCACACACAGCAGTCTGTGATTCCCTGTTGATGCACTGAGGCATGGCAAGAGTATGGCATCCTAGCCCCTCACCTATTGGAATATGGCTTTTACAATTTTTTTTTAATCCTGCCCCAGGTCATCATTCAAGTGACCTGGTAACATCTGAAGTGGACTTATCAAAGTTAGAGACCAACCTCCTTCTCCACCCCCAATACAAAAATGTCCCACCGGTCAGGAGGGAACTTAGCTGAGCTCAGTTGGAATCTGCTCTTTGCATGCTCCCTGCTTCTGTTTCTAATGACTTTTCTTTGGCATTAAC
Organism: Odocoileus virginianus; assembly: GCF_023699985.2. Classification (NCBI taxonomy): domain Eukaryota; kingdom Metazoa; phylum Chordata; class Mammalia; order Artiodactyla; family Cervidae; genus Odocoileus; species Odocoileus virginianus. The sequence goes on along the minus strand of NW_027224264.1, from coordinate 4,266,135 downwards.
TGCACTTCACTGCCAGCAGACCCTTTCACCCACTGAGGATGGACTGACATGGGCATGCTGCCTTGCTTTTATGAAGTAACAGCAGTATCTTCTTATAGTTACTATAAAATTAAAGGGAAATACAGTCTTCTGAGCCTTAAAAAGGGCATCAGATATCCTTATTGTAGCTTCTGCCACAGCAGTACTTAAGATCTCAGACCTGGACTATTGATGACAGCAGAAGGAAAGACATTGTGAAGAGGGCAATTCTGAGAAGATCTCTTGAAGAGATGATGTCTAAGCTTACTGGAAATGCACCATTGTCAACTTTGACTATTTGCAAAGAAACAGCATTCTCCTCACTTGAAGCTTTTGTCCTACTCTACAGCCTGCATCCCACGTGGAGTTTTGTGTCTATGCCAGTGAGTTCAAAGGGACGGGCAGGTTTGTCACTGTGTGTGTGTTTGTGTTACCAGATGCAGGTTCAGTGAGGCCAAACAGTACTGAGACATTGGAGTCTGGAGCAGAGAAAGGTTTATTCCAGAGCCCTGTGAGGAGATGGGTGGCTTATGCTCCTCAACCTTGCACTCCCTGAAACATTTCATCAAAGATTTTTTTAAAGTCAAGTTGAGGGAGGGACGTGATTGTTTGTTGCAGACTTCTTGGCGTGGGAATCCTTTGTTCTTGCTGCTGTCCATGTAGGTCATGTGTTGCTGTCATGATGTTCCTGTAAACCTCCAGCAAGACAAATGTTATTCTCTGTTCTGCAACTTTTTATCTCTATATGAATGGAAAAGTGTTATACCTTTAAAGGTCAGAGCCTTGAGAATGGGCTATCCTGTATATTTCAGGCTATAGGCAACATTCTTAACTCCAAAGAAAAGCAATAGAATACAAAAGTTAAAGTAAAAGAAACAGATCTAATATGGAGTCAGATTTGTTCTCCTCTGTTACATTCGGATGGTGTGAAGGAAGGGGAACAGTGTGAAGACAAGAGTATATCAAAATAGGGCAGGGGACATGTGTGGCTTAGGAAATAATATTTGATGTTATAGAAATTTTATTGGTAGAAAACAAAGTTTGATCATTTTTTTCTTGCCTGATGGAAACCAGTAGCACTCACTCTATTTTGCCCTATATCAGTGATTCTCAAACGGTCGAGTGGCAAGCCCCCTCAAAAAGGATTTATCACAACAAAAGGAAAAGTCATGTTTTATGTTTATAAAAGGAGGTAAGGGTTAAAAAATAATAAAGAAAATCAGCTTTGTCTTTCAGGCTTTTTTTGCTCGTGCATTTTCCCTGACTGATGGCCCTTTGTGTTCATCGATGTTCTCGACAGGACACCAGGAAAAGCACCTTGGCTGGCAGCACCTTGCCCCCTCTAAGGGCCAAGCTCACAGTTTATGGGTTCATAAGGTTTTAAATATTTTTACCTTTGCCTTTTCCTATCAGCTGTTTCCTGCTTTGTCTGCTCCTGCATAGTTGGCTCTTCTCTTGCTCTTGGATTCTGTTATCTCACATTTGGTGACTTTAGGCCACCTCTCTCGGTGTCAGTTTCTCAATCTCTGTCATATCTTGACTTTCTTCTTTGCATCTTTTCTCTAGCCTAGCCTATGTGGAAGTGTTTTGAAAACAATTATTATACAAAGGGAAGGTGGCACTGTTGCTACCAGTTCTGAAAGTGTGTCCAAACCCCAACAGTTATTCATGAAAACAAGAAAATACTGGAGCAATCCCCTGATAGGCTTGACAAATCATCTTTTGGATTGATGGGAGTATGGGAAGGAGACAACTAATACCAGTAAAATTACTGAAGCTGGTTGTTTGAGGGAGTCAACTTGTTACAATCTTATCACTTGTTAGATTTTGAGTGGTGTTAGCTAGCATTTGAATTGTAGCCAAGTTGATCAGGATACAGATAAACTGAGGCCCAGTCATTTAAGAAGGCTTAGGCTTACTATGGGGGCTAGGAGATTGAAGAGGCAGCTCATGGAGACAAGAGAAGGAAGTATCAATCAGAGCCTCTAGCAGATGGCAATAATAGTAAAAACAATTGCCTGAGATAGTTATATATAATTAGCATCAGTACACAAATCCCTTGCCACTTTCCTCTTATCACCAAGGCAACGGAGACAGGACAGAAGAAGAGATACTTAGTTCTTACAGACATGATCTCCTCACATTGCTATGGCTTATGGCATATTATTATAAAGCTGGTTTCTGGTGTTGAGTACTTATTAAGTGTCAAGTATTATGTTAAATTCTTTGCGTTAATCTCATTTAATCAATCCTCAAAATAATCCCAGGAAAGAGAAAGGTTTTATTATTGCCTGGGGGAGATGAATTTCCTGCCCAGGATCTAATAGTTTCCACATGGCAAGTGCATGGATTCAAATCCAGGTCTTTTTGACTTCAGATCACATGCTCATCTGTTTTGTGTCCCTGACACCTGCTTTCCCAGACTGATGGTCTCTGCTTCACAATATTTCGAAATATTCCGGGGGCAGGGGAGGGCGGAGGATTGTTGCCTCCCTAATATACAAGACAAAAGAAAGCAGTCTTGGAGCCTGTGGAGGGGAGTGATTTTCCCATGTTCCCTCCTCAATCAGAGCACTTCCTTTTTTTCAGAAATGCCTTGTAGCTGACTTTCTTTCTGAGTTGCCAGTGTACCAAGGTAGCCCCTCATGCAAGGCACAGACCTGAGTTTGAGGAAGTTCATCCTGTCTACATATACTGCCTATGTAATAAGTTGCAAATGGACAGAAAGCTAAGGGTTTGAGACAAGGGCCAGAAAATGTGAAGGCTTCAGTGCAGTTTTCAAAAATAATAGCTTTGGGGAGCAGGCATTGTGCAAACAGGCACTTGTGCAACACTCACTCCTGCTACACTTACTTCTTGTCCTGACTGTGGCCCCACCATCTGAAGATGGCAGGGAGCTTTGTGGCCATAGCCTATGAATCATATCCTCTCTCAACCCCAAATTTCTTTTTTTTTAAGTGGCTTAGGCCTTTTGTTTGTTGGTAGATCTTAAATTTTTAGAGCATTCTAGGTTTACAAAAAAAAATTTGCACAAAATAGAGAGTTCCCACATAACCTCTACAAATTATAAACTAAACTATTTCACCTCTTAATCTAGCTATTGTTTCAAAGTTGGAAAGAAGACCCTCAAGAATAGATTGAATGACCACCACAGAACATACTAGACAAATTCCTAACTTGCTATAGCCACTAAGAGGGGCTTCAGGGCCTACAGAGAGACAGGGGTATGGCTAAGCTCCTCTCTTCTGGAATTAGACTGAGTTTGGACTCAAGTCTACCACTTACTGTTTTTGTCTATTTGCACATGTTGTTAATACTAGACTCCTCTAAGACACTCCTAGAAGGCAAAAGCGGGCAATAATATTTCTTGTCACTGTGATATTTCAATGAGTAAAGCACTTGACACATGTGAAGCACTTGACACAGTCCCTAACATGTGATTTTTGTTTAGTCGCTAAGTCGTGTCCAACTCTTTAGTGACCCCATGGACTGTAGTCCACCAGGGTCCTCTGTCCATAGGATTTCCCAGGCAAGAATACTGGAATGGGTTTCCATTTCCTTCTCCATCCAAGTGTCTTGGTTCCTTCATGGAAAATAAATCCATTTTGCTCTTTTATTCATTAATCTGTCCATTACTGAATATCTGCTTTGTACTGAGTACTATGCATGGAACTTTGTAGAATTGCTCTATTTTCTCTTGTACTGCGGGTGGTGAGATTAGAATGGGGCATTAATCTCTACAGGAATAGGCTCTTACAGATATTTAATGGAGAGTACGCAGCTTTTGCCAACTTCCTTTGGTTAGTTGGTCTGCTGAGTTTGGACCGCCATTGCTTAGGCCATTTTCCTCCAGCAAGGTCAGTGATGGCTTCCTTTCCCAATAGCTTAGTTTCCTTTCATCTGAACTGATGTCACCTTTTCCTTCTTATGAATTTTCTGAATTAAAACTCTTTCTCTAATTTAGTGATCATGAGACCATTGCTTCAGAATTGCCCCAAGTCATTCTTATTACAGTGTATATTTCTACCTCCTGTCTTTAAATTCAGGGATTAGAATCTCCAAGAAGGTAGGCTTTGGAATCTGCATTCTTATCACACTGATAAGTTAAAGAACCCTTGCTATAATTGTTTTCCCTCCTCCATTCCAGATAGACACTGGAGGCCTCTTTGATCTTGTTTCCTACTTTCAGAGCAGTTTAGTGTCCCTAGGAGATGCTTGAGAGGATCTTTTATGTACCTAGGAATTAACTGCTATTCATTGAAGAGAAATACTCTGAAGTCATCAAGGTAATTAAAGCAAATGTATATCACCCACGCCCCGAGGAGTGCAAGGGCAGTTAAGAAGAAAATGTGTGGACAGTGCCTCCCACCTGCATAGGATGGCCCTATAACTAGATCTGAATGCCAGCCTGTAACCCATTCACTAACAGCATGTCTCGCATTTCAACCTCAAGTGCGTGGGCTTGCCAGTGGGGTGGCTTTCTACATCCCAGTTCATCAGCTCCATTGAACTGTGGAGACACTTTTGCCTACAAAATAACCTTACAAACACCTGGCCTTAAAGGCAGAGTTGGGAAAGGGAAATTGATTTCAATTTCCAAGTGTAATAGCTGAAGGTTGCCAGTGTACTATTGGGGTATGCAAGGTAATGTTATTTTGGAGCACACCCTGGCTCCCAAGGTCATGTACAAAGCATGACTAATAAGATACTAGAAAAAAAAAATCTCATAAGGGAGAGGTTCCAAACTGTGGAGGTGCCCTGCAGATATTTAAAGCAGTTTGTATACTTAAAAATCATTTACTTTCACTTGAAGTTATTAGCCTCGAAAATATCTAGTGGTGGATACACAGACAGAAGTCCAAATTTTCATTAGATTAGGGGAAAAGGGGGCTTCCCTGGTGGCTAAGACAGTAAAGAATCCATCTGCAGTGTGGGAGACCTGGATTTGATCCCTGGGAAGATTCCCTGGGGGAGGACATGTCCACCCACTTCCGTATTCTTGCCTGGAGAATCCCATGGACAGAGGTGCCTGGTGGGCTGCAGTCCATGGGGTTGCAAAGAGTCACACAACTGAGTGACTAAGCACAGCACAGGGGGAACAAACCTAAATACAGTTGACCCAAGTAATCATTTTATCTCCAGTAACCATTTTGTTCATAGTGCAAACTGGGACAGTTTTGAGAGTGGAAAGGAACACTATTAATCAAGCCAGGACACTAGGCATAAACTGATATGTAAGCAAACCTTATTTACCATTTAGCCTTAGCTGGCAAGCTCCTTGCCAGCAGTTGCCTTCCCTATTTTAGGGAGCTGTACTAGTCAGTATTTTGGGATGCAGAGACAGAAATAGATTGGGGGAGAAGATAAACAGAAAGTCAGCCTGTTTTCCCCTCTTTGTTTTGAATATTGAGACAGCCTTTTTTTTTTTTCATTTAATATGATCACTGGGAATATGAAGAGAGGTGACTGGATGACCCATACACCATGACAAGTGTTTGTCAGCTGATAACAGCCAAGTGAAAAGTTATGTGTATCACTGTGTGTAGCCTCCTGCTAAGCAGTTCCATTACAAAAAGTAAACTTAGAATGTATACAGGCCATCTTAGACTCCTGTTTGGCTTCAGGATTTGGGGTGTTTGAAGCCCAGCTAATGTCAGGATGACCTTTTCCTATGTTATTTTAGACACATAACTCACACATGTTCTCAAAAGCACAAGAGCTCATGTACATGTGTGTATGCAGACACACACACTCTCGCTATTTGTAATACATGGTGACCAACTTCAGAAGAGATCAGCGTCTAGTGACAAGAGAATGTGGGCCATTGTCATATCTCCAGCAGGGAGTGATTATCATTCTGTTCGCCTTCTCCTACAGCATACTGGTTGCTTTGTTGTTGTTTAGTCGCTAAGTCATTTCTCTCTTGCCATGCCGTGGACTGCAGCCTGCCAGGCTGTGGGTTGCCATTTCCTTCTCCTGGAAATATTCCCGACCCAGGGATTTGAACCCATGTCTCCTCCATTGCAGGTGGATTCTTTACAGCTTATACCAGGAAAGCCCATAGTATTTGCTTAGGGGAAGAAGGTGTGTCCCTAGAGGAAACTGAGGGAGGTGCTTGCTACAAACCCTCTATCTCCCTGATGCATGTCCTTCCTCCTTCTCCCTTACTTTTCTCACTTTCTTCCCTGTAGACCATATCTTCAACTTTCAGCTGACTCACAAATTTTTCTCCAGCAAGGACCTCTCAGTGTGAACAGAACTGAAGTGGTTATTATATGCAAATGCAGGGTCAAATGACCCCGCATAGAGCCCCAGTGGCATGCTATAAAAGTCATCTATAGCTCCTGTTTTTTGACTTCCATGGGTCCCTCGGGAACTCTTTAGCCTCTGTGTCACCAAGCCACATGAAGGTTGCCCAAGATTTAGCTGCCTTTTGTAGAGGATCATTTTCAGAAGTTAATAGTGAACTTTCAGGAGCTAATGTACAAAGGGTATTTAATATTGTTTTCCTGTCTATACTATTGGTCCCCAGGACTTAAGCTGCTCCTAAGGATATGAACTAAGATTTTGCAGATATTTGGTAACTCTGTAACTGCTAATTACTGCTTTCTTTCCTATGGCTTGCACTAGGAAGTAGCCTAAGGTTACTAGGTGATTGTGCTTAGTCACTCAGTCATGTCCAATTCTCTGTGACCTCATGGACTGTAGCCTGCCAGGCTCCTCTGTCCATGGGGATTCTCCAGGCAAGAATACTAGAGTGGGTTGCCATGCCCTCTTCCAGGGGATCTTCCCAACACAGGGATTGAACCCAGGGTGATTGGGAAAGTACTTTGTTTTATGTTTACAATCCCAGAAGCAGTCAACTTTGTCCCTTACCCTTCTAGTTGAACCCTGGCATATACAGAAGTAGTATTACAGGACCATTATAAGTTAGAGCTTGAGCACAGTAAAGAGGTCATCTTGTGCAACTGCTGATTCAGGAGGTGAGATCCCCTGCAGCTGTGGTACTCCCCTGCAGAGACTCCTATTTGGCTTTGACATTGTTGCTCAGTCACTCAGTCTTTGCGACCCCATGGACTGCAGCACGCCAGGCTTCCCTTTCCTTCACTATCTCCTAGAGCTTGCCCAATTCATGTCCATCGAGTCGGTGATGCCATCCAACTGTCTTGTCCTCTGTCGTCCCCTTCTCTTCCTGCCTTCACTCTTTCCCAGTATCAGGGTCTTTTCCAATGAGCTGGCTCTTCACATTAGGTAGCCAAAGTATTAGAGCTTCAGCTTTAGCATCAGTCTTTCCAATGAATATTCAGGACTGATTTCCTTTAGGATTGACTTGTTTGATCTCCTTGCAGTCCAGGAGACTTCAAGAGTCTTCTCCAACACCACAGTTCAAAAGCATCAATTCTTCGGTGCTCAGCTTTCTTTATGGTTCAACTCTCACATCCATACATGACTACTGCAAAAAACCATAGCTTTGACTAGATAGACCTTTGTTGGCAAAGTAAGGTCTCTGCTTTTTAATATGCTGTCTAAGTTTGCCATAGCTTTTCTTCCAAGGAGCAAGTGTCTTTTTTTCTTTATTTCTTTTTTTTTTTGAGCAAGTGTCTTTTAATTTCATGGCTGCAGCCACCATCTGCAGTGATTTTGGAGCCCAAGAAAATAAAGTCTCTCACTGTTTCCATTGTTTCCCCATCTATTTGCCATGAAGTGATGGGACTGGATGCCATGATCTTAGTTTTTTGAATGTTGAGTTTTAAGCCAGCTTTTTCACTCTCCTCTTTCACTTTCATCAAGAGTTCTTCTTCTTCTTCTTCAAAAAAAGAGTTCTTCTTCACTTTCTGCCATAAGGGTGGTGTCATTGGCATAACTGAGGTTATTGATATTTCTCCCAGCAACCTTGATTTCAGCTTGTGCTTCATTCAGCCCAGCATTTTGCATGCTGTACTCTGCATATATTTTAAATAAACAGGATGACAATATACAGTCTTTGAGACTAGAGGTGGGGAATTCAAACTAAATTTTAGGAGTGCCTTGTCTTCTTTTACTCTTTCTTTCTTTCAGTCACTATAACTCTTCTCTTTCTTTGTCATTTCTCCCATAACCAACCATGGAGTTCATATCACGTGCTGATTTTCCTGTCATGAGTTGATAGTTATGAATACCATCTTGCTGGCTTCTAGTTCCCACAGCCACAAGTGGGTGTTTCACGGACCTCCTCTTTCCTTACATTGGATCAAACAAGGAACCCTACTTGTGTTTCTCTACACGTTCATTCCTGTGTGTGGAGAATTAGAAAGCAAAGGCTTCCTGAGCCACCGGGGATCTAAAAGGTTAGAATCTACTAAAGATAGATAACCACTAGTTTCTATGCATCTCAGATTCAAACCAACTTGCAAAAACTGCTACTCCTCAATTTTTCATTCTCCTAATTAGAATTCACTCTCCCTAAGCACTTATTTTAGTTCTGTTTAACAGAAGTCTCATTAGGCCTGGTATTACAGTACCTGTCTCTTCCATTGGATTGTTAGTTCCTTATAAAGCGAGATGAGAATGAGTTAACTCCATCATTCCATTTAACCCCATCATTGTGTCTGATATGCAGTGGTATCCAAAAAAGTTTTTACATGAGATTTAATACACTTTTTAAATGATCTGTCTATTGCAAACCAAATTAGTTCTCAATACTGCAGTGATTTTACAAACTGCATGTATAGACCCTTGATTCATTTAAAGTTCATTCTTTAAAAAAAATAAATATCACAGGCCTATTATGTTCCAAACAGTTTGGAAATGGCAGGGAGTTTTAAACATTTCCAGTTTGGAGAGATATAACACATGCAGTATAGATGTTATATCAGATTCTGGGTCTGGACAGCTTCACTTTGTTGTTGATTAAGCTCCTACCTTACAATCATGTAACAATCTCAAATGAATAAATCTCCAAGTGCAAATCTATTCTCCTCCCCTCTAGATCTGTTTCTAGAGCTCTCAACACTCCCTTACACCTTAGCTCTCATGTTTCCCCATATCTCCCACCACATGGCAATAGGAGTGAAATAATCTACCTATTTGAGGGTGGTGGTGGGGAAACTTCAAGGAAGTCTTTTTGGAGGAGGCTGCAATGAAACTGGACCTTGAGGGATAGACAGAGATGAAGGGAAAGATCATCCAGAAAGAGACATTAGTAAAGGCAGGTATAAAAGCAGTGCAGAGAAGTAGTCACCAACTTTACTTTGAATTGGGATTAACTGGTATGAATAGGGTGTTTTCAAAAAGGCAAATTTCTGACACCCCCTCTTTTATCTCCAGAGATTTTGATTAAGGAATTTTTTGCTTGTTTGTTTTTTTTTAAAAGATTTTCGGTCTCCTATCATCACCAATCTCTTTTACCCATTTGGCTAACTTTGAATTTTCCCTTTCAGTGACTTTCTCTGTACTCTATCCTGACCATAGGCTGTCCAATTCCTTCCCCTTTCCATTCATGGAGACACGGTGCAGTCTTTCCTTCTTTCCAAAAGCCCTTCTTGAGTGAAGCTGCTAGATGTGTGTTTTTCCTTGTTCTGCACTCTGATCTAAAGCACTGACTGGCCCTACCAAGCCTTAAGGGACTGGTCTTTTTTTTTTTTAAGATTTTTTTTTTTGATGTGGAACATTTTTAAAGTCTTTATTGAGTTTGTTACAATACTGCTTTTGTTTTTCTGTTTTGATATTTTGACCATGGGGCATGTAAGATCTTAGTTCTCCCATCACACTGTGCATTGGAAGGCAAAGTCTTAACCATGAACCACCAGGAAAGTCCCAGGGTACTGGTCTTCTTAACAGCTTATTTTTAGGCAGTGAGAATTCTAGGTTGAGGAAAATCCTAACTGCTTTCAATTTCCTGTAGCGCTTTGCACAGTGCCCTCTACATAGCACATACTCAGCAAATATTTACTAAGTTGATTTGGCTTAATATATCATACTGGCTTTAACCAATACTTTACTTACTAGGTTGCAATTGGGAGTTTTGGGTCCTGAGTATAGGTGTAATCATAAGGATTTCAGTAATGGAAATTGAACATGTTATAAAGGGAATGAATGAAAACAGTGTTTCTTACAGATTTTCTGGCTTGAGTCATGGCCTGAATAGTTTATGATGAATTTAGAACCTATTAATGAAAGACTTCTTGGTAAGGAGAAATAATCTATCTCTGTAATAGTGATTTTCCCTATTAAAGTTGTTAAAGCCAGAAAGTTATGCCAAGTATGTAAGGCTGTGTGTGTGTGTACGTGCATGCATATACTTAAGTTTGGATATGTGAAGTATTAACTAAAGAATGTGAATTTTTATGCAAGAATTTCTTGCATCTTTAATAAAATTCACACTCAAGAGCTCATATCTTCCATTTTAATATTTTCTTTGATATCACCTTTGAAAGTGAGAGAAGTTCTGTTGTTCTTTCTGAAATTTGATATTTATTCTTAATATTTTGGAGGGGGATTGGAAGAAAAAGAACTCTGGATCAGAGATCCCAATAAATGTGAGGCAAATATGTGGTTATTTTTAAATTTTTCATTTGGGACCAAAAGCCTAAATAATTTTTATATCATTCTGTTCCTGAGTCACTGTCTCTTTAGAAGCTTGGGTGTCATTGGGTTCAAGAACAGGTTTTATACATCAGTGTCAAAATTCCTTTGCATCTTTTTTCATATAGGGAAACCTCTCAGTGTCTGGCTTCCCCCTAGGACACACAGGGAGACTATCTTTAGGCAATGATATAAGAGCCAATGTGACACTTCAGTATGGTTTTGTTTAGTTGCTAGCACTCAATTTTCCAACCCTCTCTTCCACTGTTGACAAGACTGTAGAGGAAGTGTTGATGTGGAGGGCTAATAATAAGTCATCACGTAGAAAACAGCTACTTTGGAGAGTCATATGAACGTAGAGCACATTTTCCATGAGTAAAATATAAATAAACCTTTGTTGCTGAAAGCAGTGAGAGTAGAGGATTATTTGTTGTTGCAGCATAGACTATCCCATCCTACCACAACCACCAAAGAAATATTTTTTTGCCCTTGTGGGGATCACTTTCAGCCAAAAAAAAGAAAAACCCACAAAAAACCATGAGTAATTTCTCTCTTTTGTCTGCACTAGTTCACTAATTTATTCCTTAAATGGCATGAACTGTAAATGGCTGACACAGATAATAATATTAAGATAATTTAGATATTAAGATGATGATACCTTAATACATTACTTAAATCCTGTATTTAAATGAAAACCTTTCTCTGCTGTGCTTCTGATTCTGAAATGAGGTAGATTGACAAATTTCTTTGAAATCAATCCTATCATGTCTTGCACAGAGTAGACATTCAAGGAATATTTGCTCAACTTGATGTAGTAGTTGTTCAGTGGCTCAGTCATGTCCAACTGTTTGTGACCCCATGGACTGCAGCACACCAGGCTTCCCTGTGCTTCACCATCTCCTGGAGCTTGTGCAAACTCATGTCCATTGAGTCAGTGATGCCATCCAACCATCTGATCCTCTGCCATCCCCTTCTCTTCCTGGCTTTCACCTCTCCCAGCATCAGGGTCTTTTCCAATGAATCGGCTCTTTGCATCAGATGGCCAAAGTTTTGGAGCTTCAGCTTCAGCATCAGTCCTTCCAATAAATGTTCAGGATTGATTTCCTTTAGGATTGACTGGTTTGATCTCCTTGCAGTCCAAGGGACTCTCAAGAGTCTTCTCCAGCACCACAGTTTGAAAGCATCAATTCTTGGGTTCTCAACTTGATGTACTATGAGACAGTCCTATTCTAAGGGATCTGACTGTATCTGGAATTTGGACCAGGTTGATCCTTGGAAGAATTTTGGTATAAATGAAATTTGTAACACTTCAGCCTCTCTTCTTCTCCCCTTCCTCTCAATTCTGGAAATCATCCTCTCCCTGTCTACATTCATTTTCTACCAAATATTTGTGTGCTGTACTAAGATCCTTTGGTTAGGAAAGTCAGTTGATCAATACAGTAACAAAAAGGTAGAAATGGAGTCATGTATTACCTTTCCTTGACAGAATAGCGTTGTGTTGGGGTAGATCAGTTGTTCTCAAAGTGTAGTGCCTAGCTTGTATAGGCAGCATCAGCATTATCTGGAACCTTGCTAGAAATCGAAGTTTTAAGGCCCCACCACAGACCTAGTGGATAAAACATTATCAAAGTAGAGTCCAGATATCTTTGAAAAACTTTTTAATAAAGAAATCTGTGTTTTAACAAGCTATCCAGATGATACTGTGATACTGAATACAGTAACGTTTGAGAACTTTAGGTAGAAGTTAGTGTTTTTAATTTTAGAAGTTCATGCAATATAGTAGGTGAATTTGGGGGGCAATAATTCTGTATTTGGAAACTTCTAAATGTATTTCACAACAGCATCATTACATAGATAGGAATTTGTCTGTGTAATATGCATGCTTTTCAGATTGAGTGCAGGGCAAGTCATTGGCTCAGCATACACCTAACCCTTTGAGGAGGGAGAACAGTTTTCAGCCTAGTGGACACAATTTTGCAACTGCTAGAAGAGGATAAAGATTGAGATTTACTGCTTGTCATGTTCCCTGACATTTCACCATTAGAGATTCATTTCATATTTTCTTATGAAAATATTAGTAGTGTTTAGAGGAGTATAGTTTAATCCAGTATCAGCAGTACTCTGCTGAAAACAGTACCCTGTAAGACTGGCCACAGAAGGATATTTGGAATAAGGAGACAGAGTCAAAGAGAAACATTACTAACTGCAGAGTGCTGGTGGCATCTCTGTGCATCATAACTTGTGATGTTGCTATTTTTCTCTCACTGTGAGCCTGAGAGCCCAAAGCAAAATCCTGATCTGGGTATTCTTCCTCTACCTCTCATTTGCTAGTATTTTGGGGATAAACTTCCCAGTCCCTTTGTATCCCTTTTTGTTGTTTTGTTGTTCAGTTGCTCAGTCGTATCTGACTCTTTGTGACCCCATGGACTGCAACATGCCAGGCTTCCCTGTCCTTCACCATCTCCTGGAGTTTGCTCAAATTCATGTCCATGTCCACTTGAGTCAGTGATACCATCCAACCATCTCATCCTCTTGCCACCCTCTTCTTCTCTTGCCCTCAAACTTTCCCAGCATCAGGGTCTTTTCCAGTGAGTTGGCTCTTTGTATCAGGTGTCCTTGTAACCCTTTGACAGATAAAAAATATAAAATTACAAAGGGATGTTTATATTACAATAATAAAATTCACATTCTAGAGCATGAAGAGAGGGCCTAGTATATTTTTTATATATAGGAATTGATAAAAAGTCATTTGAAATTGGATTATCACATCCTATGCTGAGCAATTCCCAGCTCACAAGCTTTATTCAGTCCATGAATCATCGTCAAAAGGTAAATAAAATTAAAAACAAAATTTCTTAAAGTTCCAGGGACTAAATGCAGCTGACATGCCCCTTAGCCTCCAGTTACTTGTTTCCAGCTGATAAGCATGATTATTTTGACAGTAAAGGTGCACAGCATATAATTGAGCAGAACCACACAGTATGTATTTACTTCTCAAATGCTTCAACATTTACCAGTTACAATTGAAAACAACTTTCAGCCATCAGTACACATGGAAACATAAGGAAAACATTTATTTTGGTTAGTTGGGGTCATTCATCAGAGAAAGGCCCCCATGGAGACTTTGATCTGAATCATATGCAGGCTCTTAAGACAGAAAGCCTTTGTAATTGTAAGCATAGCATGCCAGCTATCTCCAAGCACAGGGAAATGCACGTGGCAGCCACGGACAGAGAAGCCTGGCAGGCTACAGTCCATGGGGTTGCAAAGAGTGGAACATGACTGAAGCAACTCAACACGCACTTAGCACAGATGAGTGAATGTCTTTTTTTTTGAGTGAATGTCTTAGCAAGATAATACGAAAAGGTCCAAACAATTTGTTAGTTTACTTTGGTACATGTGGGAAAATGCAACACCCTTCTAGAAAATTTTCTTTTTAGTCTAGCAGGAGGAGATGCTAAAACAACCAACATTTGGTATCAGCAAAACTAGTGAAGAAGTCTTTCTAAAACCCAGACTAAGCAATGTCATTAAATCAAATGTTCAGTATTTATTTTTTAAAAATAGACTACCTAACTCTGGCTAAGAGCTTTGCCTTCCTAGACGCTCTACTTCTGTGAGGTCTTAGGTGAAGTTAAGGACACAGAGTATAGGCCATTTGTCTTCTGACCAGTGGCTGGCCAAATATTGGAATAAATCAAGACAGCCACAGTACTTCTGCTATCACAAACGCAACCTTGGGCAGAGCCATTTGCAGAACTACGTCACCCACAAGTGTGCACAGTCACTTTTCCTTTGATGAAGATGGGCCAGGGTAACTGGTGTAGAAGAGGCTTGCCTCAGATTTCTCTCCACTGATATTTCCTGCAGCTGACCATGAGTAGGGGCTAACTTCCTCTAAGAGACATGCATTTCATTTTCAGCAATCAGTGTTGTTACCTAAATCCAGAATCCAACTCTAGGGTCTGATGAAGCCTGGATTCTGAGCCCTCAATCACACTTAAGTCCCTGGCCTCTGCTATCCATTGATTACAGGCATTTTTTTTTCCCTCAGTGACTTCTGTGCATTTGAAAAGTCCTCTGTAGGTGAGTATGGGAAGCCCCATAATAGCATCAGCTAGTTCATATTGTGCTCCTTTCAGTCTGTATGTTAAATCTCCCTAAGTCTCAGGATAAGATACTGTACTCCCAGTTCCTGTGCTCATGTGGTAGTGTCCTTCGGGGTCTCATGGTTCTACCGCCAAACGTGTAGGTCAATATACAGCTCACCTGAGGCAGCAGCCAGATGTGGTTCTGAGGCTGTAATCCTGGCTTACTCACCCACACTGACACATGCAATCTCTGGAAACATTTTCTGATATTCGTGAGGCCATCCTCCCACCTTTAGTGCTATCTTGGGAAAAACAACTGCAGATTCTCTCTGTGACTTCTCATGGTTCAGCTAGGCAAATCAAAGCTTGCAATGCTGAGCCAACAACAGTCTGTCCAGGGATGAGAAGATATGTAACAGATAATAGTCAAAGCCCTAACAGTGAACATGTGGTATCGTTGTCACCTAGTTCCTGCCTTGCTGAATGTCTTTTTTTCCCCACCCTGCTTCAGCAAAATCCACGTGTCACTCATTTAAAAAAGAACTACTTAGTGCCATCAACACCACCTGAACTCTTAATTCTCCTTAAGAAGAAAGAAAGTGTTAGTCACTAAGTGTGTCCAACTCTTCACCACCCAATGAACTGTAGTGTGCCAGACTCTGCTGTCCATGGGATTTCCCAGGCAAGAATACTGGAGTGGGTTGCCATTTCCTTCTCCAAGGGATCTTCCTCACCCAGGGATCAAACTCAGGTCTGATGCATTGTAGGCAGTTTCTCTACCGTCTGAGCCACTGGGAAAGACCAAATTCTCCTTAACACCTTTTAAAAGAAAAAGCCATATTCACAGACAGTGATGATAGAGTCACACTAAAGGAAGACAGCGACTAGTCATTTTGCTTCTGAAGCATTCCCTCTTTGTCAACAACAGATCTGATTATTTCTGATTTGAGGGAGCTAGCCACGGTGCCTCATTCAGCCAAAGCAGTGGTCCATGAGATTCCCATCATACACTGAACACTTTGTAGGTTTCCATATTTCTTAGCAGATGAGGTGGATCTGGCATAGGAGGCCGATGGCCTCCTCTTCTCCTTGGCATGCCTACCTCAGCCAGAAACTCAGCAGGAAAGCTACTTAGACTGGTGCTGGGGACAGGGCTAATTATGATAAATGTTATTCAGCTCCCAGTTAGAACCTAGGTATGCCACCTGGCAAGCTCTCCCTTTTTTCTTGGAAACAAAAACATAAGAAATAAAGCTTTGGGGGAAAAAATACTCATTAGTTTCAGCTTGACCTATTATTTCCAGTGCCCCATAAGCAAACAACTTGGATGGTAAGAGCCAGCTGGTAATAGAACTCATAAAAAAAACTCACACTCTAATATGGGCTCCAAAGCACTTGGAGAAGTGAGATCTGTAGGGACGAAAGAAGTTCCCTACTTTCTGAATTTGAGAAATGCCACCAGCTCTTTGTCAGCCATCCTGGGAACTATACAATCTCACAGGGAAGTTGCTAGCTCCACACACCCTCTTTATTTTTATCATTTTTTGGAGGTGTGGACCTTTTTTTTCAAAAAAGTCTTTATTGAATTTGTTATAATATTGCTTCTGTTTTATGTTTTGGTTTTTTGGCCATGAGGCATGTGGGATCTTAGTTCCCCAACCAGGGATCAAACCTGCACCCCCTGCATTGGAAGGCAAAGTCTTAACCACTGGATTGCTAGGGAGTCCTCATACAGCCTTTTTTTAATAGGGTATGATATAGGGTGATCTGATCAACTTGTGTCACTCACTTCCAATATTTCCTCCCACTGTAAGAATGAAATGTAATGATATTTTTGAAAGTGAATTTATTTTTTCTTTTCTTTATTTTTTAAAAAAATTAATACATTTTTTAAATGTTATATTTCATCTACAATTATTACAAAATATTGGCTGCATTCCCTGTGTTGTATAATACATCCTTGTAGCCTATCTTACACCCAGGAGTTGGTACCTCCCACTCCCCCACCCCTATACTGACCCCCTCCTGTTGCCCTCACTGGTGGCCACTAGTTTGTTTTCTGTAACTGTGTCTGCTTCTTTTTTGTCATATTTGTTAGTTTGCTGTATATTTTAGGTTCCACATAAAAGTGATATCATATAGCATTTTTATTTGTCTGTCTGGCTTATTTCACTTAGCATAATGTTCTCCAGGTCCTTCCATGTTGCTGAAAATGGCAGAATCTCCTTCTTTTTTATGACTGAATGGTATTTCATCTCACTTGCGCATGTGTGCACGCACACACACACACACACACACACACACACATCACATCTTTATCCACTCATCTGTTGATGGACACTTAAGTTGCTTCCCTATCTTTTGACTATTGAAAACAATGCTCCTGTCAACATTGAGGTACATGTATTTTTTCAGGTTAGTGTTTTTGTTTTTTTTTTGGACATATACCCAAGAGTAGAACTGCTGTTTCATATGGCAATTTTTACTTTTAGGTTTTTGAGAAACCTCCATACTGTTTTCCATAGTGGTGTACCAACTTACATTCCCACCAACACTGTATGAGGGTTCCCTTTTCTCCACAACCCTGTCAGTTGTTATTTGTGGTCTTTTTGATGATGACCATTCTGACAGATGTGAGGTAATACCTCATTGTGGTTTTAATTTGCATTTCTTTGATGATTAATGATGTTGAGCATCTTTTCATGTGCCTGCTGGCCATTGTATGTCTTCTTTGGAAAAATGTCTCTCTTCAGTGGGATGAGATGGTCTTTTAAAACCTTCTCATTCATTTCCTCCACACCCTTCTTGGCTACTATGAAAATATTCAATACATTTGGAGAAAGATTTTAATGTCAGATAGTGACAGCTCATTTCTATTCCCAGGTATTGTTCTACCTTTTTGACGGGCCTTCCATGCTTTCATGTAGAGAAGTAAGAAATTTGGAGATTATTTATTTATTGGCTGCACTCAGCCTTCATTGCTGGGTATGGGCTTTCTATAGTTGTGGTGAGTGTGGGCTCCTCATTGTGACGGCTTCTCTTGTGCTCCAGAGCGCACAGGCTCAGTACTTGGGGTGCATGGGCTTAGTTGCCCCAAGGCATGTGGAATCTTCCCAGGACAGGGATCAAACCCATGTCCCCTGCATTGGCAGGAGGATTCTTAACCACTGGACCACCAGAGAATTCCAAGAAATCTGGAGATTTAAAGGCAACTGAACAACAACAGAGGCAATGCCATAAGGATGCACAGTAGCAGTATTCCGGGATGGTGAATTTTTCCCTGTCTTCTCAAGCTATTCAAGAGAGAAATTATTTAGAAGCTTTCCTAACTAGCATTCTTCTGCCATCCCAGGCACCTGTAGCCCCCATCCTCATCAAGAAGAAAATGAATGCAAACCAACCCAAAGTTTAACTCTACTGGTGTCACTGCTCAAAGCCTTGACGTTCGGAGTGAAGGAAGAGTTAATTTGGAAATTTTTATAGCCTAGTACTTCCCACTCCTAGTTCCTTCCTTGCTATTTAAACAGAGACTTGACATTTCTAATTAGGAAGTTTTACTTCCAGGCAAGTGGAATTTACCCCCAGCTGGGAAAACACGGCTTAGTAAGAGTTTGACATCAGCCCTCATTGATCTGAAGATTATCTCTCGTTTGAGACTGAAGAGCCTCTGGGAGACTAGGGAGGGGAAACAAATGTGGGAAAGTGTGTGGAAATGCTTTCTTTGACTTCGGGGTTAGGTGGATCAAGTCTGGCAGGCAGAGACTTGGGAGCAGAAATCGTTTTCTCTCTGCCCCCTACTGCAGCCTTCCTCCCCTAGCTCCCCTTGTCAATATTTCAGAATCTTAACTTGCTAAAGGGAGGCAAAGGACTTGTTGATCACAGCCACTAAAGATTTGCACAGTATTTTAACTTTACTAACAAAATGGCTTATTGCTTTGTTACTTTCAGATATTTGGTGCACGCGTTAAAAGTATATTTGGGTTAAATGGGAAAGTGAGTTACCTCTGTTTCTCTTTAAGGACTGAGTGTAATAATGGTCCTACCAAACTGATCATCATTGGGAAGTCTACCTCCTAATTGGAAACCGTATATGAGTTTTCTTCCTCCTATTTGTCTTGGTTTCTTCCTTTGGTACCTTTGGCACACTCGCATTTCCCTTTAGCCTGTGTCTTCCCTCTGGCTCTTAGGGATGTCATGTCATGCCTGTTATGTCCATATCAAGTATCTGAAACCTGGATCATCTCTCCTACAGGGTACCAAATGGCAGGATGTTAGCTGCCATGCAGTGGAGTATCCTCTTTACTGAGGAGAAAACTCTGGTCCCCAAACACTCTAATCCAAGTGTTCAGGAACATCTCTGGGCTGTACAGTGTATGCTTGTCATTTCTGGCCTGTCTAGAGGCTCCTCTAATCTCTCTGGGGAACGCCCAGCTGTATTCGCAGCCCTGCTGTCATTGTGGATGGTGATGTGACTGAAATAGTTAACTTCGTGTTGTGCTCTCTGCTCTGTGCATGCCACTCAGTTGTGTCCGACTCTGCAGCCCCATGGACTGTAGCCCGCCAGGCTCCTCTGTCCACCGGATTCTTCAGGCAAGAATACTGGAATGGGTTGCCATTCCTTCCTTCAGGGGATCTTCCTGACCCAGGAATTGAACCTGCATCTCCCTGTGTCTCCTGCATTGCAGATGGATTCTTTACTGCTGAGCCACCGGGGAAGCCCACTGTGTGTCTGTTTCTCAGCGGGCTATATTCTTTAACTGCTATAACTCAGAAGTCTGTCCAACTCTCAGACCTTAGAGTTGTCCTGAGAAGTCTTGTGAGGGTAACCCCTCAGGGCTCTGCTTGATTCTTCTTAAAAAAATATTTATTTTAATTGGAGGCTAATTACTTTACAATATTGTAGTGGTTTTTGCCAAACATCGACATGATAAGAGCATGTGACAGTACCTTAAGACAGGACTTCTGAGTGCTCCGATCTCCCTTTGCTTTGGATGAGCTCTAATTTGGCCTTAGGAGTTGTATTATTCCTTTGGTTACCTCCTTCTGGCAGTTTATCTTAAATTTTATATAGAGGATGTAACAAGATTACCATCTACAAGTTTCTAGTAAATCCTAGGATCCTTATGTAAATTGACCTGAAAGTGAAAGTGAGAGTTGCTCAGTCGTGTCTGACTCTGCAACCCCATGGACTATACAGTCCATGGAATTCTCTCAGCCAGAATACTGGAGTGGGTAGCCTTTTCCCTTCTCTGGTTGGGATCTTCCCAACCCAGGGATCGAACCCAGGTCTTCTGCATTGCAGGCAGATTCTTAACCAGTTGAGCCACAAGGGAAGCCTGGACATTGACTTACTATTTCACAATTCTAGGAAAATATACAAATTTGACCATAACAAGGATTTAGGCTTAAACTGATATACGTATTAATGACAGAGAACCTTGCTACTGCCGAGTGCCTTATAAGTGAACTTTCAGGGTTAGCTCCTTGCCTTTGAATTATAGCTTTAAAATGGCTAACAGAGGGGGCATTATATAGAAGAGAGTAGCACTGAAAGGTCT
Source organism: Odocoileus virginianus (assembly GCF_023699985.2). NCBI lineage: Eukaryota > Metazoa > Chordata > Mammalia > Artiodactyla > Cervidae > Odocoileus > Odocoileus virginianus. Next base: position 4,245,905 of record NW_027224264.1, on the reverse strand, counting down.
TAGGAGTCCTTCAAAGTTCCTTGAACTGCTTTAAGTAGGTAGCCTCCTGAACCTAGACAAAAAGGGATGAAAGTGCAAGAAGGGGTATCAGCATATTGGGTGCACCAAGAAAGGAGCCAGGGTCCTTTCTTAAAGGGATCAAGGTCAAGTGGGTGTCTGAGTTCAAGACAGATTATGGGTGAACACTCGGTGAAAACAGCCAGGGTTGGAGAAGAGAAGAGCTGGACAGTTTCTGAGTAGGAGGCCAATGGCATGAGAACCAGCTTAATGGAAGCCTTCAGAGAGATAAATCAAGGGGGCAGGGTCATAGCTTTGGAAAATACTTGGATATTAGGTGACCTTCAGGAGTTAGAACAGAGGAAAGCAGATGGTGGATGTTAGCCTAGCAGGTAGGAGCCAGGAATAAGAAAGTTTCAAACTAGTGAGTCAAGTAGAAGGCACAGTTCACACCACCAGTGACATGAGACCAAGCCTTGAGACAGCCTATGATCTTTGATATGTTTTCTACAAAGGGAAAACCTATTTTCTAAGCCTGAAAGTGAAAGTTGCTCAGTCCAACTCTTTGCAACCCCATGGACTTAGTCCATGGAATTCTCCAGGCCAGAATACTGGAGTGGGTAGCCTTTCCCTTCTCCAGGGGATCTTCCCAACCCAGGATCTCAGGTCTCCCACATTGCAGGCGGATTCTTTACCAGCTGAGCCACAAGGGAAGCCCAAGAATACTGGAGTGGGTAGCCTATCCCTTCTCCAGTGGATCTTCCTGACCCAGGAATTGAACTGGGGTCTCCTGCATTGCAGGCAGATTCTTTACCAACTGAGCTATGAGGGAAGCCAATAAGTCTAGGTGTTGACATAGGATAATTGAAAGCTGCTAACTGGAGTGGGGAATGAACAACTGGAATGACAGATAGTTCCTTAGAGCATGAGTTATCTATTTTGTCTCCCTCCTAAAAAGTAAAATATCTGTTTGTCTAGTGTTTGGTACATAGTGGGTGTTTTTTTTTAATGTGGACTAAATAAATGGTCATTTTATGAATAATATAAAGATGTAAAAATGAATGCATCTGCTTTAATTACAAGGGTTATTTTATTTACAAGTGACTAAATTCATGAGGCCAGGTCCATGTGTGCCCATTGTGTCCCTACTGACTTGCAGAGGGTCAGGCTCATTGTATGTCCTAGATGAATATTTATTACGTGGATAAATGTACATATGTATGAAGGTTCCAGTTGGATCTCATGGGCTGAGGTGGAACTTGGCAACTGTTTAAAAATATTGGACCATGTCCTTGATCTTTTCTTGATGTTCTGCTAGTGTCATAGAGGGCAGGAAAACACAGGGTTCTCTAAGTTGGAAGTTTGGATATGGGAACATTGCCTATTTTATCTGGGCAGAGAAAGAAGGCTTTTCTTTGGGGCACAGTGCAGAGTTGTACTGTCTCTAAATCCAATTGCATATAGTAGCTTTGACGATGGCAGATAGGGTACTGTGGTGGTGGCAGGTAGAGTCAAAGTATGATCCAGTTTATCAAAGTTTGATTTGCGCAGAGTACTTCCAACTAATAAAAATAAATGAAAAAAAAATAGAACTTGGCTACTAAAATAGGCATTTTAGTAAAAGAACAGAAAATAAAATATTTCTTTTGTTTCACTAAAAAAAAAAAAAAAACTACTTGTCCATCTCAAAAAAAAAAAAAAAAAAAAAAAAAAGAACATGACTATGGCGACCTCCATGGTAGTCCAGTGGCTGAGACTCTGTATCCCCAATGCAGGTGGCTCAGGTTTGATCCCTAGTCAGAAAACTACCTCCCACATGCCACAAATAAGAAAGAGTTCCTATCCTGCAATTAAAGATCTGATGCAACCAAATAAATAAATATTTTTAAAAAGAATATGGCTATATTGTAAAACATTTCATACATTTGGATACAACATTATGGGTAATGTTTCTAAGGAACTGAAGTCACTTTGTAATTTTGATTGGACCTTCATAATGTACCCTGCTGCTTAGAAGCTAAATTATGATGTGGAAGAACCCAGGGATATGATTTAAACTTGGACCTAAACTATTTTAAGATATGCATGTGCTTGCTTGTTCAAGATAGCAGGCAAATGTGGTATACTCATTTTTTTTTTCCCTCAGTCCTTTGCAAGATAAGGGGAGCTGGGACAGGGGGCAAATCTCTGCAGTCAGCCAAGTTTTTCTTGGAAGCTTCAGCCTTCCCGTTTTGCTCTCTTTGCCCCTTGGAGTACTCTTCTCCTTCAAGTTCTCAGTGCCCTGCTGCTTTCTACCTTCCTCCCTTAATTAAGCAGGAAATAATTTGATCACATTACTTTCACTGCATTCCTGTGATGCTGATTTCTTTCTGCCAGGTGCTCTTTGCAGTTCAGTTCAAATCAATGGCTACTGAGCATCTACTACGTTCGAGGTACCAACTGGGCTAGATGTGGCGGATATAAAGGCTAATGGGTCATGGCCCCATCCTCAAGAAATTAACAACTTGATATTGAAATAGAAGAGGTGAAAAGCAACTAACAGACAAGACTATAAAATGTGCTATAAACAAAATTCAAAGTATAACAAGCATATGTGAGAAAGGGGTTATTCTTAGCAGGTTTTTAATTAGGATTTGAAAGTTTATTGCTGAGCAAATAGGGATATTGGAGATAGGCCTTATGAGCAAAAGGATCTGCAAGGGAAAGCTCCACTGAAAGCAAAGTATAGGGCATGTTGTGAGAACAGTAAAGAGTTTTTTGAGGTTAGAATATAGAATACACAAAAGAGTATTACTTGATATGATGCCAAGACATTTGAGAATAGTTTCATAGATTTCTTTCTTTACGGAACAGTGAACCATCAGTTGTTTTTTAAGAGAGGAGCACTAATTTAGGAAGGTCAGTCTCATGGTAATATGAATTTCAGATTGAAGTCAGGGAGACTGTAGGATGAGAAACAGTTAAGCTACTGTAAATGTTTAGATGATATGTGATGATGCCCTGGACCAGTCTACTGGCCGAGAAATGGAAAGATGGGAAGATGGAACAGATAAAAATACAGAAGGAGGAAGATCTATAAAATTTTAGTGACTAACTAGAATTGATACATAAGGGGGAAGGAGGATTTAAAGATGAGACCATCTGTCAGTCCTGATCATCTGGGAGAAGTGTAATTTTATTAATCAAATTTGGAATCATTGGCGCAGTTAGAGGTAGGTGATGAAATCAGATTGTGAATGATGAGCTTAGTTGTTCCTTGTCTTTTCAGATGGAGGTCTTCAGGAGGGGGCTAAAAATGCATGTAGTGTGATTCTCTGGAGACAATTCAGAGTGAAAAACAAAGATTTGGGAGATATTGTCATTGATATGAATAATTATTCTATAGGATTGGTGGCATCACAAAAAACGGAGGCTAGTGTGAGAAGAGAAGACTGAGGACATCTCCTTGAACTCCTGTATTCAGGAAATAGGAGGAAGGAGAATAGCTCCTGATGGATGTTAGGGCAACAGAGTTTTGGACTCAATGGGAGAAGGCAAGGGTGGGATGATTTGAGAGAACAGCATTGAAACATGTATATTACCATATGTAAAATAGATGACCAGTGCAAGTTTGATGCATGAAGCAGGGCACCCAAAGCTGGTGCTCTGGGACAACCCAGAGGGATGGGGTGGGGAGGGAGGTGGGAGGGGGGTTCAGGATGGGGGGGACACATGTACACCTGTGGCTGATTCATGTTGATGTATGGCAAAAACCATCACAATATTGTAAAGTAATTATCCTCCAATTAAAATAAATAAATTAATTGAAAAAATAAAAGAAATGGAAAAAAAGGGAATAATCAAACATAGGTGATAGTGAGATAAGTATGTACTGACTGGCCCACCTGTCCCTTGAGAAGAAGAGTTTTCTTATATTTATTATTCTTTTGTATTCATAATAATTGCCGAGGAAATTCTTGCCAAATGAATGAATATTACAGAAGCCAATGAGGAAGACTACTTTTCATTGAGGATAAAAACTGAGAAATGTGGCCTGAAGTTGAATAGAATTGAACCTGGGGATGGCGCTGGTCATAGTGATAAAGAGATCATTTATTGGTAATTTGGTCAGATCAGTATCTGGAGAGGTGAGGGCAGAAATCAGATTAGAGCAATTTGAGTAGTGAATTGGAATTGGATATAAAGAAGCAGGACTGAGTATAAACTATTTTTTTAACTAAGTTTTGGAGTGCAGAAAATGAGAGTTATGGGATACTTTTTCTTCCTGGAAAGGATTTTTCACAAGAGGTTTGATGCCTTTAATAAATATGCATTGATTGTCTATTTTCTAGACACTTTGGTGGATGCTGGAATGTTCCAATTAAAGGAAGATTTGAATAGGTTTGCAGGTCAAAGAGAAGGAATCGATGCAAAGAAAAAAGACTGAAAATGAAAGAGGCAGAAAGGCTGAACTCACAGACCAAGGTATTAAAGGAAGTCAGGGAATTGAAAGGGATAGATTCATAGATTAGCCTCCAAAGAGGTGGACCCTTTTTCCTTTGAGACAAGAAATAGTAATGAAAGGAAATAAAGGTAAAAGTATAGGGAACTTTTGTGATTGGATCACTGAGAGCTGAAAGAATTCATATGAAAAAATTTTTCCCCTCACAAAAGTGGATAGAAGAGGTCATCTGTTCAAGTTTCAGGCTTGGGGGACTTGAGAAAAGTGGAATATCTTTGTATGCTTGCGTGCATGCTAAGTCACTTTATTCATGTCCGACTCTTTGTGACCCCTATTGACGGTAGCCTATCAGGCTCCTTTGTCTGTGAGATTCTCCAGGCAAGAATACTGGAGTGGGCTGCCATGCCCTGCTCCAGGGGATCTTCCTGACCCAGGGATTGAACCCATGTCTCCTGCATCTCCTACATTGGCAGGTGGGTTCTTTACCATTAGCATCACCTGGGAAGCTCCATCTTTGGTATAGGTACCTTGAAAAATTCTCCAAGTAGGCTGAAGTGAAAAGAAAAGCATTGTTCATAGGTTCTGAAAGTCCAGTGTTGGTTGGACAGCAAGTATTCATGTGAAATACCCCATCAGGGTATTCATATAACTTTCCCCAGCAATGCTTAGCTCCCCAGAAGTAGGAAGAGTAAATGAGTATTTGAATCAATTTAATAAACAATTTAATTTTGGGATTTTGTTGAAACACAGGTGTGAAATACTAAGGAGTGATCATTTTGATGGTAAGAGAGAAACTGAATGAGTATATATTTGCAATTTACTGAGGATCTTCCAAGTCGAATTCACTGTAATAGATGCTTTTCTTGCATGCTCTGATTTGAATCTCATCATATACCTGGAAGATGAAGTGGTTATTATAGCATCCAGTTTACAGGTAATGAAATCATGGCTCAGAAAGTTTGTCTACAGTTTCACAGCTAGTTTGAAGGGGAGCTGAGATTCAAACCCTTTGTCTCCAAATTTCATAAATTTTAAGTCTAGCAGTAGAGTAAATATAATGTCTTCCTTACAGTTAAAGGGTGAGAGAGAGGTAAGGAATTAAGAATATTTGGGAGCCAGGGAAGCCTTCTTTCTACTTTGTCCATGAATTAGTTAAACACCTCTCTCTTGTTCTCCCTGAAGGTAGATTCTTTACGCATAGGTGCCCTGGTTAAAGAAAGAACCAGTTCCTATAGTTTTTTTTTTTTTTTTTTACTTTCCATTTGCTAGACTGATATGTTTTAGAATACTTCAATTTTGAAATTAGAATGACCTAGATTTGAATCTTGCCACCACATGCTGTGACAAACCTAGACAGCATATTAAAGCAGAGACATCACTTTGCTGACAAAGATCTGTATAGTCAAAGCTATGGTTTTTCCAGTAGTCATGTATGGATGTGAGAGTTGGACCATAAAGAAGGCTGAGCACCAAAGAATTGATGCTTTTGAACTGTGGTGCTGGAGAAGACTCTTGAGAGTCCCTTGGACTGCAAGGAGATCAAACCAGTCAATCCTAAAGAAAATCAACCCTGAATATTCATTGGAAGGACTGATGCTGAAGCTGAAGCTCCAATACTTTGGCCACCTGATGCAAAAAGCCGACTCATTGGAAAAGATCTTGATGCTGGGAAAGGTTGAGGGCAGGAGGAGAAGGGAATGAGAGAGAATGAGATGGTTGGATGGCATCACTGATTCAATGGACATGAGTTTGAGAAAACTCCAGGAGATAGTGAAGGACAGGGAAGCCTGGTGTGCTGCAGTCCATGGGGTTGCAAAGAGTTGGACACAACTTAGCGACTGAACAACAATCACATACTAACTGTGAAACCCTGAGTGAGTTATATAACCTCATGGGGCCTTAGTTTCCTCTTCCATGTAATGGATTCAAAAACTGCATCATTGAATTAAGCTGGATGGTATCTATCAATCCCCTAGCAGAGTGTTACATGAGCTCAGTCCACCTATCATCATACCAAACCATAATCATTATTGTTATGTATTTTACAACTTTATTCACACTGGCCTTATCCTCTCCAATAGCTCTGCCCTATGATTCTCAGATGTTGGGGAAAATTCTTCCCAGAACTGTGATCATCTTCATTTCCAATCCCTGAGGCCTAGAAAACCATTCAAATTCTTGTGGTTCAGAGTATCAGGTGCCTAGGACATCCTGAATCCAAGTTATTCGACCGAGTCCCCTAAGGTTTGGGTCCAGGGCATGAGAGAAACCAGGCACTTTGGCTGTTAGTGGGTGAAGGACAGGGAGAATTGGTTCTGAAGCAAAGTAGGGAGGGCCAGTTGGCTTTAGGGTAAGCTAAGGAGATAAGGGCTCAAATCTGAGACCTGAGTTTCTCTTGTTTTGTGCAGTAAAGATGATGATTAAGTGTGGTCTGTATCAAATATCTACAATGAGGCAAAAGAACTAAAATTACAAAGAAAATTGATGAAGGCATCACTCAGTTCATTCTTTCTTGATCTGGCTCTTCTGAATTTTCAGGTGTTATTCCTACTTCCCAGTTAATACTCCCACAGTGATGAGCTGCTTGCCTCTTCCTCACATACATTCTACAAAGCTTTGCTGTCACTGTCTTTGCTTCTCAAGTCTGTTGAATCCCTTTCTCATCCTTTCATTTGTGCACTCCTGCTTCTCCACTTGGAGAAGGAAATGGTGACCCATTCCAGTATTCTAGCCTGAAAAATCCCATGGACAGTGGAACCTGGTAGGCTATAGTCCATGGGGTTGCAAATAGTTGGGCATGACTGAGCGACTAAGAATCGAGTATCACCTCCTCCAGAGACAATTGACCCCTCATCTCCCAGACCAGATTGGGCTTTCAAAGCACACTGTGCATATTTTACAGCAGTACTTCTAAATCATCCTATCACTCTGTTTCCACCCTGTGGACTTTGAGCTCCTGGAGGGCCGTGATGGCATCTTATTTATCTTTGTTCTCATAACATTTAGTGTGGCATATAGCATAGAGTTAATATTCAGTGAATATATGTTTATAAAACACATATGTGTTTGCTTGTAGCATAGTAACAATTGTGTAGGTCATTTACTGTACATTTAATGACATCTTTGTTGCAAGTTTTATTGGATTACAGCAGTGATCTCTCTATATGTTTGCTCAGTCTTCATAGTTTGTTGCTGATATAGCATGGCTGTCTGTTCACAACTTAAACAAATTACTGGGAACACTGCTTACAAGGCACACATTTTTCTTTATAGTCCTTTGTTCTTTAACCTCTGGGGATTTCTGAATTGCTGTATACTATCACATTTGAAACAAAATCCCTAAGAATGCAGCATCCTGCAAAACAAGCTAAAAATACACATATAATATTTCAATGGCCGTATATCATTGTATAAGTAAAAGCCGATTTACCTGGCCTCCTATCACCAGGAATTCTCCATTAACTGTTCCCTTTCCTCTCTCACTATTCAGAGAGAACTCTGATGCTCATAACATGAACCCTGAGACCCTGTGGCTTCATGAAGTGACTTCTGAATCATCAAAAGAAAGTTGAAGCACTCTTCAGTGTTGTTTCCATAAAGAATATATTTTCTCTTCTCATTCTTTGAAAGTTGTCTCAGGCAGAATGGTAATTATCAGGTAGAATCTTAGATTAGCTATGTCCCTTGACCATACCAGAAAACAGAGTTCTGTAAACAGGTCTGATGACAGTAATTGGATTCTTGTATAGAATTTCAATAGCACTCCAGGTGTGATTTCTATGTTAAAAGTTAGGCAAGCGGATGCTGTTTCTTTTCTTTCAGGGAGAGTTATTCTAAGGATTAATTAAATGATACCTGAATCACACCTCTGGCCTTTCCAAGAAGGGTGCTAGATAAGTGTAATACCACCAACTGAAGCAGGCGTCACTTCTCCTAGTCAATAGAAAAATATCTTACAGTTTTCATCTAAGTGATGCAGATGCTTTTCCTCTTACAGTTAAGGTCAACCATCTCTTGTTTCAGTAGAATATAGAATTTTGAATTAGTGTCTTGCCAAGTTTGCTTTTTCTCATCTCTGTGACTGACATTCTATTTTGTTGTATCCTAGAATGAAATGAGTGCTTCCTAATTAAATGATCATGCCTCCAGATTAACAGGTTAATGTCATTTTTTGAAAGATTGATGATTTCCTTGTAGGCAGTATGCTTATAAATGGTAGCTATAACTTTAAATATTACAGTATGTCCTTTGGCTCAGATGTCCAGATTCTTTTCCAGCCAGCTGAGTGCAAGGGATAACAGAAAGAAAGCTGCAGATGCCCACCTCCAGGAGAACAGTTTTTAAAGATTCATATATGGCCTAGCTGACACCCCACATGATACCTACTAAAATCCCTAGAGCACAGATTAAGTCAAATACATTTTTCTTTCTTGAGAAATTGGGATCAGGACCAAAGATTCTAACTCATGTCTCTTGGACACTTGAACTGGGACATCATATGTGGTTGAGGCTGGGGGTAGACTTCTTTTGGTTATGTGCGCGTGGAGCAGAGAAAGTCAGGAGGAAGAGAATGAGAGTTTGTGTTCCCCTCTAATTTATATGTTGATACCCTAACCTCCAATAGTATGCAATTTATAAATAGAACATTTGAGAGCTAATTAGTTTTAGGTGGTCATGAGGGTGGACCCCTATGATGGGATTAGTATCCTTACAAGAGAACAACACCAGAGCTCTGCTGCTCTCTCCACTGTGTGAGGACAGGAGGAGAAGGAAGACGTCTGCAGGTGAGGAAAAGAATCCTCTCTAGGAGTCATTTATGTCAGTTCTTAATCTTGGACCTCACCACCTTCAGAACTGTGAGATATAAGTGTTGCCTAAGCTGCCCAGTCTAATAGTAACCTGAGCTGACTGAGAGAGGGAGAGAGAGACAGAGAGAGATGGAGAGAGATTGGGAGATTAAAAAGTGACAAGATGCCATTTGTTTCCAAAGAATAAGAGGTAAAAGAAATCTTTGTTCTGATCAGCTGTGTAGTTCCTGGTCCCTAACCTTCATGAAACCTACCTATGCTTCCTAACCTAGGGTCTTTGACATACTCCTGTATTCTTGCAATAAATTCCAACACTTTTTTTGGACTTGGTAAGTTTGTGTTTTTGCTTCTGTCTCCCATATGAACGCTAAATAAGATAGCTACTTGATATTCATCCTATTTACATGGTAAAAAACAACCCAAAAAACAAGAGCAGAATCATTTAATATATATTTTTAAAATTTGATGGATATTTTATATTGGAAATCTACCCAGCTTTTATGAGGATAATGTTAATAACTGACCTTTATGCACAGACCATTTTCTAGAAAATCTTAAAACACATGTTCAATTTCATTTTTTACCTTAACCTTAACAATATTGAGAACCATACTGATTTTTTCACATTTTGGGGGATCAGTGCATCTTTAATGGGATAGTACATTATATGTATGTACACACACACACAGTTTTCCCATTTACATCTTTAGTGGCGATATTTAAAGGTCATGTTGCTTTTATGATTTTTAGTACACTGTTGCTGGAGACTGCTGATCTTTAATTAAAAGGTCAGATATCTCATCTTCCTCCAGTGACTTATGATTATTTTCATTACCAATGAGCTGAATTTGTATTATTTAATAAATCTGGATTCAAATAATTATTTAATCTCTGGAGCTGTAGAAAGATTTGTTAATTCTAAAGGCTAAATTGAATTCAAAATATTCCATTTTGTTCAAATACCCCCTCCATTAAAGAGCATTGTTAGAAATCTGCAAAGAATATTTTGATCAGCACCTTTTCTCTATCCCACTTGGACTCTTGAAAGCCATACCATCTTGCATTTCTTGGTTCTTTGAACCAAGGCCAAAGTCATATTTGGCTTTGGTACCCAATACATTCCCTTGAAGCAGAATTTCACTTCACATTTCAAGAACCTAATACCTTCTGAATCCTCCTGGCTACTGTAGCTATTGTCTCTCTCAAGATTTTTCCTCCTCCCATGTGCCAATATTTAGTACTTGCTACCCCATATTTTCATGTAGAATTGTAGTGACTCAAGTTTCATTGTACAAGAGCTCTTGTTATATCTGCTGTGATCCTGGGAGCAGATCAATAGTCATCAATGTATCCATGACTACAGATGATTTGATAGATTCTCTACCATGGTGCAATTAGAATTGGAACTCCTGTCCCAACAACATGTAATGACTTAATGAAAATTTGGGGATTTGTGGTATGAAGTGTGCCAAGGTCGGTTCCTACAGGATTTCCCACTTGACATGGTAGGAGGCTCTGAATCTCTTGAATCCTTGTGTGGACTCTGGAAGTTGTTGTCTTTATCAGTCACCAAGTCATGTCCGACTCTGTGATCCCATGGAATGCAGCACACCAGGCCTCCCTATCCCTCACCATCTCCTGGAGTTTGCCCAAGTTCATGTCCATTGAATTGGTGATGCCATCCAACCATCTCATCCTGTCGCCCTCTTCTTCTGCCTTCAGTCTTTCCTAGCATCAGGGTCTTTTCCAATGAATCAGCTGTTAAATAGCCTTTTTGTCTCTCTCTGGGAGACAAAGATAGAAATGACCTCATAGAGGTGCAGGAAGAAGAATAGAGATAGGGCAGCTGGAGATTCTCTTTTTCTCTGACATTCTAATGAGGTCTTTGTTCTGCATTAATTGATTCATTCATTCAACAAATCTTTATTGAACATCTACTCTACTTTATGGGGCATAGTGCTAGCTGTTGTGCATAAAACAATAGGTAAAATGCTCACTTTGCCTTCAAGGATCATGCAACTAGGGAAGGAGCGAGAATGTACACACATTTTCATGTTAAACATATCATGTTATTATTGATGTAAATAGGGAAAACATAGAAGAGGGATACTTAAACCTATACCTGGGTATTCAAGGAAGGCTTCTAAACAAAGTAACCCCTAGGAGAAGCTCTAAAGCAGTGGTCCTCAACCTCTTTCAAACCAAGAACTGGTTTTGTGGAAGACAATTTTCCCACAGACCACAGTTGTGGGGATGGTTTCAGGATGATTCAAATGCATTACATTTACTGTGCACTTTATTTCTATTATTACATCAGCTCCACCTCATATCATCAGGCATTAGATCCTGGAGGTTGGGACCCCAGCTCTAAAGGACAAGGAGGAGTTATCCAGGTGTGTCTGAGAGAGAGTGAGAGAGGCAGAGAAGAAAAATATATTGGAGTTAGTGGGAAGTGTGTGTTGGGGCAGAAAGTGTGCAAAGGCTTTGAACTCTTTCAGAGAATAGAAATTAATTTGGCAAGTTTGGACCATAGGTAGGGAAAGGTGATACGATAAGCTGGAAAGAATCGCAGGGCCCAGATTGTGCAAGTCTTTTTTCCTCATACTAAGGGGTCTGAAAATTATCCTGAGGACAATGGGCAACCTTTAAAAATTTTAAAGGAGAGATGTTGCATCATTATTTCATTTTTAAAAAGTCACTTTGGGTGCTGTAGACAGGATGCACTTGATTGGGGCCGACAGAAGGGTGTTTTCATTGGCCAAGTGATGGCAGTGGGGGTGGAGAGAAGTGAATCGATTCATAATATATCAGAGCTAAAGTGAACTCTTGAAGACTATCTCTATCCAATGTCAACAAAAGTAAGTAGCACAGGGTAGGTGTTCAATTAATATTGTCTTAGTGAATCAAGGTGACTAGGTGAGGCCTCTTGGTATATACAGTAGCTTATCTGGGAATAAGTATATAGAGAGAAGAGAAGAGGGTCTAGGTCTCAGCCTGGGGTTCTGCTTATGCTTGTAGGTGATGAACACCAATGAAAAGCTGAAGAAGAACTGAAAAAGGAGTAGGATGAGCAATAGAGAGAAGAGGAAATGGAATTGAGGTTGAAGAATTAGAAATAGCAAGTATAGCTTTTTCTTCCAAGATGATTGGTAATTTGAAATGTAAGAGAAATAGGACCAAGGGATAGAATGGCCCAAGGAAGGGTTATTTTTAGTGAGTGAAGATATGCACACTTTTAAAATTCAAATATCAAAGGTAAGAAACAAGATGTCCATGTCCTAGTTTCTGGAACCTGTAAATGTGTTACCTTACTTGGTGAAAAGTACTGTCCATAGATGATTAAGTTGAGGAACTTGAGATGAAAATTATCCTGAATTATCTGGGTGTGCCTATATAATCATGTTGTTGTTCCATCGTTCAGTCATGTCTGACTCTTTGTGACCCCATAGACTGTAGCACACCAGGCTTCCCTGTCCTTCACTCTCTCCTGGAGTTTGCTCAAACTCATGTCCATTGAATCAGTGATGCCATCCAACCATCTCATCCTCTGTTGCCCCTTTCTCCTCCTGCCTTCAATCTTTCCCAGCATCAGGGTCTTTTCCAGTGAGTCAGTTCTTCACATCAGGTGGCCAAAGTATTAGAGCTTCAGCAATACAGTCATAAGGTGCCTTAAAAGAGTGAGGGGAAGGAGATGTGATGAGGAAGGCAACGTGTCAGGATCAGAAAAAGATGTGAAGATGCTACACTGTTGACTTTGAAGATGGAAGAAAGGGTTTGGGAAAATGGAGGAATGAACTAAGGAAGGATTGTATTCTATGTAGCATGTAAGTGGTATCCGGAAGCTGGAAAGGACAAGGACATGGATTGTTTGTGCCCTGAGCCTTTAGATTGGAATACAGCCCTGCCAGTGCTTCGATTTTTGCCTAATGAGACCAGTGTTGGAATTCTGACCTCCAAAACAGTGAGATAATAATTTTGCATTGTTTAAGCTACTAACTTTCTAGCAATTTGATGCAGCCGCAATAGGAAACTACTACAGGCTGTGGTGGAAGTGTGTGCATTGAATCTAGGACTTCATGTCTTCATGAGACTGGAGAAAACACAGAGAATGAATAATGCAACAGCGAGATTCTCAGGTATAAAGGGCCATTGAGAGTTTATATGTGTCCAGACAGGCCCTTTCCAACATACTCGAGGTTGGACTGAACGAATCAGGTTAACTAATCAGTTAACTTAGATCTAAATGTTAAAGGCAAGCATTATCCATCATTGGTTGTGATCATTTTGATGTGGATTGGCTTTCTTTAAAGTAAATGTAATATACAACAGTTATAATATTACAAATAGTTATATGACTCAGGATTATGTTTTAAAGTGTAGGTAGATTTTCCACTACATTTTAAATTCCATGAGGGCAAGAAATACACATCTTTTTTCACTATTAACTCTCTTTGCCTAGTACCGTACTTGGCATGTCACAGGTGCTCAATCAATATTTGGTATATGAGTGAATAAAAGAAAAGGCTTTACCATAGGGAGTTTCCAACATATTAAAGAACACTTCATACATATTTGATTTTACATGCAGGTTTTCATGAAGATATGTTTTATGTAAAGAGGGCTTATGCCAGCCATGAGATTTATAATTGACTCAACATATTGGGTATTTTTGGACTTTCACTCTCCACCCTAGGAATAGGGGACACAGAAGTGAAGAAAACCAAGTGCCTGCTCTCATGTAACATATAGAATTTTAGTAGACACAGACAGTAACCAGATACGCTATGGATTCACAAGTATTTCTGTACCTTCTACAAGGAGATGTCATTCTTTATCCAATATTAATGGGATGTAAGCTTTGACTAATCCCCCCCCCCAAAAAAAATGAAAGGTTTGGAGCCACCCATATTCTTATTTTGTCCCCTTTTTGTTAGGTTATTTGATATAGCAGAGGAGGAAAACTAGCATCTGTTGAATGCATTCTATATACCGAGCACTGTGCTCGGTTCTTGCTCTCATCTACCTACCTACGATGAATATTCCATTTACCCTGTCAAGATAAATTTAAAAGCAGTTTACATAAGCTGTTTTCTAATATCTTCATTTTGCACGTGAAGGAACAGTCTCAGAGATGTAGGAGAATTGTTAAAGAGCCCACAGCTAGTAAATGGTGGAGACGGCATTTGAACATTCATTTACTGCCAGAACCCATCATGCACAAACCATCACATCGCTGTGTTGAACATGACCTCAACTTCTTTACCTCTGTATTGCAGCAAGCCACAGTAAAAGGCTCCTGAGCTGTCAATTTGTATTGGAGTTATAATGAGCTGCTGTAGAACATAATACTGTTGTGGAGGAAGGCCGTGGTTCACTAAACCAAGTGATTTGAGGGAGTGGCAGATGGTGGAGACGTGAAGAAGGACCAGCACAATTGAGGGCAAGTCTTCCAATGTGCTAACTAGCGTGCAACTGTGGACAGTGTTTCTTGAAGGTGTCTGAGGCATCCCAGTCTCTGAGCTCCCCTTCTGTTGTCTCAAAATTTACCTTTGCTTGTACTCATGGGCTCTCTGGTTTTCACGATCTCATTAACTGTCTGGTCCAGGTTCCTGATGTGCTGCTGTGATTGTGGAAGCATTCCAGTCTTGGCCGGTCATGAGGAGGGGCTGGAACTCCAGTGTGGGAGGCAGTGCACTGCTTTTAATTAGCTGCAGCTGAATTCCCATCACCTGGATGCAGTTTTAGTGTACTGCCGCTCACATTATTTGAATAACAGCCTGCATTGACTGAGAGCTCCCATCCCCTGATGGGAGTCTGTCTAGTTTGAGCTCAGGAAGCTGATGTGATTAAGTGCGGGGGTTTTGATTAGGTGGACTTTGACAAGGCTTATTTGATT
This sequence comes from Odocoileus virginianus, assembly GCF_023699985.2. NCBI lineage: Eukaryota > Metazoa > Chordata > Mammalia > Artiodactyla > Cervidae > Odocoileus > Odocoileus virginianus. Next base: position 4,230,763 of record NW_027224264.1, on the reverse strand, counting down.
GTGTCAGGCTGGGGTTTCTTGAGGAATTGCCTCTGTCTCAAAATTGAACCACAACTTGACATGTCTGGGAACTTGGGATTTCCGGGCTGTGAGGCTGAAGGAATTAATTTTAATTGGCTAAAAGTAAAGACTGAGGAATTCAGAGTACCTTGCACACCCCCATTATCTCACTCAACCATTTGTTTTCCTATCATGGACACTAATTTAGATGACATCAGCAGGCTCTGCAGATCATTTTTATCTATACACTGGGCCTGAGAGTTACAAATGGACCAGCCAGAGGAGATTCTTGTCCTTGCCCTACAGGATTAATACCTAGATAGTGTCTTACTCAAGCACACTTAATAGAGCCTCTAGGCAGGACATCTGGAACAAGGCAATGGAGCAGTAATGGAGGTCATGAGTGGGCTTTATATTTATACCATGTACAGCTAATTATTCATTTCACTAAATGCTATAACATGATATCCTTTCCGGCTAGTGAAAACCTAAGGGATTTGCCCTAAAGATCGAGTTCAGTGGTTCCTTAATTACTGCAAGGCTGTATCTTGTTGGCAATTTCAAAGGAATTCCCAGGCTACCTCCTCCATGAAAGCCAAGAGTGAGTCAACATTGTGGGGAATGGAGCTTCAGTATGTACGTATTTCTTGTGTTTGAGGGTTGCTGACCATGTAACCTATATTAGTATAGGAAATGCTGCATCACAGTTTGCCTGGGCAAGCCATCTCAGTATTTAACCTCTGGCATGACACTTGGGATAGTCTGGAACAGAATGGGGCTCTCTGAGACTAGGGAAGTCGATCTTATACTGTAAGCACCTCTCTGTTGAGCAACAGGTTATTAACACCCACCTCAAAGTTCTTAGATGAGGCCAACTTTTCATCGAACTCATTCCACAATGATCTCCCATTACTAGTAGCATCTTACTAATGACACAGAGCCCCGAAGCTGCTTTTAAAAAAGGACGTGAAATCTATTGAATGAGAGATGTTTCTAAAGAGGAACAGATGTGCTACCCAAACTCAATTCCTTGGATGCTTCTGTAGTAATTGTGTGCCGGATCCATATGCTTCCCCCCTCCTCTGCTCCCAGATTCTAAAAGGCAAATGTCTAAAGTAATACAAAAGCTTCAATAACCCACTCAGCCTAGGATTTATCCAGTAACCAGGTCAGCAAAGGACAGATTGTGAGGAAGCATGGTCCCTTGTGTGATGCGCTCCTAGTATTTCTAACTTCCTGAATGTTGGGAGAAATAGACAAGCAGACACACACACTCTTCCATGCTTCCCTGGCCACAGCATCTTCCTTATGAATTAAAATTAAGAAAGATTAATTAGCGTGCTGCTGTAGAGCATGTGGAAGATGGCTGCTCCCCCGATGCATGTAGAGAGGGTGCTACAGGCCTGTGATTCATTGCTCTGTCAGTAGTGTGAGATATACTCTATGAAAATGCCATATAAATGCAAATACAAATACAAACACCACCTTCCCCTGTTGGCTAGTGATAAGGTGCTCATCCAGATGAGACATTAAGATTTAAAAGCAGAAAAGTAATAGCCGGGAGGGGAGAGAAACACAATTACTCTTCAAACAAAGTTTCCTTTTTAAGAAAGTCATTAAAGTGTTTTGTTGTTGCGCCCCCCCCCAACCAGTGACAGTTGTTCTACAGCCTGAATGGGGAGACCATGTTCAGAAATGAGGCATTTGTGTTTCAATTAGTAAGGGGACAAATTTGGAAATAGGACTGGAAGATGGGGGATTTATTGTGCCAAGGAGGGGTGTGTTTTTCCCAGGAGTGAGTGAGGAGCTCATGGCCGAGTTGCCATGGGCCCTCTGATATGGGCCCTAGTCACTGACTTAATAATACATTTGGATCTTTATATAATCTGTTATATTTTCTCAAGTGCTTATGTGAAAGTGGAAAAAAAAAAAGCAACCCAGTGAAGGCCTAACCATGTGCCTGGCACTTTCTTCTTAAGGAAAAGAAGGGTTTGCAGAGAGCCATTTTCTCAGTTGTGTTTCCCAATTGTATTGCAGCTTGATGGCTTACTGTTGATATATGGAGAAGTCCCTTAAGATAGATGTGAAAGGAGAGTGAATAATGGAATCATAGAATTTTAGAGCTGGAATGAGCCTTAGAGGATTCTACCATTGTTCCAGAACTGAAAATTTAGCCAGACCCTGTCAGTAGCAAAGCTTTTCAATTCCATCAGAATCCTTGTATAAGAAGCCTGAAAAGAAGTTCCACTTGGGTTTTATCCGGTCTAGAATTACAGAAACTGGGATCCCAAAGCAAATGATATCTTGGGGGCAGACCTGCTTGTCCTTCCTGACATCATCCTCAAAAGTTAAGGGACCTCCAAAACAACCCACATTTCCCTTTATAACCCATTGGAGAGATGACACTCACTGAATTATTGAAACTCTTCTTGAACCAGTTTATATTATCTGCCTGCCTCCTGTCTTGGAACTGAGTGTTCACTACAACTGTTGTTTATTGATCCCAAAGGTATTTTCCTAGAGTTTCACATTTGGACTGTGGCCAGGAAGCTTAGTTCTAAACTTCTGGATATATGTGAGTCTTTCAGACTCATGAACAAGAAAAAATACCAGCAATGTCATTCAGACTCTCTTTGTGCTGTCATTTTCCTCTGCCCAATTCTTCCAATGAATTCTAATTTTCTTTTGTATCTTAGCAGACTCGGGCAATTTGGCATGCAGGACCTGCCACTAATTTAATTATCTTTTATCTATTGTAGGGCTCAGCAGACATACTATGGCCAATGGGTTGGGCACCTGTTTTTGTAAATAAAGTTTTATTGGAATGCAGTCATGCTCTTATTTATGTATTGGCTTTGGCTGCTTTCCCACTACAACAGTGTAATTGAATATTGCAACGGTGATTGTGGCCCACAAAGACAAAATATTTACTGTCTCATCCTTTCCAAATACTTCCCAGGTGGCTCAGTGGTAAATAACCTGCCCACCAATGCAGGAGATGCAGGAGACCGGGTTCGATCCCTGGGTCACAAAGATTCCATGGAGAAAGTTATGGCAACCCACTCCAGCATTCTTGCCTGGGAAATCTCATGGACAGAGGAGACTGGCAGGCTACAGCTCATAGGGTCTCAAAGAATAGGACATTACTGAGCAACTAAGCATGAATGCATGCACACAGTTCTTTCCAACAAATGGTTGATAACATCTGCTCTATATCACTGGTTTTTATTTACAGACATTGAACATGATAATAGGAGCCCTTTCTCAAAATACAGATTGCTAGAACATACTTATTAAATAAGAATATCTGTGGGTGGTTCTTGGGCTTGATATTTAGAAAAAATGTAGTCCACATGATATTGATACATCTTGGTTAGTAAGCACTGTTCTCTATGAATGCTTTAGTCATTTAAACATTTTAGTTATTTATCTGTTTGTTTGTTTTTGGCTGTGCTGGGTCTTCATTGCTGTGCATGGACTCTCTAGTTGCGGCAAGCAGGGGTTTTCTCTAGTTGTGGCGCATGGGCTTCTGATTGTAGTGACTTCTTGCAGCTCTTGGGCTCAATAGTTGTGGCACACAGGCTTAGTTGCTCAGTGACATGTGGGATCTTCCCTGACCAGGGATCCAACCCATGTCCCTGTATTGGTAGGTGGATTCTTAACCACTGAACCACCAGGGAAGTCTCCACTTTGGTCGTTTTATTCATTTTTATTTCTAATGATAGCCTATGGGTACAATTTGAGTCACAGCAAAAATAGCAGCTCAGGTTTAACTAATTCTTGCCAAGTTGATGATACAGAATCTCCGTATCCCCTCCAGGGTCACACCTAAGATATTGCTGGGAGTTAGAAGGTTTTTATCTATAGTTGTGAATGAATAAGTTTGCCATTCCTCATTGCCACCTATCACCAGTTATCACTAAATGTGGATGCCGTATGTTTCTGTCTATAAAGCACTGCCCCCTATGCCAGGTATTCCCATGGCTGCCAGGTAGCAGGGTCTTCTTTTACAACTGGTAAACCAGAATACCCAAGGTATTAATGATGCTTTGTGCTTCATTGCCAAGTACAGACTGATCTCCCTCACTCCTCTGTGCTCCATTATGTTACAGACTTACCCTAGTCCTGGTACTGATGCCACAATATCTTACAGAGATCTTGGCAAAGCATTTCAGTTTTTACTTATTCTCCGTAAGTCTCAAAAATGAACCAAATATGGACTTGGTCAAGAAATACACCTGATGTATTCAGATTCATCTACTCTTTTCTTCTCTCTTAAGTTGGTTGTGTCTGGCTACTTCTTCACTTAGGACAAATTCTTTCCTAGAAGGTCACTTATGATGAGAAGCCATTCACTCCTCTAGCCTCTAACTCTTACTTTACAATCCCCAAAACACTTAGAAAAACTTTCAATTCTGTAATTAGCATGACATTGAAATCTTTAGAATGCTTAAGTGTACATCTGTTCTTATTAGGAAGTAAGTCACATAGTCCTGAAGGAAAGTATTAGCTGGGTAGATAATCTCTTTGAATGAACAAATAAAAAATTGTATATTAAGAGATATTGCAAACATTGTAAGTGTCTAGAGAATGCCATTTAGGGTGTTTAAAGTGTTTAGGAAGTGTTTTAATTGAGGGTATGGGGATATTTAACCTCTAGAAGAGGAGGCAAAAAGGAGATACAATAGATATTTTCAGATATTTGAAAGGATGCTGTACAGAAGGATTTGGCTGCTTCTTTGTAACTGAATTGGGCAGAACTAGGACTGTTGAATGAAAACTAGAATGAGACAGAGTTAAATTAAATCTAAAAAAAGACTGTGAGATTAGAACAGACTGTTATGAGAAGTAGGAATTTTACTTGTGCTATATAAATCCTAGTTAAGCCTGGGTGGCCAACTGCCTGGGCTTTTGAATAGAGGAATCCACCAGATGGGAGGATTAGCTAGGTCAGTAGATTTCAAAGTGCTCTGAGAGCCCCTAAAGTGTTCCAAATCAGTGCATCAGAAGTAGCTACCTAGGTGAGGGTTGGGGAAGGTAGGACAAAAGATGGAAGTAAGACAATAAAACTGAGAAGGCAGAGTAATATTATGCAGTTTTTCTTTACCACCATTGCAACCCCTATGAGACCACTTGGCATACAATAGGCTCTAAGTAAATAGTCAGTGAATAAATGAGCAAATAAATGAATGAGAGGAAATAACTTGCTTCTAATAACAGTGACAAAGTGACCAAATACAAGAATACAGCATTGCCAGTAGTACACGTTTGTGTGTGTGTCTGTGTTGGAGGAGCAGTGAATCTATTATTGAAGATTCCTGGGGTAGAGGAAAGTGAATTTTTAGGTGAAATTGAGTTTAGAAGGAGATGAAAAACATAGGATGGCAGAGGGTAAAATAAGAAGATGCAGAGTAACAATGCAAGGATCTTAAGGCAGTGTACTTTATCTGTCTTGTTTAGTCCTAAATTTTCAGTGCAGAGTAGAGTTCCTGGCATGCCATCATCGTTTGTTAACTGAATCCATATATACATATATGATGATGGACATGAGTCATATACACAACAAATTTGGTTTATCTTAGAATAAATTTGAAAGGTATCAGTAGCTTTGAAAGTCATTGGTGCCAAACTTCCATCTTTGAATAATATTCTAGAATTCTCATTTTCTGGATAAACATTCCTGGTGTCTCCAACTATTCTTCATGTTAGACTTTGCTTATACCATTTAGTAGCTGTGTGTCCTTGGGTAAGTTCATAACCACTCTGTGCTTCTGTTTCTTTTATCTGTGAAACAGAGATAGTGACAATTATACCTCATAGAGTTGTTGTGAGGGTTCAATGAAATAATAATAGAGCCCCCACTTTTTTTTTCCAGCATGGTATAGTGGAAGCATCCAGACATTGGTTCAAGTATTGGCACCAGATCTTATTAGCTGTTTAAACTTGGATATGTTATTTAACATCTCTGAGCCTCAGAGAGTAGTCTTACTCAAAGAACTGTCGAGGAGACTAAATGAGATAACATATATAAAGCATTAAGCACATAGCGCGTAAGCATAGTACATGATAAGTGGTTAGTAAGTGGTAGCTATTATGTTTATGAGTATATGGCTATATCTCAAGGGCTTCTATTCTGATCTCCCTCTTCTGAACACATTCCTAGTTGGTGCCCAGCCTTCTGAAGGCCAGAAGTCAATAAAATGCTACAAATGTCCTCTGACCAGAGGATAATAGGCCAGCCTCCCTATTCTTAGTTTATATATCACATGATTAATACTGCAGGTTAGACAGCATTAGCTTTTTGGTAGCCCCTGATGAATGCTGATTCATATTGAGCATACTTGAAGGAGTATTGAACGTGATTCTAAACCATACTCTCCCTACCTTCTCTTTTCTTTGTGCATCTGGTTTCTTGGACCACATTTATGACTTCTTTGGGTCATGGGTCCCATCTATTTCCTTCTTAACCATAGACTAGCCGGTTCTCTTTAGAGCACTCAGCTTCTCATTAGTATAGGTACAGTAGCTTGCATCTACCCCAATAAGGTGCCCAAAGGGTTGATAAATTTGAAAAGTCCTTGGAGATTTCTTACAGAATATGAGAAAAAAAAAACTTGTTACATGAAATAGAGAGTGATGTTTCTTCCAGAATGGTTAGCTCTATTTTATTGCTTTCTCTAAATAGACACTGGAAAAATTCAAATGTTTCTGAAGGACATTATTTATTCAATGCTCCATTAGGTTTGCCTTGGGTGGTTGTATTGATGACACTTGATCTTGTGCCCTAAAAAAGTACATAAATAAGAGGCCACAGAAGTTCATGACAAGGACAATGAAAAGTTGAGTTCTTAATTGAAAATATTCTTTTAAAATAGTAGGCAAAGAGAAATTTCTATCCTTATGTGTATGTGTATTTGTACAGTACTGTGAACAATAATAAACAATGTATCATAGCATTTAAGAGCATAGGCTCTGAAATCAAACTACTTGGATTTGAATTCTATCTGTATCATATACTAGCTGTGTGACCTTTTGAAAATTATTTATCCCTCAATTTCCTTATCTATAAAATTGGGGTGAAAGTAGTACTTTTCTCATATGGCTATTATGAGGATTAAATGAATTTATGTGCCATATAGCCCTTAGAATAGTGCCTGCTAGGTAGTAAATGCTATGTGTAAGCTATGATTCTTATTCTAGTATGGTTTTCCTCCTGGATTTTCCAGATCTGTTAATTGACAGAAGACCTCCAGTTGACATCTCAAAACATTAGAAAATCCTCTTGGCTCTGCCTTCAAAATACACCCAGAATTTGAATAGTTCTCATCACCTCCACCTCTACTGAACTGGTCCAAATCACTATTATTGCTTTTCTTAGTTGCAGTAGCCTTCAAATAATTCTCTACTTTCACCCTTGCTCCCAGTTCCCACCAGTTCTTCTCAACCCAGCAAGCAGAGCGACTACTTAAACCTCGCTTGGTTATGCCTTGCCAGTGCTGAATACCCTCTAGTAACCTTCATTTTGGAGCAAACCCTAAGAAATCCTTACCTGGCCTTATGAGGCTCTCCATGCTCTAATCCCAGTGAGCTCTCTGGCACGCTCTCCCAATCTCCCCTCTTAATCACTCCACTCTTGTCATTAGCTACTTCTCAAATATGTCAGGCATAATCCTCAGGGACTCTGCATTTGCTTTCTTCTCTGCCTGGAAACTCTTCTCCCAGATTTCCACTTAACTCTCTCTCTTGCCTCCTTCAGGTCTTTGTTCAAACTTCATTTTCCCACTGAAGCCTTTCATGAACCTATGTTTAAAATTGTATCATCTTGTAATCAGCATTCCATGCTTCCTGAATTTTCCTACCTCACACTGAATACCATCAGGCAAAATGTATGGTCTAATTTATTTGAATATAATTGTCTCCACTCTTCCCTGTTAACATATATGTTCGTTGAGGTCAGGTACCATGTTCCATCAAGTGCTATGTAGATCTGAACTTGACCATGAATGTATACAATAAATGTTTAAGCTATCCTCTGGATGTTGTATGAAAACATTTCATAATTCTTAGAATAATTATATACTAAGTGCCTTAGGCCTCACTATACTTCCTAATGATCTTGACTTTTCCTTTTTATTTTCAGAGAGTATTACCAGTCTCAGGAGATCTGTGTATCTCATCAGAATCTTGAGTATGAGTGAATCTCTGCTAGGAAAGAAACAATAGTGTGGGTACCTTGGTGGAAAAAGCATCACAGAGCAGTCAGAAAACCTGATAGAAATTTTGAACTGTAAGAAGCCTTGAAGACCTTAGAGAACATATAATGCTTTATTTAAAAGATGGGCAAATTAAGGTGTAAAAGCTTCCATGGTTTGTTAGCAGCACATTGAGCTTTCAAATTGTCATCTAGATATCAAGTTCTATGCCATTTTCGTTACATGTGATCCTTATCTCTAGGTGGGAGCCACTGCACCATCTAGTGAAGGTACACTCAACAGGTAGAAACAAAAGAACATGAGAACAACTCTAAAACTAAGTGTAGGAAGAGCAAAATAACTTTAATAAAACTTTGATCCCGAAGGGAGAGCAAGAAGAATGGTCAGAATTCATGTGGGTTTATCAGACACTTCTGGAAAGAGATGCATTTTTTATGTCCTTTTGAGGCAGATAAAGCCTTGAACTAAAAGAAAAGCTTAAATTCTAGATGAAAAAGAGGAATAAGCTACTTGAAATTGTAAAGCAGAAATTAGCAAGTTACTTTTTGTTTTATCTGTTTCTTTGTGGAGATCAAGGTTACGGCAAAAGATAACCTCAGCTAGAGGAAAATGGTCAATTCTTCACAAAGTGAGGCTTGTTTCACTGAAAACAACTTACTCTTCATGTTCATCATTGACTGCTGTCCCATTGATGTTAAGAGATGCTGTCTGTTATGCAATCCTAAATGGCTGTGTAAAAATGAGGTTAGTGGTTTGTGGTTACCAAGAGAAGGAATGAATTGGACGGGTTGTTTTATATTTGGGGTAGGTAAAGGCTGACCAAGTAGATGTTAGAAGGGGAATGGGCTTAGAAGATTGAGAAGCAAGACTTAATTTTTGGAAGAGAAAGGAAAGAAAAGAATTTTGAGCACTGTTGTCTACCTTATCCACAGTTTGTTTTTTTTTAACCTAGTTGTGACAAATCTATATGCCAGAGTTCTGCCACTTAGCAGATGTTTGACATTGAGCAAGCTGCTTATCCTCTCTGGACATCGATACCTTTGTCTTTAATACAAATCATAACTATAGCCATCTCTTAAGGAGACTGTGATGACTGAGTGAAGTTGCATTAAAGCATTTTAAACACTACCTGGTTCACAGTAAGCACTAAATGATATGTAGATATTATTCTGTATAACAAAGCTCCCTACTTGTATTATATTTCACCAAATAAATCATATGATTATATACATTCTTATTTGTTCCTCACATAAACCCAGTGATGCAGATGGCATTTTGGTGGTTGTTATTGTCAATTTTATTTTTTGAAGGACTATTGCTTGCCATTGTCATCACTGAAAAGCTATTGCTAGCTTATATGTAGAAAGCATACTTTTTTCTTGTTGCTTTTTCTATGTCGAATCATTCTCTTTACTACACTGTTTCAAAATCCAGAGCCAGTGCCTACTTCTTTCTAAATGTCTATTTCTGTGGCCACTTATTCCTTCTTTGTAGTGAACAGATGCAGGACATTTGTTGAGAGGAGCTCTTTAAAGGGCACTATTATGTTTCTGCTTTTAGAGATGGACTTTTCTGACCTTTTAAAGATAAGGCCTTTTACCCAGAGGGAGGGTGATGTCTGTTTACATTGATGATTTCTCATCTGTGAGTGTCCAGTTGAATAATATAGAGGGCTGTTGATATTGAAGTGCCACACGCACTGTCCAGGCTGGGCTTACAGCTCATGTAAGGGTGCCAGAGGTTTACATGTTGGGAAAGAGCCAATGACATATGTTCCCTGTGTCATATCCATCAGGACACCATGATTCCCACTGTGTGCAAACAGGATTCTGGGCAAGAGAGACGAAAGACACAGTGAGCACTGAGGTGAAGAAATATGTCTCTGAACACTCTTAGAGCTCAGTTACTCAGAGGCTTGACTCCCCAAAATACTTTCTGCATCCTCTGAGAGTTTAAGACAGTGTGCTTGAGAGAAAGACAGAATCAAAGTGAAAAACCACACTTACACAGTCACAGACCAAAGGGAAAAAAAAAAGAGTGAAACTAAGACAGATTGAGTTAGAGACAGATTGAGGAAAATATAGGCAGAGACGGGCCATGGAGAACTCCATTATTCTCTGCATTAATGTAGAAGTCTGCTTTGGCCGGAGTTCAGAGTGAGACAAACAGCTTGCCAGGGGGACTGCTTATAAAACCAGGCCCACAATGTGTCCTGGACAATATCAGTGTTCTGCTGAGAGTTACTGGGGCTACTTGGGACATATGAGGGAATCTATAACCTGGAAAGTCCATGATGAGAAATGGGAATGGAGGTTCCTAAATAGCTATGGAATATGCAACACATCTGGAGTTACTAAAATGATCAGACTCCAGCAGCCAAGAGTCTTACTCTGTATCTCAAAAGTCAGAGGCCAAAGCCTGTCAGGTGAAATCATATCCATACCCTGAAAGAAACTGACCTTCCTGTGCAACAAAATGGAGTGATGGGAGGATAATTGAATGACAATGCTCAAAAGTGTCAGATGCAGGCGTGTGTAGCCAAATGGGGTGAGGGGAAATAAGATGTACAGAAAACATGGATAGAAATGATCTAAAAATATGAGAAACTTGTAAGTAAGTTTGTATCCTAGCAATAATTCAGAAAAATGACAAAACAGTAGACAGTCTAAGATTGAGACCAACAAAACCAAAAAGATCTCAACCTACATATCTTTATGGGCAGTTGTTCTTCTAACAGATGATCAATTTACTAGATCTGAGAAATGCTTTAATTGTCTTGAAAGTGATTACCTTCAGTTAAGAGTGGGCTTAATATTCCCATGATGCAGGTGAAAGATGAGAATGAAAAAGCTAGTGGCTTCTCTGGTGGCTCAGTGGTAAAGAATCTGCCTGACAATGCAAGAATGAAAAAGCTGGTTTGAAACTCAGCATTCAAAAAACTAAGATCATGGCATCTGGTCCCATCATTTAATGGCAAATAGAAGTGAAAAAAGTGGAAGCAGTGACAGATTTTATTTTCTTGGGCTCCAAAATCACTGTGGATGGTGACTGCAGTCATGAAATTAAAAGATGCTTGCTCCTTGGAAGGAAAGCTATGACAAACCTAGACAGCATATTAAAAAGCAGAGACATCACTTTGCTGACAAAGGTCCATATAGTCAAAGCTATGGTTTTTCCAGTAGTCATGTACAGATGTGAGAGTTGGACCATAAAGAAGGCTGAGTGCTGAAGAATTGATGCTTTTGAACTGTGGTGCTGGAGAAGACTCTTGAGAGTCCCTTGGACAGCAAGGAGATCAAACAGTCAATCCTAAAGGAAATCAATCCTGAATATTCATTGGAAGGACTAATGCTAAAGCTGAAGCTCCAATACTTTGACCACTTGATGTGAAGAGCTGACTCATTGGAAAAGACCCTGATGTTGGGAGAGACTGAAGGCACACCCATTTTGTGTCACATGTTAATCTAAACATGTATATATCTACTCTTTTAGATTATTTTCTTATCTACACCATTCAGGAGTACTGAGTAGAGTTCCCCGTCCTACACAGTAAGTCCTTATTAGTTATGTATTTTATATATGGTAATGTGTGTATGTCAAATGGGCTTCCCAGGTGGCTCAGTGGTAAAGAATCTGCCTGCAATGCAGGAGATGTGGGTTCAATCTCTGGGTTGGGAAGATCCCCTGGAGAAGGAAATGGCAGCCTACTCCAGTATTCTTGCCTGGGAAACCCCATGGACAGAGGAGCCTAGCGGGCTACAGTTCATGGGATTGCAAAAGAGTCAGACACAACCTAGTGACTAAACAAGTATGTCAGTCTCAATCTTCCAATTGATCCCTCCCCCCTTACCCCCTGATAAGCAAATTTTGTTTTCTACATCTGTTAATTCTGTTTCTGTTTTGTAGATAAGTTCCTTTTTACCCTTGGTGAAGGTTTTGGTTTACTTTATTTTCTAAATTCCACCTGAAGTTCTTGCCTAATTTGTTAGGAGAAAGAACAATTTGCCTTAGTCAACATATTTGATTTAGATTGGAGCACCTCTTAGAAATGAGTGCCAGAGCAATTGCCCAGCTGGCTTTTCAGGCTCTATGGCTGACATGGAAAATTTTTTTTTTCTTTTTTTAGTTATACATCCCAGCAAGCCCCTTGCCTTTGAATAGTTTCTTTGTCAACATTTTCCCAGTTCTGCCTTAGGTTGCAGGGTGACAAGAGGTGAATGACAGTGGGGGATGGGATAGAGGATCCTACAAGCAGACAGAACTAGTTTCCTTGGTGATAGTTATCTCCCCAGGTGCGGAATTTGCATCCATTTAGATCATCAATGACCTTCTCACAAACCCCACTCAAATGAACTAAAAAATTGCACAAATATAAGGAGACGGTCCAAACCTTTGTCCTATCCTTAATAAGCTCTTGTTCCTCTTCCTTTTCCATGCCCTGTCTGGTATGCTTCCCTTTATCACATCCTGCATCCCTTTCCACTGTCTCTGTGTGCCTAGATCACAGCATAAGACCTAAAGTCCACTTAACATTCTCCCAGTATCAAAGTACACTGTCCTCACAGCATTGTATCCAAAGAATAACTGGTATGTCTGGGCAAGTATGCAAGCCCATGGCCTATTGTCCTATTTGTCTTTGATAAAGGGACTAAGCCAGGCTGTCTAGTTAATAAGTCAATTTATTTTAGGACAAATCAGTTGCTCTGGACACATAGCCCTATAGCTTTGGGATTTTATTTTATTAAGACTTCTTTTCTTCAGATCTTGCCTTTTCCATGGGGAAGCTCTTCATGAGAGTCAGAGGCTAGCACTGCAGGTACTTAACTTGAAGCAATGTGACATATGAATGTTTTGAGTCCTCCAAAAGATGAAACAGGAAACTCTAAGGAGGAGATTGCTTCTGTGTCTTTCTCTCATACTTTCTCTCTTTATACACACACACACACACGCACAAGGACATGTACCTATATGTGAAAGTGATAGTTGCTCAGTTGTGTCTGACTCTGTGTGACCCCATGAACAACTGCCAGGCTCCTCTCTGTCCATGAGATTCTCCAGGCAAGAATACTGGAGTGGGTTGCCATGCCCTTCTCCAGGGGATCTTCCTGACCCAGGGATCGAACCTGTGTCTCCTGCATTGCAGGTGGATTCTTTACCATCTGAGCCACCTGAGAAGCCATATAAGTACCTATATATACACACATACATATACAGATATGTGTGTGTGTATATATATATATATATATATATATATATATATATATGCACACACACATACATACACACATATGTGTATATATATACACACTTTTCCTTCATAATTTGCTTTAATATAATATAAAACTGTTTGAAAGTGTATATATTCTTAGCCCATGTTATTCTACTTTGAGGAACTTATGCTAATGAAATAAGCATGGATATGTGGACAAAGATTCAAGTTGAAAGAATATTCATGTAAGCATTATTTAATTTTATTTAATTGAAAAATCCTAAATTTTCAGTAATGTGGGGCACCATGTACAAATACAATGACACCATTAAAATGAAAAAATTTACTCCTGCATATTGTTTGGTGAAAAATACAGGTTACAGGTTACACACAATATGTAGTATGAGTGTGTGTGTGTGTGTGTGTGTGTGTGTGTGTATGTGTAATGATCAGACAGATATGCAGCATAATATTTGTGGTGATTTTATCTGGGTATTGAGGCTCTTGGAGACTGAGTGATAAAAAGTATGTCAATTGTTCTTATATAAATTCCTTAGAATTTTCTATTATTAACATTCTGTTGCTTTATTTCATCTTTTTATAAATAATAGAAATAAAACCTTACTAGTATAAATTCCCTATATTCTTCCCTCACCCCCAATCCTGAATGTTACAAAATAATAAATTCTTTACATATCTTTCCAATCACTGTGAATAGTACTTTTCTTTTTGTCTTTATTTTCTCACTTGTTACAATAAAAGAATATTGCTCTGGTTATGAGAGAAAGCTATTAAATTTTCTTCACTGATGCATTTACATTTTGATATAATTTGCAAGAGCATTGTATATAAATGATGTCTTCCTGGCATGAAATTACATGAAGTATAAACTATATACATGGGTCTACATATATGTAAATATATCTTGCTAATTGACATTGTCACTTATAAACTCTGAGATCTTGGACAAGTTGCTTATTCTCTTTATCCTTCAGTTTCCTCATCTGAAATGGGGATAGCAACAGTTTTCACCTCATGGGTTATAGTATGGATTGAATGAGACAATACATGCATTTAGGCTAGTGTCCAGAATATGAGGAATTTTCAATACAGTGTATACATTATTATTACCATCTTTACTAGTCTAAAAGGAGTCTAATGGATTATATATATGGCAGTTTTAAAGCATGGCCACAAATTCTTGGACCTTCTTCATATCGCAGGAAACTCAGCTTCTCTCTCTTAATCTGGGTAGACTTCAGACTGCTTTAAACAACAGAATATGGTGAATATTATCCTACATGGGCTCTGAGGCTGAGTTTTAAAAGTCATCTAGTTCCACTAGTTTTTCTTGGAACACTGTGAGGCAAGCCTTTTAAGAACTTTGTAGAAAATTCAACTGTTGGAACACTCCTATGCTAAAGATGCCACACAGGTGCAATATCAATGAGACATAATTAAATGGTCGTTGTTTTTAGTAACTTAGTTTTAAACAGTGTGTTAGGCAGCAGTAGTAACATGTAGAGATTTTACTATTAGTACTAGGGTAACACCATAGCACTGGAAACCCCTTGTGTGTCTTTGGGGCCAGGCAGCAAATGGAAACCAGGAGGACATTGAGGAGACTGTTAGCGCAAACTGTGTTGTAGCTCCAGGAAGCTGTTAGTGATGGCTTAAAAGAAGCAAGGAAAATGTTCTTGGAAGCTAGAGGAAAGAAGAGATTTTGTAGCTGTAGCAGAAAGTTTAATAACACAGGAAATGTACCTGAACTGATGCTTCTGGATAAAGAGGTTTCCATACAGATTATCGAAGATATCAACTGGTTCCTTTTAGTTGCATATCATACAGTATAAACAGAGCTGAACTAAAGAAAGAGCTCTTCAGTTCTCAAGAAAAACTTAGAGGATATATAATAGAGCCAGGACATAGTAGATTCAACAATAAAACTATATCTCATCCCCCATCAATATGAGAAGAAGATCCTCAAACTAAGAAAAGACCTGAAGACAAAGATCAAGTCTAAGGAATATGGGCTCTAGGGGGGAAAAATGAAGCTAGGCATGTGATCAGAAAACTCTTTGTTAAGTCTTGAAAAAGACTTGAGATATGGCCTCATAAACTCTTTAAGACAGACTAGAGGCTTTCTAAGGATCCAGTTTCACAAAGAGTAAAACATATGAAGGCTTACTTTGAAGTAATATAGGGCTTCCCTGGTAGCTCAGAAGGTAAAGAATCTACCTGCAATGCAGGAGACCTAGGTTCGATCCCCCAGGTCAGGAAGATCCCCTGGAGAAGGGAATGGCTACCCACTCCAGTATTCTTGCCTGGAGAATTCCATGGACAGAGGAGCCTGGTGGGCTACAGTCCACAGGGTTGCAAAGAGTTGGACATGACTGAGTAACTAACACTTTCACTTTCACTGAAATAATATGGGGGTATGTCTTTAATGGAATGGGTCATAAATGAATGCATATAAAGTTATAAATTTTTAAAAAAATAATTATGCCAGCTTGGACTGAAAGGGACTGTGGAAATATAAAATTAAAAGAGAGCCTTGGATACAAAACATTTATAAGGAAATAGGCTGAGGAAACTACTTAGTTGCCACATAGATGACTTTTTAAAAAATTAATTTATTTCTTTTAATTGGAGGCTAATTACTTTACAATATTGTAGTGGTTTTTGCATACATTGACATGAATCAGCCAGGAAGACCCAAGAGACAGAGAATAGAGTCAAGATCCAGAGAGTAAAACTGGACCCTAATAAAGATATTGTATGGGAATTCTGGATCTCAGGATTGCCCTGGACTTAGGCGTGCTGATATGTGCTTCCTGTCTCCCTCTTTAAATGGAAGTATCTATGCTAATTATGTTGTGCCCACCTGCTGTTGTATGTTGGGTGGAATATAACTTGTTTCATTTTATAGGTCTTCACATTGAAAACCTGTCTAAGGAACTGAATCCAGGAAGCCTCATCTTCACCTGGACTTGATTAAGATCCTGGACAAAGTCCTGGACTTTAAACCTGAGCTTGATGCTCAGATTATACACACTTGGAGAGCACTGGGAGAGATTGAGTATATTTTGCATGTGTGAGAAATATAACTTTTAGCCTAAGAGTGCATTGTGGCTATTTTAAATAAATGGTTCCAGCTTCTGTGACATTTCTCATATGGAGAGGAATAATCTGTACCCCTCCTCTTGAATCAGGTTGACTTACGACTTTAAATCTGTGCCTTGTGATGCTGGATCTTAAGAGGCAATGTAGCTTTCTTATTTATTTATTTTTGAGTAGCACACTCAGTCTGCGGGAAGGTTGCTGCCATGTAAGGAGTTCCACCACCCCTAGACCACATTGCTGAAGCTGCCTTATGTCAGTTGCTCTGGTTGTCAGTCTCAGCTAAGCATAGCCTCTAGACTTTGACAAAATGCAAGATAAGTAAGTGAAGCCATCTTGGTTCTTCAAGACTACATAGTTCCAGCTGACTACCACTAAGTGATCCCAGTTGATCCACATGGAGCTACAAATAACTCAGCTTTGTCCTGATAGAATTTTTGATCTAAAGAATTTATGATGTATAATAAAATTCACACTATTTCATGCCAATAAGTTTTGGCATAGTTGGTTATGCAGAAATAGTAACTTAAACATGTAGTTTTAGTATTATCTGTAAAATAGAAAATATTTTCATATACAAGAGAAAGAAAAAGTGATATCCAGGTTATGCCTCCATTGTTCACCTTAAAATGACTCCTCCTGTGGCTAACAGTCATTGACATTCTTGATGTCAACAATAGATATTCTTTGATGCCTGTAGTGTTACATGGGAGCCAGAAGTCTTTACAGGAATAGACTGCCCATGACATGCTTTTGGGCTGTAATATGGGATACCAAGAAATGTTTCTAACTTCAAGATATCTTCTAGCCACCCTCTGTTAGTGGCTGAAACTCCTTTTAGCTAAGTCATTGCTTCACATATAATATCCCCTGTCTAGGTGGACTGGAACAATGAAGAAACTGCTGCAGTTGGGGTGTGCTGTGCTGTGCTTAGTTACTAAGTTATGTCCGACTCTTTGCAACTCCATGGGCTATAGCCCGCCAGGCTCCTCTGTCCATGGGATTCTCCAGGCAAGAATACTGGAGTGGGTTGCCATGTCCTCCTCCAGAGGATTTTCCCAACCCAGGGATCAAACCCAGGTCTCCCTCATTGCAGGCAGATTCTTTACTGTCTGAGCCACCAGGAAAGACCACAGATGGGATGGCGACTTATTCTTAGCTATTGGTAACCCATAGCAAATACCTTTTAGATACTTTCCTATTGTCCTTGGAAAGCAGAGAGAAAGGCTATGGAGAAGGAGGTGTAAAATAGGAAGGTCTATGAATGAGAGGAGAGAGCGGTCCCATACTTGTGATCCGCCCTTAATTGCTCATTTGTGTCCAACTCTTTGCGACCCTATAGACTGTAGCCCGCCAGGCTCCTCTGTTCATGGGATTCTCCAGGCAAGAATACTGGAGTGGGTTGCCATACCCTCCTCCAGGGGATCTCCCCAACCTTGGGACTGAACCCAGGTCTTTTGCATTGCAGGCAGATTCTTTACCATCTGAGTCACCAGGGAAGCCCCTATACTTGGGATGGAGGGAGGGTAACTGATAAAGACAGCTCTAGGTGAGTTTCTACAGACGTGAGTCTTAGCTGTTGGGAACAACTTGAGAATACTAGGTATCTAGGGATGAGTTTGCAAAAAGCAAGATTAAGTTATTCATCCTTATATCTCAAGAACCAACCCTATATATACTTCTTTTGTGGAAACTCTCAATTGGTAAATGGAGTCTTTGTGTATGTGTATGTGTATGTATGTATGTATGTGTGTATGCCTATAAATAGATATTTCTATAGAGAGGGAGGAGGCGAGGGAGAGAACATTTGAGTTTGGGTGCTTATTACCCTAATAATAGTATTTACTCACATCTCACATCTGTATACTGCTTTCCAGATTATGAAGCATATTTACATGCTGGGAAAGAGTAAAATAATAATAAAGTCCCTTTACATTTTTACATGAGTGAACACACTTTTAAAAAGATGAAATGACTTGCCCCAAATCACAAACTAGGTTACATTGGAAAAGTTATTCTCAAATTCTGTGAGTCTTGACTGCTTCTATTGACACTGCCGTTAGGACTCAAAGTTGCATCTTCTTTGTACATGTCAATTTACATTCATGTAGAGTGCATACAAAGTGAAATACTCTGTGTGTAGGCACTACTAATGCATTTTTTTCTCCTTACTAATTGAAACTGAAATGCTCACAA
The DNA here is from genome assembly GCF_023699985.2 of Odocoileus virginianus. Taxonomy (NCBI): domain Eukaryota; kingdom Metazoa; phylum Chordata; class Mammalia; order Artiodactyla; family Cervidae; genus Odocoileus; species Odocoileus virginianus. The sequence continues at coordinate 4,212,025 of NW_027224264.1, read as the reverse complement.
TACATCATTGTAACAACCTGCAAACAATTGTCCAGATTGAATTTGGTGCCTGGAATGCACATCTTTAAGTATTGTATGGCTCTTGGAAGCCTTTCAATTATACCAGGAATTCAGTTTTAATTTTTGATGGAATTATATATGCCAGAAGACATAAGATTTAGGGTATAGATCAAATGCAGTTAAAGTAAGGTAATTATGAAAAATAGAACTCCTCTGGTTTTAAGGCTGCCATGGTACATGCATACAGATAGCATTGGTTAAAGGTTTCAAAGCAAAGTGAATTTCCAGGGATGAAACCATTGGATGACTCAGGCCAGCATCAGAATCCAGTTTTGGATCACGTGGAGAGAGAAGCAATATGGAAGGGCAGCAGAATATATTGTTGTTTAGTCCCTCTTTTGTGTTCACCTCTTTGTGATCCCGTGGACTATAGCCCACCAGGCTCCTCTGTCTATGGGACTTCCCAGGCAAGAATACTGGAGTGGGTAACCATTTCCTTCTCCAGGGGATCTTCCCAACCCAGGGATCGAACTTGCATCCCCTGCATTGGCAGGCAGATTCTTTGCCACTGAGCTACCAGGGAAGCCCAGTGGGATATCTGCTGCCCTGTAATTCAAGAATCCTGGTTTCTAAGTACTTTTTATTTCGACTGGCTATGTGGTTTGGACAAGAGATTCATTGAGTTTCAGTTGCCAGCAAAGTGGAGATTTAGTTTTTCACCTGCCTGAAGGCAGGCAGCTAGAGCAGATGCTCTCCTGAGATCTCTTCCCATTTTAAGGTCTCACATTGTAATCTCTCCTCTTTGGTTTCCCTTTCCCTTCTATGGATCTTTCATTCATGAATTTATTTAAGCCTCTGTAACTGATTTATACTTTGAACCTTCATGGCAATGGTTTCCACTGAAGTTCTGATTCCATTTTCTTTAAAACCCATGCTTTCAAGTACCATAAGAATGTGGAGTCAGATTAGTACTCCAGTTCTTGGTCCAATGTGCTCAGTTTTTTTGTGACACAAAGTCTCAGGCTGATTTGAAACACCAGAAATGCAAAAGAAGAGCTGTGGGTAAAGGGAAAAATAATTTAAGCCCTATCTTCATTTCTTTCCTAAATCACTTGCCTTTACAATCAATGAAGTATTTTCTTTGTAAATTTAAAATTGACTCCTCCAATCCTTTGCTTAATAAAAATTAATTTCATTTCATTATTGTCAGACAGTTTACATTTCTTAGGGCTATATAACAAATATATATTTGTTATAATTTTTAGTTACATTATACATTTTTGCAATCATCAGAAAATAACCAATAGTGGTATTATATAACATGAAAGTGTTAACCTAAGTCACAGTGGAGAAAGGTACTGTTTGAGTAAAGCATATTCATAAGCCAAGAAAATGGAAATTGTTTGCAGCAAACATTAACTATGAGAACAATCATCTGAGCAACATCACCTATTTGAGGGACAGTCAATAACTCTGAATCTCATGCCAGTATTGTTTTAAAACCTAAATTATATTTGTTTTGAGTCAGAAGACAATGTATGTTTTTTTGCCACTTTATTTATTTTTTAATTGAAGGATAATTGCTTTACAGAATTTTGTTGTTTTCTGTCAAACATCAACAAGAATCAGCCATAGGTACAAATGAGTTATTTTTTTAAATTAAACTTTCTTTCATATTTTAGTAAGTCAGGACAATGAATAACTCTAATGGATCTTCCAGTGCATTCCTATAGCTAGCATCAAGTCACCTCAAAACTTAGGTGGGGTTTTCAAACTGAAATTGTACTTCATAATTTATTTTATATGAATCAGCCACGAACCCATATTTATTCTTTCATTTATTCAGCAAATATTTTTAAACAATTTGCTTTGGGGCAGACACTGTGCTAAACACTGGGGATATCATGGTGATCAAGACAGATACTGTTCTTGTCCTCATGGGATTTAATGTCTAGCAAGAAGACAGTCACAGAACAAGTAATTACAAGTGTTTGTAGTATTGCTAAGGGCAATTCAAGATGAGCTTTAAACCCATGCTCAGGCTATACATTACCAGTTGTGTGCTGAGTTGAGATGCCTTCTCACCACTGTCTCATACAATTGTTGTGATAATGGAATGAGATATTTGATAGAAAAGTATTTTGTGAAATGTGAAGTGGCCCATACATGTTAGGGCTGCCAGTATTATTCTTTACATGCATCAGTCAGCAGGCATACTTAGGCCATTTAGATTCAGAATCCTCTCACTTGTTCCTTCATTCCTATCCCTGGTCACCAATTGCCACCTTCCTTTATTCCTAATGCCTTCTACTCACTGCCCACACTGACCTTGGCCCCTCCTCAAAGGTCTCTTCGGCTAGATTAGGTATGTGAGTTTCCAAGCATTAATAGTTCTATTCTTGTTAGGATATTCCATGAGTGGCTACCCCTAACACATTACTCATGTCTTTTCTTAATTAATTTATTCTGTTAGCATAGTAGGTAATGATACTTTTGCAAGGATATGGCATTGCCATTCTTCCCAGTAGTATACTTGACCCCAAGCCTAGTTTCTCTCAGCCTCTTAATGCTGGTTAAAGTTCTTTTAATACAGACTCTAAATTTAAAGAGCATTCATATTACCTTCATGGAAAATAGCAACTTAGAGAAGACTAAACATTCTAATGGAAGTGGACCTGAAATAAGGTGAGGGTTATTTGAAAGCACAGTGAAAGGACTATTATGAGAGTTTGCTTCTGTCTAAACATATCACTGGGTGTTCATTGGAAGGACTGATACTGAAGCTGAAACTCCAATACTTTGGCCACCTCATGCGAAGAGTTGACTTATTGGAAAAGACCCTGATGCTGGGAGGGATTGGGGGCAGGAGGAGAAGGGGACGACAGAGGATGAGATGGTTGGATGGCATCACCGACTCGATGGACATGTGTTTGAGTAAACTCTGGGAGTTTGTTGATGGACAGGGAGGCCTGGTGTGCTGCAGTTCATGGGGTTGCAAAGAGTCGGACACGACTAAGCAACTGAATTGAACTGAACTGAACTGAACTGACATATCACTGGGGCTTCCCTCATGGCTCAGATGGTAAAGAATTTGCCTACAATGCAGGAGAACCAGGTTTGATCCCTTGGTTTGATAGATACACTGGAGAAGGGAATGGCTACCCACTCCAGTATTCTTGCCTGGAGAATCCCATGGACAGAGGAGCCTGGTGGGCTACAATCCATGGGATTGCAAAGAGTTTGGACATGACTGAAGTGACTTACACTTTCACTCTTCTCTTTCAAACATATAACCATCATTTATTTTGCCAGTAAGTGTGTGAGTCCCTATTAGAACTAAGGCATTGAAATTACAAATTCATAAAAAAAATTTTTTTAGAGAAACTGTGTTTGAGGTAGGGTTTCATAGATAAGCAAAATAGATTGGTTTAATGAGAAAATATTTTTCAAGGTGGAGTGATTTAGTGAAAATGGAAATCTAACACAGGTTAGGTAGGCAGTGTCATGTGGGATGCTCTGAGGTGGGAGCAGTGCCAGAGAAGCACAATGTAATAATAATAATAATAATAATAATAATAATAAAAACCTTGACTGAGAGTTGGGAAATCTGACTTTTACCCCTGTTACTGATCATGATTAGCTTTGACACCTTGTGCCATTATCCTCTTTGGTTTTCAGATTTCTAATTTGAAAAAAAATATGGGGAAGTGGTGGTTGGATTAAATAATCCCTTCTATGAAATAAGTAAAGCAGATAGAAGGTTATTAACATAATCTGATAATGCTACAAAGACTAGATGCATAAAGGTGGCAGTGGAAATGAGGCAGAAAGGACAAATTGGAGAAAGAAGTATATTTTCAGTCTTATTGTTTCGATTCAATAACTATGTATAATACATGGGTTAGAGGGAGGACTCAAAGCTGTCTTCAAAGTGTCAGTTTCGAGTGACTGGGTAAATTAGATTGACAATAACAGAGATGATGGAAGAAAGAAAGAACTATGTGAGTGTAGAGGATCAGCTGTCAGTGAAATGGGAGGAGATTCAAGATTATATGATGCTCTGTTGGGATGTTAACGTTTACAGAAGAAGGGAGAGGACAACCACGCCCATATTATTGCAATCTGAAAAGAGGTTTGAAAAAAGTATTTGGTATTTAGAAGATGAGTTTACCTAAGAGAAGATGAATGAGATCAAAAATAGGCAAATGTGTACAGGTACATGTACCAAACACATTTCCTTCTCCATGACATGCCATATTATCTCTGAAGAAATGGAAAAATCTCAAAACACATGTCAGAGGTCTTTGGTTTGCCTTTCACTGTGTACATACACTGGTTGGGAAAGAGTGGACTGTAAACTAAATATTAAGGGGTTGTCAATACATTGAAGGTTAAAAATTGTGAAGCAAAGTGGAGAGCCCTGTGATCCCCCAGTCTTATTTCTAGATTCCTTTTAGTTCAAATGAGATTCTATTTCATGGTCAGTGAGAAAGTCTACTTTTTACTTCTCTTGATTTCTTGGTTTTTCTATACACACAGGCATCTAAAAATCTGTTTAGTAATTATCTGTTTTTTCTCTCTTCCTTTCTCCCTGTCATGCTTAATTTCACAATCATTTTCCTGCAAATGAGGTTGGATAGAGCAGAGATGTGTTGTACATCATCTGTCACAACATATTGAAAGGAACTCACAATTGTGTCCAGATTGTATAACACCTTTAGATGAATCTTATTTCCTTCCCTTGGATGGTGCTAATAGAGTATGAAAGCAAAACATGATTCTATAAGATGATTATTATGGTATTGTATAAAGGCTTGGAGCCACTCAAATGATTTGGAATTAAAAACAAATGTGTTCTCTGAGAAGTCCATATTATTGTCACAGAGATGAAAACCTATTTCTTTTATCAGCTAGGGTCCCATGATGTTTACCATCTTGTCTCTTCTTCTTTATCCTAGAGATTTCTCAAAATCTCTCCAAAAATAATTTCAGTGCAAGTGAATAAAAAGATATCTTATCTAGTGCAAATATTAGAAAAGGTTGGTTTTCCTCTCAGATAAAAATAGTATTGTTATCTATTTACACTGTGTCTTGAGTGTTGGTAACATACATGTGAGAAGTGCAGCATACCCAGACTAGGAAACCATTGTGAAAGTCTTTTTGTGGAAGGGATGTCACTTAACTTGTCTCTCACTCTGGGTACCAGAACCTTGACTGCAATTGTCAGGTGGGTGTGACCATCCCAGGAACTCTCAACATAATGCCACAGGTTTCTTTAACACATAACTTGAAGAGACAACAAGAAGTCTAGCTGAACTAAACAAACACAATGTGATGACAATTTTCAAAATGGTTAGGTATCTGTGATACAGTATTCTGTAAATGATAAGTTGTGCTTAGATATGAATGTCTAATTTCCATGTACAAGGAATTTTTTAAGGCTTTAGCCACTTGAAGGTACAGACATTTCTGTCTTCTTATCAGATCCACATTTCTTTAATTTTGGAGTTGTCCAAGTCCTTCTGATGCTTGTCGGAGTGCCTGGAGCTGTTTTTGCCCTGTGCTGCTCTGCCCTGGGGGCATTCTATATCAAGGCTCTTTATTTTAGCCTCTGATGAAGCACAAAATCATTTTCAATGATTTTGAAAATCAAAATCATTTTCAGTTCAGAGTACTTATCAGTTTTATTCCTAAATAACCATGGATTCTCTCTGAAATGTCTCCCATGTATTGTATATTACATTGGGGATGATTTCTTTTATGTTTCTTTGGCCCTTGGTTTTCTATTTCTCGACTATGAATATTCTGTGTTTTCTGGGAAGATGCCTCTGTCCATACTGTGAAGATGGAAAGTTCTAGATTCTTCATCTACTGTGTTGGAGAAAACTAACTTCCAGACTGCATCTAAGTTGAAATGGCTGAAGCTTGGATGCCATAGCATTTCCTATTTAACACTATTAAACATATCCCCTTCATTACAGCAATTTAGAATTTTATTGTTCTATATCCATTGTTAGGTACACTATGCCTGGTCTCAGTGAAACTTAAAATCAGGTATGACTTCAGCTTTCATGAACCAAAACTCCAAATGGACAAATTTTGAGCTGAAGGAAATAAGATGCTGTAAGAGGTAAGACTTTTTCTATTTACATTTTTTTAAGTGCGGTGGCACTTGTAATTAAAAAGGGAGCCCTCTTGAACTGATGGTAGGAATGCAAATTGATACAGCCACTATGGAGAACAGTATAGAGATTCCTTTAAAAACTAGGAATAAAACTACCATATGACCCAGCAATTCCACTACTGGGCATATGCCCTGAGGAAACCATAATTGAAAAAGACACATGTACCCCAATTGCAGCACAATTTACAATAGCTAGGACATGGAAGCAACCTAGATATCCATCAACAGATGAATGGATAAAGAAGTTGTAGTACATATACACAATGGAATATTAGTCAGCTATAAAAAGAAATGCATCTAAGTTGGTTCTAATGAGGTGGACATGGAGAAGGAAATGGCAATCCACTCCAGTGTTCTTGCTTGGAGAATCCCAGGGACGGGGGAGCCTGGTGGGCTGCTGTCTGTGGGGTCGCACAGACTCGGACATGACTGAAGCAACTTAGCAGCAGCAGCAGCAGCAATGAGGTGGACAAACGTAGAGGTGGACAAAGGTAAAGCCTATTATACACAGTAAAGTAAATCAGAAAGAGGAAGACAACTATCATATATTAATGCATACACACACACACACACACACACACACACACACACATACGGAATCTAGAAAGATGGTACTGATGAATCTATTTACAGGGCAGTAATGGAGATTCAGACATAAGACAACAAGAGTTTTGGACACAATGAGGGAGAGAGAAGGTGGGATGGTTTGAGAGAGTAGCATTGAAACATATATATTACCATATGTAAAGTAGATAGCCAGTGGGAATTTTCTGTATGACAGAGGGAACCCAAAGCCAGTGCTCTGTGTCAACCTAGATGGGTAGGATGCAGAGGGAGGTGGGATGGAGGTCTGAGAAGGAGGGGATATATGTACACCAATGACTAATTCATGTAGATGTATGGCAGAAGCCATCACAATAGTGCAAAGTAATTATCCTCCAGTTAAAAAATAAAATAAAATTAAAAAACTTTTGCAAATGTCTTGTTTTAGTGCTACACTAGTCACTTGTCAAAGAAAGGTGAAGTCTAGGTTAGAGAATGGCTCCATTACTAGATGAAGATATTTGCATGGAAAATCATATTAAAACTTTAAACAACTAAAGTCCAATTAAGTACACTCCTTAATTAATTGGAATATTTAAGTGATGCTTCAGGTTTAGGAGAAAATGCTACATAACTGGAAAGAATTCCATGTCAAGCAACTAGTGAATGACTTATTTATTCATTCATTGACTTAGCAGTCAGTCGGTTCAGTTCAGTTGCTCAGTAGTGTTCAACTCTTTGTGACCCCATGGACTGCAGCATGCCAGGCTTCCCTGTCCATCACCAACTCCAGGAGCTTGCTCAAACTCATGTCCATTGAGTCAGTGATGCCATCCAACCATCTCATCCTCTGTCATCCCCTTCTCCTCCTGCCCTCAATCTTTCTCAGCATCAGGGTCTTTTCCAATGAGTTGGCTCTTTGCATCAGGTGGCCAAAGTATTGGAGTTTCAGCTTCAGCATCAGTCCTTCCAATGAATATTCAGGACTGATTTCCTTTAGGATTGACTGGTTTGATCTTGCAGTCCAAGGGACTCTCAACATAGCAGTAGGCACTGGTTATACTGACAAAGGACACAGTCTTCACATTCAAATTAGAAATAGAGAAAGGAATGATTGCAACGAATTGTTCTAAGTATACTATAAGTATACTATACTTACTATACTCACCACAGTATAGTATGGGATGCATAGGACAGACAACTAAGGGGCTCTTGGGGAAGGATTCCTGAGGTGGTGGGGTATGAAGTTCATTTTGAAGAATTAAGAGAAGTAGCTTCCCTGGTAACTCAGCTGGTAAAGAATCCACCTGCAGTGTGGGAGACCTAGGTTTGATTCCTGGGTCGGGAAGATCCCCTGGAGAAGGGATAGGCTACCCACTCCAGTATTCTTGGGCTTCCCTGGTGGCTCAGATGGTAAAGAATCTGCCTGCAGTGTGGGAGACCTGGGTTTGATCCCTGAGTTGGGAAGATCCCCTGGAGGAGGGCATGGCAACCCACTCCAGTATTCTTGCCTGGAGAATCCCCGTGGACAGAGGAGCCTGGTGGGCTACAGTTCATGGGGTTGCAAAGAGTCAGACATGACTGAGTGACAAAGTGCAACAGAGATAGGCCAAGTGAAGTGGTGGAAAAAGGGCACAGGGCACTCTTGGGCAAAGAAGAAACATGAGAGAAGAAAGCATATATTAAAAATTTCCAGGAGTTCAGTATGACTGCAGCACACAGGAAGACATAGGCTGTGACAGAAGTGGAAGTTGGACCAGTAGGCAGAAGCAGATCATTAAGAATGATCTTAATCATCAGGTTAACACATTTAGACTGTCTCTTGAAGATGTGGGGAAGTTACTGAAGACTTTTCAGATACAAGGAGTCATGGCTGTATTCGCAGTTTAGAGATACTTCTGGTGCAATGTGGAGGCTGAATTTAAGAAGTTAAGACAAGAAGAAAGAAGAATAGTTGGGTATTGTATTAGACCAGGTGAGAAATGAGGAGGTAGTAATAGAATGGATGGGGTCAGATATCCAAAAAAACAAGAAAGATTTACAAGGTTGAGTGGGCAAGTTTTGATGTACCAACTGAGATGTAGAAAATAAGAGAACTAGAAGAATAGGACATAATGATGCTGATAAAATCACTTTTTGTACATTAAAAAAATACTTGGAGGTGAAAATCCTGTTTTCCAGGTGCTTGGACTTTGGCCAATGGTGTAGCGTATGCCAATCCAAAGACCCATACCAGTCTCATTTAGTAAAGAGAGACACAAGTATGCTCACTAGACAAGATTGATTGAAGAAAAGCTCACATTAAGCTTCAGTTGCACAGCAATTTAATTAGCTGGAACCCACCGTTCCTTTAAAATCTCTCTGATTGAAGCTTTATTGTGTTTCTTAGATGATAAATCTATTCTGGAGTTGGCTATTGTATGATATTACTGTAACTTTGGCCCTTTCATTATTTTGAAAATGCATCATGTTTCCCTAATGACTGCCAAGGAGACAGGGAGCAATCCTCCACTCTACAATTGATCGAGTTCTCTTTAGTCTGATATTTGCATTCTCTGATACCCCCAGAGTGGATCTGTTATTTTTTCCTTGACTCTTCACTCATATTCATTATTGATTTTTCTTGAAGGAAACCAAAGCAATTACTGCTTACCTCTTTCTTCATCCTCCATGAAAGGATCTCAAATGCCTCAAAATCAAGAGTTGTTTACACCAATCACACAACTCAACATTTTTTTTCTCAGTTTTTCAAGAGAAAAGTTTAAAGTGACTACTGATTAAGGTACTTCTCTGATTGTTGCTCTGAATTGAGTTCTATAGTTTCCTCTTCTTTCCTTAGAGCTTCCTTCACCTTCCATGAAGCAACATGGGGCACAGCCTCAAGTCAACAAAATGCTGAGGAATGGAGGCATTCAGATTGCTAGTATTTCCTAGTTATTGTCTTAAAAAACTAGTGGAAATGCCTTTGATTCTTTTGTTTTTACTGACAGTCTTTTTTAAAGTATCTAAATCTACATTGTTTCCCATTTTACCTGTGCTAGAGAATCAAACTGAATTGACCTTTGATGTTTCCTCTGATAAATGGTCTTTTTAGGACTGCTGCTATTATTCTGAACTTTATCGATCATTGCCAGTTAAAGATTAAAAGAACATGGCAGCATGGTCAAACAGAGGTGGACTTGACTTGTGATTCAGTCATTTACTAGCTGTGTGACCTTAGCTACATCATTTATTTTTTCTGAGTTCCTTCTTTTCCTCATCTGTAAAAGTCATACACATTCTGCTTTCTTCTTGGTCTTGGTGTGGGTTTCAAATCAGGAAAGTATATTTTTTTCCAGTTTGCACAAAATAACACAGGTTACTTGGTTGGCTTTATTATGCAATATGGGCATATAGCTTAGAAAATATGGGAGAAAAAAATGAAGATTGTTACTGCTATTCTCTGAAAGATCCAGTGAATATTGTCTGATGATTTGGCAGAATTTATGTGTTACAGAAGGATATTTACAGAAAGTTCATTTTTTGAAAACAAATATGAGCGCTAATGTTTATTGGGCACTTAGTAAATGCCGAACACTGCTTGCTTTAGATCAAATGCTTTAGATGAATATATCATTTGCTGGTCACAAGAGTGAGCTAGGTATTATTATTAGGGGAGTTTTTACAGAAGAGGAGACTTGTGTCAGTTCACCCAGACACAAAATGGAAGAGAGAATTTAAATTTCAACCTGATCAAAAAAAAAAAATGATTTTAGCCACAGTGTGGTTGTACTTCATAATCTTGATATGTTAGTTTTATTTCAACTTGTCAATTTATCCTACAACTACATTGCAGCATAGCAGTCTCAGTTAGTTGGGATACCAGTTTTTACTGTGTGGAGGGGAAGAGATAGACAAGTTCCAGCAGCTGTACAATGTAGTGTGAGTAATGATTCCTAAATTTTGCAAATTACCTTTTCCCTGATTTCTGTGTTGACTATAGGAGTATAACAAAGTCCAGAACAGATACTTGGAGAGAGAACACTTGAAACCACTTTTGCTCCCTGGACTTTAAAATCCTAGAAGGAAAGGCAAACATGCCTAGCAAAGAGGCTTGCACATAATTTGCATCCAATAAATGTTTGATTTGTTTCTCTTATTTCTCAGCTGAGATTTCATCTACCCTGAACCTCCATTGACTGTGGATAGCTGTATAATTAAGCCACTCGGCAGAAACCAGCATAAAATGAGATTCAAATATAGTTTGTGTCTACCAAGCACTTCTTAAAATTTCTGTATACAGGAGGATTTATATTTAATCCATTGTCAAGCATGACCAAGATACAAAAAAATCTCTAGTTGATAAATGTTTAGGAAATATAAGGTGTATTACATTGAAACTAAATATAGCTTAACTTATTTTACATAAAGTGACTTAGATTAAGATAACTGGATGGAATCTTGAGTGTTTAGGAAGATTCCCCCTACTCTTTGAGGCAACATGTACCTAAACTATACAAAAATCTCTTTGGAATTACATGACAGTTAAAACAAGTTGGAAAGGGATTATACCAGTCTTCTTATTAAAATAATTCCATATGTTCCTGCCTTTACCATTAGGGTACATGTGGACTAAGTCACTTCAGTTGTTTCCAACTCTTTGTGACCCTGTGGACTATAGCCCACCAGTCTCCTCTGTCCATGGGATTCTCCAGGCAAGAATGCTGGAGTGGGTTGCCATGCCCTTCTCCAGGGGGTCTTCCTGAACCCAGGGACTGAACTCACATCTCCCACATTGGCAGGTGTGTTCTTTATTGCTAGCACCACTTGTGAAGCCCTTATGATTTTTAAATGTAGTCACAAATCAGAATCACCTAGAACAGCACTTCTCAAACTTTTTGCATCTATGATTCCCTTACACTCTTAAAAATTATGAAAACTCCTAATTTTTTACCCATTACATAATTACCTAAATAACACAGTTTCATGAAAATTTCTAAGTTCAGTTCAGTTCAGTCGCTCAGTAGTGTCTGACTCTTTGAGACCCCATGGACTACAGCATACCAGGCCTCCCTGTCCATCACCAACTCCTGGAGTTTACTCAAACTCATGTCCATTGAGTCAGTGATGCCATCCAACCATCTCATCCTCTGTTGTCCCCTTCTCCTCCCACCTTCAATCTTTCCCAGCATCAGGGTCTTTTCAAATGAGTCAGCTCTTCACATCAGGGTGGCCAAAGTATTGGAGCTTCAGCTTCAGCATCAGTCCTTCCAATGAATATTCAGGACTGATCTCCTTTAGGATGGACTGGTTGAATCTCCTTGCAGTCCAAGGGACTCTCAAGAGTCTTCTCCAACACCACAGCTCAAAAGCATCAATTCTTCAGTGCTCAGCTTTCTTTATAGTCCAACTCTCACATCCATACATGACCACTGGAAAAACCATAGCTTTGACTAGATGGACCTTTGTTGGCAAAGTAATGTCTCTGCTTTTTAATATACTGTCTAGGTTCTTTTCTAAAAAAATAGTAAAATAATGGATTTCTTTTATATTTTTTGTAATTCTCTTTAATATCTGACATAACAGAAGGCAACTGTGCAATCATATCTTTTTCTGCATTCCATCTGTTGCAATATGTTGTAGATGATTATGGACATTTTTTTCTTGATACTATCCCAAAATTCAATGCGTGGGAGTTTTTTTAAAGGTTTGTTACAACATTCCATTGTAAACCGTATTCATGAACTTTTCTTACTATGTTTTATCAACATCCATTAGTTCATTTTGCACTCTGAATGGTTCTTTTACTCATCATGATTTTGTAATATAATTTATTATTTATAAATACTTAATTCAGGAGTTATATAGATGTTCTAAATGTTGACACACTTTTTATAGAATATCAATAAAAACACTTGTTAATATCAACATGGATCTTATCAGAAAAGTAGAAAGGTAGAAAACTGTCATGCTCTTAGTTGCAGATACAAGTTTTCCAAAATTTGACTTTTCCCTTGGAAGCTTGAATTTTAGGATTGGCAACAAATATCATCTCTTGTTTTCCTTGAACTGACTGTTTTTTAGAAAATAAGTTTTCATGGAACTGTTATTTAGGTAATTATATATTAATTCTTCAAGAAAATATCAAGAAATGAGCAAATCTGAATAACTATAATTTTTTAGACTTTCCAGTGAAAATAGTGTCCAATGACAAAAGTAGCTAATTCACCTCACAATTAAAATGGGAAAACAAATGCTTTTCGTTAAGGCCACCATCATACTTTGGCATCCAGGAGGTGCTTTATGCATTTTGTCACACAGAATATTAAAAAGATACATATTCAAGGATCAAGATTTAACAAAATCAATAATTTTAATGCTTTACCAAGGACATTTTAAAGTGAAACTGGCCTTTTTGTTATTAATTTATTGAAAATAAATGGCAATGAAGAATAAATGATGACTGGTACTATATGGTATCACTGCCTGGATTCAAGGTACCATCAGAGCAAATGTTAGCAAAATGAAAAAATGATTATTATTATAAAAATAGTTGTGAAGACTCCCTAAACCAGTGAACCTCAATGGTATGAAGACCATACTTTGAGAACTCCTGACATATAGAATGTCTTAAAATGCTATTTTTTTTGGTCAGACTTCAAGAAATTCCAAGAGTTTGTGATGGGGTCCCATGATTTGTATTTTTAACCAGTGCTCCAAAGGATTTTGTGGCCTATGGAACACATTTTGAAAAATATAGCATCATAGAAGAGATGCCTTCACTTTGGCTCTGATTATACAAACTGGAATATAGACCTGCTGGGAACAACTAATTATTTACTTGAGTAAAATTAGTCACCGTAGCTGCTTCATTGGTTTATTTATTCTATTCAAAAGGTTGCATTGATAGTTCTTTGTGTGTATTAATTTTCCATCTTCCCCCTCCCATATCCACTTCTTGAACTTTTGTTTTCTTGATTTTGAACCTACTTGGACTCTCTTTCTTTGTTAGGTTGTGAAAGTTAAAACTGGACAGACATGATATCTTTTTCAGAGAAGGCAATGGCACCCCACTCCAATACTCTTGCCTGGAAAATCCCGTGGACGGAGGAGCCTGGTAGGCTGCAGTCCATGGGGTCGCCAAGAGTGACTTCACTTTCACGTTTCACTTTCATGCATTGGAGAAGGAAATGGCAATCCACTCCAGTGTCCTTGCCTGGAGAATCCCAGGGATGGAGGAGCCTGGTGGGCTGCCATCTATGGTGTCGCACAGAGTCGGACACGACTGAAGTGACTTAGCAGCAGCAGCAGCTATCCTTTTAGGCTCTGGCCATGTTAAGAGGAATCGGGTGGAGAGGGAGGTGGGAGGGGGGATCGGGATGGGGAATACATGTAAATCCATGGCTGATTCATGTCAATGTATGACAAAAACCACTACAATTTTGTAAAGTAATTAGCCTCCAACTAATAAAAATAAATGGAAAAAAAAAATCCCTTATGTAACTGGCCTACTTCTGTTCCCTTTCCTAACAATGAAATATATAAAACTGGAATTCAGCCACTCCTTTGATCTGTCTTCGTCTTTCTCTCTTCAGATATCCTGCAATTGGCAGCCTGGCTTCAGAGCTTTTTTTGAACTTGAGAGATTTCAAGCCCCAACTGAGTAATCCTTGATGCCCCATTGTCTTGTCTTGCTAAAATGTACAAGTAACTTGCAGAGTGCAACCCTTTAGGCTTAAAATCTTCCCAGGTGAGATTAGACTGCATTGGTCTTGTTTGCATTTTTGGTTTGACCTGTTCACCTCAAGCTTTAAGCCACTTCTTTTGATTTTGTGGGGCTAGGTTTTAGGACTGCTAATACAATTATGGATCACTATTAGTTTCCAAAACATTTGGGTCGTGCTAAGCAAAATTTGCTATCCTAAATGCTCAAGCTGACAATATGACACATCAGCTAAACAAGCTTTCAATTGTAAAGTTGCTTTGGTTTAAATCTTGCCTCAGGGTCATAATTTGTGTGATGGTGGTGTTGGCATAATTTCACTGAAAATAACTTGGTGTGTGATAAAATTCATTTTTTGAAAAAGCTAGCTTCATCATAGTTGAAAACATTACAGGGAATATAATTTTCAAAGATTTTTAGGTAATGGGTATGTGACGCTGAAACATTTAGTACTTTAATTTTGAAATATGACTTTTAAATCTGAATATTCTTGTCATATTTACTGACCCAAATCCATGCAGAGCTATGCATATATGTAGAGAGCTGTTCAAACTTTAAAGATCAAGCCATGGTGCATGCTCGAAATTTACAACAAATAAAAGCTCCTGATTACACTTCTATTCCTAAAACTAATTAGATATTTGTGCAACTAATACTTTCAGACTTTATCAGGTATTAGTAAATACATATGTTTGTGGAGTTTACCCTCTCTGATATGAAATTCAAATCTATTTGTGACACAGCAAACACTTTTTAAAATTAATTACTCCAATCAAGTCAGGATCTTTCTTACTTAAACTTGTCAGCAGCAACAATAAAACAGTATTAGCAACAGAAGAATAAACCACAATACATTCATTTGCAATTTTTTCTTCTGTGCAATAGAATTTAAACTGAGTTGTATTTTTGTCCATGACATCCACTGATTTATATGTGATGGGATAATTAATTGTGATATTAATTTCTATATTATTCTCACTGAGGGGGATATTTTTTTCCTTCCCCATCCTTAGAAATAGTCAGACCTCTTTGGTTTTTGTCATGGGAGAAGTGACAGTAGAGGATGGTTAAATTTTAATTCACTGAAAGGGGTAGTTTTCAGAAATGCAGCAGGTGATTTCCTTCCAGACCCTTTAATTTTCAAAAACGTAGTTTCCTGGAAATATTGTTTATGAGGACAAGTTCCAAGATATGGAAGGAGAAGAACAAGGCCATCTGGAAAGTGGAGCTTTTGTGTAGAGTTTTCCTAATTCTGATAGGGATCTTTAAGTTTTCCAGGAACTGAGGAAAATAAATTTACTTGCTCACAGGTCTCTAGATGAGTAATTACTACATAATGACTCTATAAGCTTGACCATATGTATCGTGGACTTGAGACCAATGGTGAGGCTATTTGTGAGTGAATCTTTGATCAGTTAAGCAGACTATTTATTATAGGAGGCAATCTCAATCCATCACAGCCAAATGACTAAATTAACTTAGATGGTCTCCTTGACAGCAGAATTATGTTGCCTAAAATACAACTTAAATGATGACAACTGTGATGTAGTTATATAACTCTGAATTTCGAGTTACCATGTAAGCCTGGGATTCTGTTAGAATCCTGTGAGGGTTGGGGGGCATACCCCCAAAATGATTAACATTAAATTTAGTAGACCACTTGAACAGATTATATAATTTGGAAACATAATGAATTCCTTAAATCCAAATATTGTGGAATAAAGTTGTATGTGTAACAAATACATTTATATAACCAGTAATCAATGAGTGGTATTTTTCTCATTAGTCTTCTGATTTTCCCAATTCACATTTAGCTCACTTTTTATTAAAGTATAACACTAGTTATAGTTACATGAAATCCTGCTACTGAAGAAAAAGTACTCCTGGCCCATTTGAAATAATTTAATTGTCTTTTCACTTGTTTTTATTTTCTGACCACCTATTAGAGTGACATAACTAAACAGGTTAAAGTACTTGTAAAAGATTGGTCAGTGTTGGGAGGATTGAATCTTGTACATAAAATACTGATTTTGATTCAGGTTATTTAGAGAATTGAATGACGGATATCTGGACTTGAAAGAATGCAGAGGTATACATTATATCTCAGTGTTGTTTAAAGGTACACTTATTCAGAAATTCCCTGAGAGCATAAAGTGAGTTTTATGCTTGCTCCTTTCCTCAGTGACTTACAGGACTGGTTACTATATATTGTAAAAATTGCAGTATGTGTAGATCGCAAACTGACCACCTGAAAAACCTATTTAAGCTTAGTGGAAAATTGTCCCGTTCATGACATGGATATAGGAAACTTCAAGGAAAAAAATCTCACAGCTCATCTAGTTTATTATCATTTTTTTGACTGCTACTTGCCTTCCATATAATAAACCCTAAATTGAAGGCTTAAACATCTGTATTTCTATCTCTATACCACGTAGTAAGTGGTAAACCAGGGACTATACATAAATACATGCATACACATATACAAATGCATCTCCAAATCAGAAAAAGGTGGAGGAGGACCATGCGCCTTCATACTTCTTTGCCCATATTCAGTAACAAAAGACTCACTCAGGAAAACATCAAATACATTTTTACCCTTTTCTGTCTCTCTTCGTCTTCTGGGATGCTTATAATGTGAATGTAAGTGCCCTGGATGTTTTTTCAGTGGCCCCTTAAACTTTCCTCATCCATTCATTTTTGCTATTTTGATTGGGTGGTTTTCATTATTCTGTCTTTCATGTCACTTATACATTCTTTTGTATCAGCTAATCTTCTGTTCCTTCTAGTGTGCTTTTTATTTCAGTTATTGTGTTATTAAGTTCTGTTTTTTTTTTAATCTTTCTTTAGTTCTTGTTAAAATTCTCAGTGTGTCCACCTATTATTTCCCCAAGTTCTGTTAGCATTCTTATTACTAATGCTTTGAACACTTTATTTGGTGACTTATTTGTCTGTTTCATCCGTTATTTTATTCCTTTTGTTTTTGTCATTTCATTTGAAACAAATTCTTCTCTCTTATTTTGTTTCACGTTCTATATCTCTTTGAAATTAGATGAAACAGTCACCTATCTTTCTTAAAGGTTGTCCTTGTGAGAGAATGCTCCTGTGCAGTTTCCTTGCCCCAGATCACTTTCGTCCATGAACTAGATGTGAACTGGGCATTGATCATGTCTTTCCTGGGATGTGCTAAGAGATATCACCTTGATCAGAAATGGGGCTGGAGATGGAGAAACTAGGGCCAAACAAAGTGTGAGCTAGGGCTTTGTCTCTGCCCATTGACTGACATTGCCCTAGTAGAGATGGGGGTGAGTCTATGGCGCTGAAGTGGAACCTGTGAGGTACAAACTAGTTCCATTCTGTCCAAGTGTGTGCTTCCCCCTTCCAAGCACTTCTATCTTTGCCCATTGCTGAGTAAGAAGTGCCAGATTGGCACCCATTGCAGGCTAGGGCATATAATGGGGTGGTCCCTGCATGCCAATCAGACTTCCAGACTTCTCCTGATCTGCTAATTCAACAGGAACCAGTAATGGCAGTCCCTGCTGCTTTCAGATGCAGGGCCATGTCTGAGCTTGTTCCATCTCCCACAGTGCACACTTCCCTCGTCACCGATGGCACCCAGCCTGGTATGGAGGTACACCAGAGCCAGAGTTACTAGAGCAGGTTTGCATGTTGTGATGGAGCTGCAGTGGTTGCAGTAAAAAAGCCAGTGTTCCAGGCTGTTTCAGTCAGCTTCCTCTGCCTTATTTTGGATGCAAGAAATATGTGCATGCTCTTCACAAGTGGTTTCTCCCAGCATGTGTACTAGTTCCACTGTCTTTAAACCAGTCATAGGAAGTCATCTGCTCATTGTCAGGTCCCACAGCTAGGGTACCCAATATGTGGCTCACATTGCTCACTCCCCACGGTGGGTAGGTCTCTGAGCCCATGTAATCCCTCTCTTCTTTTTGTCTCCTCCCAGGGGTACCCATCCCAACCCAATTACTTTTCTTCCCTTCTCTGTGTGGATCTTTCTTTATAGCTTTGGTTTTACAAAAATCCTTTTCCAACTCCAATAGCTCAGCATTCTCCTACGTTGCCATCTTGTTCTCCTCCCTTATGGGGAGGTTGTATTTAGTCTTTTTAGGCATTGGAAAACCACCAGAGTTTCTTGAGGTGGAGAGATTGAAGTGGCACTTTAGGGAATAATCTTGTAATGGTTTACACAATAGATTGGGACATAAAAGTGATAGAAACATGGGGAGACTATTGAAAAGGTACTATTAATTTCAGTTTTAAAAATTTTGACTGCATCATTTACAATTTATAATACAGGATAGAAGTGCATGCCCGTGTTACACTGCTCAATGGTTTAGCCCTCTCGATTTCAAGTTTTAAATATTTTTTTCTCATGCAATTACTTGAATTCATGACTTGTGTGTCAAAACACTGTAACTGTTGAGAAACAAAGGAAAACATGCTACAATAATATAATTACTCATTTTTAAAGAGTATGGGATCTAAAATGTGCCTCACTAATAACAGAACAGAGAAAAAATTCCCTTGTGGTCTAATCTAAATTTTAAAAAGCAACAATTTATCTCATGGAATAAATTAATTTAGTGCTATAGATAGACTGACTAAAGTTGATTTCAGATTGAAAAATGGATTTGATAGAATGACACTACCAGATATTAGGAATGAAATTTTGCATTTGGATTTAGGTTGTGTCAGATATGCTTGGAATTTGGCATTAGAAGGTCAATGTTCTAAACCCAGTTTCATTGCTAATGTATTGTGCTGTTACTACATAGCAATCACAAGAGTAAGTTAAGATCTCAAAGGCATTGGTTTTACCATTTAGAAAAAAATATTAAGGAGGACATTGTAATATCCCAGATGACAGGGGTGATGATTCATTTGGCTTTTGCATGTTGTTTATTTGGGTCACATGTATCCCCAATGCATACCTTAGAAGGTGTACATAAATACTTTCTGGATGAATAAATAAAAATGAAAAAATAGCATAATTCAGTGCCGTACCCTAAAAACTTAGTATAGTGTGTGGTACCTGACAGAAGGATGAATCAACTACAAATCTCTTTGAAGAAAATCAGCAGCTTAGTACATTTTAAACAAATATGTATAAGATTATATCTCATTTATGAGAAATGGAACTTTATAATGAGATTAATATATATAATAAAAAATTGATCATTTTTGGATATTTAGTAGCAATAGGATGCCATGCTAACTGGTCACCATACTTTAGGGGATACATATGAGAGCTCCTGAAACTTCACTGGCTACCCAGATGTTATAATTGTACTCTGTGGCATGGTTTCTGAAGCCCTGTTGAGATATATGTATTTGACCTTGTTGACAAGGGGCTTTTTAAATTCAGAGCTATGCAACTGCAATGATTTCCAAGACCACTTGTATGAATAAGAAATGGAGTGATAGTTGTCTCTAAGTACAAATCCCCTGGATTTTAGGTGCATTCTGGGGCATCATAGCAAATCAAAACCAAGGTATACTACATGAAAAAGGGCTATTAGGCAAAGAACCCACAACAGTCTATGCTAAGACACAAATATTCCAGGAAATTTATATCGATGATGATGATGATGGATTGAGGTAGGAGTAAGAGGAGGAGCTACCATTTATAGGATGCCTGTGATGTGTTCAGTGCTGTTATATGTCTTGCATTTAATAGCTATAATGCCCTGTGAAGTGGTGGTAATTATTGAAATCAGTATTTTATAAATGAGGACACTTAAGTGCAAATATGTTTCACAAGTTGAGCAGGGTCTTATAGATAGTAAGTGGACGTGCTGGGATGTAAAACCAGGCAGTCTGGCTTTACACTCTTAACTCTCATCTAAACTGCTTCCCAAACAAGGGTTTTTCAGACATAATTTCCTTGAAATAATAAATGATTACCATTTTACATAGAATGCCAAATTTCTGGTTTTTAAAATTCTCTACCTCAGGGATCCAAAATCTACCTGAAATCTTTCTTCTATGTGTTTCTAAAGTAGCTATGCAATTATTTCATTTACCACCGTTGCTTTCTTGAGGCCATTCCTGGAAGCATTGCTTATTTTGCTGTAAATGTTGTTAGGAAAGTATTCTCAGAACGGAGGAAATTTTCAGTCTACTTGCTCTTTCTGTTTAATCATTGTAGTTTTTACTTTAAGCCAGTGAAATAAAACCTTAAACAACCTGTTGGTGTATCTGTTTGTATTAGACATTTTGTATGAAATTCATCATTAGTAGTTCATTAGAAATATTTTTACTTTCTAATATTATGTAATAAAAAATGTGTTGAGTTTTAAAAGACTAGTTTGATTATGTCTGGATCCAAATTGTCTTCCAAAGAAGCACTTAATTAATTTTTGCAATGAAAACAATAAGATACTTTATATATATTTGTGCCTTGCAGGCATATTTTGGCACATATATCTCCTTCAAAGAGGGAGAAATTTTCAAATTCTCTATAGTTCCCCACTTGGCAAAGTATAGTGCATACAAACTTTTGCTTGTTTTTGCCTTTTAGGGAGCAGTATTTTGCTTTGGATGTGCACTTTAGTCAATGATGTTGAGGTGAGATAGAAAGCAGGTAGACAGAGAGCTGGGATGTTTCACAGCACTACAGTGGTGCGTGCTACTCAGTCGTGTCTGATTTTTTGTGACCCCATGGGCTGTAGCCTGCCAGACTCCTCTGTCCATGGGATTTTCCAGGTAAGAGTACTGGAGTGGGTTGCCATTTCCTCCTCCAGGGGAATCTTCCCAACCCGTGGGTCAAACCCACCCATGTATTAGTATTAGGTTTTGTGAGCCATATGGCCTCTGCTACAACTACTCAACTGTGACATTATAGCATGAAAGCAGTGATGGATGGTACATGTAATTTTTGCTTGTTGTGAAATATCCAGTATTTATTTTTTCAACCATTTGATAATATAAAAAACATTCTTAGAGGGCAGACCATATGTAGATTGCAGGCCAAATTTGGCCCATGGGTTACAGTTTGCAATCCCCTGGGATATATTAGATGTACTTTTACTCTTAAGTTTTTCATCTCATCTCACCTCTGGTGCCTGCTATCCCTTCCCATAAAATGTCACCACATCTTGTCTCAAAACTGAAGGTAAAAATCATTGGATGACCTATATGTACTTTCTAAATAATCTAATCAAACCCTAATTCCAAGAGATGGCATTGATAATAGACTTTTCATAATAGAAGCTGGTAAAATAAGGAGTGTGAATTAGATAATCAGAGACTACATGGTTCTGGGAATCTTTTCCAGCACATCACAGGCCGAGCAACTGGAGTTGACGGATTACCCTATGAAGGTTATTCTTTTGGGAAAAACACTTTAGACAGCTAAAACCATATTATTGTAAATCTTGGGTGAGCTTGCTCAGTCTACCCCCTTCTAAATTGTGATCTTGTATGTCTGTGTGCAATCACGCACACTTGTGCACAAGCACGTGTGTGATGTGAAGAGATAAGTTTTGTCTAACTGGTGCATCAATTCTTTTTTTATTATTTATTTTTAATTTAATGAAGGATAATTGCTTTACAATATTGTATTGGTTTCTGCCATACATCAGCATGAATCAGCCATAGGTATACATATGTCCACTCCCTCTTGAACCTCCCTCCCACCTCCCACCCCATTCACCCCTCTAGGTTGTCACAGAGCACTGGTTTGAGCTCCCTGCATCATACAGCAAATTCCCACTGGCTATCTATTTTACATATGGTAATATATAAATGTTTTCATGCAGCTACTCTCTCCATTTATCCCACCCTCTCCTTCCCTGCCCTGTGTCCACAAGTCTGTTCTCTGTGTCTGTGTCTCCATTGCTGCCCTGCAAATAGGTTCATCAGTACCATCTTTCTAGATTCCATATGTATGCATTAATATACAATATTTGTTTTTCTCTTTCTGACTTACTTCACTCTGTATAATAGGCTCTAGTTTTGCCCACCTCATTAGAACTGACTCAAATGTGTTCATTTTTATAGCTGAATAATATTACATCATGTAATATATCACAACTTCTTTATTAATTCATCTGTCGATGGGCATCTATATTGCTTACATGTCCTAGGTATTATAAATAACGCTGCAATGAACATTGGGTTACATGGTTTTCAATTATGGTTTCCTCAGCAACAGAGATGAGATGGTTGGATGGCATCACCAACTCAGTGGACATGAGTTTGAACAAACTCTGGGAGATAGTAAGATAGAGAAACTTGGCGTGCTGCAGCCCATAGGGTCACAAAGAGTTGGACATGACTTAGTGACTGAACAACAACAACAGAATGTATGCCCAGTAATGGGATTGCTGGGTCATATGGTAGTTTTGGGCTTCCCAGGTGGCACTAGTGGTAAAGAACCTGCCTGCCAATGCAGAAGACATAAGAGATGCAGGTTTGATCCCTGGGTCAGGAAGATCCCCTGGAGGAGGGAATGGCAACCCACTCCAGTATTCTTGCCTGGAGAATTCCATGGACAGAGGAGCCTGGTGGGCTACAGTCCATGGGGTTGCAAAGAGTTGGACAAGACTGAAGTGACTTAGCATGCATGCATGCTTGGTAGTTTTATTCCTAGATTTTAAAGGAATCTCTATGCTGTTCTCCTGGCATGCTGAGATTCATGGGGTTGCAAAAATTTGGACACGACTGAGCTACTGAACTGAACTGAACTGACTGATACTGTTCTCCATAGTGGATCTATCAATTTGCATTCCCACCAGCAGTGTAAGAGAGTTCCCTTTTCCAGCATTTATTGTTTGTAGACTTTTTGATGATGGCCATTCTGACTGGTGTGAGATGATACCTCATTGTAGTTTTGATTTGCATTTCTCTAATAATGAGTGATGTTAAGCATCTTTTCATGTGTTTATTAGCCATCTGTATGTCTTCTTTGAAGAAATATCTGTTTAGGTCTTCTGCCCACTTTTTGATTGGGTTGTTTGTTTTTCTGGTATTGAGTTGCATGAGCTGCTTGTATATTTTGGAGATTAATCCTTTGTCAGTTGTTTCATTTGCTATTATTTTCTCCCATTCTGAGGGTTGTCTTTTCATCTTGTTTATGGTTTTCTTTGCTGTGCAAAAGCTTTTAAGTTTAATTAGGTCCCATTTGTTTATTTTTGTTTTTATTTCCATTACTCTAGGAGATGGGTCATAGAGGATCTTGCTGTGATTTATGTCATAGAGTGTTCTGCCTATGTTTTCCTCTAAGAGTTTTATAGTTTCTGGTCTTACATTTAGGTCTTTAATCCATTTTGAGTTTATTTTGTATATGGTGTTAGAGAATGTTCTAATTCATTCTTTTACATGTAGCTGTCCAGTTTTCCCAGCATCACTTATTGAAGAGACTGTTTTTCTCCATTGTATATTATTGCCTCTTTTGTCAAAGATAAGGTGCCCATAGGTGCATGGGTTTATCTCTGGGCTTTCTATCTTGTTCTGTTGGTCTGTATTTCTGTTTTTGTGCCAGTACCATACTGTCTTGATGACTGTAGCTTTGTAGTATAGTCTGAAGTCAGGAAGGTTGATTCCTCCAGCTCCATTCTTCTTTCTCAAGATTGTTTTGGCTATTTGGGGTCTTTTGTGTTTCCATATAAATTGTGAAATTTTTTGTTCTAGTTCTGTGAAAAATGCCATTGATAATTTGATAGGGATTGCACTGAATCTGTAGATTGCTTTTGGTAATATAGTCATTTTCACAATATTGATTCTTCCAACCCAGGAATGTGGAATATCTCTCCATCTGTTTGAGTCATCTTTGATTTCTTTCATTGGTGTCCTATAGCTTTCTCTCTACAGCTCTTTGCTCTCCTTAGGTAGGTTTATTCCTAGGTATTTTTTTTTCTTTTTGTTGCAATGGTAAATGGATTGATTCCTTAATTTCTCTTTCTGATTTTTCATTTTTAGTGTATAGGAATGCAAGCAATTTCTGTGTATTGATTTTGTATCCTGTGACTTTACCAAATTCATTGATTAGCTCTAGTAATTTTCTGATGGTGTCTTTCTGGTTTTCTACATATAGTATCATGTCGTCTGCAAACAGTGAGAGCTTTACTTCTTCTTTTCAATCTAGATTGCTTTTATTTCTTTTTCTTCTCTGGTTTCCATGCCTAGGACTTCCAAAACTACCTTAAATTATAGTGGCGAGTGGGCCAATGATTTTTATTTTCAACCTTAATCACTCTCTCATTTGATCTCTCTCTTCATCCTCTTTCATCCCTAATGCAACTGCCTTCTGAAGACTTGAAGACATCTCTTTAGGGCATGCAGATTCATGGAAGTGCTGAGTTCCCTAGTGGAAGATTGGTCTATACTTGTCGGCATGAACTCTAAGGACTGGAACTGTTCCAAGGGCACCGTTTTCAATTTTGTGATTCTGTGGCACAGCTTCTGAGTATCTCATAGTTGGAAGAGGTCCTTAGGGAAAGAAATATCAAGCTCCATGGTGGAGTCACAGAGTTTGGGTGAACCTTTCTTCACTTTATATAGAGGAGTCACTGATTTTAATTGTTTCTCATTTTGTCCAGTACAGAACCTGAACCCTCTGGATTTGCTGATCATTATGTAGGGTATTTCTCCTGGGTGACCCTGTATAGTCCAATGATGCTGAGCTATGTAATATAGATATACATGTCAAAAGATAGAAATTTGATATTTGATTTGTGGGATAATTCATTATAGTCTAGTGGTTAGGGTCAGAGAACAGTGGAACTAGAATTCTGTGGTTCAAATCTTAAGTGTGAGGTGTGTATTTATTTAACCTATGTATGCCCTTTTTTCCACATCAATAAAATTGGTATAACAATACTGTTAATAAGATCATAGTAACAGCACCTACCTTATAAGATTTTCATGAACTTTAAGTGAGTTAATATTTGTAAAGGTGTTAGAATAGCGCCAAACTTAAACTAAGACTTCTGTAAGTGTTACCTGTTATTCTTTCTATGACTATATAAGTTATGTCATGGCCTGATCAAAATGAAGCTCTGAGGTTTTTACCCGCTCAAAAGGTAAAGTCGACAGAGTAAATAACACTGGCCTAGGAGCCACAGTGCCCTGGTTTGAGGCCTGGCTATGTCATTTGTAACACATATGGCTTTGTAAAAAGGAGCCCTGATAAGATGGTTAGGAAGATGAGTTGATATCAGACCATACATAATGATGAATCTGATAAGCAAATTTAGTAGAAGAGAAGGTCTAGAAGAAGAAGGAAGGGAAATTATGAAAGCATCATTACTAGATCAAGATGAAGCAACAAGCATCGTCTTGGCATATAACACCAGTATCCTTTGGCATTAGAAACATCTGTCTTTATATCTCTACTCCAGTAATTTTTGGCTGAGTGATATTTTGGATAAGTCTTATCCCTTTGTCTTGGTAGAACAGATCATATGTAGTGTGTGGTCATAGAATTGTTGACAGGATAAGAAGAATTTATGCTTATAAAACAATTAGAACAAACAATGCTTTCACATAATAAGGTTTCAATAAATCCTAACTATTATCATTATCATTATTATCACCTTTGGGGCTTAAATATAATGTTCCTGAGGCCCAAGTGAATTGACTTTCCCAAGATCACAGAGCTAATTAATAACTAGAATACAGATCTGACATCTAAGTCACTATTCTTTCTGTGACTGCAAACTTCCTTTTAACTTCCTGTATAAATGAAACTTGGTGATTTTTGTGTTATATGCAGAATATCCAGGAAAATATTTTTTTGTTTGTTAAAATGGATTTAAAGATCTAAATGTAAGACCAGAAACTATAAAACTCCTAGAGGAGAACATAGGCAAAACACTCTCCAACATAAATCACAGCAGGATCCTCTATGACCCACCTCCCAGAATATTGGAAATAAAAGCAAAAATAAACAAATGGGACCTAATGAAACTTAAAACCTTTTGCACAACAAAGGAAACTATAACCAAAGTGAAAAGACAGCCCTCAGATTGGGAGAAAATAATAGCAAACGAAGCAACAGGCAAAGGATTAATCTCAAAAATATACAAGCAACTCCTCCAGCTCAACTCCAGAAAAATAAATGACCCAATCAAAAAATGGGCCAAAGAACTAAACAGACATTTCTCCAAGGAAGACATACAGATGGCTAAAAAACACATGAAAAGATGCTCAACATCACTCATTATCAGAGAAATGCAAACCAAAACCACAATGAGGTTCCATTACACGCCAGTCAGGATGGCTGCTATCCAAAAGTCTACAAGCAATAAATGCTGGAGAGGGTGTGAAGAAAAGTGAACCCTCTTACACTGTTGGTGGGAATGCAAACTAGTACAGCCGCTATGGAAAAAAGTGTGGAGATTTCTTAAAAAACTGGAACTAGAACTGCCATATGACCCAACAATTCCACTTCTGGGCATACACATTGAGGAAACCAGATCTGAAAGAGACACGTGCACCCCAATGTTCATCGCAGCACTGTTTATAATAGCCAGGACATGGAAGCAACCTAGATGCCCATCAGCAGATGAATGGATAAGAAAGCTGTGGTACATATACACCACGGAATATTACTCAGCCATTAAAAAGAATTCATTTGAATCAGTTCTAATGAGATGGATGAAACTGGAGCCCATTATACAGAGTGAAGTAAGCCAGAAAGATAAAGACCATTACAGTATACTAACACATATATATGTTTGTTTTGAAAGAAAGTGAAGTCGTTCAGTCATGTCTGACTCTTTACGACCCCATGGACTATAGCCTATCAGGCTCCTCCATCCATGGAATTTTCCAGGCAAGAGTACTAGAGTGGGTTGCCATTTCCTTCTGTTTTGAAAGGGTGTTTTTTTTTTTTTTTTTTTGTAATGGGAAGTTCAATCCTACTCTTTCATGCCTGTGGGACAGGGTGGGGGACTCCTCTGCCTCTGCTAATGACTTATGCATATATGTGAATTACCATTGGATCCATGCTCAGTAATCCTCATGAGATTTGATGCTACCTGAACCATCATTGAAGATCCCCTGGAAGATTGTTGCTCAGTGGTTACATCCTTCCTCATGTACTTCTTCCTCTACAAATCTCCCCCAGACCAAATGTTTTGAGCTACAAAGAATAAAGTCAAAGTTTCTAAACAGAAGTTTCTTGTGCCAAACAAGGGGAGGTTTTGGTCTCCGAAGAAGAGGATCTCTCTAGTCATCTTCCTTTCCATACCACCAAGTCCCTTCTTTCTTGTCCCTTAGATTTGTATTTTGTTCTTCTCCCTCACAAAACCCTGCCTTCTTCACAGAAGGGCAGAGTTTTATCTTATAGTTCCTTACTGTATTTTGCAAAAGTGAAACTTTCACATTTTGGCCAAATGATCGTGTTTCTCTTCTGCTTTAGAGTGTAGGAGGCACTGCTTCTAGTATAGTCGTATCTCTTAGATTCCAGTTCAGTTTCTTAGCATGGAGAACTGGGGCTTATTTCATCACTAGAGGCCCTGGGGATTAAGCATCAGAGATCATTTAATCTGTCATACCTAAAAGTGATCTTTTTCTTAGCACAGGTTTTCCCTGGCTCTTAACAACAACAACAGTCTGCCATTATTAGGTCAAGAAGCATTTGCCTGTTTTCCAAGTCTGTCTTGAATTATAAGACCCACCTTCTCATCCTAAGTATTTGTTAAGATTAAGGTCACTCAATCTATAAGAATAAAATTTCCTCTGCCAGTAAAACATTTTGTTGTTCAGTCACTCAGTCATGTCCGACTCTTTGCAACCCCATGAACTGCAAAATGCCAGGCTTCCCTGTCCTTTACTGTCTCCCAGAGTTTACTCAAACTCATGTCCATTGAGTTGGTGATGCCATCCAAGCATCTCATCCTCTGTCATCCCTTTCTCCTCCTGCCTTCAGTCTTTCCCAGGATCAGGGTCTTTCCCAATGAGTTGGCTCTTCGCATCAAGTGGCCAAAGTATTGGAACTTCAGCTTCAGCATCAGTCCTTCCAATGAATATTCAGGGTTGATTTCCTTTAGGACTGACTGATTTGATCTCCTTGCTGTCCAAGGGACTCTTTAGGTAGGGATTTATGGAATATTTACAGATTTATGTCAAGAATATGTCCACTTAAATCATCCCAGACCATGTGCCATGTGGCATTTTGATACAGTATTGTGTAAGTTTATTGAAAGATTATAGACTTAATCTGAATAATTTGTCTTCTTGTAGCTAGAGGATTAATCAGACCAGGTCTACACTAGGAAAATGAAGATGATGAACTGAGTTAACCATCTGGACAATCTAAGTAAATACATTTCAATTGCTTCCATTTCCTGAACCTTTCAGGTGAAAACCTACTTGGGGTTGAAGTATTTGGATATATCTTCAGTTTAATATTTCTTTCTGACAATGGAGCCTTTAAGGCTTTGACCAGTGAGCATTGCTTCTCTCACAGGCATAATGGATAAAGTACTTATGGGCCTAGACACCATTTTGCTTTATCAAGCTTCCTTGGAATGCCATGTTCAAATTTCTCACTGGTAGAATAATTATTCTTTGGAACATAAAAAAAAAGAATTTAATATTGATTATGGATTCACAGAAAATGATATGGGGAAGGAAAACCATTCTGTTCTTTGGGTAGGACTGGAGGACACTGAGTTTTCGAGTCTTACTATCACTAGACATGGATTGATTTGCTTCTTCTCTCATTTTATTAGCTACAATGAACTGACTAATGTATTAGAGGCAGAGTCTGTTGCAGGCCATAGGATTAAACTGATCGGGTGTGCTTTGAGCTCTGTGTTCCTCCTTCCGTTGTTTTTCAGTTCCTAGTCCCTTCCTTGACATCCAGCAGTATTTCACTTGGTTGCATTGTGACCCTTTTCACATCTACCTCTGCAACTCCTCCTTGTAGTGCCTGCTTGTTCCTGAATGTACTTGAGGTAAGATTGTTGATGACCTGTAATCACCAATGTAACAATTTTTTCTGAAAACTACATTTACACTATCCTTCATTCATGGGAGTGAGTCAGGTAGGCTTTCTAGTCATGATAGAGCTAGTAGGAGCAAAACTTGAGGTCTTGAGATCTTTCCGGTACCCAATGAATTCATTGCACTAGGCAGAGGTGACTGCCTAGCCTACCTAAGGGTAAGAAGGAATATAGACATAGGCTATGTTTACTGTATAGCAAAACAGACAGAAGAAACCTAAAGCATCTGGTGAGATGTCTGGATATGTATTTTACCATGCGATTTTACTATCCTTGATTTCTTGAGTTTGCCCTTATATTTGTACAACCATGTTTAAATCTTAACTAGAAGACCTTTGCCATTATAATCTAGGCAGCAGCTCTTCTGAAACTTAAGTGCACTTTGAATCACCAGAAGGAATCCTGTTAAAATGCAGATTTTGACCCATTATGAGGTGGGGCCTGAAATTATGCATTTCTAATGAGCTCCCAAGTGATGCAGATGCTGCTTGTTCTGTGGGCCAAACTGAACATCTTGGTGGTGGTTTAGTTCCTCAGTGGTGTCCGACTCTTTGCAGCCCCATGGACTGTAGCCCGTCAGGCTTCTCTGTCCATGGAATTCTCCAGGCAAGAATACTGGAGTGGGTTGCCATTTCCTTCTGTAGGGATCTTCCCTACCCAGGGATTGAACTCAGGTCCCCTGCATTGCAGGAGGATTCTTTACTGACTGAGTCACTAGGGAAGCCTACTGAACAGCTTGAGTTTTATTTTTATAGGAGTTGTTCTCAACCTGCATTACCACGGAATCTAAGAGTCTATGTAGATGCCTCAGGGCCTAATTCAGAGGGCTGAATGGATAATCAAAGACATGAAAACTCTAGATAATGCCTCTTTCATTTTTTTAAAAATATGCTCTCTTTTTATATGTTTAGTATAGTGGAATCCTGCATAAGATTTGATTAGAAAGATAATAGAGCTTGTTTTCTAAGAATACAAACAAAAAAAATAACATTAAAACACTGATCTCAAGTATTTCACAAGGTAAAGGCCTTCATTGGGCCAATGTATAAGAATAAAATTTCCTCCTAAGATGAAACACCTAGGTAGATATCTTTCAGATATTTGAATACCAGACTTAGTATTCCCTGATTAAGCTCCGAATTTCCATGTGGGCCTATGCAAATGATAAAGTATATTTTGCAAAAGGCAATGGCTGGTGGCTCAGTCAGTACAGAATCTGCCTGCAGTGCAGGAGATCCTGGTTCAGTCCCTGGGTTAGGAAGATCCCCTGGAGAAGGAAATGGCAACCCATTCCAGTATTCTTGCCTGGAGAATTCCATGGACAGAGAAGCCTGGCAGGCTACAGTCCGTGGAGTCACAAAGAGCGACTAACATTTCACTTGCGTGGCTTTACTAGCCAATTTGATGTTGGAAGGGAATAGAATTAGCTGTTAGGAGATCTTCCTTTCAGCTATTGCTCTATACTAAATGTAGATGGCCTAGAACTCAGTATCACCTCTGTATGTATGTCTTCTCTTTGGTAAAGGAAGGAAATGTGGACTTCCCCAGTGGTCTAGAGGTTAAAACACTGCCTTTCAATGCTGGGGGCACAGGTTTGATCCCTGTTTGGGAAAATAAGGTCCCACATGCCATGGAATGCAGCCAAATTTTTTCTTTAAAAAATAGGGAAGAAATGATCTCTAGCCTAACAAAATTGTTGGAATATGGAATAATACGATAGGTAGATGGTTACAGGACAAGGTCAGGAGCAGAGAGAGCTGCTAGGAGACTACTGCTTTAATCCAGGGGAGAAAGGATGATGGCTTGGCTAGTGTGGTAGAGGAAGAGGTGGTGTGAGGTGATATTTTGTTATTTCCAAGACAAAGCTGGGAGGATTTGTCAGTGAACTAGATGTGGGGTGTCAGAGGGAGAGGTCATTTAATTGGTCAGAGTATTTTGACACTAAAAAGTAAAAAAAAAAAAAAGAAAGAAAGAAATCCCTATCAGGAAATTATGCACACAAAATTGAAGACTTTTGCTCACACTGATATAGAAAGCTGGACTTGTTTCTCGGGAAACAGGAAATATTCATTGTGGGCAGAGGCACAGAGATACTCCTTGGCATACATGGTATATTGCCAGACCCACATTGCTTTCTATTTTCTGTTTCTCTTCCCGACCTGAAGCTGGCTTTCTAGAAAAAGAGCAGAACCTTTAATGAGGGAACCGCTAGACCTCATGGAAATTTGATAAGTTGTTAATTCAGAATGAAGATTTACTTCTTTGGTACCTTTGGGGAAATAATTAAACTAAACTAAACTGAGTTTTCTGAGAAATGCACTTGTTTCTTTCCTTCTCAGCTTTGTCAGTACTCTGCATCCTTTTACCTACTCAGTGTATTTTTGAGGCTTTTGAATTCTGGTGACCAAAGTCAGTGAAGGCTTTTTCTCCTTTCAGGTGTACTTCAAATTGTGTAGCTGTTTTGTTGCTAAGTGCTAGGTTATGGGGAAAGACTGTCTTTATCTTATTTATAAGTCGATTCTTATTTTCACCATCTTTCTGTATTTCAAAAAACATTTACTGAACTCCTGCTAAGTGATAAGTACTTTGCTAAAAGCTCAAAATTCAAAGAGAGGTAAGACACAATGTTTGCCTGTAGGAAATGTACAATCTAGTCTAGTGTATGACATAATAAATGGGCACCTATAATGTGGTGGTAGATCCTTTTTAAAAGATATATATGGGGTAGTATGGGAACATAGAGGAATACCTAATCCAGACTGGAGGTTCAGAGATAGCTCCACTGAGGTAGGAACTTATAAGCTAGGTTTTAATCAAGCAGTGGGAATTATCCAGGTAAAGAAGGAATGGGAAGAGAAGATTATTCTTCTAGGCAAACAGTGCTCCATGTGCAATGGCATGATGGCATAAGAAATTGGCATGTTCACAGAACAATAAATAGTTGAGTATGGCTTGGTAGGGTTAAGGATGCCTGTGCAGTGTAACACAGTATGAGGCTTGAGAGGAAAGCAGAAGCTAGATAGTAAATGGTTTTATCTGTCAATTTTGGAATTTATCAATAATAGCTAATATTTATTTCAGCTTACTATGAGTAGTAAGTTACTTGTATACTTATTTTATATGTATTTAATCCTCACAACCACACAACACAATAGTATTATAGCTATTTTACAGATGTAGAAACTGAAGCTCAGAGAAATTACATAACTGCCCAAGATCATTAAGTGACAGATCTGGGATTTAAATATAATTTATTCTAGAGCTCTTGCTTTTTACCTATACACTTCATTGTATCCATTTAACCTGAAAGCCATGAAGAACCTATGATGGGTCAAAGATATTCATCAATTGTTTGATGCTTCCTCCCACTGAGAGGTCAAGTTTATGCCTTCTTCTCTTGAATCTCAACTAACTCTGTGACTGCCTTAAATAGAAGAGTATGATGGTGTGCCAGTTTCCAAGCTTAGACCAGGAGAGTGGCAGCTTCCACTTGTGTCCTGAACACTGTCTCTGGAAACCTTGAGCCACTGACTACTTTCAGTTTGCCATGCCGAAGAGTCCACATATAGGTGCTTTGGTGAATGAAAAGTGAAGTGTTAGTTGCTCAGTCATGTCCAACTCTTTGCGACCCCATGGACTGTAGCCCATCAGGCTCCTCTGTCCATGGAATTTTCCAGGCAAGAATACTGAAGTGGGTAGCCATTCCCTTCTCCATGGTCTCTTCCGGACCCAGGGGATCAAACCCAGGTCACCTGCATTGCAGGCAGATTCTTTACCATTTGAGTCACCAGGGAAGCTCCCCCAGGTGATTTCAACCTTCCAATTATTATACCAAGGCACCAAATGTATTAATGAAGCTACTTTATGATGTATAAAGTCTATCCATCTGATGACCACCACTGAATGACCTTAGTTGACACCACTTATTTGGAACAGAGGAATCACCCAGCCTAGCCACGTCTGAGTTCCTGATTCACAATATCATGAGATATGACATACTTGTTGTTGCTTTAAAGCCAGAAAATTTTGACATAATTTTGACATGGTTTGTTGTGAAGCAATACATAGAGCTAAGCCATTGAAGGGTGTTAAGCAGGTCAGATAGAAGTTAAATTCACAAGGAAAATCCCCTACTTGATGAAACGCTGAAATAACTGTTTGTCCTATCTAAAATGCCTGGCACATAGTAGTCACTCAATGAATGAATGAACAAACCCTATATGTGCAGTGGCAATTTATATTTTTATACTTTGTGTGTGTGTATGTTTATGATAAATTGGGTACCCTGTAGAGGTTGCTGTGCTGACAAACTAATAATCACTGGCCTGTAAAGACCTAACTCTCCATCACCAGTTGGGGCTGGGCCCTTTTCTACTGATCTCATTGGCAGGAAATTTGACAAGAAAAATTCTTTTTAAGCTGTTTTAGTCCCCAACCATCTCACTCTTTGGAATTCAAATTACCCTCCCCGTTCCCTCCGGTCCTTGACACATGTTTTTGTTGGACTGTTCTCGCTATTTGTTTCCAACTTTCCATTAGAGCAGAGAGAATCAGAGAGTTGAGAAAAATGAAGTACTTCCCTGAGTGCACAAGTTGTTTTCAACCAAGTGTCAGTTTTAGCAGGTGGAGTAAACTATAAAATGCAACGTCTGAGTATTTGGTGAATGTTTAAATCTCTGAAAGCCCATTGCAACTTAGAATAAGAGCCACGAGGGCATACCTGGTTGGATCACCCTTTTGATATTTTCCCCCACAAAAAAAATCTCCTAATACAGATTTATAACTGCTATCAGAATATGCATTTTGAAAGACCCCCATGCATATTAATGAACCATTTATAGTTTAAAATGTTAAAAGTCTGGTTTTACAATACAGAAAATTTTATTTGGAGTAGAATTCTGGAACTTCTACATTTTGTAGGGAATACAAAGGTTTGAGTGGTGTATTAAATGTCTGCTTGTATTGAAATCTTTCATGTTGAATTGTCTTTATACAGTAACTTTCACTTCAGAAAGAGATCTCACCCCTTTTTGCCCAAAGCACAGCTTTTTTCTCTCTATTCTGCCCCACTCCCTCCCTCCTTTCTTCCTTTTCCCCCTTTCTTCTTCTCCTCTCTGTCTCCATCAAGACAGATCAGTCTCAGAAGAACGAAGATTTATACCCTATATCAATCATTCACTTTTCACTAGCTCAAAGGCCCATCTTTGCTGGGAGAGCTTTCATCCTTTCCAGCAGCTGAAATAAAGCGAATAATGTCGCTCTACTTTCTGAGATGAAAGTAAAGCAATTTTATCTAAAGTGCCAAAAAGAAATGGGTACAAATGAACAGAAGCTTGACTTTTGCTTATCGTTATAGCCCAGGTAGTGAGGCAGATCCACATGCCCTCTGTCATAGAAAAGGAAGAGAATTTGTAGAGGGAAGGGCAGAGACATTTGAAAAGTGGGTTGAAAATAAATAGCAGGATTCACCACGTCTGAATCATTAGAGCAGCAGCTAGAATGTTTCTGTCAAACCTGCTTTTTTGGTTACCTGATCCCTAACTGGTTCAGTGGGATCCTTTGTGGAGAACAGAATAGACACTGGTTTAAGAGTAAGAGATTGTGGAGTAAGTCAGGCCTGGCTCTGCACTTGACTCAGAGGCACTAGATGGCATGTGACCCTGGACAACTCACATTAGTATTCTGGGCTCTAGTTTCTAATCTATAAAATGAGGATAATAGTATTACTCACCTCATGATATTATCATGAGGAGTCACAGAAATGTTATCACTTGGTGGACTTCTATCTATCATCACAAAGTCATGACAGCTTAATTAATTTAAGATAGGTTTGCTTTCACTCTTGGTGGCCTGGCAGTTGAGGTCTGCTACCCAGATGATCCATATTGGATTGTCACCGTCATTTTTTCTTTTCAGTGACATGGATGAGCTTTGCCTTCAGTTGATTGACCTGTAAATATTGAGGCATTCCAACATGAGAGGCACAATGCAGAGCTACATCAGGCTGATAAACAACTACAAATATTTTCACATTTATTTAGCAATCCTAGGTTTTGCCAAAGTTGAATTATACCCTATTTTTCCCACTGAAGTCCAAAATAAGAACATTGTTATAGCAGATGAACTGACCTCATTCATTTTTGTTTTAGTTTGTTTTTTCCTCTCACAGAGGCAATCCAATTTAGCTGCTTCAGAATACACTTATAAACATAATTGTCTAATTTAGTCACACTCAAAATTTTGCATTCAGTTATACAGATGGAATTGAACAATTTTAGCAATTTTATATATAATACAGGTTTCTATATCTCTCATACATGAACATTTGTGTCTATATATGTGTGTTGTTGATTATGGCTAAGTTGTGTACAACTCTTCTGCGACCCCATGGAATTCAGAGCAATTAATCCTTTACAAACTCTCGACTGCATGACGTCACTTTCCAGAGCCTTAATTTATTAAGCGACTCAACTGGTCAAGGCAACACTAGTCAAGCCAAAAGTTCATACTTTGGTTTTTGTCAAATTAAAAATCCTAGTGTGTGTTAGTCACTCAGTCATGTCCAACTCTTTGCAACCCTATGGACTATAGCCCACCAGGCTCCTCTGTCCATGGGATTTTCCAGCAAGAATACTGGAGTGGGTTGCCATTTCCTCCTCCAGGGGATCTTCCTGACCCAGGGATCGAACCCACATTTCCTGCATTGGCAGGTGGATTCTTTACCACTGAGCCACCAGGGAAGCCCCCTATATATGAGTGTATATAAATATAATTTTTCCCAGCCATAATTACAAGGTTTTCACAGTCTTACCTTTGCAAGAAAACAAGAATTTCTAAGCAGTGTTAAGGTACTCTTATATGGCAATTGAAAAATATGATTTTAGAAACAAGATGTATAAATACATCTTCTAAGTGTCTCTATTACAGAAGTAGAAAATAAAATTATATATGCTACTTAAAAGAGAAAATTATTGCCCTAGAAATTTTTTAATCTTTCAGTGTATACATCTAATATTTATACCTGAGGCTAGTTTTCATTGTATCAGTCAATTTTGACCTTCAGTTCAGGCCTAAACTTTTCCATTCCTTTGATCTCATTTGAAAAATATCAAGAGAAAAGCAAGTCCTCAGGGAAGAGGAAGACAATGTATGTGCAAAGAGCTATCTCTTTGTAGAGACTGTGCAAGGAAAAGTGTCCGTGTAACAAATCACTACTGTTCAAGCCCATCAGTTCAAAACAAGCATTTTGAAAACTTGCCGAGATGACTCAGATGATTCATATGACTGGATACATGGAGAAAGAAAAAAATAGGTAACTTCAGACACCTTAGTGCTGCAGCCTGCTTGTATTGATATGGGCTCAGTCCTTTGCTAATAGTTGGAATTAAGCTACATCTTAAAAAAAAATGCATCTTTGCTCACAGTTTTGCTGCTCCATCCAGAGAGCTTCTGAAGAGGGAAGAAAACAAGTCAGAATATTGTTGGGAAATTCACAAAACACTCCACTTGCTTAGGAATTAGATTTTATGACCCGTTTAATATTTACAAAAATACAGTTCTGAATTCCGAGATTATTCTGCTTTCCTTTGGATTTTCCAGTATTCTTGCCTGGAAAATCCCATGGACAGAGGAGCCTGACGGGCTACAGTCCATGGGGTTGCAAAGAGTTGGACATGACTGAGTGACTAACACACACTAGGATCTTTAATATGACAAAAACCAAAGTATGAACTTTTGGCTTGACTAGTGTTGCCTTGACCAGTTGAGTCACTTAATAAATTAAGGCTCTGGGAAGTGACGTTATGTAGTCGAGAGTTTGTAAAGGATTAATTGCTCTGAATTCCATAATGACAAACCATTCAATTTGTCACTGGGTGGGTAAGGAGTATGAAACTAGGGTAGCTATGTAGGGTATCCCACTTTTCTCTGGAGATAGTGCATTTCAAGTCAGGATAAAATAAAATCATAAATAGACTGGGGAAAAACTGGTCATGGCTCTCTGAGATGTCACAGACAAGTAAAGAAGGCTGTGTACATCAGTAAATGTTGATGGATATGTTTAAACAGAACAATAATGAGCCACTGCTGGTGAAGCTGAAGTTGCCCAGGAGACATCTTGCATAGACTTGGTTGATAACTTCCTACAAAGAAATATATATGTATGTATGTGTGTGTGTGTTTATGTTTAAACATAAACCCTTATGTTTTCTTAGAATATTTGTATTTTCTCATGCACTGCATTGCCACCTAAGAGGCCAAACAGGAAAACTATATTTTTCAGATAAAACTCCACCAAAATTAATTAGCTTAGTCTTACCTCACCATAACTGTGTTTCCAATTTTATGTAGGTACTACAAAAAGAAACCTTAGTTCGTATTCCAGAATATCTTAGAGAATAATTGAAATATTACTAGACTATAATCTCCTTAAGAGCATAAACCAAGTCTTACTCATATCTTTGTCTTCAGTGTCTAAACAGTGGACTGAAGCAAAATAGGTGCTTACTAAATGGATGTTGCATAAATGAATAAATGGAGGGAAAAGATGTAGGTATGTCCTAATATGAACAATAAACCGTTGAGATGTAGGTACTAGAATACACAAGAAAAAAGGATAAGGAATATGAACCTATTTATTAAGTTTAAAGATCATTGTGGCAACACATGACTCTAAATTTAGTTATCGATACATTCCTAGAATTTATCAGGCTGAGTTACTGAATTCATCTGGAATCCTCATTGAACAACAACAGAAAAAAATCAGCTTCTGGCTGGTTTTTGCTTTCTTAGTAAAGCCATATGAAGTGATCAGATGTGCCTGGAAAAAAATCATTTCCTTTCGCTCCTCTCATCTTCTTTTCTTTCAGTCTATGATCAAGAAGGGACACAGGAGCATGAAAAGAGCTCCTAGACCCTGATTTATTGAGAGAGCATGCCTGGAGTTCATTTGATTCCCCCAGATCTCATAAAACCAACTCTGTTTCCATTGTACTTCTGACAAAGAATAGTATTTGGGGATTTGGCTTTTTGTTCTTTCCTGGCCTCTTCCCAGCACCTTTCTAAAAAACTCAACCTCACAGCAAGACATAAGCTTAGCCAGTACAGAGTACCTGATCCTTCATCACAAGCTTCCAAAAGTCATTGGCTTGGCCAGCATGTTTAGCTTACCCACTTACTGGTAATCTGTACTATCTTCTGGGATAAGTCATTTTGAATTTAAGGCATCCAAGAAGAAACTGAACAAATTCATACAAAATCAGGTGTAGGAGAAAAATCATTCCTGGGTACTCCTTTCCTCTCTAACCACGACTTCAACAGCCCTCTCTCAAGGTTTCTACCTAGACCAAAGATGCAGCTCCTTTGTTTCCAGGCAGGCTTAAAAGATTTTGACCTTAGACAAGCACTTGGATACCACTATAAACAAACAGGCTTAATTATTTCCCATCATCATTGTGATTACCCAAAGCACTGGTTTACTGCTTTTTCATTCATAGCAATAAAAAAATGTGAGGAAAAAGCCACAGTCATGGGATTTGGTCTTCTATGGGCCAAATTGCTTTTTCTTCTAATTCTTAGCTGCAATCTAGGCTTTTTCCAAATGCCGACTATATGTCTCACAATTATATGATACTAAGATCAAGAGTCTTAGGTGTATCCTCACTATGTAGCCTATCCTCACTAAGACAGAAAGAACACATCTCTATAAATGAAGAATGGCACACCTTTACTTCCAAAAGAGCTTCCAAAGAAAGGAGATAGACACTAAGATTTACTGAGTACCTGCTTGGTACCAAATTCTGTCCTAGATCCTTTTGCCTCTTATTTCCTCCCCCCAAACCTTTATTTTACATATTATCTCTATTTTACAAGAAAATGGAGGTTAGAGAGGTTATAAGGAGTTATAAGCAAGTAAGTTCATTCTACAAGGTACTGAGGCAGTCAGAAGAAAGTTACAAAATTTGAGTAAGAGTGGATCCTTATCATTTTTAACTAAAGAATTATGAATAGTCAAGAGAAATAATAGCTATGCTTGGTGAATGATAGAAAAGAGAGGACACTTCTCATCCTGTGTCTTTATTGTATAGATACATGCATAAACCTATTTTAATGGAAACCAGGAGGTTAAATTCAGATGAACTGGTTACCATCACTCAAAAAATATACCAACATCTACCATGCACACCACAAATAAGAGAAAGGTATGGTTCCTGCCCTGGCAGGAATAGTCTATTTCCTGATGATGGGGGAGGATGAATTAAAATACAAATAACCGTGGGAGGCCAAATGAGTGATCCCCTTTGTGGATCACAACCTTGTCATGGCAAAGGGGCTTGCATAATTTAATGAAACTATGAGCCGTGCTATGCAGGGCCACCTAAGACAGACAAGTCATATTGGAGAGTTCTGATAAAACATGGTCCACTGGAGGAGGGAATGGCAAACTACTCCAGTATTCTTGCCTCAAGAACCCCATGTACTATATGATAAGGCAGATAGCTATAACACTGGAAGATGAGCACCTCGGGTCAAAATGTGTCAAATATTGTACTGGGGAAGAGCAGAGAAATAGCTTCGAAAATAATGAAGAGGCTGGGCCAAAGTGGAAATGACACTCAGTTGTGGATGTGTCTGGTGGTGAAAGTAAAGTCCGATGCTGTAAAGAACAATATTGCATAGGAACCTGGAATGTTAGGTCCATGAATCAAGGTAAATTGGATGTGGTCAAGCAGGAGATGGCAAGAGTGAACATTGACATCTTAGGAATCAGTGAACTAAAATGGATGGGAATGGGCAAATTTAATTCAGATGACCATTATATCTACTATTGTGGGCAAGAATCACTTAGAAGAAATAGAGTAGCTGTCATAGTACATAAAAGAGTCTGAAATGCAGTACTTGAGTACAATCTCAAAAATGACTGAATGGCTTGGTTCATTTCCAAGGCAAACCATTCAACATCACAGTAATCCAAGTCTACGCCCCAACTACTAATCATAGGGGACTGGAATGCAAAAATAGGAAGTCAAGAGATACCTGAAGTAACAGGCAAGTTTAGCCTTGGAGTACAAAATGAAGCAGGGCAAAAGCTAACAGTTTTGTCAAGAGAACACACTGGTCATAGCAAACACCTTCTACACATGGACATCACCAGATGGTCAATACCAAAATCAGATTGATTACATTCTTTGCATGTATTCAAACCATATTGTTTAGTATGATAAGATGTTCAACAGCTGTCTCTGATCATTCCTGTTTATGTTAGTGCTTATGTGCATGTGGGAGGGCATGGGAGCAGGAGGAGAAGGGGACGACAGAGGATGAGATGGCTGGATGGCATCACCGACTCGATGGGCATGAGTTTGAGTAAACTCCGGGAGCTGGTGATGGACAGGGAGGCCTGGCGTGCTGCGATTCATGGGGTCACAAAGAGTCAGACACGACTGAGTGACTGAACTGAACTGAAATAATGTGTACATATGTACGGCAGGCTTCCCTGGTGGCTCAGCTGGTAAAGAATCTGCCTGCAATGCAGGAGACCAGGTTCAATCCCTGGGTTGGGAAGATCCCCTGGAGAAGGGAATGGCTACCCACTCCAGTATTCTGGCCTGGAGAATTCCATGGACTGTATAGTCCATGGGGTCGCAAAGAGTCGGACATGACTGAGTGACTTTCACTAAGTACATTTATTGTTCAAGGTGATGTGTATGTTTCTTGGTGTTCTTTTACTGGTTTTATTTGACCATGCTTTTTCATTTCATTGAGATTTTAAAGTACTTGTGTTTAAAGGGAACATTTTCTACTTTTCCTGAGTGCCTTAGTAAAATTAAAGAAGGAAGAGAGAGGGAGGGAGGAACTGCTGAATCACAATGTGGCAACCAAAGCAGGAGTGGGCATGGGGGAGAGGTGGTGTTAAAAGGCACATTTACTTGAAGCTGTGCGGTAATTTTAACACATCTGCCTCGCTTTTTATCTGGGACTGAGTTCAACTAAGCTGATTTGCCTTCTTTCTGGAGATGATTACCAGTTATGGGCTCAAGGCTCTTAATATCCATTAGGAAGTATAAAATAGAGCAGAGAGCAAATCATTTCTGTCTAGGGTTAAAGTTTAAATCTGCTTATTAATATTGATGTTTTGACCTCTTTAACTTTCTGGACTCTGCATTTTGTCTGGTTACCTAGCCATTTATGACCTGCTTGCTCCTCTCCATCTTAGCCAAACCCCCTGAAGATAACACATTCTTTGCCTCCCTAGGTCTATGGGTCTCCCATTTGCTTGATGGAAAATACAGTGCTGGTACCTCCTGACCAGCTACATCTTTTTATCACCTGTACCTCAAGTATCAGAAGCTGATATGGTCAATTGCACATGTGGAGTTTTATCCACATAAAGGCAGATTAAATACTAGTTTGGGAATTAGCAATGTAGATTGGGAGTGGTAACCTGATAATAATATTTACTTTATAAAATTGATAAAACTATTAAAAGAGTAGGGCTTCCATGGTGATGATACCTTTAGCTTAGGCACCAAGATGATAGCTACACCTTGTCTTTGGGATCCTGGAATAGTCCCCAAGATGATAATGATAGCTTACATGTATGGTGAACGGTGCTGCTGGATTCA
The DNA here is from genome assembly GCF_023699985.2 of Odocoileus virginianus. Classification (NCBI taxonomy): domain Eukaryota; kingdom Metazoa; phylum Chordata; class Mammalia; order Artiodactyla; family Cervidae; genus Odocoileus; species Odocoileus virginianus. The sequence continues at coordinate 4,170,007 of NW_027224264.1, read as the reverse complement.
TGGTCTCTGAAGGAGATTTAACTCCAGGACCAAAGACAGTCTCAGTCACTCAGAGCTTTGTGTAGTAGAAATTTTATTAAAGTGATAGTGACAGAAAAAGCTTCTGACATAGACATCAGAAGGGGGTAGAAAGATTACCCACCTTGCTAGTTTAAGTAGAGCATTATATACTTTTCTGCTAGCTGCTGAGAATAGAATGCCTCAAGGCTGTGAAAATTTTGCCCAGACCCTTTCCTGTAACATACATCCTGGGATGACATCAGCATGAGATTAGCCAGAAGGAATGGGTTAACCCAGAGCTCAAGGCTGTGGAAGTTTTACCCAGACCTTCTCCCATAACATACATTCTGAGCTCAAAAAAGGCATGTCCTTGAACAAGAGATACTGCTGCCTACAAGGCCTATGTGTCTAAGGCAAAAGAATGAAAAAGAAAGAATGTTCACCTCCTCCTTAAAGGGGCCTTAGGCTTGGACTCCTTATCAACCTGCCTAAGTTAACTCTCTTATTTGCTATGTGGTAAAGAATCTGCCTGCCAATGCAAGAGACCTGTTTTTTTTTTTTTTTATTTTTATTAGTTGGAGGCTAATTACTTTACATCATTACAGTAGTTTTTGTTATACATTGAAATGAATTAGCCATGGATTTACATGCATTCCCCATCCCAGTCCCCCCTCCCACCTCCCTCTCCACCCGATCCCTCTGGGTCTTCCCAGTGCACCAGGCCCGAGCACTTGTCTCATGTACTCAACCTGAGCTGGTTATCTGTTTCACCCTAGATAATATACATGTTTCAATGCTGTTCTTTTGAAACATCCCACCCTCGCCTTCTCCCAGAGTCCACAAGTCTGTTCTATACATCTGAGTCTCTTTTTCTGTTTTGCATATAGGGTTATCGTTATCATCTTTCTAAAGTCCATATATATGTGTTAGTATACTGTAATGGTCTTTATCTTTCTGGCTTACTTCGCTCTGTATAATGGGCTCCAGTTTCATCCATCTCATTAGAACTGATTCAAATGAATTCTTTTTAATGGCTGAGTAATATTCCATGGTGTATATGTACCACAGCTTCCTCATCCATTCGTCTGCTGATGGGCATCTGGGTTGCTTCCATGTCCTGGCTATTATAAACAGTGCTGCGATGAGAGACCTGGTTTTGATCCCTGATCCAAGGAGATCCCATATGCCACAGAGCAACTTGGCCCACGTCCCGCAAGTATTGAACCTGTGCTCTAGAGCCTAAAAGCCCCAACTAGTGAGCCCGCGTGTCATAACCGCTGAAGCCTGCAGGCCCTACAGCCCATGCTCTGCAACAAGAGAAGCCACCACAATGAGAAGCCCGCCACTGCAACTTAGAGTAGCCCCTACTTGCACAACTAGAGAAAGCCTGTGTAGCAGTGAAGACCCAGCACAGCCAAAATAAATAAATAAAATTATATTTTAAAAAAGAGTAACTCTATACACGAAATTTGCCACATGACCATAAACACAGGATAAATGCTATTTTATTTTATTTTTTGTATTTTTTCTAATTACTTTATCTGTTCTTGCCTAAGATTAGAAACATTGTAAAGTAGTCTGATGATAGTGGCAGACACACACATACACACACGCACACACACACACACACTTACTTACTTACTACTTTGAAAATCCATTCCCTTCCCGACATTTGTATAACTAAAAGCTTCTGTAATGATCAGAGATGAAAGGTCAGTACCTTGATCCTTAAACATCAGTGGAGATATAGACAGACCATTTGATAAATTGTCTCTTATATCATTTAGGTTGTGTGCTTATTGGCTAATTCTGTAGTTAGTTTTCACAAAGGTAGCATCAAAAGCATAATGACTGACTGTATGGTAGTTCATAGTGTTCTCTTTTCATCAATTATTCAGTGAAATCTCATCTTAGTAATATGGGACAAATGAATGGAGTGCTTTTGAAACAGATGAGCTACAACATGACAAATCCTGTAGATCAGAGCTGATGTTCCAAGAAGCCGTTTTTGAAATTCAGTGGTGATTTTTCATATTGAAAATTGGGCAAAGAGGTAGCACAATGGCTGGCCAAAATAGAGCTTTCCATCTGTAACTTATGACTATTGTCATTTAAATGGTCTATATATTACACTAACCTGTTACAGGCCCATGGCACCTAATGCAAAGAAGATGTCATGCAAATAATTTACAGCCTATTGTATGGGTGATGAAGTGTCTTGTGTGCACACTCTTTCCAACTTGTAGATTGAATCAGAGGCTTTCAGAGCCAAGGTTTCCATTCACACAGTTACTGATACAGGCCAAGATTTTTCAGTTAGTTGGGTGAATTTCATATTCCCATCAGAACACTGTTGAAGATGATATTTTGGTCCATTTGATCCATTTGGAATAGTCTTAGCTTTGTGACTGTATTTGTTAATCTTGCTAAGCCCCTTTTTCCATGTCTTGAATGTTCAAAGAAAAAATTCTTTCGGTTGATGTGATTTTAGCAAAATATTAAGGCAAAAATCCTTTCAAGAGTCTGTCTATGCAAAACAAACAAACAAACAAAATGTGACTTGCCCAAGTGACCTCCTTCTTGTCAAGTTCAGGATATATTTCTGATTGAAATATTCAGGGACAGCTATACAGTAGAGCAGAATGGTCATTCCCCTGGGTCATCCCTCTCACCATCTCAACCTCCTTTTACACCTCAGAGTTCTACTATTCACAAATTTTTCAAAACCATCTTTAATTTTTTATAATTCTAATGTGCACCATATGTTCATTCCCTTTTGTATAAACTTAGAAAAAGCATCTAGATATTTTGGGGACTTAACAAGTAGTTTTAGTTTACAAGGAAGACCTATAAGCAGCTCCTTCTGGAACTTTTGGATTCAATTCATGTAGAAATCTGCCAATTAGCTGTGATTTTGATCAGTGTGGACAGCTGAACCAGATAGTTCATCAAAATCCAGGTTACCCTTTGCAGTTACTGAGTAAAAGTGTATTGGGGAATGATTCGTGAAGCATATAGCCTAGGGCTTAGTTCATCCTAGGGACAGAAATAAAAGAGATGGAGAGAAAAAGAATGCACATGGGGTGCTCATTTTTGTTGGGGCAGATATTTGTGCACTCAGGCAATATCACCAGAGAGTTAAGGGTAATCAAGTGTAACAGTCAGACAGAGCAACAATGAATAGAACTTATGAAGCTATGGTGTAGAATCAGATAGCTGGAAAATAATTCTCATAAGCTATTAACATGGAGATTCCTATAGAAGGCCCTGCCTGGAATCTGTGCTCTGGCATCTGCTGCCCTTATCTACATACATGACTAGGTGTTTATTTTAGAACCCAACTAAATTGTGACCATCACAGAAAAAAGCTGCTGTTTAAATATATTTCTAAATTCTCATATTAACATGCTTTCCTATACTGCATCTCAGTGTATCTGTAAGAAGATATACCTGTTTCCCCACAATGAGATAGTATAATCCTGACAGCTAATATCAAACTAAGTATCTTTTTATGGAAATGCATTTTTTAAGAATAAAATTCCACTTTAGAGTCTACTGTCTCTTTCAGCAGTGACATGGCTTCTGTTGAGATATAGAAATATTATCTCTTTCTTGATTACGTATGATGATTTTCTGGTTGTATATGTCAAAGTGAGATGAAGCAGGTTCTACAGTCTTAATCTGGGTTACAACAATCAAATGAAAGAGAAAGGTAAATGTACAAAAGATAGGCTTTTCTCTTGACCAGTGATGCATGTTGGACTTAGGAAACTCTGAAGGGACTTTTCTTCAGTCCAGGGTATGTTTAGCAAATTGGGGGTTTTGGGCAATAATAACAATATATTTAAATAAGAACATTCTTCATAATTATTCTTTTTTATTGAAGTCTAGTTGATTTATAATATTATGGTAGTTTCAGGTGTCCAGGTTAGTGATTCAGTACTTTTGCAGATTACACCCCATTATAGGTTATTATAAGATCATGGCTGTAATTCCCTGTGCTAGACAGTATATCCTCATTGTTTACCTATTTTATACATAGTAGATTGTATCTGTTAATCCTATACACTTAATTTGTCCCTGTATCCTTTTCACTCCCCTTTGGTAACCACAACTTTGTATTTTGTATCTTTGAGTCTGTTTCTCTTTTGCTTGTATATTCATTTATATTATCTTTTAAGATTGCATATATAAGTGACATCATGCAGTATTTAACTTTCTTTTACTAAGCATAATATTCTTTATGTTCATCCATACTGCTGCAAACAACAGAATTTCATTCTTTTCTATGGCTGACAAATATTCCATTAGGTATGTCTGTGTTTGTATCTATTACAGTGTGTGTATGTATGTACACATACCAAACCTTAATCCAGTCATCTGTTGATGGACGCTTGGGTTACTTCCATGTTTTGGCTCTTGTAAACAGTGCTGCTATGAACATCGTTCTGCCCATATCTTTTCGAAGTTGTGTTTTTATTTCTTTCAGATATATACAGTTCAGTTCAGTTCAGTAGCTCAGTTGTGTCCGACTCTTTGCAACCCCATGAACCACAGCACGCCAGGCCTCCCTGTCCATCACCAACTCCCGGAGTCCACCCAAACTCATGTCCATTGAGTCGGTGATGCCATCCAACCATCTCCTCCTCTGTCGTCCCCTTCTCCTCCTGCACCTCAATCTTTCCCAGCATCAGGGTCTTTTCAAATGAGTCAGCTCTTCCCATCAGGTGGCCAAAGTATTGGAGTTTCAGCTTCAACATCAGTCCTTCCAATAAACACCCAGGACTGATCTCCTTTAGGATGGACTGGTTGGATCTCCTTGCAGTCCAAGGGACTCCCAAGAGTCTTCAACACCACAGTTCAAAAGCATCAATTCTTCGGCGCTCAGCTTTCTTTATAGTCCAACTCTCACATCCATACATGACCACTGGAAAAACCATAACCTTGACTAGATGGATCTTTGTTGACAAAGTAATGTCTCTGCTTTTTAATATGCTATCTAGGTTGGTCATAACTTTCCTTCCAAGGAGTAAGCATCTTTTAATTTCATGGCTGCAATCACCGTCTGCAGTGATTTTCTGTATTGCAAAGGCTGAATCTTGCAGTTCTCATACTTTTAGTTTTCTAAGGAACCTTTATACTGTTTTCCATAGTGGCTGCACCAAGTAATATTTCTATTGACAGTGTGCAAGTTTTCTTTATTCTCCATATCCTCCCCAACTTTTGTTATTTGTAGACTTTTTAGTGATTACCATTCTGATAGGTGTTAGGTAATATCTTATTATGATTTTGATTTGTATTTCCCTAATAATTAGTGCTATAAGCATCTTTTCATGTGCCCTTTGGACATCTATGTGTCTTTTTTGGAAATAAATCTATTTAGGTCTTCTGCCCATTTTTTGATTTTTTTTTTATAGTGAGATGTATGAAGTGGATGTGTGTATTAGTCCCTTGTTGGTTTCATTATTTGAAACATTTTCTGCATATCTATAGGTTATCTTTTAATTTTTCTGATGGTCTCCTTTGCTGCGCTAAAGATTTTTTTGTTTAATTCAGTCCCATATGTTTATTTTTCCATTTATTTCTTTTGCCTAGTTCTTTTACATGGTAAGTTAAATTGTTTGAGGCTTTTTCTGTTTCTTGAAGAAGACCTGTACTGCTATAAACTACTCTCTTAGAATTGCTTTTACTGCATTCCATAGATTGTGCAAAGTTATGTTTCCATTTTCATTTATCTCAAAGTATTTTCTGATTTCCTCTTTGATTTCTTCATTGACTCCTTTGTTTTTTAGTAGCATGTTGTTTAATTCCTACGTCTTTGTTCCACTGTTGTGGTGGGAAACATGCTTGATATAATTTCTATCCTCTCAACATTTGTTTAGGCCTATTTTGTGAACTAGTATGTGGTCCATCCTGGAGAATGTTCCATGGGCACTTGAAAATAATGTGTCATCTGCTGTTTTGATATGAAATTTCATGTAAAAATCTATTAAGTCCAGTTGTTCTATTGTGCAATTTAAAATTACAGGTGCATTATTGAGTTCCTATCTGGATAATTTGTTCATTGATATCTGCAGATTGTTAAATTCTCCTAGTATTATTGTATTACTGTCAGTTTTTCCTTTTATGTTGTAGTATTTGCTTTATGCATTTAAGTGCTCCTGTATTGGGTTTGTATATATTAATTGTAATATTCTCTTTTATTGAGCCCTTTATCGTTATATAATGCCCTTCTTTATCTTTTGTTGCAATTTTTCTTTTATATACAAGAGAGTTTATTTTTTTGAATATTTATACTATTTTTATTCAAATAGCTTTTCTTTTTTCCCTATTTCCCATTCATTTTTATTAGTTGGAGGCTAATTACTTTACAATATTGTAGTGGTTTTTGCCACACATTGACATGAATCAGCCATGGATTTACATGTATTCCCCATCTTGATCCCCCCTCCCACCTCCCTCCCCATCCCATCCCTCTGGGTCATCTCAGTGCACCAGCCCGGAGCACTTGTGAATTAAGTGGTTTTTCTTTTAAAGTCTATTTGCCGGACATGAGTATTGCTCTCCTGCTTTATTGTCACATTCATTTGCACAGAATATCTTTTTTCCTTATCCTCATATTCAGTCTGTTTGTATCTTTTGCTTTGATGTGAGTCTCTTGCAAGTAGTATAGTAAAGAAATGTGTTTTCTGATCTAATCAGCTACCCTGTTTCTTTTGATTGGAGCATTTATTCCATTTATATTTAAAGCAATTATTGATAGTTATGTATTTATTGCCATTTTATTACTTGTTTTCAAATTGTTTGTTCCAATTTCTTCGTTTTGTTTCTGCTAAGGTATTTGATGATTTTTTAAAAAATAGTACGCTTGGTTTTCTTTCTTTCTTTCTTTGTTTCTTTCTTTCTTTTTTGTATCTTTAGCTTTTGATTTGTGGTTACTATGGATTTTATATATCTTGACCCGTAAGTACATTAAATTGATTTTAACTGGTAGTCATTTAACTTCAAAGACATTCTAATAAATCTACATTGTTTATTCCTCTCCCACACGTTTTTTTTTTTGTTGTTGTTGTTGTTATATTTTATATCTTTGTTCCTTTACTTTTTAAATAGTTATAATTGCTTTTATATTTACATATTTTTGTCTTTTAATCTTCATACTAACCTGGTTAAGTGACCTTTAATCTTTACTATGAATCTGTCTTTTCTATTGGGATTTTTCCTTCCCTACAGATTTTTACTTATTTTCCATTTAGATAAGACCCTTCAACATTATTTTTAGAATAGGTTTAATATTGTTGAATTTTTTGTTTTTCACTTGTCTGAGAAGTTCTTATTTCTCCTTCTATTCTAAGTGATAATCATACTGGGTAGAGTATCCTAAGTGGCAGGGTTTTCGCTCTTAGCCCTTTGAATAGATCATGCCAATCCATTCTGACCCACAGAGTTTCTGCTGAGAAATCAGCAGATAGCCTTATTGGGGTCCCTTGCATATGACTCTTTTTTTTTCATTTATTTTTATTAGTTGGAGGCTAATTACTTTACAATATTGTAGTGGTTTTTGTCATACATTGACATGAATCAGCCATGGATTTACATGTATTCCCCATCCCGATCCCCCCTCCCACCTCCCTCTCTACCCGATCCCTCTGGGTAATGAGATGGATGAAACTGGAGCCCATTATACAGAGTGAAGTAAGCCAGAAAGATAAAGACCATTACAGTATACTAACACATATATATGGAATTTAGAAAGATGGTAATGATAACCCTATATGCAAAACAGAAAAAGAGACACAGATGTACAGAACAGACTTTTGGACTCTGTGGGAGAAGGCAAGGGTGGGATGTTTCGAGAGAACAGCATTGAAACATGTATATTATCTAGGGTGAAACAGATCACCAGCCCAGGTTGGATGCATGAGACAAGTGCTCGGGCCTGGTGCACTGGGATGACTCTTTGCTTCAACTTTTTGCTTTTAGAATTCTTTCTTTGCACTTAACTCTTGGTAGTCTAATTATGATATATCTTGGTGTGGGTCTTTTCTGGTTCATAGTTTTTGGGACCCTCTTTAACTCTTATAGCTGGATATGTTTCCCTGTTTAGATTTGGGAAGTTTTCAGCCATAATATCTTCAAATACATTTTTTTATACTCTTCGCTTCTTTTTTTCTCTTTCTGGAACTGTATAGTGCAAATGTTGGCATATTTGATGCTATCTCTGAAATTTCTTTATGTTGCACTCTTTTTATTTACATTTGTCTTTCTGTCTGCTTTTCTGATTAGATGGTTTTCATTATTCTAACTTCCAGATCACTTATGTAATCTTCTGTGTCATTTAGTCTGCTATTCATTGCTTCTAGAGTGTGTTTTATCTCAGATAGTAAATTCATCTTTTTTGATTGGGTCTTCTTTATATTTTCTATTTCCTTATTAAAATGATTTGTGTTTATATCAATTATCTTCCCTAATTCTGTTAAGGAAGGAACTTAAAGTGTTGCACTCAATATGTCAGCAAATTTGGAAAACTCCAGCAGTGGCCACAGGACTGGAAAAAGTCAATTTTCATTCCAATCCCAAAGAAGGGCAATGCCAAAGAATGTTCAAACTACTGCATAATTGCACTCATTTCACATGCTAGCAAAGTAATGCTCAAAATTCTCCAAGCCAGGCTTTAGCAGTACATGAGCTGAGAACTTCCAGATGTTCAAGCTGGATTTAGAAAAGGCAGAGGAACCAGAGATCAAATTGCCAACATCTGTTGGATCATCAAAAAAGCAAAAGAATTCCAGAAAAACATCTACTTCTGTTTCATTGACTACACTAAAGCCTTTGACTGTGTGGATCATAACAAACTGGAAAATTCTTCAAGAGATGGGAATACCAGACCACCTTACCTGCCTCCTGAGAAACCTGTATGCAGGTCAAGAAGCAACAGTTAGAACCAGACATGGAACAATGGACTGGTTCCAAATTGGGAAAGGAGTACATCAAGGCTGCATGTTGTCACCCTGCTTATTTAACTTATATGCAGAGTACATCTTGAGAAATACTGGTCGGGTGAAGCACAAGCTGGAATTAAGATTGCCAGGAGAAATATCAGTAACCTCAGATATGCAGATGACACCACCCTTATGGCAGAAAATGAAGAGGAACTGAAAAGCCTCTTGATGAAAGTGAAAGAGGAGAGTGGAAAAGCTGGCTTAAAACTCAACATTCAAAAAATGAAGATCATGCATTCAGTCCTATCCTTTCATGGCAAATAGATGATGAAAAAAACAGAAACAGTAACAGACTTTATTTTCTTGGTCTCCAAAATCACTGCAGATGGTGGCTGCAGCCACGAAATTAAAAGACACCTGCTCCTTGGAAGAAAAGCTATCACCAACCTAGACAGCATATTAAAAAGCAGAGACATTACTATACTTTGTATAGTCAAGCTATGATTTTTCCATTATTCGTGTATGGATGTGAGAGTTGGACCATAAAGAAGGCTGAACATGAAAGAATTGATGCTTTTGAACTGTGATGTTGGAGAAGACTCTTGAATGTCCCTTGGATAGCAAGGAGATCAAACCAGTCAGTCCTAAAGGAAATCAACTCTGAATATTCATTGGAAAGGATTGATGCTGAAGCTGAAGCTCCAATAATTTGGCTACCTGATGCAAAGAGCCAACTCTTTAGAAAAGACCCTGATGCTGGGAAAGATTGAAGGCAGGAGGAGAAGGGGGCTGACAGAGGATGAGATGGTTGGATGGCATCATTGACTCAATGGACATGAGTTTGAGCAAGCTCTGGGAGATGGTGAAAGACAGGGAATCCTGGCATGCTGCAGTCCATGGGGTCGCAAAGAGTCAGACAGGACTGAACGACTGAACATCACAATTCTGTTAACTTTTATTAACAATGTTTTGAATTGTTTGTCTGGTATAATGTTTATTTCTGTTTGGGCTTTCTCTTTTTCTTTCAGTTGGAAGCAGTTCTTGTGCCTTTTCATTTTGCTTAACTTTCTCTGTCTCTGTGAATTTAGGTGAAATGGTTACCTATTTTTGTCTTGAAGGTGTAATTTTATGTGTGAGTATCTCTATGTTGAGTGCATGTACCCAATGTCTTTGGTGGGAGGGCTGGCTTTGATGTGAACACCAGTGATATCTATCCTCAGGATATGCTGTTAGGTATCACCTTGGTAGGGACTGTTTGTGATGGAAGAATAGAGCCTAGGCAGGATATGAGGCAGGACTTCCTCTCTACTCAGCGGCCATTTCTGCTCTGTCAGAGGGTGGAGTCTGTTCCCATGTTGCTTGTGTGGAAACCCTGAGGGTTAGGCTTCAGCTAGCTCTGTTCCCTTTATGTGTATGTTTTTCCTTCTCCCCTCGCTGGGTCCTTTTCACCAAAGAAGTGGAGGGATGAGAAAAGTGGGACTTGGGCACTTAGAGTTCTAATGCTTTACTTGTATAGACATGGGGCTCTGCCTAGATGCATCCTGTCATTGCATCTTCTCCTCTCTCACGTCTGCTCCAGATCTAGTCCTAGCCTGGGATATTGAGTGAGCAAGGCTGGAGTGTTCACAGGACTTCAGCTGGGGCATGCAGCTAGGTGACTGCAAGAATTCCAGCCACTTAGCTGCCCTCAGAAATGACTATTTTTGAACAGCTGCTTGAGTAAACACCAACAGTCGTTTGTATCACACTACCTGGGCTTTGCCTTGGACCCCAGGTCACCTCTGAGTACCTAAATCAAGCCTTTCCCAAGTCCTGGCCTCCCTAGATCTAGTGCCAGTCTGGAATATGGAGTGAGTTGGGTCAGGGTTTTCATTGCTTTGAATTGGGGAGAACGCTGAGCTGGCAGCTTCTAGAGCCAACCTCTTTCTGTCCTGCCTAGGGGCAAGCCAGCACCTGTATACTCCTCATGAGTAGATTCTAGGCTTTTCCAGCTTTTCTTTCACTGCAATTCTCCAAGCCACCAAGGGGGCTTATCTGGGATGCCTAGTCTGTGGCTCAACCTGTACATTCCCCAAAGTTAGTGTCTACCTTGGTGATCTCTCTTTTCCTCTGACTCCCCTCACAGGGGTACAGGTCCCAACCTGGTCCTTTTCTCCCATCCTGCCCAATTACATTTGGATTTTTCTCACAGTCTGGTTGTAGAGGAGTCTTTTTCCCAGTTACCACTTAGTTTCCTGTGAAAATTATTCCGTATGTAGATATGTTTTTATGAGTTCACAGGAGGAGGTGAGCTCCGTGTCCTCTTACTCAACCATACTCCCTCCAGTATTTTATATTCATTCTTTCAGCAATGTCATGATTTCCTGAAAATTATAATCTGAAAGTGTTTTCTTGTTGTTGTTATTAGCCTGTAGCCTGCTCTTTACTCAGGAAAAAGAAAAACAAAATGTGTTTGCACTAGCTAAATATATTCTCTGAAACTGTTATGTCTAATATAGTTTATGTCACATATGGTGCTCAGCCCAGTTCCAACACTATTTATATCATAAATAATGTTAATTAGAGGTATGTAATTCACTGTTGTCTCATAGGGTGAGTAATAGACTGGAATTTTGGGGAACTACCTGTGCTGGTCTCAGCTGTGCCTCCAAGTGACCGTGTGAATGTATATTTATCACTTAACCTTCGTAGAGATCTGTTTTCTCACCTCTCAAATGGAAATATTTATCCAGATGAGTCATTTTCTAGGCACGTTGTTTATATATTTTTGTTTGTGTGTGCATTTTCTCATCGTAAATGTTGCTTCAAATAAAATCTTGTGTAGAACTCCCATATATAGAATAGATTAAAATAGAACTATTCTACTTGAAGCTACCTCAGTTTCATCAGACCATTCTGAACCATGTATCAGCTCTTAGAGTAATTGTAATTGTTTAAAAATCACTAGTTAGGATGTAAGGTCTCTGATCATTCTGAATTTCCATGATTCTTATAGTTAAACAATGTTGAGGCAATAGATCCAAATGAATCAATGAAGGTGAACCTTATCTTTATTCACAAGAGTGGGAGAAACCATTGACTTATTTAGCAGTACCTAACATAGGGAAGATTCATCCAAAGTATTTATTGTGGTAGACACAGCATCAGATGCGGTGCATTAATTGTTGCAGCCTTATTTAAAAAATGATCAGAGCTCTATGTTTAATCAACCACATGCTGTGCTAAAAATGAATTTGTCCCATTAAGAAGGGGCATCAAGAAATAAAGTATCACAGAGGAAGGCATCTGGAAAGGTTACTAAATTACTGGTGTGTGTGTAAGTGTATAATATGTGGTGGTGAAAATGTTTGAAGTTTTTACTGCAGTGAGTTTGTGGTGCCCACATTACTTATAAGTGGCAGCAGTAGACATAAGTTATGCTGGTCTTCCCAAGTAAGTGGCAATAAAAATTTTATAGCACCCCATACCATCATCACATATTTTCCTTAAACCACTTATTTTCTTTGGATTTTGTCTTTTTTAATCTATCTCCATTTTTTCCTTCTGTATTTTGTTACTTAATGTAGAAATATGGCCTGTCTGGAATGGGTTGGGTCAAGAGCATTTGAAAAGGACAGGGTGGAATCAGTTTTTGTTCCAGTTTGAAATGAATTCATTGGTGTGGGAAGCCCATAGTTTGTTGGCTGGTGGTTGTGATCAAATATAAACTAGAAAGGATAAATGATAGACCATAATTTATAAGAACAAATGGGAAAGGCTTTTGGAACTCTGAAATGGGAATAAAGCTATTAAGTGGTGTTGATTGTTTTCACTAGGTCTGCTAGGTCAATGTGCTCTCTATAGTTGGTGAATGTACACAGTCCACCTCTCCAACTTTAAAAGATATTTGCTTTTGTTTTGTAGATGGAATTTTTATTGGACTATAAGATTCACTGGAGTAGGTATCATGTATGTGACTCACTATTGTATCTGTAGTGCCCAAATGACCACCTGGCATGTAATATGTTCTCAGTCGTTTTTTTGAATGAATGGATGGATGAATGTAATCCTTATGTATAACAAAGAACTGTACAGTTTTAGCTTTTATCAGTGAGATTATTGCTTTAATTCTTACAAAGTACCTTCTCTATCTTTTAACCTCCATAAAAACTTACAAGTCATTAACTCAAGATACATACAGAAGGACAACTTGAGACGGGATGACTGTGAAATGTATCAGAATGGAACATTATGATACCTGGCAGCCAGACATGTCCATATGGCTAGACTAGGTACTTGAAATAAACCCAGTTTTCCATGATGAAATGAACTTTAGCTGAGTATACTGATAGGATGATAAACAGTAGTGAGTTGCACTCTAAGAACACCATTAGTATTAAAGAGGGTAATCTAGATGGGGAAAAGAAAGAAAAAAGTAACATCAACAACAGAAATGGAGAGCAAAGTTTCTTTCCTAGAGTCATTATTAATTCATTAATTTTCAATTAAGTATTTATAAGTACTACTGTTTATACAGAATTATTTGTCTACAGTAAAGACAGTATCCCCAATTCTCTGGACATTTAATTTTTACCAGATTGAACTTTTTGTATCTTTAGCTTTGTCTGAATTTCTGATCCTAACCCATCACATTCTCTGATGTTAAAGTTTGGTGCTGTTTTTCTAACTTCTCTAAATCTTTTGAAATTTCATTCATCTATTCAGTAAGTGAACAAAGAATTATTTAATCATGTAGTATATATTACTGGGCACTCACACTGTTGTAATCAAAAAGATAAAGCTCCAACTATCCTAGAGCTTATAGGCCATTCTTTGCTATTCCCCTTACCCAGGCATGAAACACTGTTAAGAGTTTTTTTTTTAATGGAAAAATGCTTCTCTATAACTTCTCAACCATGCGTTTGTAGCCGCCCAGCATCAGTTGGCTTCCATCTTCTCAGTATTCATTTGCATTGTTAACATAAGCTAAGTCAACAGAGAAAGAAGGGTATGATGTTAATTCTATGAGTCAATTAGGTTCATCAAGGGGTGGCCAGATACCCAATCAAATATTATTCTAGATATTTCTATGAGTATATTTTTACATGAGATTAACTTTTAAATTGTGAAAGTGAGTAAAGCAGGTTGTCCTCATCCCATCAGTCAAAGGCTTGAATAGAACAAAAAGGCTTACCTTCCTCTAAGTAAGTGAGAATTCTTCCAGCTTGATGGACTTCAAACTGGGATATTGGCTTCTTCCTGCCCTTGAATCGAAACTGAAACATCAGTGCTTCCTGGGTTTGGAGCCTGCTGACCTTTCAACTAGAATTGTGCCATTGGCTTTCCTGGTTTGCAGACCTACTGGGACTAAGCCATCATCTCTTCCTGGGTTGCCAGGAATTTGCCTGTAGACCTCAGGTTTTTCCCAGCTTCCACAATCACGTGAACCAATTCCTTACAATAAATGTCTTTATATACAGATCCTATTGGTTCTGTTTCTTCAGAGAATTCTGACTAAGACAAGGGATTCCTGGGGAGAAATACTACAAGTCCACTCCCATAATCATACTTCTCAAGTCTAGTTTTCCTGAGGTAGCCTTGTTTAAAAGTTTTTGCAAAATATAAGAACATAAAGTCAATACTCTTGCTTTCTTAATTATACCTATTATCAGATTTTATTCATTTTTTATGAAATTAGGATAATGATTTTACCCAACTAATCTAATTGCTTACTTGACCTAAGCACACCTCTCTTTACATGCAAAATTTATATCAGATTTTGGATCTCTAAATTAACCATTTTGAGACATTAAATTTATGGGTAATTTCAGATACTGAAGCAATTCAGTGAGGGAGATTCTTTTTGACCCCAATATCTTGCCAATAGACCTTTATACGAGTGGGACATTCCTTGTTGACCACTAATACCACTAACCAATTTTGCATACATATTGAACATGCCTCTAAATTATTGCACAGAGTAATATCACACATGTATATTTGTGTTTAAGACTATCTGCAGTTAAGACCATGGAATTTCAGCATTAGTAAAGTTCTGTCTCTCTTTCCTTTCTTCCGTCCTTTTTCCTCTCTCCCCCCTTCCTTCTTTCCTTTCTTTTGGTCTAGATAGTGACCAACTCATTTTTCATGCCATACTTTAGGCAGGAAGTGACAGGACTATCACACAATGAAATCCTTAAAGGATCGCTTTTACAGTGTCCATTACAGTGTGTTTAAATGAGTTGATGAAAATGTGACTAATATCTAATGTGACTATTTAAAGCATGGTAAGACTGTCATATCTCCTTCCTGTCTCTTCTTCCCCCACCTGTCTACTCCCAGAGAAAGTATCTTTCCCTGGATCATGATGATTTAGCTAAAACTGATTATCATAAGAATGCATTAAACTGGCCACAAAAGTGATAACACCAGTTCTTCCAGGCTATTGCACATCCTATTTCTGCTTTTAATGATTAGCATTTTTTTAAACCTTCATATAATTAATATTACTCAGTAGGTATGGAAATGTTCACAGCACATTCATTCAAAAGAATGAAATTTTTTAATGGCTGAAATATAAAACTTTAAACAAATGAGTTTTTCAGATGATATTGTTTTGTACATCAAAGTAGATACTTTGAAACTGCACATTCAAATTTTGACTACAGATATCATCTTTAATGGGTGCTTCACTAGCTACAGGGGTCTGGGAAAAATCATATTATTAACTGATATGCCTTAATGACCTGAGAGCTTTCAGAGTTGGGTCAACCCAAGAGAAATGCTAAGAGGCAGATATTTTATTCTAATTATACCTGGTACAGACTGAATGTAAACCCATTGTGACAGGTATATCATTGTCAAATTGGTAGACCTCAGATTTCTTACTAATTTGACACTATGACCAAACACTGCCTCACTGAATTCATGAAAAATGAGAAAATGAGATAAAGGATGAGGGCAGAGAAAAGTAGGACTTCATGATCTCTACTTGCTATAAAGATTGCTATATTAAAAGAAAAAGAGGGTAAAAGGAAACCAAACATGAGTTTGGTAAATGATGTAAATTGACTTTAACTTCATCCTTTTCCCTTATGGTCTTGATATCACATTATAATCCATGTTTCTTTTGTGGTTGTTGGTTGTCCAGTCATGTACAACTTTTCATGATCCCATGGACTGCAGCACACCAGGCCTCCTTGTCCCTCACCATCTCCTGGAGTTTGCCCAAGTTCATGTTTCTGACAGCTAATATATTGTTTACATTGTTCAGGACTAGTTCAAGATATTGGCAGATAGGAGATGTAGACATACAATATCAATGATTCTAGCTGGAAGTGTACCAGAGAGGAAGGAGCTAAAATTGACTGACTGGCTCAATTCAGTGGGAGGAGGGAGAGTAAGGGATTGCTCCTTCACTGGGATTAAGCAGGAATTCTGTGACGTATTTTTCTTGGCTGGAATTAGAGCCACTCTAATAATGTTTGATAGATAAAACATGTTATTAATGAGTGGATAGAAGCTCACAATCATTTATTGTATTTGTTCAGTCTCTAAGTTGTGTCTGACTCTTTGTAACCCAACGAACTGCAGTACACCAGGCCTCCCTATCCATCACTACCTCTCAGAGTTTGCTCAAGTTCATGTCCATTGAATCAGTGATGCCATCCAACCATCTCATCCTGTTACCCCCTTCTCCTCCTGCCCTCAATCTTTCCCAGCATCAGGGTCTTTTCCAATGAGTCAGCTCTTTTTGCACTCAGGTGGCCAAAGTATTGGAGCTTCAACTTCAGCATCAGTCCTTCCAATGAATATTCAGGGTTGATTTCCTTTAGGATTGACTAGTTTGATCTCCTTGCAGTCCAAGGGACTTGCAAGAGTCTTCTCCGGCACCACAATCATAATTAAGCTCTAACATGAAGTAACCGAGATATTCTAAAAAGTGGGTGGATCATACTGTCCAGGAAACACAAAGTATTAATAGTTGGTAATCAGAGATTTCCCAAGGCAGGAAGGCAGCACGAAATCTGGCAGCAAGGACACTGCAGTCCCAAAATTTAGGACTTCAGGCAAGACTTTCCTTTTCTAAAGACAGGAAAATATAAGGCAAGGGCCAGTGCTTAGGTTGCCAAAACTACTAAGGTGGAGATAAAAGTCACTAGGAGCAAGGCAGGAATGTAGCAGGGATGGAGTTCTTGTGGCTAAGTGGCCTCAGTCAAGGGGAGTGCATAACTTAAAAAAAAAAAAGAGGATGCTTTGCATATGTTTCATGTTTATTACCAGTTTTCAGTTACTTAGTTAAATAACTTTTGAACAATGGGGTTTAAATTATGTATTAATTCCTCAATGGGTGGTATAAGCCAAATTTTTTTAAGTAGCATTTGACATCAGGGAGAATTCAATGAACAAGGGAGTCCTAGGTTAATTTAAATGGTGGCTACTCAGCAGCTTTTTGTTTTCCTCACTTTGTACCGTATTTCGTCTGCTATCTAAATATATAAACACTGAATCCCAAAGAGTTTTAGCCTTTTGAGGGCTGTCTTAGACTGGGTTCTTCAGAAAGCAACCTGAGGTGAATACTTTATTAGAGGGTACAATCTCACGGAGAAGGGATAAGTGAAAAGGTGAGGAGAGGAAGTAGGAAGAACCAGTGCAGGAATAGAACTGGTCACCACTTAATGTCAAGAGCTTGCTCGAGTCCATGGGACTGTCATCTGAGAATCTGTATAAACAACTACTTCTTTTGACAGTACATCCAGTGACTTAAAGGGTAATATAGCCCCTGGCATCCATTTCTTGTCAAAGTTAAGTGCATGGGGCCTTAATTCTCCCCCCACACTTTGCAGTGGTTCTAAAAATGTCCCTGGTTTCTTATACCATGGCCAAAATCACGATACCTCAGAAAAACAGGATAGGTGCTATCAGGCTTGCCCATATGAAGTAGGTCAGACCCCACCTGGAACAGTTTGTCCTAATGGAGGTGGTGGTTGTTTAGTTGCTAATGCTCAGTCATATCTGACTCTTTGTGACCCCATGGACTGTAGCCTACCAGGCTCCTCTGACCATGGCATTTCCCAGGCAAGAATACTGAAGTGGGTTGCATTCCCTTCTCCAGGGGATCTTCCTGACCCAAGGATTGAACCCGCATCTCCTGCATTGACAGATGAATTCTTTATCACTGAGTCACCAGGAAAACCCATCCTGATGGTAGCTGGGGCTTTACCAAATGGCTAAATTTAGGAAATATCTGATATGTTAGTACAGAACAATTCTATTTTTTGGTTTCACTTTACTGAATTATTTCCCCATGCACTGAAGTTCAGCTACCTAATAAGTATATCTGTAGTACTGGTTAGGATCTTTTGGTGTAGTTACAAATAATGTAAACATTGAGAGAGAGGAGATGAAGAGTTGACAGATGTCTATAGCAATCTGTAGGATTCCCTTTCTCTAAAGTTTCTCTTTAACTTAGTCTCTATCTCCCTTGCCTTGTCACAACTCTCCCCTTCCCTCTTTTCTCCTATTCTCCCTTAATGATCAGTCGTAGCAGCTTCTCTCATTATTTCATTCCCAACTTTCCAAATGGATACTTACAATATTTTGATAAATTCAATTTTTTCTATTAATTTTTGTTGTTATTTCTATAGTTATTTATCGTCTTTTTTAATTGGTCTTCAAAGAATAGTGAGTCTGTTTTGGCACTCAGCCAGTCTCTAAAGGAGTTAATCTGTTAACTAACACTTACATATACAGTTTAAAGAAGTTTCCTAATAATGATTTTGTGAAGGTAAAAAAATCATAAAGGTGAAAAATTTGTGGGCATGAAATTGCTAATTTTTTAGGACAATTGTTCTATGAAGTGTGAAAAATTTTGATAGTGATTTGGAATTTTACTTTATAGCTTATTTTGTGTTTGCCTTATTTGACATCCAGATTTCTTCCTATTTACTTTCCACAGGGCTCTCTTTAGTTTTTTCTTTTCCCACTGCTTTGTTTCTCTCATTTGTTCTCTCTCATTTCTCTTCTCTCAATGTCCACTTACATCTCATTTCTTTTCTCTTTCTCTTGACCTCTTTTACTTATTTTCATCATCTTTATTTTCCACTTTTCCTCTCCCAGTTACTCTGTTCCCCACCTTTCAAAAAATTTACTTACTGCTTTTTTGATGTAGTGTCTCTTGATTACTCAAGAGAGCTTAAGTTAAGATGAAGGCCCTATGACAATTTATTTTAAGATGAGGGTAGCTCTGAAATACAAAGCCATGAATTTCACATAAATACATGTGTAATTTTCTGAACACAAGTTTGAATAAAAGCAAAAGAAAAAATTAAATTGGAATGGGATTGAGTAACTTACTTATATCATACAAAATTGCTGTCACTTGGTATTTACAAAATAAATACCCACAATATTTCTACCTTTCTGAGTTTTGTAAACCTTCATGTAAACTTGGAGGTTGAGAGTGGTTTAGCTTCCTTGTTCCTAATAATAATTTTCCATATCCCAGTGTATGTGTGCACACACACACATACATGCATATTTGTGCACAGTAGATTTATTTTGTGACTGACTGAATGCAGTTCCATCACAAATGGATCACATACAGATTTGATAGCTTATTGCCAACTGGAACAAGATGCCCTTGTGATATTGCTTAGGGTCAAATATGAGTGGCTAAGCACACAGGTATGTTAAATCTTGCTACTTACTTTCCAAAGTTAGAAAATAGATTGATTTTCAAGTGAGTTTGCCTTGGCCTATTTCAACCATTTCCATTGAGGAAAGAATTCTAGAAAGCCTTCTTTGTTCTATTATATAATTGGGTTGATGAAAGGAAATGTTCAGATTACATTTTGAAATGTTCACAATGCCAGATGATTGATTTTTAAGAAACATTTTAATTGAAACACAGCATATAAACAGAAAAGTACAGAAAACATAAGTATAGAGTTCCACGAGTTTTCCAAAAGTAATGAGTACTCAGATTAAGAAGCAAGATATTTCTAGCACACTAAAAGACCACTCATGCCCCAGCCAACTTCTTTCCCTCCACCCCAAGATAACCACTAGCTTGACTTTCTGAATTCTATTGCCATAGATAACTTTTGCTTATTTTTGAACTTTATATAAATGGAGCAATGCAATATATACTGTTTTTTTTTCAATGTTGTATGTAGATCCATCCACATTATAGTAGATAGCAACACTTCTTTATGTTACGTAGGAACCTAATTGTAGAATTGCTGTGTCGTAGAGAATGCCTACATTCAACTTTCACAAATATTGCCAAAAATACTCCAAAGTGCTTGTGCCAATTTATATTCCCACAAGCAATATATGAGAGTTTCTAGTCACTGTATATTCTTCCCAACATTTTATATTTGAATTATTTGTAAAAATTACTTTTTAAAATTGATAATATATATAACATAATTTGCGATTTTAAAATGTAAATGTACAACTCAGTGGCATTAAATATAGTCACACTGTTTTGCAACCATCAGTACTATCCATATCCAGAATATTTTCATCATCCCAAACTGAAACTCTGTACCTATCGAACTATAACTCCACAATCTCCTCTTCTACCAGCTCCCATTAACTTCTGTCCTTTTTCTGTCTGTATAAATGTGACTATTCTAGACACTTCAGATAAATGGAATTGTATATTTGTTCCTTTGAATCTGGCTTAATTCACTTAGCATAGTGATTTAATAAATGTTCATCCATATGGTAGTTTGTAACAGAATTTAGTTCCTTTATAAGGGTTCATTCCTTTTTAATATTCAATCGTTGCATGCACCACATTTTGTTTATCCATTCATTCATCAATTGATCCTTGGGTTACTGCTATCTTTTGGCTATTGTGAATCATGCAGCTGTGAACATGGGTCTATAAATATGTGTTTGAATCCCTGCTTTCAATTCTTTTGGGTGTATACCCAGAAGTGGATTGCTGGGTCATATGGTAATTCTGTTTTTAATTTTTTGAGATACCCCTGTAGCAGTTCTTTAGTTCCATTCATTTTGGTATATATATATAATGGTACTTCTTTGGAATTTTAATTTGCCTTTCTTTCCTAACTAATGAATTTGAGGATTTTCATATGTTTATTAGCCATTTGTATATTCACTTTCCTATTGGATTGTCCATAATTTTCATTCTGCTTTATAGGAATTTTTATATATTTTGAATATGAGTCTATAATACAATAAAATAACTACAAATCTCCTCACACATGATGGGTTGAATTTCCACCATCTTAATGATGGTTTTTATTAACAAATATTT
The DNA here is from genome assembly GCF_023699985.2 of Odocoileus virginianus. Taxonomy (NCBI): domain Eukaryota; kingdom Metazoa; phylum Chordata; class Mammalia; order Artiodactyla; family Cervidae; genus Odocoileus; species Odocoileus virginianus. The sequence continues at coordinate 4,148,794 of NW_027224264.1, read as the reverse complement.
TTAATGTTAATATAGTCCAGATGATCAATATTTCTTTTATGCCTGCCTGGTTCTTTATGCTTTCTTTTAGAATTTTTGATATTAAAATATAGTTGATCTACAATGTTGCATTGTAGTTTCTGTTGGACTTGAGGTGTTGTAGACTGGATTGATTTGTTTGTTCTTTCAGAGGAATTCTTTTGATCTGCTGATTGGGAGTGGTTCCTCTGCTTCATTTTACTCAGGTTTCTCTGACTCTATGAGTTGAGGAGAAACAGTAATGTACTGTTCTCTTGGAGGACTGCTTTTATGCAGGAACATGCCTGTGTAGCCTGTGAGAGTCCAATATTTTTGGTATGAGGGCTATTTTTAGTACAGATGCCTGCCATGTCTTTCCTCAGTGTGCTGGCCCTTATTCCCTTGACAGGAGGTGTAATTGTTGTCTTGACCACAGTTTGAACCAGATGTTGAATGGGTCCTCCTCTTTGCTCTGTGGTTGTCAACAGTCCTGCCAGTAATGGGATCTGCTCCCTGGTTATTGGAGTAGAAACCCCCAGGTCTGTCTCTGAGCTCTGGCATGATAAAGGTGAGACTGATGTGCTCACCCTGGCAGAGGAGCCACTGAATATTCCTCTGCTGGAATTCTCCACGAGAAAACATGCTATGCGCTGTTTCCTGTCACCCAGTGTGCAAGTTCACAAAGCACACTCGGCGCTGCCTTCAGCCCCGCCTCAACTATGGAAATGCAGGCAGTTGGCTTGTGTTTCCCTCAGGTGCTTTGCTCACAAAGTCGCCAGCACAGATCAGTTGTTGCAGATCCACTGAAGTGAAGCACTGGGACGGCTGTAGTCACACACCTGGACCCATGTGGGAATTCCAGCATCAGCTCAGACCCAGATCCTGCCTGCCTCCCTGGGCTCCTGCAGCAAATCCTGTAGCTGCTAACTCTAGACCTGCCCCAGCCACTGCATTTACAAAGCTGCATGAGGTGGTGTGAATCTGTGGATCTCACAGCCACTTAGTCCTTAGGCTTCAGCTCAGCTTCCGAAATTGCCAAGTCCTGTGGTCCCTGGGGACTGGCTCAGGTTTGAACCCCTCTACAAGTGTAAGCAACCTGAAGGGGCTTGTGAACTCCCAGAGCTTTGCTGAGGTGGAGTTGAACCGACCATGAACCCACCTAGAATGATGTTTCTGAGGCAGGGCAGTGTCTCTCCCTTCACTCACTGAGGCTTCTGTGGAGGACCCAGGATCTGTCTTGTGTACAACCCTAGCTGCAGCTCAGCGCACACTCCAGTCCCTTCAGGTCGTTGATGCACTGCCAACCGTACTCCTCTCCCATGGTCTGCCTGCTGAAGCCCAGGTTTCAGCATCCAGCCCCTGCAATTACCAGCAGATGTGTTTCGGGCTGAGGAGTGTCGGGAGGTGGCCAGGACCATCTGTACTGGTCTCTGTCTGTTCTCCCTGCTCTAGTCTGTCTGAGGCACTCTCCTCTGAGTCTCTGAAGCTCCTTTTCTGTCCTGGCTGATCTCCCAGCTAGTCAAGGGTGTTCCCAGAGTGAGTAAACCTTTCCTCTTTTTTTTTATAGTCAATGGATCAGTTTATTGTTTTTTTTTTCCATTTGTTTTTATTAGTTGGAGGCTAACTACTTTACAACATTGCAGTGGTTTTTGTCATACATTGAAATGAATTAGCCATGGATTTACATGTATTCCCCATCCCGGTCCCTCCTCCCATCTCCCTCTCCACCAGATCCCTCTGGGTCTTCCAATCAGTTTATTGTTATAGGTAACTTACTCACAGGGTGGGATCAGGGGGCCCATGAACCAGAAGCATTCACAGCTGCCTCCTACACAGCGGAAGGACAATTGGGACAATTTCACAGTTAACCTAGGGTATGGGGGTACTTGCTTGGAAACAGGAAGTGCATTCCTAAGTCAAGATTTATGAATGGGTAACTAGTCTTGTGGGTACTGGGAACACCTCAGTGAAGGTCTTCATTATTATTTAAAGACTAATAGAGCCTAGAGATAAACCTTTCCTCTTTCACATCTCCCTCCCAGGGGCTCAGGTCCTATCTTTCCATCTTTTTTTTTTTTTTAAACCTTTTGTCCTATTTGGTTACATGGTGATCTTTCTTGCCACTGTGGTTGTATGAGATCTTTTTCCAACATTCAATATATTTTCTATAAGAATTTTTCTGTTTGTAGATGTATTTTTGATTTATCTGTGGGAGGAGGTGAGATTCCTGTCCTTCTATTCTGCTATTTTGATCTCCTCTTCCTATGCCTTGTGTTTAGAATATATTATTTGCTACTTAAACTCATGTAGATACTGTCCTATGCTTTACTCTAAAGGTTTTGTCATTTTACCTTTCAGATTTATATGCAGAATATATCTAAAATTTATTTTTTACAGTATGAGATGAAAATCAGTATTTCTTGTTTTCATGTATATGACCGACTGGCCCTTTCTACTTGTCAGGAAAGACTGTCATTTATCCAGCTTAATATGTTTCATCTTGCCTTTGATATAAATCAAATTCCTTTATATGGATCTGTTTCTAGGACTATTGCTGTGATCTTTCTTTTTGTTTGCTGTAATAGAAAACCCTTTGTCATAAATACAGTAGTTAAGTAGGTCTTAATATAACTCCTCAGATTTTGTTTATCTTTTAAAGATTGTTTCAGTTATTCTTGATTATTTGCATTTATATGAAACTGTTAGAATCAGCTTGCCAGTTTCTACAACTAAAACCCAGTTAGCTTTGATTTGGATTTCATTAAAATTATAGCTTTATATATACAGAATTTTCATATTTATAATATTAAATCTTCTAGTCTATGATATTGTATATTCTTTCTTTTATTTAGGATTATCTGATATGTCTCAATATCTTACATATCATTACTGTTTTATATGTACTTGTTTTATTAGTCATTGAGAAAGATTAAAATTTTACTCTCTGTGGATTTATCTAATTATCATTTTTTGTTGTTCTGTACATTTTTCCTTTATATAAAGAATTAAGTGGTAAAATTTGGAGACTGTTACATCTTTTTAGGCATAGAGCCCTTTATCATGATAAATGTCTATATTTTCAACATTTCTTTTTGCATGGCCTACAAGTTATCTGAAAAATTATCTGTTTTGGTATTCAGAAAATTTCATTTACTTTTATTTCAAAAAGATATTTTGACTAGGTGTAGATCTAGATTTGAAGTTTCATTGCATTATCTTGTCTTTTACTTCATTTCCTTTGGGAAGCCAAAGAGTATTCAATGGAGAAAAGGCAGCCTCTTCAATAAATGGTGTTGCGAAAACTGGAAAGTCACATCAACAAGAGTGAAACTAAACCATTCTTACACCATACACATAAATCAAATCCAAATGGATTAAAGACTTGACTATAATACCTAAAACCATAAAAGTCCTATAAGAAAACATAGATAGGAAAATTTTTGGCATCTATCTTAGCAATATCTTTCTGGATATATCTCCTGAGATAAGGGATACAAAAAACAAAATTTAAATGGACTATATCAAACTCAAAAACTTCTTCACAGTAAAGGAAATAATCAATAAAGCAACTGTCCAAATGGAAGAAGATATTTGAAATCATATACCTGCTGCTGCTGCTAAGTCGCTTCAGTCGTGTCCAACTCTGTGCGACCTCATAGACAGCAGTCCTCCAGGCTCCTCTGTCCCTGGGATTTTCCAGGCAAGAATAATGGAGTGCATTCTTATCCATTCATCTGCTGATGGACATCTAGGTTGCTTCTATGTCCTGGCTATTATAAGTGCTGCGATGAACATTGGAGTACACATGTCTCTTTCAGATCTGGTTTCCTCAGTGTGTATGCCCAGAAGTGGGATTTCTGGGTCATATGGCAGTTCTATTTCCAGTTTTTTAAGGAATCTCCACACTGTTCTCCATAGTGGCTGTACTAGTTTTCATTCCCACCAACAGTGTAAGAGGGTTCCCTTTTCTCCACACCCTCTCCAGCATTTATTGCTTGTAGACTTTTGAATAGCAGCCATCCTGACTGGCGTGTAATGGTACTTCATTGTGGTTTTGATTTGCATTTCTCTGATGATGAGTGATGTTGAGCATCTTTTCATGTGCTTGTTAGCCATCTGTATGTCTTCTTTGGAGAAATGTCTGTTTAGTTCTTTGGCCCATTTTTTGATTGGGTCATTTATTTTTCTGGAATTGAGCTGCAGGAGCTGCTTGTATATTTTTGAGATTAATCCTTTGTCTGTTGCTTCATTTGCTATTATTTTCCCCCATTCTGAAGGCTGTCTTTTCATCTTGTTTATAGTTTCCTTTGTTGTGCAAAAGCTTTTAATTTTAATTAGGTCCCATTTTTTTTTTTTTTTTTTGCTTTTATTTCCAATATTCTGGGAGGTGGGTCATAGAGGATCCTGCTGTGATTTATGTCAGAGAGTATTTTGCCTATGTTCTCCTCTAGGAGTTTTATGGTTTCTATGGTCTTACATTTAGATCTTTAATCCATTTTGAGTTTATTTTTGTGTATGGTGTTAGAAAGTGTTCTAGTTTCATTCTTTTACAAGTGGTTGACAAGTTTTCCCAACACCATTTGTTGAAGAGGCTGTCTTTTCTCCATTGTATATTCTTGCCTTCTTTGTCAAAGATAAGGTGCCCATAGGTGTATGGATTTATCTCTGGGCTTTCTATTTTGTTCCATCGATCTATATTTCTGTCTTTGAGCCAGTACCATACCATCTTGATGACTGTGGCTTTTTATTAGAGCCTGAAGTCAGGCAGGTTGATTCCTCCAGTTCCATTCTTCTTTCTCAGGATTACTTTGGCTATTCGAGGTTTTTTGTATTTCCCTACAAATTGTGAAATTATTTGTTCTAGTTCTGTGAAAAATAGGGATTGCATTGAATCTATAGATTGCTTTGGGTAGTATACTCATTTTCACAATATTGATTCTTCCAATCCATGAACACAGTATATTTCTCCCATCTATTTGTGTCCTCTTTGATTTCTTTCATCAGTGTTTTATAGTTTTCTATATATAGGTCTTTTGTTTCTTTAGGTAGATATACTCCTAAGTATTTTATTCTTCTTGTTGCAATGGTGAATGGTATTGTTTCCTTAATTTCTCTTTCTGTTTTCTCGTTGTTAGTGTATAAGAATGCAAGGGATTTCTGTGTGTTAATTTTATATCCTGCAACTTTACTGTATTCATTTATTAGCTCTAGTAATTTTCTATTATAGTCTTTAGGGTTTTCTATATAGAGGATCATGTCATCTGCAAACAGTGAGAGTTTTACTTCTTCTTTTCCAGTCTGGATTCCTTTTATTTCTTTTTCTTCTCTGATTGTTGTGGCTAGGACTTCCAAAACTATGTTGAATAGTAGTGATGAGAATGGGCACCCTTGTCTTGTTCCTGACTTTAGAGGAAATGCTTTCAATTTTTCACCTTTGAGGATAATATTTGCTGTGGGTTTGTCATATATAGCTTTTATTATGTTGAGGTATGTTCCTCTAGTACATATACACAATGGAATATTACTCAGTCATTAAAAAGAATACATTTGAATCCGTTCTAATGAGATGGATAAAACTGAAGCCCATTACACAGCATGAAGTAAGCCAGAAAGATAAACACCAATACAGTATACTAACACATATATATGGAATTTAAAAGATGGTAATGATAACCCTATATGCAAGACAGAAAAAGAGACACAGATGTACAGAACAGACTTTTGGACTCTGTGGGAGAAGGCGAGGGTGGGATGTTCTGAGAGAATAGCATTGAAACATGTATATTATTAAGTGTGAAACAGATCGCCAGCCCAGGTTGGATGCACAAGACAAGTGCTCAGGGCTGGTGCATTGGGAAGACCAGAGGGAAGGGATAGGGAGGGAGGTGGGAGGGGGGATCAGGATGGGGAACACATGTAAATCCATGGCTGATTCATGTCAATGTATGGCAAAAACCACTACAATATTGTAAAGTAATTAGCCTCCAACTAATAAAAATGAATGGGAAAAAAAAAAGAATACTGGAGTGGGTTGCCATTTCCTTCTTCAATGCATGAAAGTGAAAAATGAAAGTGAAATCGCTCAGTTGTGTCCAACTCTTTGTGACCTCATGGACTGTAGCCTACCAGGCTCCTCCATCCATGGGATTCTCCAGGCAAAAGTACTGGAGTGGGTTGCCATTTCCTTCTCCATCATCTAACAAGGAGTTAATATCTAAAAATACAAGGAACTCATACAATACCAAAAAAAAAAAAAAAAGAAAGAAAGAAAGACCTGATTTAAAAACTGACAGAGAGCCAAACAGATATTTTCCAAAGAAGACAGATAGATGGCCAACAGGCACATGAAAAGATACTCAGCATCAATAATTACTAGAAAAATGCAAATCAAAACCATAATCACAATTTATCTCATACCTATTAGAATGGCCAGAATGGCTATTATCAAAAAGAACACAAATAACAGGTGTTGGTGAAGATGTGGAGAAAAGAGAACTCTTGTAAGTTCTTGGTGGTAATGTAAATTAGTACAGTCACTATGGTAAACATATGGAGATGCCTCAAAAAATAAAGAACAGAACTTTTATATGATATAACTGTTCCACTTCTGAGTATTTATCTGAAGAATACCAAAACAAAATAGATACATATATCCTTATATGAATTTCTGTATTATTTATAACAGCCAAGATATGGAAGCAACCTAAGTGCCTGATGAATGGATGGATAGATAAGATGTTGTACACACAAACACAGACAGATAGACAAGACAGAGAGATGTACAAACACACACACAGGAACAATTCTGAGCTATGAAAAATAAAATTTCGCCACTTTTGACAACATATATGGACCTTATAGTATTATGATAAATGAAATGTTAGATGGAAAAAGACAAATACTATGTAATTTCACTCAAATATGATATATAAAAATAAAGACCAAGCCAAATACCGAGTGTTATGTGGTTACCACAGGGATATAAGTGTTTAAGAGAAACAAAATGGGTAAAGGGAGTCAACTATATGTTGATGAATAGAAACTAAATTTTTATTGTGTAGCATACTTTAGTGTATATAGAAGTAGAAATATAATGCTCAACATATCAAACATATGTTTTAAGCAAATGTTACCTCAGTAAAGTAATCATTTGCCTATATTTGTGTGGGTCTGTGTCTAGATTCTGTTCTATTCCAATCATCAGTATGCATATTCCTTGCCAGGTCCATACTGTCTTGATTATTACAGTGTATTTTTTTTTAGTATTTTAATATCAGAGTCCTCCAACTGAATGTTTCTTTTTCAAAATTTCTGTTGTTATTCTTATACCTTTGTTTTTCTAAATAAATTTTCAAGTCAGTTTTTCTCCATCTACAAAAATCTTGAAAGGATTTTCATTAAAAATGCATTAAGTACACAGGCCAGTTTGTGGAAATTTGACATCTTGACTATACAGGCCATGTTTTCGTACATCTTGACATATCTAGTAGTTTTATTTACTGTGGTAGTGAGTATTCAAAATGTTACATTGTTGAATGTCTGAATTTTTTCATCCTTTCTGAACGATGTTGGATTTTGTTTTCAAGAGAAATAAGTTGCAGATGAATTTGATGCCTCAAAGCCTCTTTTTAATATTTTCCAAGGGAATTCTAAGTTAAGCTTTACTCCATGGAATAGTTCAACTGTACTACAACAAAGTGATTTCTCTGAGATTTCCAGTGAATGTCCCTAGTATCAACAATGTCTCTCTGTTCTGGCTGGTTGGAAATTTTTCATCACTTATATGAACTCTAGATACTACTTAGTTTATATCTGTCTAGTGATTTTGTGTGCAGCCATATAAGGTTTTATGTTATGCATTTGAAAGTGATAGCTATATAAGTATCTGGAGCTTTTATTCTGCATAGCTCTTGATTTTCCAAAATTCTGCCTTAAAATTTCCAGCTGCTTCGGTATCTCTGAACTCTAAACTCCATCTCATCAAATCAACAAGGCCACTGAGGATTGTTTGGATTCTCTATATCTATACCTTCATTGTGGAAATTGCCTCCAGGTTTAAAGCTGGAGCTCTCATGGGGCTCACCTTTTTAGTTTCGCTTCACTCAAGGATCCCAGTTCAATGCTAATTCATTGTCCAAAGTGTGGATATACTTGGTCAAGTTAATTATTTATGGTGGGAAATTAAGTGTGGTCCTTTTACTACAGTATAGCCAGAACAGATGTCACATAATAGTTTGCTGCTTACCATTGTCATTATATCTGAATTAATTGGGATAGTTGCCAGCAATTCTCTTTCTGAATTTTCATTAGATTAACTGCAAAGGTAATGCTAGTAATATTATAATATTGATTTACCAATGAAAATAAAATTTCCCAATTATAACTATAAGCAACTTATCCCTTTGGGCTAATCTAGCACAGTTGCACCATTTTTGCTGTGTTCATATACAGTGTACAGTGACACATCCTTCCATACCTTGGATATTCTCACTTAATTTGTCCAAATCTTCTCAGTTCAAATAAGAAGACTTCCATAATTGTGTCTCAAACTTGAATATTTCCGTCATCCAGAAAGTTAACTCAACAGCAGGACTCTTCCAGGGACTTCCTTGGTGGTCCAGTGGTTAAGACTTCATCTTTCAATGTAAGTGGATCAGGTTCGATCCCTGGTCAGGGAGCTAAACTCCCACATTACCTGGGGCCAAAAAACAAAAACATATGAAACAGAAGCAATATTGTAACAAATTCAATAAAGACTTTAAAAATGGCTCACATTAAAAAAATCTTAAAAAATGTGAGACTCTTCATGCTTAATTCATGTGGTACCATTCATATAGACTCTACTCATTATGGAGGTCTTTGGCATAAGACAAGCTGGTGGGAACACTTTAAATGTTTAAGTGTCATCAAAGACAATGAGAAATTGAAGAACTACTCCAGTTTAAAGCAGACCAAAGAGACATGACAACTAAACCTAATCCATGATTTTAGTTTGAATACTTGATTGAAAAAAATTGAAATGAAGGAAAATATTAGCAATATTTGAGTAAATGGCTTATATTAAAATGATAGTGAAATTTTCTAAGTTTGATAATTTTTACTTTTTTGTGTAAAAGAATATCCTTTTTCTTGGAGGATATATGCTGTAGTAGAAGAGTAAATACATGTGTGAACATGTGCAGACCAATGAGATGAAATTTTAATATTTGGTGAATCTAGGAAAACATTGGTAGAAATAAATTTATCATTAAAATTTTTATATCTTAGAACTTGTTTTAAATATAAAAATGCTTAAAACAAACCAAATAATACCAAAATATAACACTCTTCTTGCAAAAGAAAATAGATCTATATGTCAGATTTGCTCTAGTATCTGATCAGTCCTTAGAACATTTTTTATATTTTTGGATCTTCATAGTATCCACTATCTTTATAACACAAGCTTGATTAGAGTATGTTTTTTCTTGTTTTCCTATGTGTGCATCTTATTTTTCACAATTGGATAGGCTACTACAGGATATGTTCTAGTCTCTGTCTGATTAATATATTTCCTTTGCAGTAAGTAAGGTTTTGAGCACAAAGAATTTAGTGAATAATTCTTGAATTTGGTAAGTTTGCATGAATTTTGTAGCTTGACCAAATGATAACTGTCTTTTGCAGTCTGGGAGTGTCTATTATCATTTGTACTGAAGTTTTACTTCCTAAGCAATTAAGACAGTCATTTATTCCTTCTCCTTTTTAAATGCTTCTATGATTTGGAGAAACTCAAAGGGAGTTTTGCCAGGATGAAGTATTCTAGAACACATGAAGAGGTCACTATTTTTTTTTAATGTATAAAGTAGGTCATTCTCTCTGTACTTTCATCCCTAGGCACAGTTAGAAATTCAAAAGTGGAACCTTACTGAGTTGTTCTAACTGAAAGAGCATGAACAAAGCACTAAATATTAGTGAAGCTCAAAAAGTTTCAATAGAGGAACCTCTTTTATTTTTAACTGTCAAAGGACCTAGTAACATTTAACTAATGGTTTATTTTTATGGAATGTCTACCAAGAATATTGGAGGGGCATTCAGAAGGGTTTCTTTGCATTGGGCCAGTTCAGAGCTGTAATCAATCTTAAAAATTCAGAGTAGCCATGTCTGTTACTAGTATAGTACATACATTTCATCATCAAAGCCATACACATTGGATCTGTCCTGGTGATTCAGACAAATGTAGTGTAAATAGTAACGGGATAAGTTAGCCTAAACTAAGGATGTGACTTCATTTTGATTAGGTCACTATGTGTCCTGGGCTGTTTTGTAACCACTCATCCAAACAAGAGTAACAATTATCCATGATGAATAGCCAGTTCTGCTGGCTTCTTGGAAAAAAATTATATATATTATATGTAATGTATATATTTGACAAATTGATTTGTTTATATTTAAGATATATAATGTATTGTTTTGATATACATATACATTGTAAAATAATTACCACAATCAAACTAATTAACATACCCATCACATCTCATAGTTACCATATTTTTATGAACAGTCACCTTATCAAAAAGTAATCATCCCCTCAAAATTTATTTTAAATTGATTTGTAGCAGCAAACGAATATAAATACTGATATGACACAAAAATTATTTATCTGTGTAGAATCTTGTTAGGAAAAGACATATTGCTTTATGAATACAGAACTCAAGCAAAGGGAGTTGTTAAGAGCTCTCGCTTGCAATGAAAATATTCTCATATTTGTCTTCTCTAGGAATATTTTGCTTCAAGGGGTGAGAATTTTTTGACAGCTATGTTAAAGTATGAACCATGAATAATATTGCTTATTTTCAGAATTTAAAATGCTAGAAAGAGCTTTGGTGAATGTTTCGTAATTCCTTTTATCCTTTCTTCATCTCTTATTGTTTTCCTTTATGAACTGATAATTTTACATTGTGGTATAGCCTTTGATTCTCTGCTTTTTATTTTGTATATTCTACTATAGGTATTTGTTTTGAGATTACCCTGTGACTTATGTGAAATATCTTATAAGATGTTTATATAACATTTTTCATATATTTGTTATATAATATTTTGTTTTATATTCATATAAGTTTGTTAATGTTTTCTACACCTTCATGGAACTTCTCATTTTGTTCTTGTAGTATTTTCTTGATATCATTAAATTGTTCATCTGCATTCTTTTGTATCTCTCTAAGAATCTCTGGTCAAGGCTATGGTTTTTCCAGTGGTCATGTATGGATGTGAGAGTTGGACTGTGAAGAAAGCTGAGCACTGAAAAATTGATGCTTTTGAACTGTGGTGTTGGAGAAGACTCTTAAGAGTCCCTTGGACTGCAAGGAGATCCAACCAGTCCATCCTGAAGGAGATAAGTCCTGGGTGTTCATTGGAAGGACTGATGCTGAAGCTGAAACTCCAATACTTTGGCCACCTCATGTGAAGAGTTGACTCATTGGAAAAGATCCTGATGCTTGGAGGGATTGAGGGCAGGAGGAGAAGGGGACGACAGAGGATGAGATGGCTGGATGGCATCACCGACTCGATGGGCATGAGTTTGAGTAAACTCCGGGGATTTGTGATGGACAGGGAGGCCTGGCATGCTGCAATTCATGGGGTCACAAAGAGTCGGACACGACTGAGTAACTGAACTGAAGAATCTCTAGAACAATTATTTTGAATTTGTTGTCTAGAGGTTTCTGTATTTTCATTTATTTTGGGTCAGTAACTAGAAGTTTATTGTATTCTGTTGCTGCATTCATATTTTCCTGGTTCTTTATGATTTATATAGCCTTGTGTAGGTGACTGAGCATTTTAAAGAAGTCACCAACTCTTCCAGACATTATGAAGTGACTTTTGGAAGGAGAAACCTTCATGTATGAATGGCGACATGCTTGACCGTGTGTCTAGTGATGCAGAGCACTGAATACGGATGGTGTATTTTGACTCCAGGTTCAGGGAGCTTGTATACTTGTTGGTTTATGGCACTGTGTTCCACACCATCTACAGCTATGTGGTCCTTGGCAAGCACTGCAGAGGGTTCACAGAGACTCAAACAGCAGCAGAGTTCTTCAGCAGTGACTTCAGGTCCAGTTGCTAGGGCCTAAGGCAGGCAATTGAGTGGTGTGCCCGTGCTTGATGGTGGGGGCCAGTTGCTGGTGCCTGCATAGAGTCAGTGACAGTGGCAAACACAGATGCAGAGGTGGGATCTCAGGAAAGCAACAAGGGTTAGGGCGAAGTGCAGAGATACTGGCAGATATAGAGGCTTCAGTATTCACCATGCAGTACCGGTTGTTTTTCTGAATCTCACTGTGGGCACATGGTAGAAGATACCAGTGTTGGAAGTCAGATTCGGGGAATACAGGTGCCCAGTAGGAAAGGCTAGCAGTAGGTGAACCCAGAGGTGTAGGCCGGAGACAGGGTATAGGGCTGGATTCGGGCCCACATATGGCTGTCTGCATGCTCTCCTGTGACTGCATGGTCTCTTCATGGGCATGCAAATGGCAGTAGAAGCTGGTGACATGGAGTCAGACCAGAAATGTACAGGGGTATAGATGGAGGGGCAACAGCAGATGAACTCAGTGGTGCAGGTCAGTGACATAAGACAGGTTCAGATCCAGGCCCACAGTTAACTGTGGAAGGCCTGGCCCTCAGCGCCCTCCTGTGGCTGTGGGGTATCGTTATTGGTGCTCACACAGCACTGGAAGCCAGTGATGGGGGTTGGGCTTGTTGCATGCAGGGGGACATTGCGGGAGTATTTGAAGATGAGCCAGTGGTGCAGGCCAGTGACTGGGAATGTGGCCGAATCCAGGCCCACAAGCTGCCTGGGCGCCCTGGCTACGGATGCCCGCTTTTGGAGCTGTGAGGTCTTTCCAGGAGTGCGCACGTGGCAGTGGAGGCCGGTGACCAGCGTCAGGCCTGCAGCATGGACATGCCCAGGGGTGGAGCTACCTCCAGGTGTGTGCATGATGGTGGGGGTCAGCTGTGGAGTTCTAGGCTGACATGTTGAGGTCACACAGCCTGAGATACCTGGGCTGTTGGGGTGGTGCAGAGGTAGGGGACAGTGAGGGACTCAAGCAACTGGTATCAGCAAACATGAAAACATGTGGAGCCAAACCTAGTGAAATCTGCAGGAGGTCTGTGGTGGCTGTGTGGACTACTGGTGAAAACCGCTGATGTTGTCTCTAGGGCAGGTCACTGGTTATCATGTTTGTTCCCACTGTGGAGCTATCTGTAGCCCCTGCTTTTCTTCCTTGTTGCTAAATGTCTCTTACATCTCAGCTTTGTCATCTCTGGGTGGAATGAACCAAAGCAGTTCCTTCTTTTTTTTTTTTTTTCATTTATTTTTGTTAGTTGGAGGCTAATTACTTTACAATATTGTAGTGGGCACTTCTGGGCATACACACCGAGGAAACCAGGTCTGAAAGAGACACATGCACCCCAATGTTCATCACAGCACTGTTTATTAATAGCCAGGACATGGAAGCAACCTAGATGCCCATCAGCAGACGAATGGATAAGGAAGCAGTTCCTTTTTATACTGCCCCGTGAGGCTGAGGAAGCTGTTCTCTTACCCCATTCTTCTTTTCTGATGAGAGAAACTGTATCTTGCTGAGGAAGTCCCCCTTAGAGCTGATCAATGCTGGTTTTGGAAATGGAATAATTCAGGCAACATGAAGCTGTTTCCTGTATCTGTTTCGTGAGGTTATTCTCAGGTTTTTGGTTGTATTCTGTTGCTCAAGGTCCTTATGTGGACTCCAGAGCTCTCCTAGAACTATTATTGTTTTTGGATGACTATCTAACTGTTGGTCTTTGTGGGAGGACAGAGTCTGGGGTCTCTGACTCTGCCCTTTTATTAATGTCACTCTTTTCTCAGGTTACTGAAAGGATTCCTTGTTGAGTTCTTCATTGATTGTTTGTTCAACAAAATATCTTATCAACAGAGCAGTGACAAGAGGAAAAATTAACTTGGATCTAGCCCAGCTATGAAATCAACAAACTGCTGTGTCTATTTATGTGAGACATGAACAATTAGAGAAGTGACTTCAGTGCTACAAATGGTCATGTCAAGCCTTCTTCTAGGCTAGGAACCTTCACTTCCTATCAGTGTCATGAAGTTGTTTTCTCCTTCTTCTTCAGCAGAATATTTTTCAGTGAAAGAGGTTAAGGGATGAGATATATCTGTATCTGTTAGGAAATTTGGGGGAGAGCATGCTGAAGTGTTTTGAAAATAATGTATCTTCAACTCAGGAACAGATGCCTCACTTCTGTTGGGTCTAATAGGGGGGTTTCTATTGTACCCTTAGGACAACCTTCTCCCATGGTTCACTGAAAGAATTTGACAACCTGCCAGCTGTGTTTCTGGTTCCCCAAATCTTCCTTTCTCGGCCCATCAGAACAATTTTTCAGGCAAGTAAGCATTCCACTTTAAATTGTGAGCTCCATTCTGAGCAAACACCATGTTTATTAATCTTGGGTTTTTTCCCTCCACAAACCCAGTATAGTATCTGACACAGAACAGTTCCTCCATAAATAATATTTAAGGAAAATCAAACCCATCTAAATTTAATGTTATTACTTGAGGATTCTGTGGTCCTTAGGAGAAAAGAACTATTGATAAATTAATCAGGTGAAAGGGTATGTAAACTAGCTGACATGTTACCTCTTAATCTACCTACAGTGTACAATTGTCCAAAAAAGGCTCTCACCAAGTGAATATGATTGTTGGAAATATCATACTGGCATATGAGAGCAAATAAAGTGAACTTTCCATGGAAACTGAATCAACTTGCAAACTTTAGATGTACAGACAGATTTGTATGTAGGCTGGCTATAAAGTCTAGTCTACATGAAATAATAATCTGTGAAATTTTAAAATATACAGAGTGATTCATAAAGAGTTGAAAGCTTCATAGCTTTATTTCTTAGGTACTAGATTATATATTAACATGTAGTATGTACCAAATTATAAAGATATACTGACATTTGGCTCCTTCCCATGTGGCTCAGTAGTAAAGAATTCACCTGAAATGCAGGAGACACATGTTTGATCCATGAAGATCCCCTGGAGAAGGAAATGGCTACCCACTCCAGTATTCTTGCCTGGGAAATCACATGGACAGAGGAGCCTGGTGGGCTACAGTCTACAGGGTCACAAAGAGTCATACACAAGTGAGCAAGTTAGAACACACACATATAAATCATAACAGTATTTGCTGCTACTCCAAAGAAGTGGGGCAAAACATGTGCGCCTGTAAAGTGCATTAGCACCAAATGAGCTGGTGTATCTAAGGTATCAATCAGTCACTTTGGTGCTGTCTTTAGCAAACCCCCAGAAAACTTAGGGGCTAACTAGGCATCTCTTCACCATTGGTTTGGCACATTTTCTATAAACTGCTAAAGATGAAATTAGGTCCCTTAAACCTAATGAAGACCCTAATGGAGGCATATCAGGCAAAATGATATACCTTCTACAGTTTTCAGTGATACAGAAAGGAATTTTGCATGTTACCTCATATTTGCTGAACAGGGGCAACATTTTATTGAAATGAAAAAGGGAACTGCCATAATTTCTACTTGTGAGACAATGGAAACCAATGTGACACATGTAGAAATGCTGTCAAAAGTTAGCATCTTTTGTTCTATTTCTTGCACAGGGCACTTTAGTCTTTTATTTATTTATTGTATGGACTTTGACAGTAATCCCATATCAAATGGAGGGTGATTTTTCTCCTGCAACTTCACTTCCAGAAGTATAAGTCTCTATTATTTCCGTAACAGGTCTGGAGATCACCTAATAAACATCTAACATGACACTGCATGTATGCTCAGTTGCTTAGTAGTGTCCAACTCTTTTGAGATTCCATGGACTGTAGCCCACCAGTCTCCTCTGTCCATGGAATTTTCCAGGCAGGAATATTGGAGTGGGTTGCCGTTTCCTTCTCCAGGGGATCTTCCCGACCCAGGGATTGAATCCTGAGTCTCTTATGTCTCCTGCATTGGCAGGCAGGTTCTTTACTATTGAGCCACCTGGGAAGCCCTTACCATGACATTTAAACTGGGTGTAATGTTTAAGGGCTTCCCGGGTGGCTCAGATGGTAGAATCTGTCTGCAGTATGGGAGACCTGGGTTGGGAAGAACCCTTAGAGGAAGGGCATGACAACTCACTCCAGTATCCTTGCCTGGAGAATCCCCATGGAGAGAGGAGCCTGGTGGGCTATAGTCCATATGGTCACAAAGAGTTGGACAGGAGTGAGCGAGTTAGAACACACACATATAGATCATAACAATGTTTACTGCTGCTCCAAAGAAGTGGGGTGAAACATGTGCCCCTGTAATGCACATTAGCACCAAGTGGGCCAGTGTGTCAAAGTATCCATCTGTCACTTTGGTGCTGTCTTCAGCAAACCCCCAGAAAACCTAGGGGCTAACTAGGTATCTCTTCACCATTGGTTTGGCACATTTTCTGTAAACTGCCAAAGATGACATTAGGTCCCTTACACCTGATGAAGACCCTGATGGAGGGCTGCTGCTGCTGCTGCTAAGTCGCTTCAGTTGTGTCCGACTCTGTGCGACCCCATAGATGGCAGCCCACCAGGCTCCTCTGTCCCTGGGATTCTCCAGGCAAGAACACTGGAGTGGGTTGCCATTTCCTTCTCCAGTGCATGAAAGTGAAAAGTGAAAGTAAAGTCGCTCAGTCGTGTCTGACTCTTCACAACCCCATGGACTACAGCCTACCAGGCTCCTCCGTCCATGGGATTTTCCAGGCAAGAGTGCTGGAGTGGGTTGCCATTGCCTTCTCTGCTGATGGAGGGATAACAGGCAAAATGATATACCTTCTGCAGTTTCAGTCATATAGAAAGGAATTTTGCATGTTACTTCATAGTCACTGAATAGGCTACATTTTATTGAAATGAAACAGTGAACCACTATAATTTCCACTTATGAGATAATGGAAACCAATGTGACACATGTAGAAATGTGGTCAAAAGTTAACATCGTTTGTTCTATTTCTAGGGCATGGGACTTTAGTGTTTTACTTATTTATTTTTATATGAACTTTGACAGTAATCCCATATCAAATGGAGGGTGATTTTTCTCCTGCAACTTCACTTCCAGAAGTACGAGTCTCTGTTATTTCCATAACAAGTTTGGAAATCACCTAATAAACATCTAACATGGCACTGCATGTATGCTCAGTTGCTCAGTAGTGTCCGACTCTTTTGTGATTTGATGGACTGTGGCCCGCCAAGCTCCTCTGTTCACAGAATTTTCCAGGCAGGAATACTGGAGTGGGTTGCCATTTCCTTCTCCAGGGTATATTCCTGACCCAGGGATGAACCTGAGTCTCTTGTGTCTTCTGCATTGGCAGGCAGATTCTCTACCATTGAGCCACCTGGGAAGCCCTTACCATGACATTTAGACTGGATATAGTGTTTAAGGGCTTCCCTGGTGGCTCAGACAGTAAAGAATCTGCCTGCAATGTGGGAGACCTGGGTTCAGTCCCTGGGTTGGGAAGATCCCCTGGAGGAGGGCATGGCAACCCACTCCAGTATTCTTGCCTGGAGAATCCCATGGACAGAGGAGCCTGGCGGCTACAGTCCTTGGGGTCGCAAAGAGTTGGACATGACTTAGTGACAAAGAACATACATAATGTTTAAACTTTGACCTACCTTGAAACTATTTTTTTTTTACTTTGCTGATTATCATTTATTTTTATTAGTTGGAGGCTAATTACTTTACAATATTGTAGTTGTTTTTGCCATACATTGACATGAATCAGCCATGGATTTACATGTGTTCCCCATCCCGATCCCCCCTCCCTTCTCCCTCCCCATCCCATCCCTCTGGGTGAGAGAATAGCATTGAAACAAGTAAACTACCTCGAAACTATTGACCACCCACATCTCCAGTTATCACACTGTAAATCTTTTCTCTTAAAGAAGTGATGTATTCAGAACTTTGTGGTTTGTACCACTTCTTTCTTGAAGGCTTGAGGAAAGCAAAGAACACAATCTGGCTGCTGTTCCTACCATGACAGTCTGGGATAAATTACTGTAGGACTGAACGTGGGTGTATGCAATAAAGAATAAATATTGAGCATCTGTAAGATTATAAAAATAATTGTGATAGATTTTTTTATAAATTAGTTTGGCTCTATGCTCATATATAACACAATTACTAAGTAATTAATTTTGAAAATTGTTTAATTATTTTCTGAATCATCCATATACGGGCCTGGGGTACAATCCTTCTTATATATTAAGACTGGCTTTGTGCTAACCATCTAAATATTTAAAATGCTCTAAGAACATGTAACTTTGGAACCAGGATGGAAAACCCCTCAGAAGTCATTACTGTTTGCCCTTATTCTTTTATCCAATCTAGATGGATAATACCAAGCTTTATGATGCTCTGCTACCAAACTTTATGGTCCTCTGCAATCCCCACCCCAAATTAGCACATATACACACATGAGTGTGTACGTGCCCACACACGTGTACATACAGGTAAATATGCATCTTGAAACTGAGTATTCAGAACTGCCAGAGACTAAATTATGCCTCTTCCCAACAGTTCTCTGAAGATCTTTATAACACCATTCTGGTGATATTTACTTAATTACACATCATAATTGCATAACTGTACATTGTAATTATATGATTCCATGTGTTTACACTCAATAGACAATTAGATATAATCACCCTTAGCACATAAATGCATGATGGCAAAAAGTTACTTTATGGAAACCAGGCATCTACATAGAAAGTGAAGTGGATTTAATGCTATTCTGATATTTTCTCTCTGGCAGTGATCATGATGTGCAATAAGCAAGTCACCTTGCATGAGGGTGGAGAAAACTTTGGAAAAGTATTCTAACTGAAGAAAATGGAAGTAAAAAAAATAGGAAAAGCTTTTCTGGTTAGATTAGGAGGATCAGTTAATACTGAATTTAACTGAGTTAAATACTGAAAATAACTGAAAATAAATTTCAGTTAATACTCAAATTAACATTTTAGAATTTTTATCTTTTTGACCATGTCAATACCTGTTTGGTTATTGATGAATGGGAGTTTCATTATATGTAGATAGCCCATTTGAGGCACCCGGACTTCTGTCTTTTCTGCATATTCATTTGTTCACTTATTCATCCTTTGTATGTAGTATGTATGTTGAGTACCAGTCACATACTGAGATATCAGTTAAACACTGGTCCATGTTCTCATTCTTCAGTCAGCACTATTGCCTCTGGTGTGTAGTGCTTTGACCTTCTTCCACAGTGTGTAATATGCATCCTCTTCCCATCAAAACTTCCCTGTGGTATGTCTTTCTTTTATGGCTGGATTTAGGTGGTAGTGAGTTGTCATGGTCTCAGAAGTAAAACAAAACAGAACAACATATACTCAGGTATTATGGAGTTAAGTGGTCACTTTAGTGCTAGTCTTGATAGGCACAGAGGCAATAGTACCCTGTCTGGAGCTCATCAATAGATTGATTCCAAGTGCTGTGTCTTCTCAGACCTAAAGCTACAAGCCAAGGAAGCAGTGCATATCATCCTGAAGCAGAACACTTTCCTAAAGCCTGTCTCCACCACTTCCATTGGACTGTGTGCTCCTTAAGGAAATAGGTACCATCTGAATAATAATCAGTGCATGGGTCTTTTGTGGGACAAGTCATCTGGGTATGCTTGCTAAGTCTCTGAATGAAGATGAGTTAAATAATAAGCAGGGTTATTCCTGCCTGTATTTCTTCTCTGCGATAACCAAAAGTGAATGATTTTGAGTACTCGTCATACATTCTACCAATTCTAACATTCTTTATATCAAATATCTATAGTTCTTATTCTATTTTGCTTACCAGCTACCAATTATCATCACTATTCTAAAGGTGCTTGATTTAAATAGCTGTTAACTACTCAATTGGAAACAAATACCAACTACTTCACAGTAAGCAAATGCCTAACCCCCAAGAGAATCTACAATTTAAAGATATTTTGTGATAAAATATTTTCTAAAAATAGAATTACAGAATTGTAGAATCTTGGAATACAAAGGAATTTAGAGGTCATTTGGTCTAGACTTATAGTTTCCATTGAATAGAGAAATCTACACTATTACATATTTAGAAGGTAGGCATTTTTAGTTCAGTTCAATTGCTCAGCCGTCTGACTCTTTGCTACCCCATGGACTGCAGCACGCCAGGCCTCCCTGTCCATCACCAACTCCCAGAGCCTACTCAAACTCATGTCCATCGTGTTGGTGATGCCATCCAACCATCTCATCCTCTGTCATCCCTTTCTCCTCCTGCCTTCAATCTTTCCCAGCATCAGGGTCTTTTCCAATGAGTTGGTTCTTTGCATCAGATGGCCAAAGTATTGGAGCTTCAGCTTCAGCATCAGTCCTTCCAATGAATATTCAGGACTGACTTCCTTTAGGATGGACTGGTTTGATCTTCTTGCTGTCCAAGGGACTCTCAAGAGTCTTCTCCAACACCACAGTTCAAAAGCATCAATTCTTCAGCACTCAGCTTTCTTTATAGTCCAACTCTCACACCCATACATGACTACTGGAAAAACCATAGCTTTGACTAGATGGAAATTTGTTGGTAAAGTAATGTCTCTGACTTTTAATATGCTGTCTAGATTGGTCATAGCTTTTCTGCAAGGAGCAAGCATCTTTTAGTTTCATGGCTGCAGCCACCATATGCACTGATTTTGGAGCACCCCCCCCAAAAAAGTCTCACACTGTCTCCCTTGTTTCTCCATCTATTTGCCATGAGGTTATGGGACCAGATGCTATGATCTTAGTTTTCTGAATGGTGAGTTTTAAGCCAGCTTTTTCACTCTCCTCTTCTGCTTTCATCAAGAGGCTCTTTAGTTCTTCAATTTCTGCCATAAGGGTGGTGTCATCTGCATATCTGAGGTTCCTGATATTTCTCCTGGCAATTTTGATTCCATCTTGTGCTTCCTCCAGCCCAGCATTTCTCGTGATGTACTCTGCATATAAGTTAAATAGGCAGCGTCATAATAGACAGCCTCGATGTACTCCATTCCTGATTTGGAACCAGTCTGTTCTTCCATGTCCAGTTCTAACTGTTGCTTCTTGACCTGCATACAGATTTCTCAGGAGGCAGGTCAGATGGTCTGGTATTCCCATCTCTTTAAGAATTTTCCACAGTTTGTTGTGATCCACACAGTCAAAGGCTTTGGCATAGTCAATAAAGCAAAAGTAGATGTTTTTCTGGAACTCTTTGCTTTTTCAGTGATCCAACGGATGTTGGCAATTTGATCTCTGGTTCCTCTGCCTTTTCTAAATCCAACTTGAACATCTGGAAGTTCACAGTTCACATACTGTTGAAGCCTGACTTGGAAAATTTTGAGCATTACTTTGCTAGTGTGTGAGATGAGTGCAATTGTGCAGTAATTTGAACATTCTTTGGCATTGTCTTTCTTTGGGATTGGAATGAAAACTGACCTTTTCCAGTCCTGTGGCCACTGCTGAGTTTTCCAGATTTGCTGGCATATTGAGTGCAGCACTTTCACAGCATCATCTTTTAGGATTTGAAATAGCTCAGCTGAAATTCCATCACCTCCACTAGCTTTGTTCATAGTGATGCTTCCTAAGGCCCACTTGACTTCACATTCCAGGATGTCTGATTCTAGATGAGTGATCACACCATTGTGGTTATCTGGGTCATGAAGATCTTTTTTGTATAGTTCTTCTGTTTATTCTTGCCACCTCTTTTAATATCTTCTGCTTCTGTTAGGTCCATACCATTTCTGTTCTTTATTGTGCCCATCTTTGCATGAAATGTTCCCTTGGTATCTCTAATTTTCTTGAAGAGATCTCTAGTCTTTCCCATTCTATTTTTCCCCCCTCTATTTCTTTGCACTGATCACTGAGGAAGGCTTTCTTATCTCTCCTTGCTATTCTTTGGAACTCTGCATTCAAATGGGTATATCTTTCCTTTTCTACCTTTGCCTTTTGCTTCTCTTCTTTTCTCAGCTATTTGTAAGGCCTCCTCAGACAACCATTTTGCCTTTTTGCATTTCTTTTTCTTGGGGATGGTCTTGATCCCTGCCTCCTGTACAATGTCATGAACCTCCATCCATAGTTCTTCAGGCACTCTGTCTATCAGATCTAATCCCTTGAATCTATTTATCACTTCCACTGTATAATCATAAGGGATTTGATTTAGGTCATACCTGAATGATCTAGTGGTTTTCTATACTTTCTTCAATTTAAATCTGAATTTGGCAATAAGGAATTCATGATCTGAGCCACAGTCAGCTCCAGGTCTTGTTTTTGCTGACTGTACAGAGCATTTAGTCTGGTTTATCATTTCAAGAAAGGCACTCAGTTTTATACAAGGCCATATTCTGTTCTATTGACCTCCTTACATTGAATTGAACCATACCTCCTTTTAACTTTTCATTGCTTCTAATTGTACTCTGGGAGCTACACAGAATAAGTCTATGTCTTGTTGCACATGATAGCTCTTCAGATAGGTAATTTCCATTGTTGCTCAACTTCTGCTTCCATTTCTTTGTTTTTGCCATCTAGATATTGTCAGGTTTTCAAATATTCTTTATATGTTATAGTTTTAAAACTACTTAGCCCCATCCTTTGGATTTTCTCCTGGTTGCCCATGTATCTCTGAAAATGAAAGATACCTTTTTCTGGGTTGACTTGACCAGGTCATAGAGGGGAGAGCCTTTAAAATTGTTCCCCTCTATGGGAAGATCTTTTTTCTTCCTAAGTACCGAACTATTTTTTTTAAATTATATTATTTGATTTATCATTCCAGTCTCTTACGATGTTTTTGAATCAAGATTTTGTTACATTAACTATCAGTTTTTACTTTAATTTATAAACATATTCGTGTTTGAGTTTTATCAGATTCTCCAAGGTAATGAGAGAGTGAGTAAGATATGTAAGAGGAACCTGTTCATCCAAGTTGCCACTGATTTATTCTTCAGGTTGCACACTCTGGCAATGGTCATCCAGCTTCATACGAGTCTACTTAACTGAGTCCAGTCAGCATCATTCCATGTAGTTGCCAGAGTTATTTCATTCTTTTCTGAAATGGACGTGAATTGTAATTGTAGCATTCAGCAAATCTGCCAGCTAAGTAACACTATGGAAAAAATAAACAAGAGAATCCATATTGGCCAATTTTATAAATGCCCCCAAAGTCACCTGCTTATTATCCCATTCTTTAATTTTTCTGGAAATAAATATTTCTATCAGCTTTTATCCTCGAATCCAACAATTTATTGCTTTTGAAAATCAAGACATTTACTCATGTTTAGTCTTCAGATTCTTTTCTCATTGCTGGTCATCTCTCAAAGATCAGTAGGAGTAGTTTAGCAATTGTAAATAAACATTCTGTCCTTCACAACTGAATTAAACAGAGTCTTCCTTATATCTACCTAGTGTTGCTCATTATAGTCTTTAGATGCTACTTAGGATTTAATCCCTTCTTGAGAATACTTTCTGAACCCTTCCAACATGAGCATATTCATATGGGATTCACTTGTTAGATATGCCTCCTTTTGTATTTTAATTTATTTTTTTAATTGGAGGACTCTCCCTCTTTGTAGATGACATGATACTATATGTAGAAAACCCTAAAGATGCCACCAGAAAATTACTAGAGCTAATCAATAAATATAGTAAAGTCACAGGATATAAAATTAAAACACAGAAATCCCTTGCATTCCTATATACTAACAATGAAAAATCAGAAAGAGAAGTTAAGGAAACCCTCCATTTACCCTTGCAACAAAAATGATAAAATACCTGGAAATAACCTACTTAAGAAACAAAAGACCTATATGTAGAAAGGTATTAGACACTGATGAAAGAAATCAAAGATTACACAAACGTGTTGAGAGATATATCAGCTTCTTGGGCTGGAAGAATCAGTACTGCGAAAATGGCTATATTACTCAAAACAATCTACAGATTCAATGCAATCCCTATCTAACTACCAATTGTATTTTTCACAGAAGTAGAGCAAAAGATTTCATAATATTTTTCAAAGCAATCTTATGAAAGAAAAACAAAGCTGGAAAAATCAACCTTCCTGACTTCAGACTATACTACAAAACAGCAGTCCTGAAAAGGCTATGGTATGAGCACAAAAACAGAAATATAGACTGATGGAACAAGATAGAAAGCCCAGAGGTAAACCCATGCACCTACGGGCACCTTATCTTTGACAAAGGGGGCAAAAATATACAATAAAGAAAAGACAATCTTTTCAATAAGTGGTGCTGGGAAAACTGGACAGCCACACATAAAAGAATTAAATTAGAATACTTCCTAATACCATGTGGGTATGAGGTGCATGCTCAGTCATATCCAATTTGTTGTGACTCCATGGCCTGTAGCCAACCAGGCTTTTCTTTCCATGGAGTTTTCTAGGCAAGAATACTGGAGTGGGTTGCCATTTTATTCTCCAGGGGATCTTCCTGACCCAGGGATCAAACTGGCATCTCTTGCATTTCTTGCATGGGCAGGCAGGTTCTTTACCAGTTGAGCCACCATACACAGTTAAACTCAAAATGGTTTAAAGACCTAAATGTAAGACCAGACACTAGTTATGCCTCTTTAGATGAATTTACAATGACTCCAGAAGCATGGAACTCCTGGGAAGCATATTCATTTAACATACTCGCCATAGATTAAATGAAACTTCTTTTAACCTACAGCTGTAGGTAACATCTGACTAAAACTATGTTAGAATTGTCTTAGAACCTTTTCAGTTCTTCACCTTTTCCACACTTACCATACACCAAGAATTTCTACATCTTTGCAATCCTTATGTACTTCTCTTACTGTACTTTACAGATAAGGCAAACAGATAAACTTTTCATTGCCTTCTTTGTTACTAGCCGGAGTTTCCCTTCTCCTTCTCATCCTGCTAGTAGCCCAGGGTTCTCATGCTGATTCCTAAAATCCAAGAATCTCCTTGTCGTGTCTCACTAGGCCTTGACAGGGTTCCATACTTTAGGCATTCTCTTAGGCTAATTTTCTCACAGTCAAAATAATCTCCTGGGTTTCTACTCTCTGCCATGTAGTAGGTAAATTAATTTCTACAATTAAGTTAGCTAAATAGGTTGTCACCCATTTCAGGTAAAAGAATGTCAACCTGGAGGAGAAGTGCTTGACTCAAGAGGCCATTAAATATTGCTTTGGATGGTATTAATTGCAAACATCAAGGCATATTTGGGCAGGGGAGTGGCAGAAATTATATTTTAGAACAAATCAACCTTCTAGTGGTGTTTCCTAGAATGGAACACTATATAGATACATTTACTTTGCCATGATACTTTGCAGGTAAAAGTGAGGTTGAGGTGTGTTCTGTTGACTTACGCCATGCTTGTGATAAATCGGAGAATGGTGACAATATGACAGAAAATGTTTCAGACTCAATAGGTTGAATTTCAAACACCAGTCTCCTCTGGACTTTCCACTGCAGTCTACGGTCTGTTTCCTGCATTACGATATTGGGCTGTAATGTTCTCATCATGTCTCTTTCTTCTCTAGAGGTAGTAAATAGTCTTGTGTCACCTTCTCAAACCTCAGTTAGGCATGAAGGCTGAGAAAATACTCTTCTCAGTCCTGATGGGGTGAGAAAGAGTTAATTAGAGCAGAATGACTTTTTCTCTTCCCTGGCTTCAGCATAAGTACATCTGCATGTCTCTTTTTCTGTATCACCTTTTCTCAATTCTGAATTTTCAGTGAGAGGAAAAGCAGCTGATGGCTGCTTCTTGGATGATAGGTTTCATGGCCACATTAGAAGCAATCCTGAGAAATCTGGGTGCTGGGATTTGTGACATATAGTTGACGAGAATAGTCCATTTAATCAGAACAACTCCCACTTGGTGATTGTTAAAGAAAATCTTGATTTAAAAAGATTCAGCCATATGTAAAAGTACATTAAATCATGCTCTGCCTGCAAAATACATGCATCACACACACACACACTCCACAAGCACACACATAGGACCTTACTTCCTACATTTCTCCCTATTTTGTCAATTTTGCCATCACAGAATCTAATGTTGGAATCAGAAAAGAGCAAAGGTGCACAGTTGACTTGATATAATAATCTGTGGCCTTCTCATTCTGTCTTCCTTTTTCTGTAGTTCTGCATAGCTCCATTGACATCTCTGGTACACTTTGGCAATGCAAGGGTCACTTTACCTGTACAAGAGGCTGTGGATTTAGAGAATTTAATGGTTGGGGGCACTGAGGAATTGATAGAAGACAGGTAGTTAAAACACTTAACATAGGGTCTACGTATTTGTAGCTTAATACCAGGAACTTCAAAGAGGACAGACTATCTCATATAGAAAGAATTGGATTTAAATCTAGCTTCCTGGCTCACTTAAACCTCTCTGAGCCTCTATTTTATCTGTAAATTGTAAGATTACTGTGAATATTAAAGGAGATAATATATATAAAAGAGCCTATTGAAATTTTGTACACAAAATAAAGATTAAAATTTTTTTTCCCAAGGAAATAGAGGAGGAAGTGATGGAGTGAGAATAAACCAATATTTATTGAAATTCTACATGCTCAGTTGGAAATAAGGGCTCAGGTAGCATAAATAGTCTAGTGTTTTTTGGAATTCTTACCTGTACTGGATGATAAGCTCACCTATGGCATTCAATAAATTGAGGAAGGAATAAATACTTGCAAAATGATTTCTTGCTGACTACCTAAGTGTGAAAGCACCATAATGTTACTGTTGTGATTTTTTAAAGTCTTCAGCATCAGTCATTATGGAAGGGATTTTGTCCATAATCTGCTCCCAAACAAGTTTAGTACATTGGTTTTTGTGACTGTATGATTCAACCAAGCTTTCTAAACTCAAATATCCTTAAAAATTAACTTTATAACTGTAGTTCTATTAGTATTTTTGTCTTAGTTCTGTGTTTTACTTAGATTTTCATCATCAGTAATTTTACCACAATGTCTACATTCCTGAAATAATTTATCTTATCTATTTTTTTTTCATGGATAACTAGACTTGCTGTAGTCTCTGATGTTCTTGCTTGCTACAGATATTCTTCAGCCTTTGTTCTGAAGGACATCTTGCCTAGATACCATGTATTTGGGTCACTCATTACTTCAAACAGAACTTGGTAGATATTGTTTTACTATCTGTAGAGAATTCTGATATCAGCCAAATCTTTCCTCTTATACATAGTCTGTTTAATGCTTAAGCATGTTATTTCTTTTATTAACATTGAAACTCAATGATTTAATCAGATTGTTCATTGATTTGAGTCTATCAATTTCTGTATCAATATATTTGGGGGAACATGTTGTGTTATCTTCTTCTATAGAGTCAGTTCTTTTTTCAGAGAAATATTTTTGTAAACCTTCATATGTATATTATGAATATGTATGCAATATATTATTATACACACACATAAACATATTTGGATCCCTGATTGGATTGTCTTTGCCAATGCACACACATATGCACACACCTCAAATTTATCTCTAATTGCTTTATTGTCTTTTTCTACTAGATTCCCTGCGATTACTTGATGTATTGTCCTTTTTTCAGTAATTCATCTGTTTTGTGAGTATTAATGCTTATTAGTTCTATAAAAGGTATTGTTTTGATCATTGGCTTGTTTTGTTATCTCACTTGTCATTTCAATGTGGTGTCTTAATTTTCTCATCTCTGGGATATTATTTCAGTTCAGTTGCTCAATCATGTCCAACTCTTTGTGACTCCATGGATTGCAGCATGCAGCACGCCAGGCTTCCCTGTCTATCACCAACTCCCAGAGCTTACTCAAACTCATGTCCATCGAGTCAGTGATGCCATTCAACTATCTCATCCTCTGTCATCCCCTTCTCCTCCTGCCTTCAATCTTTCCCAGCATCGGAGTCTTTTCTAATGAGTCAGTCCTTCACATCGGTGGCCAAAGTATTGGAGTTTTGGCATCAGTCCTTCCAATGAATTTCACTTAGGATTGACTTGTTTAATCTTCTTGCTGTCCAAGGGACTCTCAAGAGTCTTCTCCAACACCACAGTTCAAAAGCATCAGTTCTTCAGTGCTCAGCTTTCTTTAGGGTCCAACTCTCACATTCATACATGACTACTGGAAAAGCCATAGCTTTAACTAGACCAACCTTTGTCAATAAAGTAATGTCTCTGCTTTTTAATATGCTGTCTAGGTTTGTCATAGCTTTTCTTCCAAGGAGTGTGTTTTAATTTCATGGCTGCAGTCGCCATCTACAGTGATTTTTAGAGCCCAAGAAGATAAAGTCTGTCACTGTTTCCATTGTTTCCCCATCTGTTTGCCATGAAGTGATGGGATTGGATGCCATGATCTTAGTTTTCTGAATGTTGAGTTTTAAGCCAACTTTTTCACTCTCTTCTTTCACTTTCATCAAGAGGCTCTTTAGTTCCTCTTTGCTTTCTGCCATAAGGGTGGTGTCAGTCTGCATATCTAAGGTTATTGATATTTCTCCCAGCAATCTTGATTCCAGTTTGTTCTCTGGGACATTATTCCACTGAAATTGCATTTTTATTAAACTCTTTCATTGCTTGAAGTGCACATAAGGTATGGTATTTTCTTCCTTTCATTTGAGATGTCTGTTTTTTCACACTGGATTATTCATTCCTCTTTCCATGTCTTAAATTGGGTTCTTCACAGCTCCTGAGAGGGAAGATTCCTGGGTAAGTAATTTTTTAAAGTAGGAAGTACTGTCAGGGAAGGACAGTGAGAAGCCATGCATTGATGTGTCTTAGGCAAAGCCTTACAGAAGGTAGAATCAGCATATGTAGAGAGATTCTAGAATGTAAATTACAGCTCAAAGTTCCCTCAAACCAACTCAAGAACAGCTTTCATACTCTTTTCACCCATCAGCCATTGACTAATCCCAGACTGATTGAGGTAGAGGGAAAGAGATCAATACATTCTTGAGAGCTTCCATTTCTGCTGGAATATAGGCAAAGTAGAATCTAATAGCCTGAAGGGCAGACCTCTGTAAAAGAGCCTTTGATGAAGGTTTTTTATAAACAAATTCACCTCAGAAATTCACCTAGGAAGAGCAGGAAGACTGTCTGCTACACTTGCTATATTATTTTCATTTATTATTTTTAATGGGTTTGTGACCATGCAATTCCTTCTCATATTGCCTATTGGCCATTCTTACCATGTGTGAACTCTATTCAGATGTTTCATTTTAGATGAAATGTCCTTTACTTAATATTGTATTTGAATCCTATTGTTCTTTATCTCCCAATTATATTTTAAGAAATGCGGCAAAGAATATTGGGGTGGGTGGAAGGAAGAGCTTCACTGCTCACAGATATAACTTTGTGTGGATGGCATGGATTCTGCTGTTTCTTCAACAGTTGTATAAGAGGTCCTATATCTGGACTCAGCCCACCAACTTGGAGAATATATTGTATTCCTCTATGAGAATATGCTAGAAATTTTAGATCAGTTCTATAATTTGCTATGGAACCCTGAAAAATGTCACTGTTTTCTTGCCTTTGGTAAATTCTTGATGATTGTAAGTATGGACTCCTACTCTTAAAGAGCTTACAGTTTTTCCCTGGGGTTTTTCAGTCTACTTTTGTCCAGATGTGAAGTTTGTTCATGACTATACTCTGAATCTGTTTATCTACTGCCTTTCCTCAGAATGAAATTTGTAAGAACCCAAAGAAACCCACTATAATATTTTGTTTCTTTCTTTGGCTATCACTTTTCAAAGTTGATAATATAATAAGTTTTTATTATTTAATTAATATGGATGATGCTCTGGAATTTCTTTTGCTCGTTTATTTGTTCGTTTAAAGAGAGAGATTCTGTGATCTAGAGATTTATTCTTTCTATCACAAGTGAGATATTCACTGTCTTTTCAATCAGAAGTTTTCCTGTTTGTTTTGGTAAAGTAGAATAAAATCCTTCCTATGAAATTTCCTTCATATGTTTGCATCTTTACCTCTAGCTTATGGATGTTGAAAATCACCCAATGGTCTTCTTTACATCAGTCAGCTTTTAAACTGTATAATACTTGGAGTTGTAAAAAGATCTGATTTAGACAACAGTTTCTTAAAGAGTCCAGTCCCTAATCAGAGGAAGTAATTTTCAAACATCCCATAATTATAATGAAACTTAATTTTGGTCATAGACTTTCTGTGGTTTTTTCCCCAAGAAGGCAAAAGAGAATAGTAATTAGTCCTTTACACTCTCGCTCTGAATATTTTATAATGATTGTATTAGAATGCCAGCCTCAGCTCTGCCTTGGTTCAAATATCATTTAAATTGAATGAGTGTTGCATTTATGGTGTCTACTATCATCTCTCTAGATAATGTCTAGGCTGCTAAATATGCTATCTAGATTATTTGGGTAATAGCAGATAGAATGTGGAACTAGAAGTGGAGTATGAAATATTTTCACTGTGGCAAAGGATCACAGTCTACATAATCATCTTTAAACAGTTACTCTTTGAATTGGATGGGAAATTCTGCATTGCCTATTCCTACAGTGTTAGCAGGCATCATGTGGTTAGCAATGGTTCCCAAGATGATATATCCGAGTTAATATCTGTCCTCACTACAGTATTCCTCTGATGTCTACTGTCACTCTAAGAGGAGGCCTAATCATGGTAACAATTCGAAGAAGATCTTGTTCTTTTGAACTGCTGTGAAAGCAAGGCAGCTAACTAAAATTTGTGGCTGTTTGAGATCTGAAAGAGGAAAGAAAATACTAGATTTTACCTGTATCATTTGATTGCAGTACTCATGAAACAATTTTGCAAGGTAATTCTTTTGTTCCTACGTACTGCTACTTAGCCTCCATTCTAAAGAAACATAAGGGCTGGGAGATACTAGATCACCTCAAAGGAAAACCAGATAAAGAGTCTTTAAAGATTTAATATTTTCTCTAACAAAATATATTAAAAAATACTTGGTGGAGTATATCTTTCTCACTGAGGTCAAATTCTGTTTAGATCATTAGTAGCTGAATAGTTTTTGGATATGTGTTGGTATTTTCTGTTTGTTTCTAGTGGACAGATGTGAATGATTCGTTTCTGTCAGCTTACCTGTTCTCAGAAAACTAGATTTGTCATTCTGCTGTTGGGGTCATCGAGTCACTCAGTCATCAGCTGCTGCTTGCCTATCTGCTTTGACAGGGAAGGAAATTGAGGGTGTTAGTAGAGGTTATTTTGGGTCACTCAGTGGTTGTATCAAAAAGAAACCACAAAAAGTGCTTTAGCAGATTTGAATTTAGAAGAAGATAACACCAAGGAGAAAAACAGTAAATTTTTTGCATCAAGCACTTTTTTACAAAAAGGATTGCATTGTATTATTTCATCTGTATTTGTATAAATACATATTTTTTCTTGCCTTTCCCATTATTCATAGCATGAAATATGAAGTAATCAAATGATCAAATGGGCATTTATAGTTTTCCAAACTATATGACTGTGCTCTTAGTTATCAGGATGAATGTGTATATATGTGTGCATATATGTGTATTTATGCTGAGCCATACAAAATTACCTCTGTTGCAGATCAAGAAGAGTCAAATATTGGCAATTCTATGTGGTTTAATCCAAAATACTGTAGGTGATTAAGACATTCACAGCTTTGGATATTATTCATGAGTACTCCAAAAAATGTTTGCTTTTAGTGATCTTTAAAATCTTATTAAGGCAAAATTTAAATGGCACTCGATACAGGGCACAATGAGAAAGTCCTCAACTAATGAATTGTATAGTCACCAGTGTTAATTATCTTTCATGAAAAATTGTTTTAAGTGATAAGATGCCATATCATCCAGCTCTTGCTTGAGATGTATAGAAAAGGGTGATGTAAGTGATGGTTCTCAGTTGAACAGTAGATTTAGTTGGTAAAGAATAAAGCGTCAGAATCTATGATAGTTCAGTATATGATATGAATAATTCGCTCTATATGCTCTCTCTGTGGAACTAAGAAGATTTCACTTTTAAAATTGTTTCTACCAATGCTACAAGTGCAAAAATGTCCATCAAGAGAGAGAGAAAAATTATTGAATGCTTAAAAAATGGCTTAGTTTTGCTATGTTTGTTTTGCTATTCAGCAGATTCACTCCTCTTTCATATAACAGTGTGATTGACCCTTGAACAAAAAGATTTTGAACTCCACCGATCCACTTATATATTGATTTTTTTCAGTAGTAAATACTATACTGCTACACCGTAGTTGGATGCAGAACCACCAGTATGGAGGATCCATATATATGGAAGGCCAACTACGAGCGATGCATAAAAGTTTGACTGTGCTGAGGGTCAGTGCCCCTAACCCTCACATATGTTCAAGGGTCAATTGTATTCTGAATTTCCTCTAAAATTTATCTTTTCTTTAGCTCTGCCATCTTCTCAACCATATGATTTACATGCAATTGATTCTACATCTAGCTTCAGATGGGTCTGGATTAACCTAAACCAATCAGTGTACAGCATTCACTTAATAAATGAGTCTTGTGTAGGCACATGATGTGATCCAGTCCAGTCATAACAAACCTCAGGAGGTTTCTTGAGAATGTTGAGTCAATGATTTTCTCTTCTCCACATGG
Organism: Odocoileus virginianus; assembly: GCF_023699985.2. NCBI lineage: Eukaryota > Metazoa > Chordata > Mammalia > Artiodactyla > Cervidae > Odocoileus > Odocoileus virginianus. Next base: position 4,116,194 of record NW_027224264.1, on the reverse strand, counting down.
TTTATTGGGCTTTCCTGGTGGCTCAACTGGTAAAGAATCTGCCTGCAATGTGGGAGACCTGGGTTCAATTCCTGGGTTGGGAAGATCCCCTGGAGAAAGGAAAGGCTACCCACTCCAGTATCCTGGCCTGGAGAATTCCATGGACTGTGTAAGTCCATGGGGTTGCAAAGAGTTGGACATGACTGAGCGACTTTCATTTTCACTTTCACTTTCCCGGGGTTTATTACTCTGGAATTACTGTAGCTGTTTTGATACTATGAGGAGAGATAGCCTGAGGCCAAAGTTTGAAGGCTGAGAAAGATAGAAAGAGATGTGAATGACAGAGCTGGAACTCAGATAATGTCTTGAATTTCTGGATCAACTTATGTCTGAAGTCAGGCATACTTTTGATATTTCTGTTCTCTGAGTCAATTAATATCCTATTTTGTTGAGACACTTCTGTTCAGGTTTATTTCTCACTAAAAATATAAGTATCCTAACCATATACATGGTTAATTTGAGATTTGAGTATATGCATAAGAAACATGTGATTCTCAATAAAAATATGATTTGAAAGAAAGTGAGGGAATTATTCAAATGTGTTTATGATGCTACTGTTAAAGGAAACACTAAAGTGTCTGCTTGAACAGATCTGCAACAGGAGTAAAATTTGGATAAATAATTAAAATGTGTGTTCCATTAAACATTTCCCCTGAGTATAAAAGTACACACTCATATGAAAAATTAAAGTAGGCAAGTTTAAGGCAGAAAACAGCAGTCACCTATAATTCCACCACTCAGAGGAAGATATTATCATTATTTTAGCATATTTGTTTTTACCCTTCTTTCTATCCTTTTTTATGTAGTAGAGATCATCTTGTATATACAATTTTTATCCTGCTTGTTTTCATTCAACACCACATAATAAGCATTTTCCCACATCATTAACAACTTTCCATAAAAAACATGTTTTTCTTTAAAGAAAATTACACTTATTGGGGGATGTAATACAAATATATACGAAACAATGAGTAGTCTATTAAAAAAAAGTGTGTAATGCAATCACTTACGAACTATGACTATGCTGAAATTAATATAATTGCATTATTTAAATTATCACTTAAAATACCAATTTACAATAGAATTTTCTGATTTTAAAAAGCTTAGAAAATCAGAGAATTTGTCAGACAGAGTGAAGGTGGAATTTATAGTGGAAGGTGACTCAGATGGTAAAGAATCTGCCTACAATTCAGGAGACACAGGTTTGATCTCTGAGTCAGGAAGACATACCCTCCCTCCCTTCCTCCCTCCCTCCCCGCTGCCCCCCCCCCCCCCCCACAGAGAAGGGAATGGCAACTCACTCCAGTATTCTTGCCTGGAGAATCCCATGGACAGAGGAGCCTGGCGGGCTACAGTCCATGGGGTCACAAAGAGTCGGACACAACTGAGCAACTAACACACATAGAACTGATAATTCAGGCTTCCCTGGTGGCTCAGATGGTAAAGAATCTGCCTGCAATGCAGAAGACCCAGGTTTGATCCCTGGGTTGGGAAGATTCCCTGGAGAAGGAAATGGCTACCCACTCCAGTATTCTTGCCTGGGAAGTCTCATGGACAGAGGAGCCTGGCGGGTTACAGTCCATGGGGTCGCAAAGAGCTACTAACACTTTCAATTTCAGAATATAATTTAGGAGCAAGGAACAGATTAGACAATCTAGACCAAGAGAATTGCATTTCATATGTGTTCTGATTCAGTTGAGGCATGATCTATGTATAAAGAACAAAGGCTAGGATGAAGATTTAGTAAGGGTGGTCAGAAATAAATGTAGATGTATGAAGTGTTTTGATTTTGGGGGATCTTGTAAATCAGAAAAAAAAGGTTTCTATTTCCATAGAGCAATGAGGTGTATGTAAACATCTGCCTTAATCTAGGACTTACTGGTGTAAGAGGCACAAAGAGGACTATGTCATCTTATGTAACATGTTTTAACAAAGAATTGTGAACAAAGAAGAAACCAGATGATATGAGTCAGAGCCTTCCAAAAAGATACAGTGCAAAACATGATGTTGCTTTTGCTAGGGGATTTGAGATCAAACACTCTGGCTTAATTATGGCACAGAATTATATAGTATTCATAAGCTGACACTTTTTTTCTTCCTATAAACCTACACTATAGATATCATTGTTGTTATCTGTTTTTAAAGAAAAAGCATTTGTTTATGTGGCTGTGGCAATACATAGGATCTTTAGTTGTGGCATGCACACACTTAGTTGAGGCATATGGGATCTAATTCCTTGGTTGGGGATCAAACCCAATTCCCTTACATTGGGAGCATGGAGTTTTAGCCACTGGACCACCAGAGAAGTCTGCACTGTTTTAATCTTTATTTTATAAAATGAGAAATTAAGACTAAGAGAAACTGCTAGTAATTCAGTTCAAAGTAGCTTAAAGCAGTTTAATATGGATATGGTTATGAAGGTGAATATATTTCAAGTTCAGTTGCTCAGTCGTGTCTGACTATTTGTGACCCCAGACTGCAGCACACCAGGCCTCCCTGTCCATCACCAACTCCTGGAGCTTACTCAAACTCATGTCTATCAAGTCAGTGATGCCATCCAACTGTCTCATTCTCTGTCATCCCCTTCTCTTCCTGCCTTCAATCTTTCCCAGCATCAGGGTCTTTTCCAATGAGTCAGTTCTTTGCATCAGGTGGCCAAAGTATTGGAGCTTCAACTTCAGCATCAGTCCTTCCAGTGAATATTCAAGATTGATTTCCTTTAGGATGGACTGGTCAGATCTCCTTGCAGTCCAAGGGACTCTCAAGAGTCTTCTCCAACACCACAGTTCAAAAGCATCAATTCTTCAGTACTCAGCTTTCTTTATGGTGCTGACTCTCACATCCATACATGACTACTGAAAAAAACCATAGCTTTGACTAGACGGACCTTTGTTGGCAAAGTAATGTCTCTGCTTTTTAATATGCTGTCTAGGTTGGTCATAGCTTTTTTTTCCACGAGCAAGTGCCTTTTAATTTCATAGCTTCAGTCACCATCTGCAGTGATTGTGGACCCCAAGAACATAAAGTTTGTCACTCTTTCCATGAAGTGATGGGACCATATGCCATGATCTTAGTTTTCTGAATGTTGAGTTTTAAGCCAACTTTTTCACTCTCCTCTTTTACTTCCATCAAGAGACTCTTTAGTTCTTCTTCGCTTTCTGCCATAAGGGTGGTGTCATCTGCATATCTGAGGTTATTGATATTTCTCCCGGCAATCTTGATTCCAGCTTGTGCTTCATCCAGCCTGGCATTTCACATGATGTACTCTGCATATAAGTTAAATAAGCAGGGTGACAATATACAACCTTGACATACTCCTTTTCCAGTTTGGAACCAGTCCATTGTTCTATGTCCAGTTCTAACTGTTGCTTCTTGACTTACAAGATATCAGGTTCCAAATATATTTGGAACCCAATTACTAACCTTTGCAACCAAATAGTTCATATTGTTTGGATTCCAAACAGGTCTTTTTCTGGCTAGTCTTATGTTCTTACCACACTTTACTGCATTGCTAGTGTTAATGTTAGGCTCCTGGGTCTTTATCCATGGTAGCCAAGGCTTGAGTCTTTTTATATCATTGCTTCCATGTTTGTGAATCATAAATATTCATTCATTGAGCAATGGTCATATAGTCCACATATTTATTCTAAGGATTTGTATATGATAGTACAATTTAGCCTTTGTACCTGTCCTATGAGCCTTTGACTATGAGCCTAAGACTGTGTTCTGTGTGTTTTTTGTACATGAAACACAATTCAACTTAGTATATAATCCCTAGTTCACAATATTTCCCCTTAAAAATCACATTGATTTTGCTTCATTCATTGCCTTTTGGAAAATGCTGTGTGTCTGAGGTGTTTGATGATAGATTAAATTTTGTAGCTTTTGAGATAACCTGTTTATTTTGCTCTATGGATATTTGTAAGAGAAAAAGTTATTCTAATAATAAAAATTTGTTTTTTTCAGGATATGTCTAAGCACAGGTCTCTTTTCATTATCTATTTAAAAAATCCAGATGAAGTTCTTCGATCATGTTCTTGCTTCTGATATCTTCCTCAGTAACCTTTATATTCTTGACTTGGATGTCTATTTTCTGTATTTATCAGTTTTGCCATGTTTTCATATTTGCCTGTAACATTTTACTGATCATATGTTTTCTGGTGATTTGTCTCTGGATATAGACAGCAAGATAATAATGGTGTGACGATGGAGAAATAAAGTTCTCTGGTTGCTTCCATAAGATGTATATATGAACTAGGTCATCAGCCCTCGCTTTGCTGAATTGTGGGACAGAATGTGAGGGAAAGATGAAATGTGTTTGCTCCTTAATTTCAAGTGAGAGGTTTATTTCCAGTGGGATGGGATAGATTGGCTTTTATTTTCATTTCCTGTGCTGTTCAAGAATCCTGCATGACTGTATATGCTGATCTTCCTCATCACTTTTGATTCAGATTTGCAGTTCAGTTTAGTTATTAGTTAATACTATCAAATAGTAGAATTTATTTTAGTAGCCATATTTACTTGCATAGCTTTATAAATGATCGTTGCCATGTCATCGTGGAATCATGAAGTGTCTAACATTTTAATTTTCTATATTTTAAAAGGAAAATTATATAATGTAAGTTCACAAATTTTAAATATATGAGAGTCTGTACATACATGTGTGTGTGTGTGTGTATATATATGTGTGTGTGTGTATATATATATATGTATGTATATAAAATCTGAGGTCTATCAGGGCTTTCCTATCCACTATACGTGTGTCCATTTAAATCTGTGTATTTAACATACTTATGTGCAATATTAGTACTTACTGAATGATGCTTGTATGCTCTGTAAAGTTTTTTTAAAATTTATTTTAATTGAAGGATAATTGCTTACAATATTGTGTTGGTTTCTGCCATATACCAACTGCACTGTAAATTTTATAAGTACTTTACAAAGATCAAGTCACTTAATCCTCATTAAAACTCCATGAGAAAGATGCCATAATTGTCCCCACTTTACAGATAAGAAAATCAAGTCACATGGATGTTAAATGATTTGTCTAAGGTCACACCACAAGGATGTGTTATAACCTGGATAGAAACCCAGACAATCTGGTTCCAGAGCCCTTGTAGCCCTATGTAATTCAATCTCCTCATGTGTATATAATATACATTTATCATCTATCTACATATTGATTGAGTGATTTATTGGTGTGTGTACTTGTGTGTGTGTGTATGCAGAGTGAATATGAATTGAATATCAAAGACAGCCTCCATTTCAGGATCATATCAAGTTTAATAGATTAGATCCAAGTGTTTCCAGTTGCTGAAACCACTGCTCACCAAACGTCTGTTTTCCTGTAATCTCGTATCTATGCTTTTGGATTTAACTTCTGACTCATTGCTGCTTGTTCTTCCACTGGTCCCAAGCATGAAGACACATTTGGATCTTGAAGTGAGAATGTGTTTGAATTTCTGACTAATGGCACTTGGGTTGCCCTTGTCTTTCCTATATGGATTGATTTCCAAATTGTGGACCTACTTCATATTTTATATTCATCCTGAAAATCATTATATGCCAGATTGTAGAAGAAACACTTGCCTTATTCTTGTGTGTAGTTGCCATTCCCTCATCTGATCTAGTGGGTCAGCTGACACTGTCCTCTGCTTCAATTTCTTAAGCCTGAATAATAACACTGACCAGGGATGTTTGCTGTGGGGATTAAATGTAAGAATGTATATAGAACATGTAACATGGTAACTGGCATGCTGTGTGCATGCATGCTGTCACTTTAATCGTGCCTGACTCTGTGACCCTATGGACTGTAGCCCGCCATGCTCCTTCTGTTCATGGGATTCTCCAGGCAAGAATATTGGAATGGGCTGCCATGCCCTCCTCCAGGGGATCTTCCCGACCCAAGGATTTAGCCTGTGTCTCACCTTTCCTGCGTTGGCAGGCAGGTTCTTTACCACTAGTGCCGCCTGGGAAGCCCAACTGGCACCTAAGAAGGACTAAATAATGAAAATATTTGGACAGTAACTGTTAAGGGTTGACATTTATCCCTCTAAAAGATGCTGAAGCTCTAACTCTCAGAATCTGTAGATGCAGCCTTAGAAATAGGATCTTTTCAGATGATCAAGTTAAGATGACATCATTAGAGTGATCTTAATCCAATGTAGGTGTGTTTATATATATGAAAATTTGTGTGTTTATATATATGTGTGTTATATATATATATATATATATATATATATATATATATATATATATATGAAAATTTGGATACAGAAACGGATTTGCACACAGGGAGAATGCCACTGTGACCAAAAAGAAACATTGAGATAATGTGTCAACAATCCTAGAAACACCAAATATTGCTATCAATCCACCAGAAGCTGAGAGGAAGGTATGGAACAGATACTTCTTTCCATCTCTTAGAAGGAAAGATCTTGGCTGACCCTTTGATCTCAGAGTTCAAGCCTCCAGAACTGGAAGATTAAAAATTTCTGTTGTTTAAATCACCCTGTTTGTGATATTCTGTCATGGCAGCTCAGCAAATTAATAGTTACTTAAACTTCTCATGTTCATGTTTGGCTCTAACATATACACATAAAGAGAGAGGCTCAAGATCACTGCAAAGATCTATGACTAAAACTCAATGGAATACATCATAAATCATGATGATGAAACTTGAGTGGTTTCACATGTTCCTTATCTGTGGAAATAAGTAGATGAAAAGACTTACTCAGGCCTATTTCACTCTGCCACTTTTGTGAAAAGAAAGTTTGAGTAATTGGAAAAGAATTGAAACAGGACAGTTCCCCAATCTGAAGTCACTTTTCCAGACACTGTCCACTGGATGGTACCACCAAAGGGCCACTTTGTCGGTCAGGTCTGCAAGAGGGGTTGGGATGCTTACATGAGAAAAATGCCCTCAACTACTTTAGTGTCTGTCAAACTGGTTCATGCTTTCAAACTGGTTCATGCTTTCTTCTCATTTTTTCCTTTTCTTGCTTCTTCACCTCATGAGTAGGAAGGAAACCTTCATCAACTCATTCAGGATGTGTGATCCAGCTATACACAAAGGGCTGAACTATTGGATAGATCTGCCTTTCCTAGAATGTAGGATCAGGGAATCTCACTTTAGGTCACTGAATGACATATTTTGGGTTTGATTTTCTGATAGTTTCTGCATTTTCCAACCCATGTCCTTTTTTAAAGATATTTATTGAATTTAATATTGCTTCTGCTTTATGTTTTGTTTTCTTGGCTGCAAGGCATGTGGGATCCCAGCTCCAAAATGAGGGATCGAATATGCACCCTCTGCATTGAAAGGCAATGTTTTAACCACTGGACCACCAGGAAAGTCCCCAACCCATGTTGTTGACCTTTGATTTGACTTGAATTTGACCATTGACTCAACCTCTCTATGAACTCTGGCTTTGGTCCTTGACTACACCCTTTGCAAGGATTATACTGAATGTCAGTCTTATCCTTTACAATGTCTCCAGTGCAGTTATTTTAAACTTGACAATGAGTTTCCTATATGAGAACCTCCCATAGACACCCACTGTGTAAATGCTAAAGCCTAAACACCTTCAAATAATAGTATACAAGAGTCTTCACAATCTAGACTCTGCCTGTCTTTCTAGTTGTGGATCTTGTCTTGAATTCTAAAATGTGCTTTCTCCCTAGAAGGGCAAATAATGGGTAACACTTGAGCTTCCTCAGAGTTAACCACCCAATACATGTTGGTTGAATTCATTAAAATGTAAAAGGTATTGGGCTGTGGCATGAGGTGGGAGGAGTGCTGGGCTCCAGGCATTGCCTTGTGTCTAAGTAGGACATGCCAGTAGGACATCAGAAGCACTTTGAGTGCTATGGCATGGTGGCCGGGTGCTAACAAGAGGGATGCAGGGAATCTGCAGAGAAGCGTTGTTTATTTTGCATCTCTGCATTGCTAAGAAAGCTTCTCTAGTACCTGTGAAATGCTGTCCGTGTCTGAGATGGAGATTGACTAGGACACACTGTTTTTGAAGATCTATTATTTGAATCCTGCCATGTCAGTGAATAAATGGACATTTGGCTAATCTATACGCACCTTCCTTTGGCACATCCAGACCTGAAACATTATAGTGTCTTGCTAAGGTCTCAAACAATAGGATTTGTGCATCTGCAAAGTTGGAATCAAAGACTAATCCATACTTGGTTATCCTGAGTGAACTAAAACACAGTAATTCATTTTCATTATAGATCGGGCATGCTGAGGAGAGGAACTGATCCATTACTGAAATCTGCTGTGTGTTCTCCATTAAGTTTGCTGAAGCAAGGGTCAGTCTGACACCTCCCCCCCTCACAGGGGGAGGGGGCTCATCCCCAGAAGTGTGAAGTTGGCTGGGGTTATTTTACACTGTATTTCTGGCACCTGGAAGTGCACTTCAGCTCAATGGCTTGTCTCAAAACCTTCTGTGGTCATGGGAAATGCATGGGACGATGACTGAAGAAGCTGCATAAAAGCTGAACAGATGTGGAAATCTCATCTTTGTAGAAGAGAGCCACCAAGATTTAAGTCCATGTTTGGTCTTCCTTGTAGAATGGATCTCTGGGAGCTAAAACAGGTTCCACCGTGTTAAAAAAAAAAAAAAGTGGTTGTTCTCTGCTATTTTCCTTGTTCTTAAATGTTTGGAAAGTTATTTTAGCAAAGTTAATGCAAGTTAATGCAAAAGTTTAGCCTCCATTTATTTTCAGGAAGCAATCCTCTGTTAAGACTTCTTAACTCAAGAATTTTTTATTTTAGTCTGTCTACTCAACCCTCATGAACTCACATTATGCTGCAACTTTGCACACATTACTCTTTTGCCTTGCCATTGTTCTTCCTCTTTTCAAAAAATAAGTTTATTTTATTTTTGACTGTGCTGAGTCTTTGTTGCTGTGTGAGCTTTTTCTTTAGTTGCGGAGAGCAGGAGATACTCTAGAGTTGCAGTACACAGGCTTCTCATTGTGGTGGCTTCCCTTGTTGACCAACATAGACTCCAGGCTGTGGGCTTCAGTAGTTACAGTTTATGGGCTTAGTTCTACACGCCCTGTGGCATGTAGAATCCGGATCAAACCCATAACCCCTGCATTTTCACATGGATTGTTTACCACTGAGGCACCAGGGATGCCCACCATTGTTCTTCTGCTGAGTGGGCATGTCTATGATTGCATATGTGTGATATGCCCACATATGTATGTCTTTGATCTCCATTTAAAGTGCAAGCTTCTAACATGCAGAGCATTTGGCTGTTTTCCTTTCTTTTGAAGTCCCCCTGGGCTTTTGGTCTTTATAACATGAAGCTTTGTATGTAACTCCCTTTTCCCACCAGACTGTGTTAGAAAGTTAAAGCAGAAAAAATTCTTGAAATTAATCACAGAAGAAACTGGAATGAAAGAAAGAGGGCAATAATAAGTCCTGAGTTTTCATTCTGGTTGTACCACCTTCTTTCAAAATGACTACATGGAAGTCTGTTTCTGTCTCTGCATCTCAAATTCCTAGGAAGAAAGTCAGAGGATTAGGCCGCACAATCTCTAAGGCCCCTTCTGGCTCAATCTTCTTGCATCTGTCATGGATATATTTTGTTACAGGCTTTATGGAATTGAGCATAAACAAATCTGATATAATCAATATCAGATTTTTACCTTTGAATAACTTAGTTCAGCTACTACTATATTTAAAACATAATTCTGGACCCCTTACATGCATTATCACATTTAATCCTCAAAACAAATATATGAGTCTAACACTATTCTTTTCTCCATTTTCACAAGGAGTTTGTTTGCTTGCCCACTGTTACACGGCTAGAAAATTCTAGAGATGGAACACAAATCCATGTCTATCTGATTCCAAAGCCCATGTTTTTAACACCTGTATTATACCACCTAGTGTACTAAACTTCACCTGGTTGAGAATATGAGATAGACTCAGAAATACAAACATGCATACACTTACATGTATATCTTAATAGATTAAAAAAAATAGCAAGAGGGCAAGGGTGAACTGGATGAACTATGTTTATCTGTGAGTGAACTTTAACCAATTTGCCCATTGTTGACCTGTGATCTAGGTTGGCACAGCTCTGAAATTAGTGAAAGTGTTAGCCGCTCAGTCATGTCCAACTCTGTGTGACCCCATGGACTGTAGCCCGCCAGACTCCTCTGTCCATGGAATTCTCCAGACAAGAATACTGGAGTGGGTTGCCATTCCCTTCTCCAGGGGATTTTCCTGGTTCAGGGATGGAACCAGCATCTGATTCTTTACCATCTGAGCCACCAGGGAAATTCCAGTCTGAAATTAAAGTTGTCCCTAAATTTGAAAGTAACAGGAAAAGGACACTGAGCAGCAGCATGAAAAATAAAGAGATTCAACCAAGGGCACAAGGGCAGCACTGCTGGAAACTCTGCATCTGTCTAAGAAAAATAGATAGAAGTAGCAGGCAGAAGCATGAGGAAAGTCAGAAGAGGAGAAAAGGGACAATGGAAAGGAATCTAGCACAATTTCCTCCTGATCCCTGCCTGGATTAACTCTGTGTGTTCCTTCTTTACTTGTGTTTTCAAGTCATAAGCTCCAATTTCTTCTGCTCTAACCTAAATAAAATTTTCAGATCTTCTTAATCAGCTAGTGATGAGACACAAATAGTACATGAACCATGAAAAGTTATAATTTTTCATGTATCTAAGGGACTAAAATGGAAATAGTTTATAAAGGAGAAAAGCCTGACTGTTTCTAATTTAAAATTGTCCTTTGAGGTTGGGGGAGGAATTGTCAAACAATTGGTCAAAGTGAGGGCCCATCCTTAGTACCAATGACATATACTACCATAAACTCACTCTCTCACCCTCCTCAACTCCTTATTGGTACAATAGACTTTTTATTAGGCTATTCATGTTTTTTCTTGAGAGAGAGAGAGAGAGAATCCCATTAGCCCGTATGGTTTGGGAAGCAAAAGAGGCTGGGGGCCTGGGACATGGTACGTAAGGAAGGAAATTGCATGGTTCACTTGAACTATGCTTTCAGGCAAGCATTTAGTGAAGTTGAATTGTACTTAGTTGAAGGAGCTCCTAGTGAAAAGCAATGACCTAGGTAAGATCTAATATTCTGTCTTTGCTCTGGGTACTGTGAGGGAGGTGCTTAGGGACATGGTAAGTGGATTTGGAAGGCATTCTCTTAGTAGATTAGAATGAGAATGGGATCAAAATCTGTTCTGTGTAGACATCTCTACCAGGAGGCTGTTTTTCTGGCCAGTTGGAGTGCAGCCATTGTATGAAACTTAGCCATTAAGTCCTCACTTCATATGGCTTCAGGTCTTCAGTGTCCTATATTATTTGGCAACTCTCTCAACGAAGCACAGAACATTTTCTGAGGTCATTCGTCTCACTTGGAAGGGTCAGTTGAACTGAGCTGTTAAGAGGATAGAGTAAGGCAGGCAGAAGCTTTCACAAAAGAAAAGAAAGAGCATGTCAATGTATGGCAAAAACCACTACAATATTGTAAAGTAATTAGCCTCCAACTAATAAAAATAAATGAAGGAAAAAAAAAAAAAAGAAAGAGCAGAGAACCTTAGCAAATGCTCCGTGGTTCCTCACAGTGCAGGCCAGAAAGAGGGCAGGAATCATTCTGAAAAATTAATGGCATCCAAATGAAGAGTCTTTTTGAGAACCCCAAAGTGAGGGATAGAAAATTATTTGCAGTAGATAGAAGTCTTATTTATTATCTTCCACACCTTCTCTTGTGAATAATGTTACCTCTCAACGGCTTCCATGTGTGTTGTTCACTTTATGGATTAGCTGCTGCCAATTTAGAATGCCCCAAATCCAACATTTTGAGTCTCTTAACCCCATGATTCTCATTAACAAATGTACTAATTTTATTAATAATCCAAACAAAATCTCAGAAGGTAAAGCTGTAGCAAAGAAAACGAATGTCTGTACAAGCATCATACATCCCAAAGCCAGATATAAATGAGTTTATTAATTTACTCTTTTAGAATTTTTGTGATTCTCCTCCAATGCCATTAAAAATCAAGGGTTGTTTGGCATGCAAGATGAGCATACTAAGATGAAGAAGAAAGTATTGTACTGCATTGCAAATAGTGAAGCTTTGACTAATGTGATGCTTTTTGATGCAAACAAGGTATGCTGTCAGATTAACCCTGAAGAGCACTGAAGGACTCCCAATCATTACAACTGTATACTAGGAGGCTCTTTATTTTCCCTCTTGGACACACAATAAAATAAGGCTTTCTAGGTATCTTTAGGGGGAAAAATGTAGTTTTGACCTTGTGGTCCTGTGAGAGACTTGAGAAACATGTTCGGGAAAGCGCAGTTTTATATTATATTCAAGTTATGAAAGTGATTGTACAGCAGTGAGCCTCTGGGTGCCACCTAGTTGAAGCAAAAGGCCAGAATTTTATCTGAATTTTGTTACTTCCACTGGAAGCTGGGGGAGACCGGCAGTGTTTCTTTCTCTGCTCCATTAGTGAAGCCTGCTCCTAGGATGACCCCAGGATCAGCTGTAGAACCCTGATATTCTAAAATAATCTCTTTCCAGGAAATCCCAGAAGAAACAGAGAATATCTTTCCAGTTCAGGCCAGAGTTAAACCCAGGGGTAACAGGCACCGCCGGCCAATGTGAAGTGGAATTCATATGTCCTGGCTTTTGCCCAGATTTAGAACTGGACTTAGGGGCAATATCAAATTATCCTGTGATATGCCTTTTTGGGGCCTCATGTTTCTTTCTTTCTTTCTATTTTTTTTTAGATCATTTCCTTGGTACTCACAAGAATTCAGAGAAAGAACAATGATCATCAACATTTTGGTTTTGCCTAACACTTTTCAACTCATTTTACTCTGTACTTCTTTCTTATTTCACATTTGTCAAGAACCTACCATGTGTGAGGTAACATGCTTTCACCTATATTGCCTGATTTAATCATCATGTCAGTTTTGTACTGTGGATCTGAATAACCTCATCTTACAGATGAATTTCTGACATTTGAACATCTGAATAACTTGCCTAAAGCTTGTAAATTGTGGAATCTGGATTTATATCTACATCTGCTTGATTCTAAAATCAGTGCCAGTTCCATCACATGCCATGCTGAATTCTGGGGCAGAAATGAGTCAAAAGAGCACAGAGAGACATAACTTAGCATATATATGATGTTTCTTTTCTCTGTCTTAACCTGCTCACCTCCTTTGCCCTGCCCTTTTCATGCATCAGCTTGTCAAGAGCTAGGTTCACTAATCTCTCCACCAGTGTTATTGTCCCTGATCCACTTCTCAGATGTGATATAGGAAGTGCTTAAGCCAATAATGGGAAATGTGAGAGCAAGGATGAAAGATTATCATCCCATTCCAGCACTGACCTATTGGCAGTAACTTCTTAGAACACTTTGGAGAAGATTTATGAAATGGGTGCTGTGATCAATTACTGAAGGCTATAATTGCCATGTGAGGAGAGAACTCATCTGCTATATATTTGCTACCCCTCTCTTCAGTAATCCCAAACTCCACTCCTGGTAAGAGGAGAATTAAGTGCATGTCTATGTCAGTAATATGTACTTATACCCTTTCACGGGCTTCCTCCTAGTTTTGACAAGTGGGTCCTCAGGTAGCTGTTGTTTGTTGTTGTTCAGTCACTCAGTCATGTCCAACTCTTTGCAATCCCATGGACTGCAGCACTCCAGGCTTCCCTGTCCTTCACTGTCTCCTGGAGTTTGCTCAAACTCATGTTCATTGAGTCAGTGATACCATCCAACCATCTCATCCTTTGCCCCCTCCTTCTCCCTTTGCCTTCACTCTTTCCCAGCATCCAGGTCTTTCCCAATAAGTCAGCTGTTGGCATCAGGTAGCAAAAATATTGGAACTTCGTCTTCAGCAATAGTCCTTCTAATGAATATTTAAGGTTGATTTCCTTTAGGATTGACTAGTTTGGTCTCCTTGCTGTTCAAGGGATTCTCAAGAGTCTTCTCCAGCACCACAGTTCACAGTTCGAAAACATTAGTTCCTTGGCACTCAGCTTTCTTTATGGTCCAGGTCTCACATTCCTACATTACAGGAAAAACCGTAGCTTTGACTATACAGATCTTTGTTGGCAAAGTGATATCTCTTCTTTTTAGTATGCTGTCTAGGTTTGTCATAGCTTTTCTTCCAAGGAGCAATCATCTTTTAATTTTGTGATGTAGTCATCATCCACAGTGATTTTGGAATCCAAGAAAATAAAATCTGCACTGTTTCCACTTTTTCCTCTTCTATTTGCCATGAAGTAGTGGGACTGGATGCCATGATCTTGGTTTTTTGAATGTTGAGTTTTAAACCAACTTTTTACTCTCCTCTTTCACCCTCATCAAGAGGCTCTTGGTAGTCTGTCTAAAAGTTAAACAGGGTGACAATTTATAGCAAACTCCTTTCCCAACTTTGAATCAGTTCATCGTTCCATGTTCAGTTCTAACTTTTGCTTCTTAACCTGCATACAGGTTTCTCAGGAGGCAGGTAAGGTGGTCTGGTGTTCCCATCTCTTTAAGAATTTTTCACAGTTTGTTGTGATCCACACAGTCAAAGGCTTTAGCACAGTCAATGAAGCAGAAGTAGATGTTTTTTCTGGAGCTTCCTTAATTTTTCTCTGCTCCAACAAATATTGACAATTTGCTCTCTGGTTCCTCTGACTTTTCTAAATACAGCTTGTACATCTGGAAGTTCTTGGTTCACACACTGTTGAAGCCTAGCTTGAAGGATTTTGAGCATTACCTTGCTAGCATGTGAAATGAGTGCAATTGTGAGGTACTTTGAACATTCTTTGGCATTGCCTTTCTTTGTGATTGAAATGAAAATGCAGTCCTATAACCATTGCTTAGTTTTCCAAATTTATTGGAATATTGAGTGCAGCACTTTCAAAGCATCATCTTTTAAGATTTTAAATGGTTCAACTGGGATCCCATCAGCTCCACTAGCTTTGTTTGTAGTAATGCTTCCCAAGGCCCACTTGACTTCACATTCTAAGATGTCTGACTTGACCACACTGTCATAGTTATCTGGGTCATTATGACCTTTCTTATGTATTTCTTCTGTGTATTCTTGCCTTGTAGTTCCTGCGTTTATTACGCTGCTTCTCTCATCACTTACCCTTACTACACACCCCTCTTCTCATATGACAATTTCTTTATTCAGTTTCCAAAGGCTGGTTTATCCTTGACTTAGTTTTCATGGCTTCCTGTTCCTTTACCCTAATGAGATTTGATTAAAACTTTGAACATGAAAACTGCCCATGTAGAAGCTGCAGCTCTAACCTATACCTGTTTGCTCACCATCAAGAGAGAAGACCACCTCCTGGAAATTTTGCTCTTTTTTGAATACCACATGCTAATAGTTCTCTTTTTCTGTATCATAATTACAAATCCCTTACATGTGAAGTAACAAGCCTTGATCCACAGTCTAGACTTTCACTGTCATCTTGGCCTCCTTCACATCCCTGTCTTATCCTAATGGGCAGGTACAGTACCAGATCCTATCCTTTGTGGATCCAATTCCTGTTGGATTTTGGTTTGTGAACATTTCTGCAACACAGGGATTTCAATCTCTGGTATGTCAGAATATACTGTTTAAATAACTAAGATTCACTAGCCATGTTTCACTTGGTCTATATAGTGTTGGCATAAAATTGGGCTCAACCTCTAATATCCTAATATAAGTGAGCAAGTGAAAGTCACTCAGCAGTGTCTGACTCTTTGTGACCCCATGGACTCCATGGAATTCTCCAAGCCAGAATACTGGAATGGGTAGCCTTTTCCTTCTCCAGGAGATCTTCCCAATCCAGGGATCAAACCCAGGTCTCCCACATTGCAGGCAGATTCTTTACCAGCTGAGCCACAAGGGAAGCCCAAGAATACTGGAGTGGGTAGCCTATCCCTTCTCCAGCAGATCTTCCTGACCCAGGAATTGAACTGGGGTCTCCTGCATTGCAGGCAGATTCTTTACCAACTGAGCTATCAGGGAAGCCCTTATGTCAGTGAGGGCATGCTAAAATCAGGTTCCAGACCTAATCCTGTGTATTTAAACAAAATAATAAAAAAAAATCAAAGTAATACATGTACATGATGTTGAAAAGTCTATTGAAATTAAAATATGTGTTTCCAAAATAGTAACCCTTCCTAGCTTCTCTTTTTTACTCTTTCAAATGGGGATTAGACCTATTGCACACGGCTGTTTAATCAAGGTCTTAGCATAGTATTTGGTCTATCTAAAAACTATTAGCAGGCATTTATCTATCTATCATCATCATAAATATTAAACTATGCACCCTAGCAAAGACTAGAGTATAAAACAATTTGTTGACATGTTTAGCTGAGATCCGTAAGAATTTAATTTTTCCTCAATAAATAGGAATTATAAACCTGAAAGCACTGAGAAATCCACTAGCATTATTTCTTTAACCAAGTGGAGAAAATAATTGATTAAACAAAGCTTTTCCACTTGCTCTTCTTTCCCTATGTGTCTTGAAGAACCCTATGGGCAAATATAAATTTGTCAAGTATAAGGGAAAGATTTGACTGCTGGAGAGTTTACCTAGCAAAGGATCATTCTGAATATAAAGTAAGAGAAACTTCCCTTTCACTTTCTGATTAATATTCTTCTTGCTGAATAGACACCAAATGCTTAGGAGACTGTGGAAGTTATCTGCTTTTGCAATTTGATCATGCTTCCAGATTATCAGGTGATAAATTTGTTATAAGGAATGATAAAAACTGTAATTCTTCCCACCCACATAAATACATAAAACCAATTTCCCTGTTCAGGTTCCTGAGAAATAAACATGTCAACATGGAAAGGCTATTTATCATGGCTGTCATAATTAGGTTCAATTGGGGAAGTCAGTTCCCTTTCACAAATGACAAACTTCAAGTTCCAACTCACCAGCACCATTTTGCAGGACACGTCTAATAACATCCACTCATTTATCACTATTCCCTAATGCCAGGAGCATCAGAGGCAGGGCAGGTGTTCCTCATTCCAGTTCACTAACCTAAAATTATTATCACTGTTTTATCAGTATGAAGATACTGCCTAGCTTCTGATAGAAGCACATTTTCAACAGAGAGGTTTTTTTTTTTTTTTTTTTTGCTCTTTTTTTTTTTTAAGTTTAGGAAGTATAGTTCATAAAAATTATTTCGGGGTAGTATTTTTTTCCCCTTGACTTTTGACTTTACAAGTGGGCACTCGGCTGCTAGCTTTAGCCAGGGTATACATATGTGTGAAGTAGACATTAGCAGACAAGGAGATCAAAGAAACCCTGACTGTCTCCCTTTCTACTTCCTGCCAGCCTAAAGAAAGGAAGAGAACAATGCCTGGCTGGAGCAATTGCCTGCCAAAACCAGTGGGCTAACAGGTTTTGTGCACTTTCTGGACTTACAGACTCAAGATAGAACTGAAAGTTCTGCTTCAAAAATCATAATGATCATGCTAAATATATCACCTCTTCAATTAGTGGAAAGAATCTGGGATTATGTGTGTGGTGGGAGAGGGTTTGATTGATAAAGGGACTCTGTTTAATGAAATCCTCTCAAAAACTGACAAATCCTATTTGATTCATTTCTCAGGATTGAAAATCTTGCTAAAATTATGTCTGTTTCCTTCATAATAAGTGTAGATAAGTGACCTTTGTGTATTAGACAAAAAAACTCAGGGAAAGAACAGTGGAGTTGGCATCCACCAGCCTGCCATGAACAAGCTTGGTGTCCTTAGGCTGGTGGCTCAAGTTTTCTGGACTGTGATTTCTTCTTTTGTAAAATAGGCATAAATACTATTACCTTTATGAGAAATCAAGAAAGACAATTGATATGTGGTAAGTAATGTAAGTTTCATATGAAAGAGAAAGCAGAGCTCAGAACCAGTGAGTGACATTCAGAAATGTTGAGTGACAGCCAGGTTTACACAGCTCATCCATATTAAAGTGAGACTGTGAATTGAGAGACTGTCAGCTCCCACACCAACATTCATTCTCCTATGATGCACTGATCACCTATTTGCCAAGGATTGGAATCCAGTCAAACAGCTTTAATAGTTAAAGTGAGCAAAAGGATGCCATGTCCTTTGTAATGCCTCCTTTTTATCACATCACTTAATTCATTGTATTGTACTTGCCTTTTGGCATGACTGTCTCATTAGACTATGGGTTCCTCAATGACAGGGACCATGTCTTATTGATATTTCTATCCCCAGAACATTGTCCAGTGTTCAGAGACACAGTCAGCATTCAGTAATGCCTGTTGTAGGAAAAGGAGTGCTTCCCAGGTGGCTCAGAGGTAAAGAATACACCTGCCAGTGCATGAGACATAAGAAGTGCAGTTTTAATCCCTGGGTTGGGAAGATCCAGAGGTGATTCAAAGAAGATTCAGAGGTGAAGGAGGGCATGACAACCCACTCTAATATACTTTTTAAAAAAATTAATTAATTTATTTTAATTGGAGACTAATTACTTTACAATATTGTAGTGGTTTTTTCCATATATTGACATGAATCAGCCATGGGGGTACATGTGTTCCCCATCCTGAAACCCACTCCCAGCTCCCTCCCCATCCCATCCTTCAGGGTCATTCCAGTGCACCAGGCCTAAGCACACTGTCTCATGCATCGAATCTAGACTGGGGATCTGTTTCACATATGATAATAATATACATGTTTCAATGCCATTCTCTCAAATCATCCCACCCTCGCCTTCTCCCACAGAGTCCAAAAGACTGTTCTTTACATCTGTGTCTCTTTTGCTGTCTTGCATATAGGGTCGTCATTACCATCTTTCTAAATTCCATATCTATGTGTTAGTATACTGTATTGGTGTTTTTCTTTCTGACATACTTCACTCCGTATAGTAGGCTCCAGTTTCATTCACCTCATTAGAATGGATTCAAATGCATTTTTAATGGCTGAGTAATATTCCATCAGTATATCTACCACAGCCTTCTTATCCATTGTCTGCTGATGGACAGCTAGTTTGTTTCCATGTCCTGGCTGTTGTAAATACTGCTGCGATGAACATTGGGGTACACCTGTCTCATTCAATTCTGGTTTCCTCAGTGTGTATGCCCAGCAATGGGATTGCTGGGTTGTATGGCAGTTATATTTCCAGTTTTTAAGGAATCTCCACACAGTTCTCCAGAGTGGCTGTACTAGTTTGCATTGCCACCAACAGTGTAAGAGGGTTCCCTTTTCTCTGCACCCCTCCAGCATTTATTGCTTGCAGACTTTTTGATAGCAGCCATTCTGACTGGTGTGAGATGGTACCTCATTGTGGTTTTGATTTGCATTTCTCTGACAATGAGTGATGTTGAGCATCTTTTCATGTGTTTGTTAGCCATCTGTATGTCTTCTTTGGAGAAATGTCTGTTTAGTTCTTTGGCCCATTTTTTGATTGGGTCATTTATTTTTCTGGAATTGAGCTGCAGGAGCTGCTTGTATATTTTTGAGATTAATTCTTTGTCAGTTGCTTCATTTGCTACTATTTTTTCCCATTCTGAAGGCTGTCTTTTCAACTTGCTTATAGTTTCCTTCGTTGTGCAAAAGCTTTTAAGTTTAATTAGGTATTATTTATTTTTCCTTTCATTTCCATTACTCTGGGAGGTGGGTCATAGAGGATCCTGCTATGATTTATGTCAGAAAGTGTTTTGCGTATGCTTTCCTCTTGGAGTTTTATAGTTTCTGGTCTTACATTTAGATCTTTAATCCATATTGAGTTTATGTTTGTGTATGGTGTTAGAAAGTATTCTAGTTTCATTCTTTTACAAGTGGTTGACCAGTTTTCCCAGCACCACTTGTTAAAGAAATTGTCTTTTCTCCATTGTATATTTTTGCCTCCTTTGTCAAAGATAAGGTGTCCATAGGTGCATGGATTTATCTCTGGGCTTTCTATTTTGTTCCATTGATCTATATTTCTGTCTTTGTTCCAGTACCATACTGTCTTGATGACTGTATCTTTGTAGTATAGCCTTAAGTCAGGCAGGTTGAGTCCTCCAGTTTCATTCTTCTTTCTCAAGATTGCTTTCACTATTCGAGGTTTCTTGTATTTCCATACAAATCGTGAAATTATTTGTTCTAGTTCTCTGAAAAATACCATTGGTAGCTTGATAGGGATTACATTGAATCTATAGATTACTTTGTGTAGTATACTCATTTTCAGTATATTGATTCTTCTGATCCATGAACATGGCATATTTCTCCATCTATTTGTGTCATCTTTGATTTCTTTCATCAGTGTTTTATAGTTTTCTATATATAGGTCTTTTGTTTCTTTAGGTAGATTTATTCCTAGGTATTTTATTCTTTTCATTGCAGTGATGAATGGAATTGTTTCCTTAATTTCTCTTTATGTTTTCTCATTGTTAGTATATAAGAATGCAAGGGATTTCTGTGTATTAATTTTATATCCTGCAACTTTACTATATTCATTGATTAGCTCTAGTAATTTTCTGGTGGTGTCTTTAGGGTTTTCTATGTAGAGGATCATGTCATCTGCAAACAGTGAGAGTTTTACTTCTTCTTTTCCAATCTGGATTCCTTTTATTTCTTTTTCTTCTCTGATTGCTGTGGCTAAAACTTCCAAAACTATGTTGAATAGTAGTGGTGAGAGTGGGCACCCTTGTCTTGTTCCTGACTTTAGAGGAAATGCTTTCAATTTTTTGCCATTGAGGATAATGTTTGCTGTGGGTTTATCATATATAGCTTTTATTATGTTGAGGTATGTTCCTTATATTCCTGCTTTCTGGAGACTTTTAATCATAAATGGATGTTGAATTTTGTCAAAGGCTTTCTCCTGCATCTATTGAGATAATCATATGGTTTTTACCTTTCAATTTGTTAATGTGGTGTATCACATTGATTGATTTGTGAATATTGAAGAATCCTTGCATCTCTGGGATAAAGCCCACTTGGTCATGATGTATGATCTTTTTAATATGCTGTTGGATTCTGTTTGCTAGAATTTTGTTAAAGACTTTTGCATCCATGTTCATCAATGATATTGGCCTGTAGTTTTCTTTTTGTGGCATCTTTGTCTGGTTTTGGTATTAGGATGATGGTGGCCTCATAGAATGAGTTTGGCAGTTTACCTTCCTCTGCAATTTTCTGGAAGAGTTTGAGTAGGATAGGTGTTAGCTCTTCTTCAAATTTTTGATAGAATTCAGCTGTGAAGCTGTCTGGTCCTGTGCTTTTGTTTGCTGGAAGATTTCTGATTACAGGTTTGATTTCTGTGCTTGTGATGGTTCTGTTAAGATTTTCTATTTCTTCCTGGTTCAGTTTTGGAAAGTTATACTTTTCTAAGAATTTGTCCGTTTCTTCCAAGTTCTCCGTTTTATTAGCATAGAGTTGCTGATAGTAGTCTCTTATGATCCTTTGTATTTCTGTGTTGTCTGTTGTGATTTCCCATTTTCATTTCTAATTTTGTTTATTTGATTTTCTCCCTTTGTTTTTTGATGAGTCTGGCTAATGGTTTGTCTATTTTATTTATCTTCTCAAAGAACCAGCTTTTAGCTTTGTTGATTTTTGCTATGGTCTCCTTTGTTTCTTTTTCATTTATTTCTGCCTAATTTTTATGATTTCTTTCCTTCTACTAACCCTGGGGTTCTTCATTTCTTCTTTTTCTAGTTGCTTTAGGTATAGAGTCAGGTTATTTATTGATTTTTCTCTTATTTTTTGACATAATCTTCTACAGTTATGAACCTTCCCCTTAGCACTGCTTTTACTGAATCTGTAGGCTTTGGGTTGTTTTGTTTTCATTTCCACTTATTTCTATGCATATTTTGATTTCTTCTGTGATTTGTTGGTTATTCAGAGCATGTTGTTTAA
Source organism: Odocoileus virginianus (assembly GCF_023699985.2). Taxonomy (NCBI): domain Eukaryota; kingdom Metazoa; phylum Chordata; class Mammalia; order Artiodactyla; family Cervidae; genus Odocoileus; species Odocoileus virginianus. Next base: position 4,094,297 of record NW_027224264.1, on the reverse strand, counting down.
CCTCCATATATATATATATTTTTTATGTATAGCAGCTTGGGTGTTTTTTATTTTTTTATTTTATTTTTTTCATTTATTTTTATTAGTTGGATGAGAGAGTAGCATTGAAACAAGTATACTATCAAGGATGAAACAGATCACCAGCCCAGGTTGGATGCATGAGACAAGTGCTCATAGCTGGTGCACTGGGAAAACCCAGAGGGATCGGGCCAGAGGGAGGTGGGAGGGGGGATCGGGATGGGGAACACATGTAAATCCATGGCTGATTCATGTCAATGTATGGCAAATATCTGTATTTTTTAATAGTTTTTTTTTTTCCTGTAGTTGACATCTAATCTTACCACATTGTGATCAGAAAAGATGCTTGAAATGATTTCAATTTTTTTTTAATTTACCAAGGCTAGATTTATGGCCCAGGATGTGATCTATCCTGGAGAAGGTTCCATGTGCACTTGAGAAAAAGGTGAAATTCATTGTTTTGGGTGAAATGTCCTATATATACCAATTAGGTCTGACTGGTCCATTGTATCATTTAAAACTAGTGTTTCCTTCGTAATTTTTTGTTTAGTTGATTTATCCACAGGTGTGAGTGGGGTATTAAAGTTGACAACTATTATTGTGTTACTGTTAATTTTCCCTTTCATACTTGTTAGCATTTGTCTTACATATTGTGGTGCTCCTATGTTGGGTGCATATATATTTATAATTGTTATATCTTCTTCTTGGATTGATCCTTTGATCATTATGTAGTGTCCTTCTTTGTCTTCTTTCACAGCCTTTATTTTAAAGTCTATTTTATCTGAGTATTGCTACTCCTGCTTTCTTTTGGTCTCCATTTGTGTGAAATATCTTTTTCCAGCCCTTCACTTTCAGTCTGTGTGTGTCCCTTGTTTTGAGGTGGGTCTCATGGATAGCATATATAGGGGTCTTGTTTTTGTATTCATTCAGCCGGTCTTTGTCTTTTGTTTGGGGCATTCAACTCATTTATAATTAAGTTAGTTAATGATAAGCATGATTCCATTGTCATTTACTTTGTTATTTTGGGTTCAAGTTAATACACCTTTTCTGTGTTTCTTTCTAAAGAAGATCCTTTAGCATTTTTTGAAGGGCTGGTTTGATGGTGTTGAATTCTCTCAGCTTTTGCTTGTCTGTAAAGCTATTGGTTTCTCCTTCATATTTGAATGTGATCCTTGGTGGGTACGGTAATCTGGGTTATAGGTTTTTCTCTTTCATCACTTGAAGTATGTCCTGCTATTCCCTTCTGGCCTGAAGAGTTTCTATTGAAAGATCAGCTCTTATCCTTTTAGGAATCTCCTTGTGCATTATTTTTTTTTCCTTTGCTGCTTTTAATATTTGTTCTTTGTGTTTGATCTTCATTAATTTGATTAATATGTGTCTTGGGGTGTTTTGTCTTGGGTTTTTTCTGTTTGGGACTCTCTGGGTTTCTTGGACTTGGGTGGCTATTTCCTTCCCCATTTTAGGGACGTTTTCAACTATTATCTCCTCAACTATTTTCTCATGACCTTTCTTTTTGTCTTCTTCTTCTGGGACTCCTATGATTTGAATGTTGGGGTCTCCTAGGTTATCCTCATTTCTTTTAATTCTTTTTTCTTTTATCCTCTCTGCTTCATTTATTTCCAGTATTCTATCTTCCACCTCACTTATCCTATCTTCTGCCTCAGTTATTCTACTGTTGGTTCCCTCCAGAGTGTTTTTTATCTCATTTATTGCATTATTCATTATTGATTGACTCTTTTTTTATCTCTTGTAGGACCTTGTTTAAACATTTCTTGTATCTTCTCAATCTTGTCTCCAGACTATTTATCTGTAACTCCATTTTGTTTTCAAGATTTTGGATCATTTTACTATCATTATTCTGAATTCTTTTTCAGGTAGACTCCCTATCTCCTCCTCTTTTGTTTGGTTTGGTGGGCATTTATCATGTTTCTTTACCTGCTGAATATTTCTCTGCCTTTTCATCTTGTTTAGATTGCTGTGTTTGGGGTGGCCTTTCTGTATTCTGGGAGTTTATTTTTCTTCTTTATTGTGGAGGTTCCTCCCTGTGGGTGGGGTTGGATGAGTGGCTTGTCAAGTTTTCCTGGTTAGGGAAGCTTGTATTTGTGTTCTGGTGGATGGAGCTGGATCTCTTCTCTCTGGAGTGCAATGAGGTGTCCAGTAGTGAGTTTTGAGGTGTCTATGGGTTTGGTGTGACTTTTGGCTGCCTATATTTTAATGCTTAAGTTATGTTCCTGCATTGTTGGAGAATTAACTTATTATGTCTTGCTCCAGAACTTCTTGGCTCTTTGGTAGAGCTTGGTTTCAGTGTAGGTATAGAGGCTTTTAGATGAAGTCTTGTCGATTAATGTTCCCTGGAGTCAGGAGTTTTCTGGAGTTCTCTAGTTTTGTATATAAGCCTCCTGACTCCGATTTTCAATCTTATTCTTGTAGTGGCCACAAGACTTCTCCATCCATACCGCACCAATGATAAAACATCTAGGTTAATGGAGAAAAGATTCTCCACAGTGAGGGACACCCAGAGAGGTTCACAGAGTTACATGGAGAAGAGAAGAGGGAGGAGGGAGATAGAGGTGACCAGGAGGAGAAGAGGGGGAATCAAAAGGGGAGAGAGCAATCTAGCCAGTAATCAATTCCCTATGTGCTCTCCACAGTCTGGAACACCAGAGAGGTTCACAGAGTTACACAGAGAAGAGAAGAGGGAGGAAGGAGATAGAGGTGACCAGGAGGAGAAGAGGGGGAATCAAAAGGAGAGAGACAGATCTAGCCAGTAATCAGTTCCCTAAGTGTTCTCCACAGCCTGGAATACCCAAAGAGATTCACAGAGTTGGGTAGAGAAGGGGGGGAGGGAGGCCATAGAGGTGACCTGGGGAAGAAAAAGGAGAGTCAAAAGGGGGAGAGGGCAATCAAGCCAGTAATCACACTCCTAAATCAAATGGGTACTTAAGATTGGATTCTCAAAGGTATAAAGTTGATAACAAATACTAAAAGGAAACATTAAAAATCTAGAGTACAGTTTAGACTCTCAAAAATGCAATATTAAGGAAACAAAACAGAATCACAAAAATTATAAATATAAATATATATATATATATATGAAATTTGCTTTAAAAATAGGGTCTTTTTTTTGCAAGGTAATAGTAGGTTATAAAAATGAAAATTAAAGGAGTAATAAAGAACTTAAAAATAAAAAATATTTAAAAAGTTTAAAAAATGATAATAAAAACATATCTAGGAATTTCTCTGGAGCTGTTGCAGGCGGTGTGGGGTCAGTTTAGTTTCAGATAGTTCCTTATTCCAGCTTATACTTCTTCTCAAGGTCTATAGGCCCCTTCCAGTGTAGTCAATGCTAACTACAGGGTTTTAATCTGTTGCACCTGTCACTTCCAAAGCAGTTCCCTCTTTGTTTATTTTGGCTTCCTCTGTTTGCAAGTCTCTTCAGTGTCTAATTTCCACCCTGACACAAGAGGGCAAAAGCAGTCACTTATTTAAGCTCACTTGTTCAGTCATGCTGTGGGGAGAGAGGAACACTGCAAACAAATATCACCAGCCTGTGTGGGGAGTGCTCGCGGTGTCTGGGCCACACTGGATTTGCCCCCACTCATGGTGTGTGTGCTTTCCTGGTCTACAGTGCTCAGACTCCAGGTTGCTCTGCAGGGAACTGTCTAAAGTGGTCCCTGAGTTGTGTTAACTTCCCAGGTCTGAGCCATTCAGGTTCTCGTGCACTCCCCAAAGGCACAGACTCGGTTGGGCATGAGTTTGTGCCCTTCCCAGGTCTGAGCAGCACAGGCTACCAGGTGCTTGGCGAGTGCACTCTCCCCAGCTGGGTGGTGTGTCTTATCACCTCCCTGGTCCCAGCCACTTGGTTTCCTGGGTGCACAGTGGGAGCACCATCTCAGCTGTGCTGTGTGTCTCCTCTGGGGAGCTGATCTCTGGCTGTGGCCCTTCTGGTAGGATGACAACTGTCCAGAATCCCAGGAAGATTTGGTTAGCAACTGGGAGCCTGCTCATAGTTTGGTAGAGGATGCTGTCTCTGGGGCTGAGATTGCCCCTCACCTTCTGGCTCTGGCTGCCACCTGCCCGCCTCTCTGCCTCTGGCAGGGGATGGGCCAGTCCACAGCCAGCTAGCTCTCCTCTGGTATTCGCTCAGTCCTTTGTTCTGTGAGCAGGCCCAGCAGTGCCTTAGGTTAGAGCTTTTTGCGGGAAAGTTCTCTCTCTCTTTCTCTCCCCCCCCCCCCCACCAGCTATCCCACAGTTTGGGATTCCATCTCGTGTTAGCTCTTAGATTGTCCTCAGGGCATTCAGGCCTGGTCCTTACACTAGGCAGTGCAGACCGTGCCTCCCTGTTCAGCCCCCACTCGCTCTTGGCAGGCTCGCTGCTGGCGGACTCGAGCTTCTGGGCTGCTTCTCCACTGGAAGTTGCGATTAGGCACATAATCTTTGTGTGTTTTTTTTTTTTTTCCTCTCCCAGTTATGTTTCCCTCTGAGATTCCAAAACTCCCCAGACCCTGTGGCGAGAGGGTTTCCTGGTGTTTTGAAACTTCTCCTCCTTCACGACTCCCTCCCCAGGACGGGTCTCCATCCCTAACTCTTTTGTCTCTCTTTTTATCTTTTATATTTTGTCTTACCTCCTTTCAAAGACAATGGACTGCCTTTCTGGGTGCCTGGTATCCTCTGCCAGTGTTCAGAAGTTGTTTTGTGAAATTTGCTCAGTGTTCAAATGATCTTTCAATGAATTTATTGGGCAGAAAGTGGTCTCCCCATCCTATTCCTCCACCATCTTAGGACTGCCCCCTGCCCCACTCTAATATTCTTACCTGGAGAATCCCATGGGCAGAGGAGTTTGGCAGGCTATAGTCCTTAGGCTTGCAAAGAGTTGACCATGACTCAACTCACACAAACATAGGAAAAGGAGGAATAAGAAACAGAGTGAGGTATAGGTGATCCAGAACACACTTCTGACTCTTGCCTTGCCATTACTTCTTTAGGACGACACCTGCAAATCATTCTGATTCTTTGAACTTTCTTGAGGTTTGAGTTCTGGATTAGTGGGAATTTACAATGATGCCTAACTAATCTGAACTTCTTGAATGCTTTAGTGATAAAGCAGTCATCCTAGCCAACTCTAGGGCCATATATCAGCTAATCAATAGCAATGTTCAGGCTATACCAAGATTTTCTAACAGCTGTCAAGGCTGACTAATCAGGGATTATTCAAAAATCCCATGGAAGAGAAAAACCTTTCTTTTCTCTTGGAGATTTGCTTGAGAAAAGACCTTGAGTAGGAATTGGACAGTTCAATTCTCAAATGATCTAATTATTATTAGGAAGACTATATAAACTGAAGAAGCAGGGAAGAAGAAGGTAAAACCAAGAGACTTAATCGCGCTCATCATTGTTCCCTTAGGAACTCTGCTCAATATTCTGTAGTGATCTATATGGGAAAAGAATTTGAAAAAGAATAGATACAGTTATATGTGTAATTGAATCATTTTGCTGTACACCTGAAACACAACATTGTTAATCAACTATTCTCCAATATAAAATTTAAAAAATTTAAAAATAAAAATATATTAGATGCCTGACTTTCTGGCTTCTCTCATGGGGCTACAGGAGGCAAGGAGTAGGGAGGAGAGAAGAGATGGTTAGGAATTTAGAATTAGGTAGAAGGAAGATAGAGAATGGTGGTGTGTGGTGCCCACTCTTTTTGTAACAGTTGAAAAAATGTTTCCAAGCTGCATTCTCTTTTCAAAAACATTCACTCACAGGATTAATGCATTTGAAACACTGTGCACAGCTTCCCATCCCCATCCCTCAAATAGAGGCAGACTTAGAATTTCAGCCTTAGCCCTTACTATAACACCTGCTAGTATACCACCTGCTGTTTTTAGACTCCTAGAGCTCAGTAGATTTGATAGTGTGAGGGTAAAGTGAAAGGCACTTGGCCATGTCTGATTCTTTGCAACCCCATGGAATATACAGTTCATGGAATTCTCCAGGCCAGAATACTGGAGTGGGTAGCCTTTCCCTTCTCCAGGGCATCTTCCCAACCCAGGGATCGAACCCAGGTCTCCCACATTGCAGGCAGATTCTTTACTAACTGAGCCAAAAGGGAAGCTGGAGAATACTGGAGTGGGCAGCCTATCCCTTCTGCAGCCTGATCTTCCCAACCCAGGAATCAAACCAGGGTCTCCTGCATTGCAGGCAGATTCTTTACCAACTGATCTATGAGGTGAGGGTAAAGAGTCTGCATTGTTTCCATCAACAGTGTTGACCCTCTATTTACCAGTTCAACTGTGTAACATTCCATTAGGCTCAAGCTTGGTACCAAACACCAGAGGACAGATGATTTTGAAACTGTTGCTGCCTTTTTTAAAGCACAAATAATCAAATCTGTTAAAATATTGTTAATTTAGAGGTGAGAATATATGTCCTTACTTTTGATTCACACTTATTTTTGTTTATAGATATATGTTTTAAAAATAATATTAGGGAATTTTTTTTTTTGGAAGAAGGGAGATAAGAGTTCTTGGTGATGCCTAGTCACAGTTTGTCATGCAGTAGAGAATGGGAAAGTATGATGAGATTTAAGTAGCTATTTTAAGATATATTCTTGATACTTAGAAGACTAATTTTTTTCTCCTCATAATTCAGGGAATATTATGGGTGAGCATCACTTTTTACCAAAATGAAAAATTCAATGCTCATCCCCATGGGATAAAGAAAAATGTCAATGAAATGACTTAAGTTGCACATTCTTTCAGAATTCCATCAAATTTGCCACAAGTAGGTGTGTGTGTTTCAAGCAACAAGTTCTACACTCTGGTGAAAAGTATGATTGTGCTGAAGCTGCAATGCTTAAATAATGCTTTTAATACATCTATAAAGATGGGTATATTATTTTTATATTTCATTTGATTAATATGGAGTATCACATTGATTGACTGGCAGATGTTGAATCATTCTTGCATCCTTCAAATAAATCCCACTTGATCATGTTTTACAATCCTTTTAATGTTGTTGCATTAGTTTTGCTCATATTTTTTTGAGGATGCTTGCATCTATGATCATCAGGGATACTGACCTGTCATTTTCTTTCATTGTGGTACCCTTGAATGGTTTTGGTATCAGGATAATTTTAGCCTCCCTCATAAAATGAATTCAGAAGTATTACTTCCTCTTATATTTTTTGGAAGAGTTTGGGAAGAATTAGTATCAATTCTTCATTATATGTTTGATAGAATTTACTGTTAAAGCCATCTGTTCCTGAACTTTTCTTTGTTGGGAAGGTTTTTATTATATTCCTGATTCAGTCTCCTTACTAGTAATTGGCCTATTCAGATTTTCTGTTTCTTCAAGATTTAGTCTTGCTAAGTTGTATATTTCTAAGAATTCATCCATTTCTTCTAGGTTGTCAAATTTGTTGGTGTATACTTGTTCATCATAGTCTAGTAAGAAACTTTGTGTTTCTGCAATATGTTGTAATGTCATAAATCTATTTTAATGTACAGAGTGCCAGACTGTTACAAGGGCACATGGTTTTGGTTCTGCATCCTCATAGGTTAGACCAGTCTAAAAACAGTTTAATGCTCCTTTTTAAAAAAAACTAAGACTCAAAGCTGATGGTTACAACATATCATAGGGAATGTTGAAAGAGTATTACATTTTATGGAGTTAGAAATGCTGGATTCAAGTCTCAGGTCTGATCCTAACAAGTTATGTGATTTTGGGAAAGATAGTATACTTTATGGAGGCTTGATTGATTTGCAATCAAATTCAGACACATAAACTTTTCTGAGTTGTATTGTAAAATATATATCACTCTAGCACTGATACTGTGTGTCTCCATTCTTATTAGTGTGGAAAATTAGGAGCATGCTAGAGCTGAATTTAAAGATAAGACATTAATTTTCAGTTGGTCTATATTATGGTTTTGAAAAGATATGATGACAGTAGAAGCTTCTCTTCTACTAAAGCCAGTCAATCAACTTTGCCAGATGGAAATTCTAAGAAAAAAAACACAGTAAGGAAATAGCTAAAACTCTGAAAATGCATAGGGTCAAACAATGGATGGACACATACCAATACAACTTTGAGGTGCAGTAGCTCAAATGTTTAATTAATATGATTGATCTGGAGGAGGCAGAAAACAATGAATAAAGCTAATAAAATTTGTCCCATTGAAAAAACTTTTAACCATCTAGAAAAACATCTTTGTATACTGTTAGTTGAAAAAAATCAGTGTATAAAACAATGTATATAAAAATAGTTTATAACAGTTTAAATAGCTTAATATATAAATAATTTAAATCAGTGTATAAAACAATGTGTATAAAACAGTATGTAAAGCAATAGTTGTAGTTTTATATAAACACATTTAGGTATACACAGGCTTCCCTGGTCGCTCAGATGGTAAAGAATCTGCCTCCAATACAGGAGACCTGGGTTAGATCCCTGGATTGGGAATATTTCCTGGAAAAAGGAATGGCTATCCACTCCAGTATTCTTCACTGGAGAATCCCATGGACAGAAGAGCCTAGTGGGCTACAATCCATGGGGTGGCCAAGAGTCAAACATAACTGAGTGAGTAACATATTCACTTTCACATGTTTGAGACAAAAGACCAAGTTTATACTGTTTGTATTAAATACTGAGCTCCCATCAGTAAGATTGGTAAGCCTCTTATGCTTATCCATCAGATGGCAGACAGAATGAAAACACCAGAGAAAATGAACTGAACTCATCACATGGACCACAGCCTTGTCTAATTCAATGAAATTATGAGCCATGCTAAATAGGGCCACCCAAGATGGACAGGTCATAGTGGAGAGTTCTAACAAAATGTGGTTCACTGGAGAAGGGGAATGGCAAACCACTTCAGCATTCTTGCCTTGAGAACCCCATGAACAATATGAAAAGGCAAAAAGATATGACACTGAAAGATGAACTCCCCAGGTTGGTAGTGCCCAATATGCTACTGGAGAAGAATGGAGAAATAACTCCAGAAAGAATGAAGAGACAGAGCCAAAGCAAAAACAATGCCCAGTTGTGGATGTGACTGGTGATGGAAGTAAAGTCTGATGCTGTAAGAACAATATTGCATAGGAACCTGGAATGTTAGGTCCATGAATCAAGGTAAACTGGAAGTGGTCAAACAGGAGATGGCAAGAGTGAACATTGACATTTTAGGAATCAGTGAACTAAAATGGACTGGAATGGGTGAATTTAATTCAGATGACCATTATATCTACTACTGTGGGCAAGAATCCCTTAGAAGAAATGGAGTAGCCCTCATAGTCAACAAAAGAGTCCAAAATGCAGTACTTGGGTGCAACCTCAAAAATGACAGAATGATCTCTGTTCATTTCCAAGGCAAACCATTCAATATCACAGTAATCCAAGTCTATGCCCCAACCACTAATGCTGAAGAAGCTGAAGTTGAACAGTTCTATGAAAGACCTACAAGACCTTCTAGAACTAACACCAAAAAAAAAATGTCCTTTTCATCATAGGGGACTGGAATGCAAAAGTAGGAAGTCAAGAGATACCTGGAGTAACAGGCAAGTTTGGCCTTGGAGTACAAAATGAAGCAGGGCAAAGGCTAACAGTTTTGCCAAGAGAATGCACTGGTCATAGCAAACACCCTCTTCCAACAACACAAGAGAAGACTCTACACATGGACATCACCAGATGGTCAACACTGAAATCAGACTGATTATATTCTTTGCAGCCAAAGATGGAGAAGCTCTATACAGTCAGCAAAACAAAACCAGGAGCTGACTGTGGCTCAGATCATGAACTCCTTATTGTCAAATTCAGACTTAAATTGAAGAAAGTAGGGAAAACCACTAGACCATTCAGGTATGACCTAAATAAAATCCTTTATGATTATACAGTGGAAGTGACAAATAGAATCAGGGATTAGATCTGATAGAGTATCTGAAGAACTATGGACGGAGGTTCAGTGACATTGTACAGGAGGCAATGATCAAGACCATCCCCAAGAAAAAGAAATGCAAAAAGGCAAAATGGTTTTCTGAGGAGGCCTTACAAATAGCTGAGAAAAGAAGAGAAGCAAAACGGCAAAGGAGAAAAGGAAAGATATACCCATCTGAATTGCAGAGTTCCAAAGAATAGCAAGGAGAGATAAGAAAGTCTTCCTCAGTGATCAATGCAAAGAAATAAAGGAAAACAACAGAATGGGAAAGACTAGAGATCTCTTCAAGAAAATTAGAGACACCAAGGGAACATTTCATGCCAAGATGGACACAGTAAAGGACAGAAATGGTATGGACCTATCAGAAGCAGAAGGTATTAAGAAGACTTGGCAAGAATACACAGAAGAATTATATTAAAAAAAGATCTTAATAACCCAGCTATCCATGATTGTGTGAACACTCACCTAGAACCAGACATCCTGGAGTGTGAAGTCAAGTGGGCATTAACTACAAACAAAGCTAGTGGAGATGATGGACATCCAGCTGAGCTCTTCCAAATCCTGAAAGATGATGCTGTGAAAGTGCTGTACTCAGTATGGTAGCAAATCTGCAAAACTCATCAGTGGCCAGGACTGGAAATGGTCAGTATTCATGCCAAAGAGTATTCAAACTACCGTACAATTGCACTCATCTCACACGCTAGCAAAGTACTGCTCAAAATTCTTCAAGTGAGGCTTCAACAGTATGTGAACCAAGAATTTCCAGATGTTCAAGCTGGATTTAGAAAAGGCAGAGGAACCAGAGATCAAATTGTGAACATTCGTTGGATCATTGAAAAAGCAAGAGTTCCAGAAAAACATCTACTTCTGCTTTGTTGACTACACCAAAGCCCTTGATTGTGTAGATCACAATAAACTGTGGAAAATTCTTAAGAGATGGGATTACCAGACCACCTTACCTGCCTCCTGAGAAATCTGTATGCAGGTCAAGAAGCAACAGTTAGAACTGGACATGGAAAAACAAACTGGTTCCAAATAGGGAAAGGAGTACGTCAAGGCTATATATTGTCACCCTGCTTATTTAACTTACATGCAGAGTACCTCATGTGAAATGCCAGGCTGAATGAAGTACAAGATGGAGTAAAGATTGCCCAGAGAAATATCAATAACCTCAGATATGCATATGACAGCACCCTCATGGCAGAAAGCAAAGAAGAACTAAAGAATTTCATATATATATGTATATATATATATGTGTGTGTGTGTATTTTATTTTTTCAATAAATTTATTTATTTTAATTGGAAGCTAATTACTTTACAAGAATTTCTTAATGAAAGTGAAAGAGGAGAGGGAAAATGCTGGCTTAAAATTTAATATTCAAGTAACTAAGATCATGGCATCTGGTCCCATCACTTCATGCAAATAGATGGGGAAACAATGGAAACAGTGACAGACTTTATTTTCCTGGGCTCCAAAATCACTGCAGATGGTGACTGCAGCCATGAAATTAAAAGACACACTTGCCTCCTTGGAAGAAAAGCTATGACAAACTAGATAGCATATTAAAAAGCAGAGACATTACTCTGCCGACAAAGGTCTATCAGAGCTATGGTTTTTCCAGTAGTGATGCATGGATGTTAGAGTTGGACCATGAAGAAAGCTGAGCACTGAAGAAATTATGCTTTTGAACTGTGGTGTTGGAGAAGACCCTTGAGAGTCCCTTGGACTGAAAGGACATCAAACCAGTCCATCCTAAAGGAAATCAGTCTTGAATATTCATTGGAGGGACTGATGCTGAAGCTGAAACTCCAATACTTTGGCCACCTGATGTGAAGAACTGACTCATTGAAAAGATTCTGATGCTGGGAAAGATTGAAGGCGGGATGAGAAGGGGATGACAGAAAGGATGAGATGGTTCCATGGCATCACTGACTCAATGGACATGAGTTTGAGGAAGTTCTGGGAGTTGGTGATGGACAGGGAAGCCTGGCAGGCTGCAGTCCATGGGGTGGCAAAGAGTGGGACACGACTGAGCGACTGAACTGAAGATGATTATATTAGTGTCATTTTCTTTTTTAGCTTTTTTATAATACATTAAGTTTTCTACATTGAGCCCAAATTGAAAGCTTATTCATATAAACCTGTGTGTATGCTATGTAGAAGAAGAAAGAGGAGGGGAGAAGAAAGCTGAGGTTTCTTCAGCTTTTGTATTTGATATGATGAATTTCACCAGCCAGTTGATCCATGAAATTTCTATTTGAATCTCTTGTAATGGGATAAATCACACTCTTCAGGTATCCACTGCTTTCCGGCAAGTAGGTTTTTTGGGATATAATAACTATAAACTCATTAACATCTAATCACAGAAAATGCAGTCCTGAACAATTGAGACACAAATGAAGTGCAAGTAAACGTCCGTGGTGATGATGGTGGGTTCACTTGTCATTGAAGGAGGGTGTCATTATTGGAAATCGAGTCACATGAGGACAGGTGTTTGCTGAAGTTTGCCAAAGTTAAAGCTTCACAGAGCAACCTGGATTCTTACCTTCTGTTCATATTTCATTGTGATGTTTGCCTGTGTTTATGGGTCTTAAAACAAATGAAATTTTCTCCCATGGATGTTCCATCATATAATCACATTTCATTTTTCATTCTTAGAGATTGCATTCATTTTTCAGTCAGTCAGATGGAGATGGAGAAATCATGCCACTCAGATGGAATCACATTTATTACAATAGATAACATATGCAATCGTGTTGGTGTTTAACTTCTTTTCTTGTACGTTGCTTAGGGTTTGGGATTGTAGTGAGGGTGGGGAGAGAAAGTGTTTAAGACAAGTATAATTTGCTTGTCTCCGGACTTTGGCAGTGCTGCCATATGATGTGGGAGCCTTTCTTTCATTCTATTATAGTCAAGATAATGTGACAGTGATGATATATGAAACATTTGTATTTCCATGTATTTCCAGTTAAAATTTTTCTTCAAGGAATGTTTTCCCTTTTCTTGTGCTAAATAATTATCTTTTTCCTGGGGTAGAATACTCTGTACTAGTGAAATAAGAAGGAGAAATTCTCTTCAGCATCTTCTTGTTAAATAATTAGTGCCAAACTTCAATCTTCAGCAGTAGTGGAAGCAAGCAGCCATCTGGGGAAAACCTAGATTTGTTTGGCTTCAAAATGCATCATGTGAGGTTTTTTTTTCCTTGTCTCCAATATATTTATCTTCCTCAAAATACCTAACTGTGTAGATAACAAATTGACTTTATGTTGTATGATTATGTAAAAATTGTTGGTGGGGGATGATCATTGAGGCACAATATACTACAATGGTGTAGACAACAAATTTGCGGTGAGATCCAGCTTTTAACCTTGGTTTTTGCCACTCATAAACTCCTGCCTTTGGGGAAATTATGACTTTCCTGAGCCTCAGTTTTCTATTTTGTAAGGAAAAGTGAGGCTAATTATGGTACAAACCACTTGGGTGTGTTTGAAGAATAAAGGATGTAATAAAGGGAAAATGCTCAGGATTGTGAATGGTCCTCTGTATGTAATCACAAATAGTAATTGTGGCATCAAGCACTGAGATGGACAAAGAGGAATATACAAAAATGCAGCAGATATTATATAAATATTTTACATAAATAAGACCCATGCATTTGCTGAAGCCTGAGTCAACTCGAAGTCTTTAACAGAATTGTCAAATGTGGATTTGGAGTACTAAAGACATTTTGCTCATGTTGTCAGATTTCTTAACTGCAGTTGTAAGGCAACTGGTATAGGAACTTAACAAGAACCTTTTACCTAGATAATTAAGTATTCTTCTACAGCATTAATTTTAATGGTTATAGACTATTTCATCATATTGAAGCACATATATTTATCTGTTTAAGCGAAATCTTGGGCATTTTGAATGTTTGCAGTCTTTTACTATGGCAGAGACTCATAGGTATACACCGATCTCTATTCTCCTGTTTTTTGTTGAAAGTGTTAGTTGCTCAGTCATGTCCAACTCTTTGCAACCCCATGGACAGGGGAGTCTGGCAGGGGCACCCTCCAGGCTTCCTTGTCTATGGAATTTCCATGCCTGAATACTGGTGTGGGGAGCCATTCCCTTCTTGTAGGGATCTTCCCTACCCAGAGATCAAACCTGCATATCCTGCACTGCAGGCAGATTCTTTACCATCTGAATCACCAAAGTTGAACTCAAACATTTAGCTGGATCTATGGATGCCCAACTTAAACCTACATTTCCTGCACTCCTTTGCAACTTTGGGCATGTAAATATAGTATGACTAGTGCTGTATGAGTAGTGATGTTATGTTCTACTTCCTAGATCTGTCCCTAAAAATGAATTAAAGTCCTATGTTTCCCTGGCTCTTTGCTAGAAGACAATGAGAACTGAAGCAGTAGCCCTAGATCCAAAGATCAAAGCTATGAGATTAGAAGTGCTGCTTAACTAGCTTATATTCTTCTTAAATGCTTCTATAAGAAAAACACAAATGTCTCAAATGTCTATTTTATTCATGCTATTTATGTATGGGGTCTTTTGTTTTGTTAAGTTATATTCTAAATTGCTATATAGGCAATGTTATGATCATCACACTGTGTTTGTGAACTTCTGATCATTTCTGTAAGATAAGTTCCTAGCAGTAAAAATTCTTACTTAAATAGCATAGATATTTCAGGCATTTGTTCCATATTTCAAAATAACTCTTCAGCCATGTATGAACATACCAAATTTCCTGTGCCCATACGGGCTCTTGGTATTGTTATTTTTGGTTTTATCTTTGTCAATTGATATGTTATTTAAATTTTCATTTACTTGCCTAAATGTGAGGTTGAATATTTTCCTTATGCTCACTGTTTGTATTCTTGAACCACTTTAAAAAAAAATACTGGCATAATTCTGCCAGTATTATGTCATTTAAAGACAGTTTTTTAAATATATAATTTAAAGATATTAAGAATTCATTTTAGGGTTATCTTGAAAATTCTTCCTCTGTTCGTCGTTTTTTCTTATAAGATTTGTTTAGGATATTTTAAGTGTTAACATCAAATAAAGATCTACCAGATTTTCTTTGTTTTCTTTACAATTAGACTCATTGTGGTCATGATCCCAAAGCTTAAGATAGATAATTATTCACAATACTTTCCTAGTATGACTTCATTTTTAATGTCTAAATCTTTAATACATACGAAATTATTTTTGATATATGATGTAATTTTATTTTTAGTATTGTTTCTACAGATGGATGGCCAGTTTTTCCCATACTAATATATATCAGCTCAGTTCAGTCGCTCAGTCGTGTCCGACTCTTTGCAACCCCATGGACTGAAGCATGCCAGGCCTTCCTGCCCATCACCAACTCCCAGAGTTTACTCAAACTCATGTCCATTGAATTGGTGGTGCCATCCAACCATCTCATCCTCTGTTGTCCCCTTCTCCTCCCACCTTCAATCTTTCCCAGCATCAGGGTCTTTTCAAATGAGTCAGCTCTTCGCATCAGGTGGCCAAAGTATTGGAGTGTATTCAGCTTCAATATCAGTCCTTCCAATGAACACCCAGGACTGATCTCCTTTAGGATGGACTGGTTGGATCTCCTTGCAGTCCAAGGGACTCTCAAGAGTCTTCTCCAATGCCACAGTTCAAAAGTGTCAATTCTTTGGCACTCAGCTTTCTTTATAGTCCAACTCTCACATCTGTACTGGGAAAAACATAGCCTTGACTGGATGGACCTTTGTTGGTAAATGTCTCTGCTTTTTAATATGCTGTCTAAGTTGGCTATAACTTTCCTTCCAAGGAGTAAGCGTCTTTAAATTTCATGGCTACAGTCACCATCTGCAGTGATTTTGGAGCCCCCAAAATAAAGCCTGCCACTGTTTCCACTGTTTCCCCATCTATTTGCCATGAAGTGATGGGACCAGATGCCATGATCTTAGTTTTCTGAATGTTGAGCTTTAAGACAACTTTTTCACTCTCCTCTTTCACTTTCATCAAGAGACTCTTTAGTTCTTCTTCACTTTCTGCCATAAAGGTGGTGTCATCTGCATATCTGAGGTTATTGATATTTCTCCCGGCAATCTTGATTCCAGCTTGTGCTTCATCCAGCCCAGCATTTCTCATGATGTACTCTGCATATAAGTTAAATAAGCAGAGTGACAATATACAGTCTTGACGTACTCCTTTTCCTATTTGGAACCAGTTTGTTGTTTCATGTCCAGTTCTAACTGTTGCTTCCTGACCTGAATACAGATTTCTCAAGAGGCAGGTAAGGTGGCTTGGTATTCCCATCTCTTTCAGAATTTTCCACAGTTTATTGTGATCCACACAGTCAAAGGATTTGGCATAGTCAATAAAGCAGAAATAAATGTTTTTCTGGAACTCTTGATTTTTCGATGATCCAACAGATGTTGGCAATTTGATCTCTGGTTCCTCTGCCTTTTCTAAAACCAGCTTGAACATCTAGAAGTTCACAGTTCATGTATTGTTGAAGCCTGGCTTAGAGATTTTTGAGCATTACTTTACTAGTGTGTGAGATGAATGCAATTGTGCAGTAGTTTGAGCATTCTTTGGCATTGCCTTTCTTTGGGATTGGAGTGAAAACTCACCTTTTCCAGTCCTGTGGCCACTGTTGGGTTTTCCAAATTTGTTGGCATATTGAGTGCAGCACTTTCACAGCATCATCTTTTAGGATTTGAAATAGCTCAACTGGAATTCCATCACCTCCACTAGCTTTGTTTGTAGTGATGCTTCCTAAGGCCCACTTGACTTCATATTCCAGGATGTCTGGCTCTAGGTGAGTGATCACACCATCGTGATTATCTGGGTAGTGAAGATCTTTTTTGTACAGTTCTATGTATATCACTGCTATTCAATTATAAGCAGTATCTTCCCTCCAAGATAAATTTGTGCATATAGACTTTTTTCTATGTCATAGTAACTGCGAGGTGCTAATGACAGAACACAGATACCAAGGATGCTAAATACCTTGTAGTAAAGAAGAAATATCTCATCCAAAATATTAAACAAATGTCTCATTGAGAAATGCAGATGGGTTCTTGTCTTGCTGATAATAATTATCACCTTTTTCATAGAAGAAATTTCTTAAGATTTTATATATATGTATAGATATATACTATGTATTTTGTTCCATCTACCACCACTAGATTTTTTGTTTGCTAAAGAATTTATGTGTTTTTATTTTTTAATTTAAGAAAATTGATTTACGATGTTGAGTTGGTTTCAGTTGTACAACAGTGAAAATCAGTCATAATTATAAGTCTCCTCCTACTTGATCCTCTCTCCCCTCCACCATCCTATCCCTCTTGGTCATCACAAAGTGCCAGGTATAGCAGTGGATTTTAAATGATTTTAGTTCCATCATATTAAATTTTTACTTCATTACATTATACTCCCTTTGCCTATCTCAGGACTATCTTTTTCAAGTATTCCTTCAAATGAATCATTTTATGAAATTTCATCTTTTCATTGATATTATTTTATTAAATTTTGTTCTAAATGTGTTCTCTAAAGTATTAATATTAGGTTTGATTTTATTTTTATGACTTATGTAAAAGTCAATATATCTTAATAAGAGATTATCTTACAGTTATATTTGACTTCTCACCTTTAACTTTGAGTTTTTGCTTCTTCCTTTTTCTCTCATTTGATAATCTAATGTTTTTCTTGGTTGCTTTACATTTAAGGATTTAAATTTATATAATTCTTTTTTGTTGTGATAGCATAATGGAGCAAAATAAAAATGGATAGATGAACCAATAATTTACAGATGAAACACAGCATTACATGACTAGCATATATACTATAATATAGTTCTGATGATTATGGATGTTAGAAATTAGGTATTTTGTGCTTTACGTTTGGTGAAGATTAAAAAATATAAATAACATGTCATTCACAATTAATTGGAGTGTATAATCTTTGAAAGATGGTTCAACTGTATCTATCAATATAAATGTGCATAACTTTTGCCTTGCAAATGTTTATAATCTAATTATTTTTTCTGTAACGTTTTAGCCAGATACTCTTTGGCTAAGGGGAAGCTTAACAAAAGTTATGTTTAAGTAGAAACAAATCACAGATAAAATAGTTTATTTTTGTGTCTTAAAAAATAGGACTTTGTAAAAACCTTGCTAGGATTCTTCCTTCCAGGGTCTTGAGAGGGGTCTAAGTAGATGAGGGGGTTGGGGACTTAAAGCCCAAATTTTATGGGCTTTATTGGAAATCTGCTTCTGATAATAAAAAAATTAACATTTCATAGCTTTCTCTTTTTAAATTTTTATTCATTTATGGCTGTGCTGACTCTTCATTGTTGTGCACAGACTTTCGCTAGTTGTGAAGAGCAGAGGCTACTCTCTAGTTATGATATGCAGGCTTCTCATTGCGGTAAGTTTTCTTGCTATGGAGCACAGGCTCTAGGGCATATGGGTTTCAATAGTTGTGGCTTACAGGTTTCAGAGGATGGGCTCAGTGGTTGTGGCTCCTTGGCTCTCGAGCATAAGCTCAGTAGTTGTGGCACAGGGGCTTAGTTGCTCCATGGCATATGAGATCTTCCCAGACCAGGGATTGAACCAGTGTCCCCTGCATTGTAAGGTGGATTCTTAACCACTGAACCACTAGGGAAGCCCTCACAGCTTTCTTAATCATTGCTTATTTTCTACATTTCCTCAGTTCTTTAATCATTATTATTTACTTTATAGCATTCCCCCAATTCACAAATTATTTTATATGATATATTTATGGTAGTTATTCTTTTATGTAGAAAAATTAGAGTATATAATTTTTCATCATTGGATATCTTAATTTCTATATTTCTGCTGCCATCATAGGTGTATAATAGCTTGGCTGGGTATAGAATTTTGTTGCTATTTTAGTTTTTCTCAAAACTCCATAGGTATTGTTCAATTGTTTCCTAGGTTTCAATGTTATGGAAGATGTGACAAATAAAATTCATATTTGGTTTTCTTTTTAGGTAAGCTGTTTTTGATTTGCCTGTTTTCTTAGTTTGTTGCTATGGATATTAATAGGAGTTTTCCTCTTTCCTTGACAGTAAAAAGCTATCAATAGATACAGATTTACTCTGTAAGTCTGTATTTTCTACAAAGTTCTTTTTTTTTTCATTTTTTGTCCTAAATCTGCTATACCTTTTTGTAGAATTCCATATGTGTGTATACATGTATATATGAAGTATGTATTGATATGTATATGAACATATTAGGTTTGTTATTAAAATGTAGTAAAATTACTTGATTTAGCTTTAGGGCTTTTAATCAAGCAAACCTTTTTTTGTGTCCCACCTCTGCTCTTTACTAGCTATGTGACTTTGGTAAAGTTATGCAAATTTACCATGCTCCCATTTTTTAAACAGTAATGTAATACTACCACTACTACTAATATCTGGGGCTTTCCAGGGGGCTCAGTGGTAAAGAACCCACCTATTAAGCAGGAGATGCAGGAGATCCAAGTTGGATCCCTGGGTAGGGAAGATCCCCTGGAGAAGGAAATGGTAACCCACTCCAGTATTCTTGCTTGGAAATCTCATGGACAGAGAAGCCTGGTATGCTACAGTTCATGGGCTTGCAAAGAGTTGGACATGACTTAGTGACTAAACAACAGCAGGGCAATAATAATATCTAGTTCACAGCACTGAGAGGAGTAAATGAGCTATAACATGTTACATATTTAGAATAGCTTCTGGCATATAACAAGCACCCAGTAAAATTAGATACATTTAATTATTTTCCTTCATCATAGTTTTATATTAAGTGAATATGTTTTTCATCTCCATAAAATCTCTGATTTTATTTTGTTTCCTTTTCATCACTCTCTGCCAATTAAAATATATTTTACAAGTATGATATACTGTATATTCTCATTGGAAATACACAATTATGTGTTACAGATTTTTCTGTCATTTTCTCATGTTTTTATTTGTTTGTTTCTGGTTTATTTACTTTTAAGTGACTCAATTTCATAGATCATTACAATTCTAAAGGAAAATTACTCAAGGGAAAAAATTGATCAACTCGTGGCAGACATCCTGTTGCTACTTCATTCAATTTTATTCTCTCCATTTATTAGAGCTCACTCAAAGGTCTTCACCTACACTTATTCTCTGGTGATGGAATAAATGAACACACTTTGACAGGTATATCTGAGAACTCCTTGTAACAAATAGTTCTCCTTGGCTAATTGCCTATTTCTATGTGACAATTGATATTAGGAGATGATAGAAATTTTCCAGTATTAAGTGACAGCATGTCTTCATTGAACCAGAAGTGTGGTCACGAACTGTTAACCTACTGATTATGTTTCATTTGACCAGTACAATATTTTTTAATCTCTTTAGACACTGCATACACTATTTCTCTACAATCCCAACTACTCTCAGTTGATTTTACAATAGGGCTACTTCATTTATTTCTACAACTTGCTCTGTAAGATTGTGATTTCTAAGCTGATATAAAGTTTGTGCAAGTGAACTTTAGTGTGAAGATCAAGATCAGCAAGAGGAGGGAGGAGCCAAGATGGCGGAGGAATAGGACGGGGAGACCACTTTCTCTCCTACAAATTCATCGAAAGAACATTTGAATGCTGAGCAAATTTCACAAAACAACTTCTGATCGCTAGCAGAGGACATCAGGCGCCCAGAAAAGCAGCCCATTGTCTTTGAAGGGAGGTAGGACAAAATATAAACGATAATAAGGGAGTCAAAAGAGCTACGGACGGAGACCCGTCCCGGGAAGGGAGTCTTAATAGAGGAAGTTTCCAATCACCAGGAAACCCTCTCACTGGCGGGACTGGGGGAAGTTTTCGGCATTCTAACTGGGAGGAAAAATTAAACAAGGCCCACATATTAGGTGCCTAAAAGCAACTCCCAGCAGAAAAGTACCCCAGACGCCCGTACCCGCCAGCAACAAGCGGGGCAGAACAGAGAGGAGCGGGCGGCATTGCTTAGGGTGAGGACTGGCCCGAAGACCCTGAGAGCAATCGGAGGGAGCTTTTTTAAAACTGTGGGATAGCAAGGGACAAAATTAACCGGCCCGAACACACTGCCGGCGGTTCGCAAAACAAAGGGACTGAGAATCTCCAGAGAAGAGCCGGCCCATCCCCGCTGGAGGTAGGAGGCAGGGGGGAGGGGAAAAGGGCAAACTCAGCCCCTGAGAAGCCACCCCCTCCCACACTGCAAACAGGCCTCCGGGTTCTAGCTAAAGACTTCCTGAGACCCGACTGGCGGTACGTGCTGGGGCCGCGGAGGGAAAAAGCGCGCCGTATCCGGGGAGATTGTGCCCAAGCCTCTGGCTGCCTGAGCCGCTCGCCACGGAGGGAAAAGGCGCGCCGCACCCGGGAGAGTGTGCCCAAGCCTCTGGCTGCCTGAACCGCTCAGGCCGGGGAAGGCACAAAACGCAGGAGCAACCGAATCTGCGCTTTTGTGGAGTACCCGAAAACTGGAACCGCACTCAACGCAGGGCCCGCTCCATATAGAGCAGCCGGGAGCCTGAGCAGTGTAGACGGCGAAAGCACAGACACCCGTGAGCGGGGCAAACCCAGTGTGGCCGGAACACGGTGAGCGCTATCCACACAGAGCGGTATCTGTCTGCAGCGCCCCGCCCTCCCCGTAGCAGGACTGAACTGAACTAGAGAACCTAAATAAGAGATCACCTCCGCCCGCCTGTGTCAGGGCGGAAATTAGACACCGAAGAGACAGCAAACAGAAGCCAAATAAACAAAGGGAACCGCTTCAGAAAGGACCGGTGCAACAGATTAAAATCCCTGAAGGTAACACCGACTACACGGGAAGGGGCCTACAGATATCGAGAAGTGTAAGCTGGAAAGAGGAGCTATCTGAAATTGAACTGAACCTACACTGACCGCAACAACCCCAGAGAAATTCCTAGATATATATGTACATATTTTTTTTAATTAAAAAAAAAAAATTTTTTTTCTTTTTAAAAAAATTTTTTATTTTTTCACTTTTATTTTCTTTTATAATTCCCTATTACTCCTCCATTACTCCTCAACTTTCATTTTCATATATTTTTACGATTTTTTTAATTAGGGAAAAAAAATTTTTTTTTCTTTTTTTTTTTCTTTTTCTTGTTTTTCTCTCCTATTTCCTTTTAGAGTCCTCTAATACTCCTCTATTATTCCTTAACTTTCATTTTCATTTCACTATAACCTTGCCAAAAAAAAAAAAAAGAGAGAGAGAGAAACCCTATTTTTAAACCGAACTTCATATACAGTTCTAAATTTTTTTTGTGTTTTTGTTTTTGTTTTTAAATATTGTATTTCAAAGAGTCTAACCTCTACACTAGATTTTCAGTCTTTGTTTTTCAGTAGTATGTGATATAAATTTTGGTCATTTAAGAATCCAATATTCAGTTCCCATTTCTATTCAGGAGTGTGGTGATACTCTCCCACTTTTGACTCTCTGTTTTCTACCTCAGAACACCTCTATTTCCTCCTTTCCCCTTCTCTTCCCAATCCAATTCTGTGAATCTCTGTGGGTGTCTGGGCTACGGAGAACACTTTGGGAACAGATAACTGCGTAGATCTGTCTCTCTCCTCTTGAGTCCCCTTTTTCTCCTCCTGCTCACCTCTATCTCCTTCCTCCCTCTCCTATTCTTCATGTAACTCTGTGAACCTCTCTGATTGTCTCTCACGGTGGAGAATCTTTTCACCATTAATCTAGAAGTTTTATTATCAGTGCTGTATAGTTGGAGAAGCCTTGAGACTATTGGAAGAATAAAACTGAAATCCAGAGGCAGGAGACTTGAGCCCAAATCCTGAGAAAACCAGAAAACTCCTGACTACATGGAACATTAAGGAATAAGAGACCATCCAAAAGCTTCCATACCTACACCAAAACCAACCACCACCCAAGAGCCAATAAGCTCCAGTACAAGACATACCACACAAATTCTTTAGCAACGCAGGAACATAGACCTGAGTGTCAACATACAGGCTCTCCAAAGTCACACCTAACACAGAGACCCATCGCAAAACTCATTACTGGACACTCCATTGCACTCCAGAGAGAAGAAATCCAATTCCACGCACCAGAATGCTGACACAAGCTTCCCTAACCAGGAAACCTTGACAAACCAATCGTCGAACCTCCACAATAAAAAGGAACCTCAGACCACAAGAATACAGAAAGCCCACTCCAGACACAGCAATCTAAACAAGATGAAAAGGCAGAGAAATACCCAACAGCTAAAGGAACATGAAAAAAGCCCACCAAGTCAAACAAAAGAGGAGGAAATAGGGAATCTACCTGAAAAAGAATTTAGAATAATGATAATAAAAATGATCCAAAATCTTGAAAACAAAATGGAGTTACAAATAAATAGCCTGGAGACAAAGATTGAGAAGATGCAAGAAATGTTTAACAAGGACCTAGAAGAAATAAAAAAAAAAATCAATTAAAAATTAATAATGAAATAAATGAGATCAAAAACACTCTGGAGGGAAACATGAGTAGAATAACAGAGACAGAAGATAGGATAAGTGAGTTAGAAGATAAAATGGTGGAAATAAATGAAGCAGAGAGGAAAAAAGAAAAAAGAATAAAAAAAAAATGAGGACAACCTCAGGGACCTCTGGGACAATGTGAAACACCCCAACATTCGAATCATAGGAGTCCCAGAAGAAGAAGACAAAAAGAAAGGCCATGAGAAGATACTCGAGGAGATAATAGCTGAAAACTTCCCTAAAATGGGGAAGGAAATAGCCAACCAAGTCCAAGAAACCCAGAGAGTCCCAAACAGGATAAACCCAAGGCGAAACACCCCAAGACATATATTAATCAAATTAACAAAGATCAAACACAAAGAACAAATATTAAAAGCAGCAAGGGAGAAACAACAAATAACACACAAAGGGATTCCCATAAGGATAACAGCTGATCTATCAATAGAAACCCTTCAGGCCAGAAGGGAATGGCAGGACATACTTAAAGTAATGAAAGAGAATAACCTACAACCTAGATTACTCTACCCAGCAAGGATCTCATTCAGATATGAAGGAGAACTCAAAAGCTTTACAGACAAGCAAAAGCTGAGAGAATTCAGCACCACCAAACCAGCTCTTCAACAAATACTAAAGGATCTTCTCTAGACAGGAGACACAGAAAGGTGGTGTAAACCTGAACCCCAAACAACAAAATAAATGGCAACGGGATCATACCTATCAATAATTACCTTAAATGTAAATGGGTTGAATGCCCCAACCAAAAGACAAAGGCTGGCTGAATGGATACAAAAGCAAGACCCCTATATATGCTGTCTACAAGAGACCCACCTCAAAGCAAGGGACACATACAGACTAAAAGTGAAGGGCTGGAAAAAAATATTCCACGCAAACGGAGACCAAAAGAAAGCAGGAGTCGCAATACTCATATCAGATAAAATAGACTTTCAAATTAAGTCTGTGAAAAGAGACAAAGATGGACACTACATAATGATCAAAGGATCAATCCAAGAAGAAGATATAACAATTATAAATATATATGCACCCAACATAGGAGCACCGCAATATGTAAGGCAAACGCTAACGAGTATGAAAGAGGAAATTAATAGTAACGCAATAATAGTAGGAGACTTTAATACCCCACTCACAACTATGGATAGATCAACTAAACAGAAAATGAACAAGGAAACACAAACTTTAACGGACACAATGGACCAGCTAGACCTAATTGACATCTATAGGACGTTTCACCCCAAAACAATCAGCTTCACCTTTCTCTCAAGTGCACACGAAACCTTCTCCAGAATAGATCACATCCTGGGCCATAAATCTAGTCTTGGTAAATTCAAAAAGATTGAAATCATTCCAGTCATCTTTTCTGACCACAGTGCAGTAAGATTAGATCTCAATTACAGGAAAAAAAAATATTAAAAATTCAAACATATGGAGGCTAAACAACACGCTTCTGAATAACCAACAAATCATAGAAGAAATCAAAAAAGAAATCAAAATATGCATAGAAATGAATGAAAATGAAAACACAACAACCCAAAACTTATAGGACACTGTAAAAGCAGTGCTAAGGGGAAGATTTATAGCATTACAGGCCTACCTCAAGAAACAAGAAAAAAGTCAAATAAATAACAACTCTACACCTAAAGCAACTAGAGGAGGAAGAAATGAAGAACCCCAGGGTTAGTAGAAGGAAAGAAATCTTAAAAATTAGGGCAGAAATAAATGCAAAAGAAACTAAAGAGATCATAGCAAAAATTAACAAAGCTAAAAGCTGGTTTTTTGAAAAAATAAACAAAATTTAGAAACCATTAGCAAGACTCATTAAGAAACAAAGGGAGAAGAACCAAATTAACATAATTAGAAATGAAAATGGAGAGATCACAACAGACAACACTGAAATACAAAGGATCATAAGAGACTACTACCAGCAGCTCTATGCCAATAAAATGGACAACTTGGAAGAAATGGACAAGTTCTTAGAGAAGTATAACTTTCCAAAACTGAACCAGGAAGAAATAGAAGATCTTAACAAATCCATCACAAGCAAGGAAATCGAAACTGTAATCAGAAATCTTCCAGCAAAGAAAAGCCCAGGACCAGATGGCTTCACAGCTGAATTCTACCAAAAATTTAGAGAAGAGCTAACACCTATCTTACTCAAACTCTTCCAGAAAATTGCAGAAGAAGGTAAACTTCCAAACTCATTCTATGAGGCCACCATCACCCTAATTCCAAAACCAGACAAAGATGCCACAAAAAAAGAAAACTACAGGCCAATATCACTGATGAACATGGATGCAAAAATTCTTAACAAAATTCTAGCAAACAGAATCCAACTACATATTAAAAAAATCATTCATCATGACCAAGTAGGCTTTATCCCAGGAATGCAAGGATTCTTTAATATCCACAAGTCAATCAATGTAATACACCACATTAACCAATTGAAAGATAAAAACCATATGATTATCTCAATAGATGCAGAAAAAGCCTTTGACAAAATTCAACATCCATTTATGATTAAAACTCTCCAGAAAGCAGGAATCGAAGGAACATACCTCAACATAATAAAAGCTATATATGACAAACCCACAGCAAGCATCACCCTCAATGGTGAAAAATTGAAAGCATTTCCCCTGAAATCAGGAACAAGACAAGGGTGCCCACTCTCACCACTACTACTCGACATAGTTTTGGAAGTTTTGGCCACAGCAATCAGGGCAGAAAAAGAAGTAAAAGGAATCCAGATAGGAAAAGAAGTGAAACTCTCTCTGTTTGCAGATGACATGATCCTCTACATAGAAAACACTAAAGACTCTACCAGAAAATTACTAGAGCTAATCAATGAATACAGTAAAGTTGCAGGATATAAAATTAACACACAGAAATCTCTTGCATTCCTATACACTAACAATGAGAAAACAGAAAGAGAAATTAAGGAAATAATACCATTCACCATTGCAACAAAAAGAATAAAATACTTAGGAGTATATCTACCTAAAGAAACAAAAGACCTATACATAGAAAACTATAAATCACTGATGAAAGAAATCAAAGAGGACACAAACGGAGAAATATACCGTGTTCATGGATTGGAAGAATCAATATTGTCAAAATGGCTATACTACCCAAAGCAATCTATAGATTCAATGCAATCCCTATCAAACTACCAACGGTATTTTTCACAGAACTAGAACAAATAATTTCACAATTTGTATGGAAATACAAAAAACCTCGAATAGCCAAAGTAATCCTGAGAAAGAAGAATGGATCTGGAGGAATCAATCTGCCTGACTTCAGACTCTACTACAAAGCCACAGTCATTAAGACAGTATGGTACTGGCACAAAGACAGAAACATAGATCAATGGAACAGAATAGAAAGCCCAGAGATAAATCCATGAACCTATGGTCACCTTATCTTCGACAAAGGAGGCAAGGATATACAATGGAAAAAAGATAACCTCTTTAACAAGTGGTGCTGGGAAAACTGGTCAACCACCTGTAAAAGAATGAAACTAGAACACTTTCTAACACCATACACAAAAATAAACTCAAAATGGATTAAAGATCTAAATGTAAGACCAGAAACTATAAAACTCCTAGAGGAGAACATAGGCAAAACACTCTCCGACATAAATCACAGCAGGATCCTCTATGACCTACATCCCAGAATTTTAGAAATAAAAGCAAAAATAAACAAATGGGACCTAATGAAACTTAAAAGCTTTTGCACAACAAAGGAAACTATAAGCAAGGTGAAAAGACAGCCTTCAGATTGGGAGAAAATAATAGCAAATGAAGCAACAGACAAAGGATTAATCTCAAAAATATACAAGCAACTCCTCCAACTCAACTCCAGAAAAATAAATGACCCAATCAAAAAATGGGCCAAAGAACTCAACAGACATTTCTCCAAGGAAGACATACAGATGGCTAACAAACACATGAAAAGGTGTCAACATCACTCATTATCAGAGAAATGCAAATCAAAACCACAATGAGGTACCATTATACGCCAGTCAGGATGGCTGCTATCCAAAAGTCTACAAGCAATAAATGCTGGAGAGGGTGTGGAGAAAAGGGAACCCTCTTACACTGTTGGTGGGAATGCAAATTAGTACAGCCACTATTGAAAACATTGTGGAGATTTCTTAAAAAGCTGGAAATAGAACTGCCATATGACCCAGCAATCCCACTTCTGGGCATACAGACCAAGGAAACCAGATCTGAAAGAGACACGTGCACCCCAATGTTCATCGCAGCACTGTTTATAATAGCCAGGACATGGAAGCAACCCAGATGCCCATCAGCAGACGAATGGATGAGGAAGCTGTGGTACATATACACCATGGAATATTACTCAGCCATTAAAAAGAATTCATTTGAATCAGTTCTAATGAGATGGATGAAACTGGAGCCCATTATACAGAGCGAAGTAAGCCAGAAAGATAAAGACCATTACAGTATACTAACACATATATATGGACTTTAGAAAGATGGTAACGATAACCCTATATGCAAAACAGAAAAAGAGACTCAGATGTATAGAACAGACTTGTGGACTCTGGGAGAAGGTGAGGGTGGGATGTTTCAAGAGAACAGCATTGAAACATGTATATTATCTAGGGTAAAACAGATCACCAGCCCAGGTTGGATACATGAGACAAGTGCTCGGGCCTGGTGCACTGGGAAGACCCAGAGGGATCGGGTGGAGAGGGAGGTGGGAAGGGGGACCGGGATGGGGAATACATGTAAATCCATGGCTAATTCATTTCAATGTATGACAAAAACTACTGTAATGATGTAAAGTAATTAGCCTCCAACTAATAAAAATAAATGGAAAAAAAAAAAGATCAGCAAGAGGCCATAAAGTCATGTCTAAACCTGCCACCTGGGATACTAATGGATCAGTGTATTTGCCAACTATTTGCCTAGTCCATGCCAGAATTTGAGGTAAGTTCTAAGGATAGAGCAGTAAACAAAATATACATGGTCATTGGATCTCTTGGAGCTTACAGTGCAGTGGAAGAAAGAGGATGAGCAAGTTACTCACAAGTGAAAAATTGTAATGGTAATTTGTGACTGAAAGAATGTAGAAAATGGAAATATTTTTTCTATATCTCAGTCTGTTTCTATTTTGTATATATATTCATTGTTTTTCTTACATTCCACATGTAAGTGATATTGTATAGTATTTGAGTTTTTTTTCTGTCTGAATTGTTTCACTAAGTATAATATTCTCTAGGTCCAACCACATTGCTGGAAATGGTAAAATTTTATTCTTTTTTATGGCTGTACATTCATGTGTGCTCAGTTGCTCAGTCGTATTTGATTTTTTGTGACGCCATAGCCCACCAGGCTCCTCTGTTCATGGAATTTTCTATGGCAAGAATACTGGACTGTATTGCCATTTCCTTCTCCACTTTATGGCTGAGTGTTATTCAGTTGTGTGTGTGTGTGTGTGTGTGTGTGTGTGTGTATACTATACATAGTATACATACACATATTTTTTTTTTGTTTTTCAATTGCTAAGTCATGTCTGACTCTTTGTGACTGCAGATCGCCAGGCTTCCCTGTCCTCCATCTCTGGGAGTTTGCTCAACTTCGTGTACATTAAGTCATTGATGGCATCCAACCATCTCATCCTTTGCCACTCCCTTCTCCTCCTGCCCTCAGTCTTTCTCAGCATCAGGGTCTTTTCCAATGAGTTGGCTCTTCATCAGGTGGCCAAAGTATTGGAGCTTCAGCTTCAGCATCAGTCCTTCCAATGAATATTCAGAGTTGATTTCCTTTAGGATTGACTGGTTTGATCTCTTTGCAGTCCAAGGGACTCTCAAGAGTCTTTTCTAGCATCATGGTTTGAAAGCATCAATTCTATGGTGCTCAGCCTTCTTTATGGTCCAACTGTAAAAACCATAGCTTTGACTAGACAGACCTTTGTTGGAAAAGTGATATCTCTGCTTTTTAATACACTGTCTAGGTTTGTCATAGCTTTTCTTCCAAGGAGCAAGTCTTTTAATTTCATGGCTGCAGTCACCATCTGCAGTAATTTTGGAGCCCAAGAAAATAAAGTCTGTCACTGTTTCCATTGTTTCCCCATCCATTTGCCATGAAGTGATGGGACCAGATGCCATGATTTTAGTTTTTTGAATGTTGAGTTTTAAGCCAGCTTTTTCACTCTCCTCTTTCACCTTCATATGCATACATATACACCTATACATCTTCTTTATCCATTTGCCTGTTGGTGGAAACTTGAGTTGCTTCCATATCTTGATTATTATAAATAATGCTACTGTGAACTTTGGGTTGCATGTATCTTTTCAAACTAGTGATTTCATTTTTTTCAGAGTAATCACAAGTGGAATTGCTATATCGTTTGGTAGTTTTATTTTTAGGTTTTCAAGGAAGCTCCATCTTGTTTTCCATAGTGGTTGTACCAATTTATATTCCCACTGACAGAGTACAAGGGTTCCCTTTTCTCCACCGCTTCCTAAAACTACTTTTCTTTTTAAAATTTATGGTCAACTGGCTCGTTTACAAATAAATTGCTATCTGTACATGGCCAGTGACAATATCTCACTGACTTACAAACCTGATGACAGCCCAATTAACCCTCTCTGGTAAGCTCTCAATCAGCTGGCTCAACCCAAAGTTTCTCAACCATGAATTTATTGAAGCAGCTTAAAAATTGCTCTTTATTTTTCTATATGTCTAGTCGAAACAGTATATGGGAAACTGTGGCTTTCAACCCCATTGGGCTGAGTTAAAAGGCAAGACTGCAGAATGTTACCTAATTCTGATGGTGACCTAGCTGATACTCATTCCAGTAGTAATCTCATCTGAATTTTATATCTGTCAGGGGGAGACTGAGTTCCTGATAGGAATTTTTCTGAATTCCTACAGGCATTCCCATGGTACCAGCTCATGGTGACCTCTCATAAGCCTCTGCATACAGACAGAATTTTAGATCAGACTGAAAATGAGAGCATGTGCCCTTGACCAATGTCTCTTCCCAGCATAGCTAAATCTGTAATGTAAACTTTCATTGATCTGATATTTGATACCACAGCTACTCAACTTTTCAGCACTTGGGACATGGAAACTTAATAATAATAATCACTAATATCTACTGGGTGGCCATTATGTGCCAAATACTACAGAGATTATTTTCTTGGATCTTCATAGCAGCCATTTATAGTGGAAGTTTGATTGAATTCCCCCTTTTCTTCCCCATTTACCACTACAATATTGTAAAGCGATTAGCCTCCAACTAATAAAAGTAAATGGGATTGAATCCACTTTTTTGGATGGAAAGATGGTAAACTAGAGTGAATTTCCCACAATCTGTGTTAATAACTGATGGGGTTGAGGTTTTCCACTCAGTTCTCAATGGCTTTAGAACATGAGGTTTTAGCAACAATACCGTTATCCCGTTAACTCATATAGAATATGAGTTTTTACATTGTCCTGTGATTATGAAGCCTTTTTGAGTCATCAAAGAAAGAGTTCTTTTTTTCAGCTTAACAATGTATATTCTATCATTTTTCAGATTATAAAAATAAATAATTTATATTGCAATGTGATAAGGGCCATACTGTAAGTTTGGAGAAATTTTAGAGCACTGACTGGTAGTAATATTGCAGTTGGCCATGATAATGCCACATAATACTAAGCAAAGAACAGTAAGAAAGGAATTCTATCCAGGGGAAATATTATGAACAAAACATCAGGAAAATATATCCAAATAGATGGTATGTCTCATAAAAAGGACACATTATTGTAGCTAAACAGAGTATTCATGTAAAGTTGAAATAGTGGAAGGAGGAAGATAAATTGTGAAGGATCTTCGATGTTTTATGTTATTAACAATGATATGTGTGTGTGTATCTAATATACATGTATATAATGTAATATATATGTTTGTGATTCATTTATGCATTCATTCATTCATCCAATGAACATTTAACAAGTACTTACTCTGTGCCAGGCCCCATGCTAAATCATAGTAATTCAGAGATTTAAGACATGGCTCCTTTCCACACAGATTTTTCTCACAGCTCAGACAGTAAAGAATCCGCCTGCAGTGCGGGAGACCTGAGTTCGATTGTTGGGTTGGGAAGATCCCCTGGAGGAGGGCATGGCAACTCACTCCAGTGTTCTTGCCTGGAGAATCCCATGGACAGAGGAGCCTGGCAGGCTACAATCCACAGGGTTGCAAGAGTTGGACGTGACTGAGCACAGCAATCACATGTAGTCCATGATTCATTTTAGTAACTTATAGAGTATTTTCATGTACAGATTTTTCCTTCTCAGCATACTCAACAATGTATACACACCACCCATATGTTTCAAGATGTGTTTCAAAGCCATTGCTGAATGTCTGAACATTCTGAGAACCTATTATAAGCATTCAGTACTTATTTGTTCAAATTTATTCTTCAGAATGGTCCCTGAACCTCTCAATATTCTTTCAAGAATGCTTTTACCTCTTTGTCCCTTGGAGGGAGATCACACTAAGTGCATTTTAATGTGTGCTAAAAAAAGGGCAGCACAGCTGAAGCCTGATTGAAAATCTGATCTTTTCCCTAATGTCACAAGGACATCCTGAGACAATGACTGAGGAGCTATGCACCAGTACCCAGCTGGATCCCTGATACTTACATTGACAGATGCATTATCAACAGAGATATTGATTGAGTGAATTAAGTAACCAATTTCCATTTTCAAGCCTCCAATTCCATTTTAGCACCCAGAGATATTAACCGGTATTCTTGTAGGTGAAAACTGATTGTGTTAAGGAGGGTGCCTGGACAATTGGAGGGACCCAGGATAGGAAATTAGAGTTCTGAATTTTGTTCTCAAGTCTAGCCTACTGGGTCACCTTGAATAACTTATATCATGACTGAATCTTAACTTTTAAAAATCAAATCTTGCTTGCTGTAATTCTGAAGAAGAACTTTGGATTACCGACTTGCTATATATAACTCTCTCAGGGTAAGTATATGCAAGGAATTGCTGTAGATGCAAGATTTTCCAAGTCGTTGTAATGAAACATTGGATTGGTCTTGAAATATACTACTTTTCATTTGTATAGGCAGCAGACTAAAAAGCAAAGTTGAAACACAAGTGCTCTTGTTTCCAGCATGTGTCTAGCAGATTGATTGAGCCCGGTAGAGTAGGAAGGCAGGAAGAGACAAAGTCTTATGTACAAAGTCACTGTAAGACATAGGAAAATATTGATATTGTATAATAGCTCTTCTAGGTATAATTTTGCTGCTTTAAATACTTTAAAGCTATATTGGTGCTATTTATCCTAAACAGTGTTTTAAATGACAAAATTATATCTAGAATTATGTTGAGTCAAATTGTGAATACACAGTTTTACTCTAGAATTTTCTCTGTCCCTCTCAGTTTCTCTTATATATATATATATATATATATATATATATATATATATATATATATAGAGAGAGAGAGAGAGAGAGAGAGAGAGAGTTTTACAATTCCCATATAAGTATTCATTTTAGCTAGTATTGTCCTCTCTATTTCATAGTTGGAACAGTTGAAGTTCAGATTGATTGTTACTTGCTAATATTTCCTAGCTAGGACTAAGCTCTGGCATTCTGCATCCACTGATAGTGATCTCTCTACCACAGGATGCTGCATAAACTAAATTGTGGTACAACTAAATGAAGCTATGGCACCTATGAGATTTGAAAGATTAATTTGGGCTAGAGGCCTCAAAGAAAATAGATTTCATTACTGAGGTGGGATACTTAAGTATGGCATTTATTTATAATAGAAAGCACTAAAAACATGCTGGTACTTTACCTTATTTTTAACCTTGTGAAGCTATAGTTTGTGAAAATAAATAAATAACTTCTGGTATTTTATTAGCATCCTGTTTTATAGACTCTATTTGGTAGGGGTATGTCCCATAAGAAAATGAGGACAAATACCTTTGGGGAAAATTGTACATGATATCCTTTTCTTGGAGGCTCACAGTGTGTATTAGTAGATAAAATGTTTTGAGAAATTTTGTAAAAACGAAATTTGTTCAAGTTTGTTAAACTTGGCTTTTCTTTCTTTTTAAGTCTAAAACCAATTAAACCTCTCCTGTGTGTGTTAGTCGCTCAGTTGTGTCCAACTCTTTGTGACCTTGTGGACTGTAGCCCACCAGGCTCCTCTGTCCATGGAATTCTCCAGGCAAGAATACTGGAATAGGTTGCCATTTCCTTCTCCAAAACCTCTCCTGGAGCACTCATATTCATGTGAAGTGCAATTTGGAAAATGGAAAATAATTGCCCCATTTCTCCTATTAATCACATCAATCCTTTATCTTCCATAATTACACTTCAAGAGAAAGCTAAAAGAATTCAAGATAAATTGATGCTGAACATGGCTGTACTCATAGTATCATTAGAATGGAAACTATGGAGACCATGATCTGTTTTTCCTAAAGAGCCTCACACATTATAGTTGCTCGGTATATTCTAATGTTTCTGTCCAATTGACATGTAAACTGGTTCTGAATATTTTTATTTATGAGAACAATAAAATATTCTATATTTTAAGGGAAAACAAGTATATATTCAGAGACATTAGACAGCTCTCTAAGAGCTGAGGGCTGGAGCAGTGGTCTTTGTATATTTCCTTTAATTTCATTAACAAGGGTCATTGTTATGGCATCTCTCTAGTGCTCTTATTCAACTTTTTAGCCACTGGGTGTGAGGTCATGATTTATTTGTTGCTTTATGGATATAACTCTATTTGTCTAATTGAGTTAGCTTAAATATTGCTTATACTGATGTGCCTATCAAAATAAAATTACATACTCAGGTGTTTTATGGCAAGGTGTCTCTTGAAATATGAAGTCATCCTTGATGCCCAACCTCTTGAGAAAGGGGCTTCTATTTCAGATGCAGGAAATGAGAAGGATAATCTGTTAAAGTTTTCTCCTTTCATTTAATCAACGTGTCCCAGGGTATTTCTAGATGTTGCATTGGGAGATTTTTCCCATCACATAGAGGAATTCTGCAAGATAAGAAATTAATAAGCCTAAGCAAGGTGCTGTTGAACAGTGCACTAGACTTCTGTGGCCCAAGTGCTGATGTTACAAGACAATGAAAAGAATTGGTGCTAACACCCTCCAACCCTGGAAACTAGCCATGGTAGTATTCGAGAGTTCAATGTTTAACTCTCCAGTTTCATTGCTTATCGCTATTACACCAGCTTTCTATTGGACAAATATATTAAGCATATTTAAGATTTCTAAGTGGATTACTGTCTCTTCCCTTTGGTCCATTTCACATGCTGTTTCCTCTGACGGGAACATTCTCCCTTGACCCTACTCCCAATCTAATTTGATAAAGCCTACACATGGCCACCTCATGCAAAGAGTTGACTCATCGGAAAAGACTCTAATGCTGGGAAGGATTGGGGGCAGGAGGAGAAGGGGACGACAGAGGATGAGATGGCTGGATGGCATCACTGACTCGATGGACATGGGTTTGGGTAAACTCCGGGAGTTGGTGATGGACAGGGAGGCCTGGCATGCTGCGATTCATGGGGTCGCAAAGAGTTGGACACGATTGAGCGACTGAACTGAGTGACTGAACAAATGCTTCAGTTCTTCTCTCCAGATGTTATTTTATGGGGAATGGTCTTAAGTGTTCTTAATTCCTGCCCACACATCTTCTCTCATTTAAGTCATGTGTTGGATGTCCCTCCTGTGTGATCTCAGAGCATCCTGCATTTTTCTTATCTCTATACTCTCCTTGGAAGAAAAACTTTGACAAACATAGCATATTAAAAAGCAGAGACATTACTTTGCCAACAAAGGTCCCTATAGTCAAAGCTATTTTTCCAGTAGTCATGTATGGATGTGAGAGTTGGACCATAAAAAGGCTGAGTGCCAAAGAATTGATGCTTTTAACTGTGGTGTTGGAAAGACTCTTGAGAGTCCCTTGGACAATAAGGAGATCAAACCAGTCAATCCTAGAAGGAAATCAGTCCTGAATATTCATTGGAAGGACTGATGCTAGAGCTAAAAGTCCAATACTTTGGCCACCTGATGCGAGGAACTGACTCATTGGAAATGACCCTACTACTGGAAAAGATTGAAGGTGGAAGGAGAAGGGGACGACAGAGAATGAGATGGTTGGATGGCATCACCAACTCCATGGACATGAGTTTGAGCAAGCTCCAGGAGTTGGTGATGGACAGGGAAGCCTGGCATGCTGCAGTCCATGGGGTTGCAAAGAGTTGGACATGACTGAGCAACTGAACTGATATGATACCCACATTACTGTAAAGTTTGCAAATTGTCTTTTCTCTTAACAAAATTTGAGCTCTCTTTGGATAAGGACTATATTTTTTCTTGTTTATCATTTTATTTATTTTAATAACAGTGCTTAGCAGGTAGTAGTTTCTCAATAAATACTTGTTGAAGGAATAAATATGATAATTTATTATTTTCTTGCATTTTTAAAACTGTGGTTTCTGCTCTGTTATTCTAGGTTTTCAGTTTCAATGGAGAAGAGAAGAGAATGACTCTCAGAATTATGGCAAGTTGGAAATCCTGAGCAGAAGTCAGTCTGACAAGGATGAAATGTGAGTAGATTCCATTGTGTCTCAAACTAAGAGACCAAGAACACTTCTAATTTGCTTTTGATAGTATCCTTACAGATTAAATCTTCTCTCTGTGATTCCATTGCTTTCACCCAAAATTGTGGCAGTTGTTCAGCTTCAGTTCCATGAAGGTAACAAAAACATCTCTTTGTTGATCTTTCAAGAGATGAAGAGTCATTTGAAAATGGCAAGCAGTTTTACATAGTGTGAATGAAAGTATTTAAAATATAATTTATTAACATTAGATATTAATATTTTAAATGGATTTTTCAGATACATGCACTGAGAAGCTTTACCCTTCCTGTATGAAGGTGTTATTTTCTTGAAATGTTGGATATGCTGTTTGAAAAGAAATACTATTACCTTTTCCTTTGCTGTTAGCCCCACTATCTGTCTTTGGCTGTTTGAGACTCTAACAATAACCCTTGAGCAGAAATAATGAAAAAGAGGAATCAAGAAGGCTAGGCAAGTGACAAGGTACCAGGAAGGAATCGGAGGCAAAACAAATTGATCTTTATTTGGTTATCTGACTGAATTAAAGAGTCAGCCTCTGCTTTCTTTTCACTCATAATACTCAATTTTCCTAGATTTGCTAGTTTGGCTAAAATAATGCCTAATTCCATTATGCTCCAATGTCTAAAATGATAGCATCTCTGTGGTTTTTAATATTTCTGCCAAAACCTCCATGCTTCTTGCTGAAGAAGGAAATAGTACAGTTCTCTGGGAAATTTTGTTTCAGTAATCTAGTGGTTTGGCTATGAAAGGAAGGAAAGAAAACTTTAGATGATTGATAGATTAGGTTTTTCTACAATTGTGAAAATATGCTGACATAGATTTTTTCTCCCGAATTTCAAATTTGGGGCTCAAGTAGGATGAAATAGGATGACGTCTGATTATTTATTGAGTGAACTGGAGAAAACATAATGATTTATCAGTCAGTCAGTCACTAAGCAAGAGCTATGTAGCTCCTATGCCATATGTGGCTCTGTGTTAGCTATTACAGAAGGCATGACAAAATAGAACTATATTCCCAGACTTAAGAAAACTTTATGATCCTGTTGGGAAAAGAGGCAAGCCTCAAGTCAAAATCCTGAAACAATTTTTTCCAATTGTGAGTGCTAGGGATGTGGTACAAAATGCATTGCTATTTAAGCTCAAGAAAAATAGAGATCAGTCTGGAATGAAACCACCAGGAAAATCAAGGAAAGATTCTCCAAGTGATGGGGTGTCCTAGCTGAGACTTGATAGACTATACTATGCTTTCATTTGTTAGAGCATGAATGGACACTTTTCATTTCCTTAAGTAATACATATTCAGTTAAATCTTTTAAATTACTAGAAGGAAAAGAGATCAACAGAGAGGAGGGGAAGACAAATAATATTCTTTGAGATAGAGGGGACCAGCTGTATAAAGGGACTGGCATGTCATTTTGCATGTCATTTTTTTTGTTTGAATGCTAATTATGACAATAACCTACATTACAATATACACTCATCTATCCATATTCTCCACTGTGTGCCCATTAGATTTAGAGCTGTAGCTTAGAATAAGAGCAGACACTTATATATTGCATGTATATGCATACATACACATGTATAACACTTGCTATATGTTAAGAACTGTTCTAACCATCCTACAACTATTACTTTCAGCCTTATAACTCTATAAGGCTTTACATGTGAAAATCAAGGCACAGAGAGGTAAAGCAACTTATTCAAGGTCATACAACTAGTATGTAGCAGCACTAAGATTTGAATCCAGACAGCTTGTTTCCAGTTTTTAAACACTATTCATTTCACCCTGGGTTACACTTGTTTATTTGTGGAAACTCCATTGACTTCTTGGTGTATCTATTAATATATATGGTTAGACTTGTGTCCTTGGTTCCTCTCTCTTTGACTTCCTTTGACCTCTAGTTTATTTTCACTATATATCAGCGGTCCCCAATATTTTTGGCACCAGAGATTGGCTTCATGGAAGACAGTTTTCCTTTTTTAAAAAAATTTTTAAGAGGACAATTGTTTAATAACATTGTATTGCTTTCTGCTGTACAATAGCATGAATCAGATATATGTATACATATATCCCTACCCTCTTGCATCTCCCTTTCACCCCAACCCCCATCCATCTCTCTAGGTCATCACAGAGCACTGAGCTGAGTTTCCTCTGCTATAAAATTGCTTCACACTAGCTATCTTACACATCTATTGTTCTAGTTGTTGTTCAGTCATTGTGGTGTCTGATCTGTTGCTACCCCATGGACTGCAGCACGCCAGGCTCCCCTGTCCTTCACTATCTCCTGGAGTTTGCTCAGATTCATGTCCATTGAGTTGGTGATGCTATCTAACCATCTCATCCTCTGCTACCCCCCTTCTCCTTTTGCCTTCAATCTTTCCCAGCATCAGGGTCTTTTATACATGGAAGTGTATATATATATATGTGTGTGGTATGTGTGTGTGTGTGTATCAATGCTACTTTCCCATTTTGCCCCACCCTCTCCTTCCCTCACTGTGTCCACAAATCCATTCTCTATGTCTTCATCTCTATTCTTGCCCTGCAAATAGATTCATCAGTACCATTTTTCTAGATTCCATATATATGCATTAATATACAATATTTGTTTTTATGAATTACTTCACTCTATATAACAGGCTCTAGTTTCATTCACTTCACTATAATGGACTTTAATTCATTCCTTTTTATGGCTGAGTTATATTCCACTGTGTATATGTACCACAGCTTCTTTATCCATTCATCTGTCAATGGACATCTAGGTTGCTTCCATGTCCTGGTATTGCAAATAGTGCTGCTATGAAAACTAGGGTACATGTGTCTTTGAATTATGGTTTTCTCAGGGTGTATGCCCAGTAGTGGGATTGCTGCGTCATATGGTAATTTTATTCCCAGTTTCTTAAGGAATTTCCATACTGCTCTCCATAATGGCTGTATCAATTTACATTTCCACAAACAGTGCAAGAGGGTTCCCTTTTCTCTACAGCTTCTCCAGCACTTATCGTTTATAGATTTTTTTGTTGATGCCTATTCTGACTGGTGTAAGGTGATGCCTCATTGTAGTTTTGATTTGCATTTCTCTAATAATTAGTGATGTTGAGCATCTTTTCATATGTTTGTTGGCCATCTGTATGTCTTCTTTGGAGAAATGTCTGTTTAGATCTTCCACCCATTTTTTGATTGGGTTGTTTGTTTTTCTGATATTGAGCTGCATGAGCTGCTTGTATATTTTGGAGATTAATCCTTTGTCAGTTGCTTCATTTGCAATTATTTTCTCCCATTCTGAGGTTGTCTTTTCATTTTGTTTATGGTTTCCTTTGCTGTACAAAAGCTTTTCAGATGATGGGGATGGTTCGCATCATAATGCGAGTAATGGGGAGCCTCAGATGAAGCTTTACTCGCTTGTCTGCCGCTCACCTCCTGCTATGTGGCCCAGTTACTAACAGGTGCAGGCCAGAACTGGTCCATGGCCTGGGGGTTGGAGACCTCTGCCATATATTATATAAGTTCTGAGGAAATCCAGTGGGAATGTTGATCCCAGGGTCAGGAAGGGAGTTATATATTTATGACAATAGAACTTTTTCACTGTTTATGATATTATGATATGAAATATTGAATACTCAGCTCACTTTTTAAATTAGGCTTTTATGTACCAGTAAGTTGAGGACTATAGTCATCTACCAGATAAGTATATGCCAACAAGGTATAACTCACACACAATGATTTGTACATGACAGGATTCTATAGCTCCTGTCCAAGGTAGCCCTCCTACAGTGAGCACACATTCTGAGGAGTTAAAAAGTAATTTTCTACCAACCTCTATCTTCTCATTCGTTTGCTCATCCTTATCATGGAATTTTTCCAGTAAGGTTTATATTTACATGTAATAAGACTTTCTTACTTTTTTGCCCTCTAAAAATTCAAACCAACTACTACAAAAGTACTTGGTAGATAAGACTTGGTAGTACCAAATAGTACAGCTATGCCTTGTAGGTCTTTAAGTTGGGTCACCTTTGACTTCAATTTTTGAGGACCTACACTCAAAGCATAAATATTTCTGCCAACTAACTTCTCAAATAGTTTCCTGAATTGACATGTGGAGGGAAGAGCCAAGAACATTGATTAAAAGCTTTCCCACCCTGCATACTGTGTGAGGCCTTTGCTCTTTCACCTTCCCCACTGGCTCAGACAGATGCCCACATTCAATGCCTGCCTCACTACTGAGCCTCCTCCGTACCACTGAGGCCCAGGCCCTGGCCCCAAACTGAGATCAGATCTCAAAGTGGATTGGAAGTGGCAAGTTGTTTCACCTTAACTGAAATGCTGAGGTTCTACATCAAAATATTGTTTTGTTTCTTTTACTTTTGTTTGAGAAGGCAGAGGAAGGAATTCTACTCTGCCTGTCACAGTGATTGACAGAAATGAAGTGTGAAAGAGAGCAACTGTGTTTATGAGCCAGGGAGGTGAAAACTAGACAAGACCTGCATCATATATTTTTAACAACTCAATAAATTTCTTTCACCCATTCCCCAAATCTTCACATTCAAGCCAGAAAAAAATGATATCAGGTTTCAGCTAGAAATGAGTTTTTGTTTGTGAAGGTTGGAAAGGTATAAGACCATGAAACATATTTTTTAATGAAATTATAGTACACTCCAGAATCTCACTCAAACCTAGTCTTTGGGGCCATGCTATTCTTATAGGAAAGAAAACCAAAGCAAGGTCTTTGTGCTGCTTCAGCAACTAAATTCTTTTGGATGAGTCTGAAGCAGTCTCTTTTTGTGTGAAGTTCTATATTGTTCTCCCATTGCATTAGAAGAATGTCTGACTTACTTCACTGTCCTAAACCCTTGACATTCAGAGTGGGATCTGGATAAAGCTGGTTATGGTAAACATATTTTGTGGAAGAAGTTTGACAAGTTTGAAGTCAATCAATAGGAGAATTGTGTTAGGATATACACATGATGGCTTATGTCTCTTTTCTTGGAAATACTGAAGAAAGGATTTGTTTTAAAAAATTAAAATCCCTTTTTCATTTCAATTATGTATTCCTCCACCTTAAGAGATTCTGCTACCCCTTACTGAAGTGATATAATATAATTGAAAACACACAGACTCTGAAGCAAAACAGATGTATTTGAAGCATGGCCGTGAAAATTAGTGGCTTTGAGAGAAGTCTTGAAAAAACAGTAACAGCTCTGACTCTTTCTCCTCTTCAAATAGTAAATAATATTATTCATCCTGTGGGATTGTTCAGAAATTGATATATAAATATGTATATGATATACATTTCTTCTGGTGATATTTCTGTTTATCTTCAAATGTGAATGATGGATCTTAAAATCTAAGAAATGTGTTGTCAATCTCTTCCTCCCTGTTGTCTCCTATTCCTTAATTTTCACTGGGGTAAATTTATTTTGAAAGGTGCTCTAACATGTGCTGATGAATTTGATAAAATTGTCACAAGGAACTCTTTTCCCAAGCAGGTTGACTAATTAATTATTAGTTATAAAATTAATAGCTCTCAAAAGGAGAATGGGGCCCCATGACTATAGTGTAGAACTGTACTGGATGCTAGACTGTAGTCATAACCATCTATTAATACATGATTCAATTTAAAAACAGTTGCTGAAAGGCCCCACCTGACCCTACCATTCTTCACCATAATAGCCCCTGCTACCTGCCCTTTTCACCTACCATGCTCTTGTTTAGGTGGTGAACTATGTAAGAGAGTTGTAAGCTTCCCCAACTTCACAAAGAGGTGAAGAATATTATTATATCTGTCATGAACATATTAAATGATACCAAGTATATAAATTGTGACACATATGCTGTGGTGTCCTTTCTTCCATATGAGTATAGAAATTGCAAAACATCCATGAATTTGAAAAAATAAGAAGGAATAACTGAGCAGTTTTGAATATCTCTGCTGACAATACAGTTTGCTGATGTGCCTAACTCCATCTCAACCCTCATATACTTATTTTCATTTAAATTTTTCATATATTTATTCAGCATATGTTACTCGACACCTTTGAGGCAGTCTGAATTTTATTGTAATGTGAATGAAAAGCTATTAGAGAATTCCAAGTCAGAGAATGATGTCAAATTTACATTGTTTTAATTTTTATTTCATATTGTAATATAGTTGATTCATAAGTGTTTCAGAGGTATAGTAAAGTTATTCAGATATAGATATATATAGATCAATTCTTTTTCAGATTCTTTTCCCATTTAAGTTATTACAGAATATTGAGTAGTTTCCTGTGATATACAGTAAGTCAATGTTTATCTATTTTATATATAGGAGTTTGTGTCAATTCCAAACTCCTAATTTATCCCTCTCACTTCCCCCTCTTGGTAACTGTCTGTGGATCTATTTCTGTTTTGTATATAAGTCCATTTGTATCATTTTTTTTTTTAGATTTCACATATAAATGATATCATATGATATTTGTCTTTCTCTGTCTGACTTACTTCACTTAGTATGATGATCTCTAGGTCCATCCATGTTGCTGCAAATGACATTATTTCATTCTTTTTTATGGTTCAAAAATATTCCATTGTTTATGCATACCACACCTTCTTTGTCCACTCATCTGTCGATGGACTTTTAGGTTGCTTCTTATGTGAATAGAATATGCTTTGAACATTAGGATTTATGTATGTTATACATAAAATGTAAATAGTTCTGTGATAAATATTAGGGTGTATCTATATTTTAAAAGTAGAGTTTCCTCCAGATATATACACAGGAGTAGGACTGCAGGATTTTATGGTAGCTCTATTTTTAGTTTTTTAAGGAACCTTCATACTGTTCTCCATAGAGGCTGTGCTAACATATTCCCATCAACAGTGCAGGAAGGTTCCCTTTTCTCCACACCCTCTCCAGCACTTGTTATTTGTAGACTTTCTGATGATGGCCATTCTGACTGGTTTGAGATGATACCTCATTGTCATTTTGATTTGCATTTCTCTAATAATTAGTGATGTTGAACATCTTTTCCTGTGCCTCTTGGCCTATATGTTTACTTGATTTGGTCTCAGTTAACAAAATTGAATACCAAATACCCTGAGAGTGTAAAGTCAAGATGAGACTGGCAGTAAGTGAACTTGAATCAACTTGAATTTATCCAGGGTAACATAACTTGTAAGTAGGATAGCTGGCATTTTGAGTTCAGATAGCTATGCTTCAGAACTTTGCTTGCACAATTAGCCACCTTGTTACATTACTTCTCTTGGTTAATGGCTACATAGCATTTCTTTGTTACTAACACTTCATAATTTACTTGACATCTTGCATATTATTCATCATATATTTCCAGTTTGTACTCTTATACCGTAGAAGGAAATGGCAACCCATTCCAGTATTCTTGCCTGGAGAATTCCATGGACAGAGGAGCCTGGGGGGCTACAATCCATGGGGTCACAAAGAGTCTGACACAACTAAGTGACTAAAACTACTACTACTACTATTATACCTAATTCCACAATATACATCTTTACAGAAACATCTTTATTCATGTCTTTATTATTTAATTCACATATGTATTCCATAGCCTTACTAGATCAAAACCTATTTCAACTCTTGACTGTGGTAGAGCTATTTTAAGTATAGTGATGTTTTGAGACTACTTCTTTGGTAAATATGATAATAGCTATGATTACTGAGCTCTTACAATGTGGTAAAAATTGTGCTGAGCTCTTTGTATTGTTCAATAATTATCTCAGTTAATCACCACAGTAATATTATGAAATATGTACTGTCATTAGTCAGAATTTTAGATAAGGAAATTGAAGTTCATGGGTATTAGGTTATCTGTCCAAGGTAACATAGTATATAAAAATTCCAAAGGAATTAAGTCTCATTCCAGGCTTGTGTTCCCTTTTGTATGGAGTAGGCATATGCAACAGACTGAAGGGTGAATAGATGTTAGAAGGCTATTGCTTTATTGACTATGCCAAAGCCTTTGACTGTGTGGATCACAATAAACTGTGAAAATTCTGAAAGAGATGGGAATACCAGACCACCTGACCTGCCTCTTGAGAAATTTGTATGCAGGTCAGGAAGCAACAGTTAGAACTGACATGGAACAATAGACTGGTTCCATATAGGTAAAGGAGTATGTCAAGGCTGTATATTGTCACCCTGCTTATTTAACTTATATGCAGAGTACATCATGAGAAACACTGGGCTGGATAAATCACAAGCTGGAATCAATATTGCTGGGAGAAATATCAATAACCTCAGATATGCAGATTACACCATCCTTATGGCAAAAAGTGAAGAAGAACTAAAAAGCCTCTTGATGAAAGTG
The DNA here is from genome assembly GCF_023699985.2 of Odocoileus virginianus. Classification (NCBI taxonomy): domain Eukaryota; kingdom Metazoa; phylum Chordata; class Mammalia; order Artiodactyla; family Cervidae; genus Odocoileus; species Odocoileus virginianus. The sequence goes on along the minus strand of NW_027224264.1, from coordinate 4,049,875 downwards.
AAAGAGGAGAGTGAATAAGTTGGCTTAAAGTTCAACATTCAGAAAACTAAGACCATGGCATCTGGTCCCATCACTTCATGGCAAATAGATGGGGAAACAGTGGAAACAGTGGCTGACTTTATTTTTTTGGGCTCCAAAATCACTGCAGATGGTGAGTGCAGCCATGAAATTAAAAGACACTTACTCCTTGGAAGGAAAGTTATGACAAACCTAGACAGCATATTAAAAAGCAGAGACATTACTTTGTCAACAAAGGTCCATCTAGTCAAGGCTATGGTTTTTCCAGTGGTCATGTATGGATGTGAGAGTTGGACTGTGAAGAAAGCTGAGGGCCAAAGAATTGATGCTTTTGAACTGTGGTGTTGGAGAAGACTCTTGAGAGTCCCTTGGACTGCAAGGAGATCCAACCAGTCCATCCTAAAGGAGATCAGTCCTGGATGTTCATTGGAAGGACTGATGTTGAAGCTGAAACTCCAATACTTTGGCCACCTGATGCGAAGAGCTGACTCATTTGAAAAGACCCTGATGCTGGGAAAGAATTAAGGGCAGGAGGAGAAGGGGACGACAGAGGATGAGATGGTTGGATGGCATCACTGACTCAATGGACATGGGTTTGGGTGGACTCCGGGAGTTGGTGATGGACAGGGAGGCCTGGCATGCTGCGGTTCATGAAGTCACAAAGAGTCAGACACGACTGAGCAACTAAACTGACTGACAGTAACTTAGGAGTAGATTAGAAAAATGTTCTCAAAATGTGGTCCCCAGCCTATAGCATCAACGCCATTTGGGATTAAAACAGAATTATGTATTGTTTGGCTGAGTCAAGTCTTAGTTTTGGCATGTGGGCTCCACTTTCTAGTTGTGATGTGGCATGTGGAATCTTAGTTCCTTGACTAGGATTCAAACCTGCATCCCCTGCATTCTAAGGTAGATTCTTAATCACTGGACTGCAAAGGAAGTCCCTGGGATTTCTTAAACATATAGATTATTGGGCCTCATCTAAGATCTATAGAATCAAAAATTCTTTTGGAAGGGGCCTAGTTACTTGTGTTTTAACAATCCTTCCAGGGTATTCTGATGCCTGCTGAAATCTCAGAACCACTGAACTAAAGTGGTAGTAGTGGAAAATGAGTAAGAAGGGGATAAAATAATATGACTTGGAGAGGATAATAGGGAGTTTTAGAATTGAATATAATCTGCATGTTTGGAGTATTTCAGAGAGAAAGAATAGTGGTGATATAGAAGGAAAAAGGAGAGAAAGAATCATTTTCATGTTTTTTTTTTCCTCCATCCATTTGAAGTTAGATAATTTTTGACAGGTACATTCTGGATACTCAAAAATAACAGTGAATGCTAAGTTATTTTCACTACTGCCTCCCCAATTATCCTAATAGTTAAAGCAAAGCATCAAAATGTTTGCTTTCTGCACTGAGGTAAGTGGGATGGGGTGGTGGCAGTGGGATGTGTGTAGTTCAATTAAACATTAAAGGAAAAAAGGATGCAAGGCTCCTGTGAAAATGAAAGGACTATAGAAGTTAATTTTAAATACATGCACCTGTGGCTGGTATGGTAGCATGAGTCAAGGAAATGAGTATATTAATAAAAGCAGTATTATAGCAAATGGAGGTAATAAAACACTGCAGCATTAACTGAACTGCATCAGAAGCCCTACTGTTCTTAGATGCTCTCTTTTCAACCTCATTGGAAATTAAAAACTAATCCCCTTGTGAGGAAAACCTGTTCTACCTGAAACAGTATCAAAAGCCTTCATCTCAGTCAGATTAATTGCACTAGTACTTGTCATGGTTGAAGGAAACACCAGGAGTGAATGAAAAACAAACCCATCTCATGAGCAAAGTTTCTGAGGAATTGCCTCTGATTACCTAAACTAATAAGGCCAACGTATTTGGGTAATTCTTGGCAGGTTTCAAAGCATTTCAATATATACCTGTTAACTGAGACTTGAAAATTTGGTGAGTGAGACAAAGAAAGTGTCATTGTTCCCCTTTTATGGTAGAGTGATGGAAACTTGCAGAGGTCTCCCATAACAAAGGTAACATTTTAGGTCATGTCATTTAAAGAAAAATTATTATATATTTTAATTGGAGGATAATTGCTTTAAATGTTATGTTGGTTTCTGCCATGCAACAACATGAGTCAGCCATAAGTATACTTACACCCCCTCCGTCTTGAACCTCCCTCCTACCCTCTACCCCATCCCACCCTTCTAGGTCATCACAGAGCACTGAGTTGAACTCCCTGTGTTATGCAGCAACTTCCCACTAGTCATGCTCTCATTCTTGACCAGATTTGTTCTGTGTAAATTTTCTTCCTTTTGGAAAAGTTCTGTTTAAGGAGGTCCCTCATTCCCACTAGTTGTCAGATGAGACTAGATATGTGTGAATTACAGCAGAACACAGGTTTGAGATCAAACTGCATTCCCCCACCCTGGGCTATTTTTCCTCCAATTAAAATTATATTGTGAATATTATCCCATGTCATTAAACTATTCTTCTAAAACATAATTGTTTGCAATTTTGTACTAGCACTAATGTTTACTGGAATATCCTTATCCACAGATATTTGTAGATCTGTTTTATTTCCTCAGAACAGAATCCTAGCTGTGGAATTACTGTGTCCAAGAGTTATGATCATTTGCAAAGACGTTGTTACATATTGTCACAATATCCTCAAGAAAGAGTTTACTTATTTCTATTCCAGTCAATGGTAGTTATTAGCACACCTTTCCCTGAAGCTTACCAGTACTATGAGTTTGAAAGGTGAACCTGATATCTTTTTTGTGTGTGTGAGTTGCATTTTTTGATGACTAGTAGATCAAAAAATTTGTATTTATCAATACATTGGCCATTTGATTTTCTTTTCCTGTGAAGTCTCTATGTCCTCTTTGGTTCATGAATTTTCAAACTTTTGTTGTAAAGGGCCAGATAGTTAACATTTTTTTTGGCCACACTCTGCACATGTGGGATCTTAGTTCCCCAACCAGGGATCAAACCTGTGTCCCCTTGCATTGGAAGCTCAGAGTCTTAACCACTGGACCAGCAGAGAAGTCCCCCAGGTAGTTAATATTTTTATTTTTTGTGGCCTTATGGTCTCTGAGTTTTTGTCACAACTACTCAACTCTGCCATTATAGTACAGAAGTAGCCATTATACAATGTATAATTGAATAGGTCTGACTGAGTTCTAATACAAAAATTGGCAGTGGACCAGATTTGCCCACTCATTGGCCATTATTTACCAACCCCTGTTACAGTTCATTGTGCTACTGGAGGTATTTATCACTTTCTTATTGATTTTTAAAAGTTCTGCACATATTAAGAACCATTAGCCCTGCCAACTGAAAGAAATGCACAACGTGATAGTTGTGGGTTGTTTTATTTGGGGTAAAGTAAGGACTACAGCCCAGGAGACAGCATCTCAGATAGCTCTGAGGAACTGCTCTGAAGATGTAGGGGGGAAGCTCAGTATGATATATTATTTTGGTGAAGAGGGATACATGCAGTCAAGCATAAATTTTGGCAGAAGCTTGCTGCTAGTCTCATGAAGGTTAGTACTAGTCCTGGGGAACAGATGTCTCTATTAATGATTTTAGTGCCTTTCTAGATATGAGAAGGTGCAAAATCTCCTCCTGAAAATATCTATTGGAAGACCTGTTCTGCCAGTTTTTCCCAGAACACAGAGTGCTTCATTCCTGATCTCCACCATGAATTTCAGGATGTGCTGAAAGTCAATGACTGCAGGGTTAGTGACTTAATCCTTGCAGAGACAGGTGGCAAGTACCAACTTTTAGTTGGCAGCCCTTTGTAATCGGTTTTGGAAATGCCTCCCTGCTTGTTCTAAAATTTCATGTATTTCAGTATGCTATAATTTTCCTCTTTTGCCTTTGCTTTTATTCTTTGTAAGACTTTCCCCACCAAAAATCCAGATAATGATTTACTTGTGTTTTCTTCTAGTCCTTTTATGGTTTAATATTTATGATTAACTTTTAAGTCTATCTGGAAACAATTTTAATGTGAGGCTTGTTGCAGAGAACTGATTTCATATTTTCCAACAAATAGTCAACCAATGGTGTCAGCACCTTTTATTGAATAAACCTTCTTTGCTCAGTGGGGCTTCTTTTAAAGTTAGGTCTCTACTAAGCTGGATGTGTTTCTATTGATCTTAAAGGTGCTAGTCTTTGAATCTAGCATCTGAAAAAATAATGGCTCTAGAATTCTGTTTACTGTAGGCAGCCTCTCAAGCTCCCTTTGTCCTTCCTTTAATCCAGTTTGAGATGTACGGAGAGTTCTGTTATGACTATAGCTATTGCTGTAATTGTAGCTGCTGATGTCCTTTAATTTTTCTTACATCTCTGTCTCTTTGCATTTGTGTAGTCTCCTATTGCTCAGTGGAGAAATGCTTTCTTATAAAATCAGAGAAACAGAGACTCTTCTTCCTGTTGTACTTTAGCCTTGGTTCACTCTTTTCATTGACAATAGGCTTAGTTTCCTTATGTTGTGATGGAACTACTTGTCTGCACTACACTATAACCCTTTCTTATATTTTTCTTTTTATCTGTGCATAAACACTATCTTTTTTTTATGATTTTAGGCTTCCTGGACTCCCAAGGAACCTTACTCTGGACTAATAATTGGATTAATTGACCTTTCTTTTTCTAATTCCACTGACCATAATGACATACTCCCAATATAGTAGTATATTCACCTTGACCATTTCACCTCTGTGGTCTTTTTCTGACAGTCTAATCAGAGTGGCACCTTCTGATCTCCCTAGACCTTCTCATTACAGTTTTCACTCTGGTCTCTGCTCTCAACCTATTAATAATAGAAGTATGCTAAGGTTTAGATGCCCCAGGTGGCACAGTGGTAAAGAATCCACCTACCAATGCAGGAGATGCAAGAGATGCAGGTTCAGTCCTGGGTCAGGAAGATCCCCTGGAGAAGGAAATGGCAACCCACTCCAGTATTCTTGCCTGGAAAATCCTCATGGACAGAGGAGCCTGGTGGGCTACAGTCCATGGGGCCACAAAGAGTAACTGAGGGACTGAGCATGTACTTAATGGACTGGATGTCCTTTTTCCTTTGAGAAAAGAAGGAATGGTTTCCACATAGAATACCATTAGGAAGATAAACCCTACAACCCTGGGAAATGATAGTTTTTTGAACACCCTTCCTATTTTCAGGTTAAAAATACAACTTTACAACTTCTGAGAAAGACTCAAAATGGTTGTGTCAAAATAAACATGTGACCTCTATTCAAGTATCTACTTTCCTAACAAAGTCATATTCAAATCTTCGATTTCCTGCTGATTCCACATTATGTATATATAAAGGGCTTCCCTGGTGGCTCAGATGGTAAAGAATCTGCCTGCAGTGCAGGAGACGTGGGTTTGATCCCTGGGTTGGGAAGATCCCCTGGAGGAGGGCATGGAAACCCATTCCAGTATTCTTGCCTGGAGAATCCCCATGGACAGAGGAGCCTGGCAGGCTACAGTCCATGGGATAGCAAAGAGTTGGACATGACTGAGCAACTAAGCACACACACACACACACACACACACACACACACATACAGCTGACCCTTGGATAACATGGTTTTGAACTGTGTCCATTTGTATGAAGGTTTTTTAAAAATATCTATACTATTATGTTTATGATCTGTGGTTGATTGAATTTGCAAACAGAGAATCTGTGAATGTGGAGGGCTGACTATGGGACCTCAGTATTCATGAATTTTGGTAACTGCCCAGATCCTGGAACTTGGGGTTACTGAGGAACAACACTAGTTTGCATGGTGAAAGCAGGATGATATATAAAAATTCATGCATACGTGGTTAACCCAAAGCTCTATCAAGTATGAGGTTTATTTTTAGTGAGAACTATGTAAACTTTTTGTACTAGAAGATCAATAAATACATTTACTAAACCTTACAGTTGAAAAAACTATATCATTAATGACCTACAGTGACAGTTTGGAATTTAAAAAGTGGATTAATAAAAATTTTTCAAAAAGCACTTACCTCTGTGTAATTATAGTGTTTTGTATGTTAAATGCAACTTTGCTTTGTGCTCTTCCAAGTAGCTTGCAAACATTTACTTGTAATTGTGGCAGTGCCCTTGTAAGTTCCCTTAAGTATGATAAACTCGCTATACACTACAAAGAAACCAAGACCTGGAGGTAAAATGATTTGTCCTAGGATGTGTAGCCTGTTAATGAATAAGTGTGACCCTCTAAGTCTGACCAACCTCTTTATGCCTAACCTCACATATCTGGAGGTGACTTTTGTAGGTGACAAATTCTTTCCTGTTATAATCTAGAGGCTTCAAGTGGAGAAAATACATCTACCTCTTGCAGGAAGCATCCTTTTCTGTCCCTTGGCTCTGATCACAGTATCCCTCCATTTTCTTTCTGTGCTTATAAATACAGCTTATGTTATATGGACTTGCCTCATTTAAGATTAATATAAAATGACTAAAGCTTGAAGGGTCTCTTTGCTAAAATTCTGTTGAAAGCTTCTTGACACCAGAAATAATGTGACCTTTATTTTCTCCATCTCTCTTAGTACTTAGTTCAGGCTGCAGGATTACACACAGTAGGGGCCAGATACTGAATCATTCCAAGGATTATAAACTTAATTGAGGAGTGGTGCTCATGAATGCAGGAGACATAAGATACATGAGTTCCATCCCTGAGTCAGGAAGATCCCCTGGAGGAGAGCACTGGCAACCCAGTCCAGTATTCTTGCCTGGAGAATCCCATGGACAGAGGAGCCTGGTGGACTGCAGTCCATAGTGTAACAAAATCTCAGAAACAACTGAAGCGACTGAGCATTCTTGCCTGGGCAAAATTGTGATTAGCAAAATTACAGCTTGTCACTTCCCTTTCCCTCTTTCTGTGCTCCTCAGTCTTGCTATTCTTCTCTGTGGGTACTTCCTCTTCACTCACCCTGTAGGAGGAGGAGGTCTTGTGATGAGGGAGGGTCTTTGCTGGGGGCTCAATGGCTCCACAACACTGCAGTGACCTTTGTCCAAATTAGCCATATATATACAACGCTTACATTTTTAGACCTTTGAGTCTGTAATTTTCCATTTCCCACTTAAGAAAATTTCCCTGGTAATTAATACTGAATATCTGATTCCAGGAACCATGCCTCAGGAGAGTGTTCCTGCATGCAGTGTGTATTAGTTATTAGGAACTGCCTGGCACTCATTTATAAAGCTGATTACAGGCCTCTTTTTTCCATCACTTACAGAATGTTCATAATAATTGCACGAGTTCAGGCAGACTGTGTCTCTCCATGAAGCTATATACTTTCAGAGACAGAAATCTTAATCTTTATTACATGGCAGCTCACATGCTCACATCCATCACTTTTTGGAGTGTAGCTTATTTGCAGCCTAGTGGGAGTTATATAATCTGCCACTAAAATTTCAACAAGGAAACGAGAGGGAATTAAGAGAGAGGTGTACTGTTCATCTTCCCACAAATTCTGTTTTGTTAATAGAAATGAAATCTCAAATCATTGACAAAGTCTCCTGCCTGTTTGAAGTACCACTGTTAATCTAAGTCATTAATAATCTCATTCCCTCTATCTCTGTCTCTCTGTCCCTCCCTCTCTCTCTCTCACGCATACACACCACACTCATACACACATGAAATGGTTTGTGATTAATGTATAATGAACATTAGAAATACCCCTAAAGTCAAGCCAGTGGGGTCTATTTGGGTGGGATTTGGTCATTCTGATCATGACATACACTAATTTTATATCATGTTGGAAAATGTCCATGAGGTGGGATATGTGGAATACCACTAGACTGTGTCCATCTGAGGCAGGATTTCTAAAGTGAAAGTGTTAGTTACTCAGTCATGTCTGACTCTTTGTGACCCTGTGGACTGTAGCCCACCAGGCTTCTCTGTCCTTGGGATTCTCCAGGCAAGAATACTGGAGTGAGTAGCCATTCCCTTAGTATCCTGAACTCAGTCCATTAGATGCCAGTAGCACCACTCAACTCCCCAGCTGTAACAAATACACATATTCTGGAGCACAAAATTACCCCCAGTTGAGAACCCCTGCTTATTTAACTTGTGTGAAGAGTACATCATGAGAAACGCTGGGCTGGAAGAAGCACAGGCTGGAATCAAGATTGCTGGGAGAAATATCAATAATCTCAGATATGCAGATGACACCACCCTTATGGCAAAAAGTGAAGAAGAACTAAAGAGTCTCTTGATGAAAGTGAAAGAGGAGAGTGAAAAAGTTGGCTTAAAGTTCAACATTCAGAAAACTAAGATCATGGCCTCTGGTCCCATCACTTCATGGCAAATAGATGGGGAAACAGTGGCTGACTTTATTTCTCTGGGCTCCAAAATCACTGCAGATGGTGATTGCAGCCATGAAATTAAAAGACACTTACTCCTTGGAAGGAAAGTTATGACCAACCTAGATAGCATATTAAAAAGCAGAGACATTACTTTGCCAACAAAGGTTCATCTAGTCAAGGCTATGGTTTTTCCAGTGGTCATGTATGGATGTGAGAGTTGGACTATAAAGAAAGCTGAGCACTGAAGAATTGATGCTTTTGAACTGTTGTGTTGGAGAAGACTCTTGAGAGTCCCTTGGACTGCAAGGAGATCTAACCAGTCCATCCTAAATGAGATCAGTCCTGAGTATTCATTGGAAGGACTGATGTTGAAGCTGAAACTCTAATACTTTGACCACCTGATGGGAAGAGCTGACTCATTTGAAAAGACCCTGATGCTGGGAAAGATTGAGGGCAGGAGGAGAAGGGGACAACAGAGGATGAGATGGTTGGATGGCATCACCGACTCAATGGACATGGGTTTGGGTGGACTCTGGGAGTTGGTGATGGACAGGGAGGCCTGGCGTGCTGTGGTTCATGGGGTCACAAAGAGTCGGACACAACTGAGCTACTGAACTGAACTGAACTGTTTCTTCCACATTACGATTACCAAAGATATCATTTTGTAAAATTCATCTGTGAGCTTTGTTTCTAAATAGCCACAGTTAAAAGTTACAGGCATTTCATGAATAAGACAAACACCAATGATTCTCAACTTTGTCTGCATATACACTAGGATCACTTGGAGATCTTTACAATATACTATTGTCTGGGTGTCCTTACTGCTCCCAGAGATTCTGATGTTTTAGATGTGAGTTGGGTATTGGGATGTTTAAAAAGTCTTCCTATGATTCAAATCTACTACAAAGTTGGAGGATCAGTGGCTCTGGAGATTTCCTTTTAAGAAATGGTCATTAAAAAGTTGGCTGTGTTAGATGCTTAACAATATTCAAATCAGGAGAAACTGTTTTATGTGTTGGACTGTGGATATATCCTGAAAGGAAAATTGTAGATATGAACTGAGTAACAGCTAATGTTGATAACAGATCAAGTAGAGACTATTTGGGTCCACACTGTATATTCTGGAAAGTACTCATACTCTCTGCCCATCTCTCCCACTTGACATAGATAAACACATAAAAATTCCATTTTAAGCTAGTAAGAGTATTTTTTAGATCAAACTTATTGATGGAGAGACCAATTTTCAGTTAACATGAAGGCAGTCTTAAAGGGAAATAAGGTAGCCAAAAGAAAAGCCACTTTAGAGCAGGCCATGCCATAGAACAGAAAGTGGCTGATTTTGCTTAGTGCCAGAGATGAACAATAGAGGTCTGCCTTAGGCTCTGACATCTATGCCTGATTTTATGCAGATGAGTGACAGCTGGAAAAGGCATCTCTATCTTCGTCTGGCTGCCTCCTTGTATCACCCAGCAACTAGGGACTGCAGCAGAATTGGGCTCTCAGGGAAGTGTGGCTAAGCACCTGATAGGTTGAGAACAGAGGGCACTGTCATTCACTTAAAGGGATCAATGATGAACAGTAGACAAAACAACTTTATTCACCACTAAGAGTCATGCTATGTCCATGCCATGGGCTTCCCTGGTGGCTCAGCAGTAAAGAATCCACCTGCAATGCAGGAGATGCAGGTTTGATCCCTAGGGTTGGGAAGATCCCCTGGAAAAGGGCATGGCAACCCACTCCAGTATTCTTGTCTGGGAAATCCCATGGACAGAGGAGTCTGGTGGGCCACAGTCCATAAGTTCACAAAGAATCAGACAGAACTAAAACGACTAAGCATGCACATGCATGTCCAGGCCATAGGCAAACATTTCTGCCCCAGACAGATGGATATGGTAGCTACAAAGTGTCTCCAGCTTCTCTTAACAACTCATTATGTGTGAATCTGTCAGTCTTTGAATTTTCCAAATTAATCCTGGATTAATTTATGTTTTCAGTCATTTTAATTTTGGTGAAACACAGTGTAATAACCCTAATATTTTTCACTTGTCCTAAAAGTGTGTATGTACTAGAATTAGCAAATCCAAAGGTTAAAAAGGAACCTAATTAGCGGTCATTAAGGCCAGTGATTCTCAAATTTTAATGTGCATACGAATCACTTGAGTAGTAGTTAAATGCTGTCAGTCAGGGGATTAACAGCATCAACTTGACTTGGGAATTTGTTAGAACTGCAAAGTCAACAGCCCCCTTCCCCAAACTATTGCATGGGAATTGGCATTTATAACAAGATCCTCACACAATTCTTTATACATATGAAAAGTTGAGAATCATGTAGCTGGACCAGCTTCTTTGAAGATTCAGTGTAGGGTGGGGAATCTCTCTAGGCTGTATATTATAGTCTGCTGAATAATTGTGTATTCACATTCCCTAGGCTTGCTTGCTTGCTTTAGTTCACTTCTCCAAACCATCACTGAGTATCTGCTGTGTTCCAAGCACTGAGGCTATAGTAGTTAACAAAGCATTCTCTGACCTTTAACTTTTGTCTTTCTCCTCCATGCTCACAATTACTAGAGTTCCCCTTTCTGAACCTATTCCAAATGCTGCAACTTGGGGTGACCAAGGCCCATCCGACACCTGGTTTTAAATGAGACCAAGAGAAATCCTAAGTTGGATTACAGAAATATTTTCCTCACTGGGTCTTTATTACTTCTAAATTTGCTCTTTCCAATCATTTATCCACACAGCAGGGTTATGATCTTTTGAACACCTCTCACCATTCCTTCCTTAATTTCTATGATCTAACCATAATGACTTTCTTGAAAGCATCAAGCTCTATCATACCTTAGTGACTTCACTTATGCTTTGCCCATACTGTGGAATAGTCTCCTGCTGTTCTGGTTAATGTCCACTAATTTTTTGGAACACTATCTTAAGTGGAACTTCTTCAGAGAAACTGTACTTGAGCACTTCCTCTCAATCCAAATCAACAATTTTTGTTATCATGTTTCTTTCTACTCCTTTATATTTCCTTAGTAACACAACATAAAATTGTAAATATAATTTACAATTGTATGTTTATTTGGGGATTATTTTTTAAGGGTCTCTTCTACCATAATCTAAGCTCCATGGGCCTAGCAACTATGTCTGGTTCTTCACCATGGATGCTTAAGACTTAGAATAGCATTGCACATGCTCAGTAAATATTTGTTGAATGCAATGTGTATCTTCTCTCACCAGCCTGTCTAATATTAATACCCCAGGTGACTGTTTAATTCATTGTCATGTTTAATTTCTTTGTAACAATTATTGTTAGCTGAAATTCTCTTGTTGAATAACACATTTATTTATGTTTTATTGTCTGCCTCCTCCAACTAAACTATGAATTCTATGACTGCAGACCCTGACACATACTGCCTGGGTTTACATCTCAGCTTTACTACTTGCTGCATTTACACCTGTAGGAAAGTCACTCATTTAAGCCAGCCCCCATGCCTCATTGTTACAATTGTAATAATAATTGTCCCTATTTCATAAGCCTGCTGTGAGAATTAATTGAAAGATAATATATAAACCACCTATCAGGCTGCCTGTTGTGATGATGGTAGTTATTGTCAGTATTATTCATATCTGGTTTTTTTTTTGCAAATTGATCAGTACCACTAACATGGTAAGTGTTCCATAAGTATATTTTGAATATATTAAGGAAAGTGTTATACCTTATTAGACATAAAAATGATATTTTATTTAGCTTTTGAGGAGCAGTGCCATTTTACCAAGTTTCATAGAAGTTATTTATCTGCCATAGAGTACTATAAAATTCCCCATTATGATTATGAGTAGAAGGGAAGTAAGTTAGCCTTTGTTGCTGATATTTCTGATATTGGATTAAAGAGTGACACCTCTTAAACATCTAGATCCAATTCCAGTCCCTTAATCAGTGTGACTAGATATTCTGCTCTTAGAATAGCTGTTCAATTAAAATCTTCAGTACATACCTCATTCGCAGCCTCGGCCTACGGTGAATATAAATTTTGAGTTGATTTTAGTGCTACTGTGAAGATAACTTCTGTCTGAGCAAGAAATGTATTCTAAGTGTAGAATTGGATGCTAATTTAAATTCTTCCCCCCTCCCCTTTTCTACACATGTTAGGATATTCAGACAAGTTGGAGCAGGTAGATTCAGGCACTTAATTCAGCCCTCTCTCCACATATGTGGAATAGAGAAGCTTAGTGATTTATCATACTCTGTATTTTATTGCACTGTCATTTTTTTGTATATTTAAGTTTGGTTAATACAATCTTGACAGTAGGGTGGAATGTAATTTAGATTTTAATATTTTTAGCTACAGCAATGGCAATGTATTATTTCTACATATGGAAAGATTCCAGTTCTCTGATTGACTGATGTAGCAGAGGGGACAAATATATATCCTCATGTTACTTTTGAAAAATAGAAGTGAAAGATCATCTCTCCATGTCACCAATGTCATGACATAATAGATACTTTGAATTATTCACTTGGTGCCAAAGATCCCATCAAGTTTTAAAATATATGTTTAGATATTTAAAATGGGGCTACAGCACAGAAAATATAGCCAATATTTTATAATAATTTAAATGGAATATAATCTATAAAAATGTTGAATCACTGTGCTATACACATGAAAATAGAATAATTTTATAAATCAACTATACTTCAGTGAAAAAGGAAGTTAATTTTCGAAATTGGTCTTTTAGCATTTAGAATGCTATTATTTTAAAAAGAATCACACAATAATGCTTAAGTAGGTTAAATTATGGGGCTTCCCAGGTGGGTGCAGTGGTAAAGAATCTACCTGTCAGTGCAGGAGATGCAAGAGATGTGTGTTTGATCCCTGGATCAGGAAGAGCCCCTGGAGAAGGAAATGGCAACCCACTCTAGTATTCTTGCCTGAAAAATTCCATGGACAGAAGAGTCTGGTGAGCAACAGTCCATGCAGTCACAAAGCATCAGACATGAGCTGCTGAGCATGCACAGATTAAGTTATGCCTGTCCAAAGGTAAAATTCTTAATGTAAATAACTCATAAGGCAGATTTTCATACTGTTTCTAGAAGCCAGCCTGATAAAGAGACTCTAATGATTTTGCACTGTGAAGACGAAAATTTCAGTAGCATCAATTAGGGTTAAGTAAAAATGAGAGAACCAGAATCTGTTTGACCTGAAAGCAAATACATGTGAGTTCTAGTCCAAGATTTAGGAAAATAGTTGGCCTACTTCCAGGCCTATGAAGCAGACATTTAGTTATCCAGTCCTCATCACAGGAATGTGCCCTCTGTTCATACATGATTTGAGTTAAAGAGGGTGTCCTTTTTTTAACTCTGAATAAATAAGCAGTATGTTAATCAGGTGGAATAATTACCGTGGATCAATGAACTAGGTCCTAGTTGGTCTTAACATTGTCTCCACAATTGTGCCAGATGTGTGATAGTTATGAAATATGTTGTTATTGAACAAATAAACATAGTTCTGTTATTTTAAAAATCATTAAAACAACAGAGTTATTAGTTGGAATTCAGATATTTTTTCATGCATTACTTGGAAGGCTGAAACACCCCCTAGGGGTTAAGCTATCTTTAGGACAAAGTTTGAAAATCACGGGTGCCTGTCACTATGAAAACAGATGAAACAATTAACCACTGCTAGTCTTCTTCTGTTATTCTGAATCCTATACTATATTCTTGCTTCTACTGTTTTTTTTTTTTTTTGCCTCCCTTGTCCTGCCCTATTTACTTATATTCTATCTGCAGTCTACAATTGAGGAAATATTAACGAAGGAGACAAGATAAGGCAAAATGTAGAAGAAGTGTGTAAGTTACAGTGAATTGAGTTTCATACTCTGAGAAAGTGAAATGTGATGAGACTTCATGAAAAGAAAAATAGTGCAATTCCCTTTTATTTTCTGGTATCTCTTTCCAAGAACGAATTTCACTGATAGAATATTTTCTGGAATACAGCAAATCAGATTAGGTTAAAAAAAAAAAAAAGCAGCACTTCTGTTTGAAGAGGGGAAAAAGGATCCTGAGGAACCAGCACTAGACTATGGCAAGCGCAGCTTCCCATCTACTTGAAATAGCATTTTAGATAACTAGGAAACGAGAATGTGAATGCATTTTGGAACTTATTTTCTGAATGTGGATATGCTTCTACTATCCAGACTGTCAGGATAGCCAGAGGCTAGTGTCTGACACCATTAGACTACGGCACTTCCTCGACAATCTGAATTGAAGCACGTAACTCTACCTAGGGAAAGAATCTGACATGACAGCTTCCCATGATATAGTTTAAACTCAGGTAACTGGATACACTATTTATTTAGGGCACAATTTTAGTAGGAGATTTTCCCATCAGGTCAGCCTGAAGCAAAATTGAGAGTAAAGGTAGTTTTTTTCTATGTGATCAACTTTTTTCAATCCAAGGTACATCACTGTCCTGGGTCCACAGTCTCTGGCTTGCAACTCCAATGCTGACCACTCTGTCCTTGAGAAATTCCTTCAGGATGTGCCACCAAATTTCCATGCCAAACATGTGCTACCTAGGCAGGATGGTTCATAAACCCTAAATATAGAAAAGGACAGTCAAAAAGTTCAAAGAAAAAATGGAGCTGACTTCATTCCTTGTAACCCAAGAAAGGAACTTAATAGAAGAAACACTCAAAGGTATACTTATGAACATAAGAAATTATTCAAATGAAGAAAAGGACAAATAAGTGATAATTGTTATATGACTGGCATGAGATATAAAAATAGTAGCAGGAAGACTAAGATTCAGAGTGAATGTGGGATTATAAGGGCTAAGATTCATAAAAGAGCTTTAAAAGTTATATTTCCAATAAGAGAGGAGCAAGGAGGGTCTGATGTTTGAAGTTGACAGAAAAAAAAAGTAGGAATGACTCCTTTGTTCCTTCTGTGTTTCTGTCTTCTCTAACTCTGAGACTGGACCTCATACCAGAATGAGTAGTAGGCACAGGTTAAGAGATAATTAAATTTCCAGTGAATTTAAAGAAAGGACCTGAGTACTTTAAATAACTCCATTAAAATATAATAAAGAATTCACCCATTATATTGTTCATCTTTTACTAATTGTCTTTGATTAATTTTTTGAAGATAGAGGTGTAAGACATACAAACAGAACCTTAAGGTTCAAAATCAAATGAAGGTCAATTCTCCATATTAAAGATGAGTAGTTTGATATGAAATCTGGGTAAAATCATATGCTAAATAAGTAAAAGGGTGATTGATGAGTTTGTACCAAAATATTCAATCACCTGTATGATAAAAATAAATGGATAAATATATCATGTTCTAGGACAGGAAGACACCAAACTATAAACCCGTCAGATTCCCAACATTTATAGATTCAGTGACATCCCAGTCAAAATACTTAAGGGTTTCCAGGAACCTGACAGAAAGATTCTAAAACATATATGTAAGAACACAAAGCCAAGAATAATCAAGACATTCTTAAAGAAGAAAAATGTAGAAGGGACTTGCACCATAAAATATCGAGACTTTATAAAATACATTCATAAAATCAAGGTGGTATTTTCTCTGATAGATACATCAGTGGAACAGAATAGATATGATTTGAAACAAAGGTGACACTGCAAATCAGCAGATAAATGTTATCTAAGTGATGGAGAAATATGAAAACCAATCCAAACCTCTAGGATTACAGTGTACTCACAAATATGAAAGACAAAACTAAAGATATTTTGAAGTTGAGACAGGAGAATAATTTGAAAACCTTTTTATGTGAACTTCTTAAGACATAAAAAGCTCAGTTCATAAAAGGAAAGCAAAGATAAATTTGAGTACAATAAAATAAGGAGAACCTTTTATCAAAATAAAGAACAGATGTTTTAAAATATCCAAATAAAGAACAGATGTTAAAAAATAGCCAAATAAAGAACAGATGTTTAAAAAAAAACAGAATCTGGGGAAATAAGTTTGCAATAGATACAACTGAAAAGTGAGCGCTCTCTCAGAATGGATAATGAATTCCAAACAATTTTAGGAAAAATTATATATAAGAAAGTTGTTAAGAGAATAAATACTGAGAATTCTCATCAGAAGGATAAAAAATTTTTCTTCATTTTAATTTTTTATATCTGTATGAGATGATCAATGTTAACTGAACCTACTGTGATAATAATTTCACAGTATATATAAATCAAACCATCATGCTTATGCCTTAAACATACACAGTGATATAGGTCAATTATTTCACAAAACTGTTAAAAAAAAAAGAAAGAAAAAGACAAGTCCTTCTTGAGTAAAATGTATAGGCATTTCAGAGAAGGAAGCACACATGACCCATAAACATATGAAAAGATTTTCAACTTCTTTGATCATAATAAAACTTTAAATGAAACCTGAGATATCATTTCACATCCTCAAAATTGGCAACAATTTAAAAGGCAGTCAATTCTAAGTGTTGCCCAGGATAAGGATGGGAGCACTCATCCTCTGCTGTGGAGTAAAATGGTAGAGCAAATTTGGAAAAGAGTTTTTCATTTCCTGGTAAGTACAGCTGAGACATTTCTTGTTGTTCAGAGAAGCAAGTGTTCTCCCACATTCCTTAAATACCTTTCGGTTAATAACAGGATGTGAGCAGAAATGACATGTCACTTCTGGATGGAGGCATTTAAAAATAGGTATAAGTTTTCCTGTTTCTCTTCCCCTGCTTCAGTGACCAGGAAACTGTGTGTTGCAGTGGTGATACCATAAAATGGAAGCAGTTTTGGTCATTGATTCTACAAATGGAGTAAGGTTTTTGACTTGCAGAGTTCTGATTTTGTGTAAGTAAAAGATAAACATTTGAGCCACTGAAATTTTGATCTGTTTTTATTATAACAGAATCTAGGCTATCCTAAACCCTGTGACTCAGAAATTCCACTGTTAAATAGACATTACTGTATAAGAATAGTGTATAAGAATAACAACATTGCCCATAGTAGCAGGGAACAGGAAATAAATATCTATGAAGAGTTACGTGAGAAAGTAGACAAAAGTAAAAATAAAGGAATCGCTACATATAAACAAATGGGACCTAATTAAACTTAAAAGCTTTTGCACAACAAAGCAAACTAAAAGCAAAGTGAAAAGACAGCCTTCAGAATGGGAGAAAATAATAGCAAATGAAGAAACAGACAAAGGACTAATCTAAAAAATATACAAGCAGCTCCTGCAGCTCAATTCCAGAAAAATAAATGACCCAATCAAAAAATGGGACAAAGAACTAAACAGACATTTCTCCAAAGAAGACATACAGATGGCTAACAAACACATGAAAAGATGCTCAACATCACTCATTATCAGAGAAATGCAAATCAAAACCACAATGAGGTACCATTTCATGCTGGTCAGAATGGCTGCTATCCAAAAGTCTACAAGCAATAAATGCTGGAGAGGGTGTGGAGAAAAGGGAACCCTCTTACACTGTTGGTGGGAATGCAAACTAGTACAGCCACTCTGGAGAACAGTGTGGAGATTCCTTAAAAACTGGAAATAGAACTGCCATATGACCCAGCAATCCCACTCCTGGGCATACACACCAAGGAAACCAGATCTGAAAGAGACACGTGCACCCCAATGTTCATCGCAGCACTGTTTATAATAGCCAGGACATGGAAGCAACCTAGTGCCCATCAGCAGACGAATGGGTAAGAAAGCTATGGCACATATACAGAATGGAATATTACTCAGCCATGAAAAAGAATACTTTTGAATCAGTTCTAATGAAATGGATGAAACGGGAGCCCATTATACAGAGCGAAGTAAGCCAGAAAGATAAACACCAATACAGTATACTAACACATATATATGGAATTTAAAAGGATGGTAATGATAACCCTATATGCAGGACAGAAAAGGAGACACAGATCACAGAACAGACTTGTGGACTCTGTGGGAGAAGGCGAGGGTGGGATGATCTGAGAGAATAGCATTGAAACATGTATATTATCAAGTGTGAAACAGATCGCCAGCCCAGGTTGGATGCATGAGACAAGTGCTCAGGGCTGGTGCACTGGGAAGACCCAGAGGGATGGGATGGGGAGGGAGGTGGGAGGGGGGATTGGGATGGGGAACACATGTAAATCCATGGCTGATTTATGTCAATGTATGGCAAAAACCACTACAATATTGTAAAGTAATTAGCTTCTAACTAATAAAAATAAATGAAATAAAGAAAATGTATGAATATGAAATGCACAGTGTTTAGAAAACAAAGCAAGATTCAGAAGAATACAAAAGTATGACTCCATTTTTAGAAATTCAATAAGCTGCAAAGCAATGTATTATTGATTTGTATATAGGTGGTAGGCTCTAGAAAAGATTATAATTAACACAAATATCAGAATATTGGTCACTCTTGCAGTTTAAAGAATAAGATTGGGAGTAATAATATCTATAATAATGATAGCCACTAACACTATGTGCTAGGTAACAATCTAGATACTTTTTATGTACTAACATTTGTGCAAGTCTCTCTGTTGTTTCCAACTCTTTGTGACCCCATGGACTACACAGTCCATGGAATTCTCCAGGCCAGAATACTGGAGTGGGTAGCCATTCCCTTCTCCAGGGGATCTTCTCAACCCAGGGATCAAACCCAGGTCTCCCACATTGCAGGTGGATTCTTTACCAGCTGAGCCACAAGGTTGGAAGCCCAAGAATACTGGAGTGGGTAGCCTATCCCTTCTCCAGGGGATCTTCCTGACCCAGGAATCAAACCAGGGTCTCCTGCATTGCAGGTGGATTCTTTACCAACTGAGCTCTCAGGAAAACAACCTATATGGCAAGTGCCCTTATTATCCCCATTTTGTATGTCGGAAAAAGAAGCACAGGGTAGATGTGCGATATTCCTGAGTTCATGAAGATAGCCGAGTAGTAGACCTTGAAAATTGAACTGACAGGTAGATATGATCCTGCATTCCTAACTGCTAAAATAGAAAGTGACACATGGTGCCCTTGTAAAGCATTGATAATATTTTATTTCCCAACCTGGGTGATAGATATATAAACTTTTATCATTCTTAATTATACTGTACAAAGTTATTTTATGTAGTATGTTGTACTTGTGGTATTTTAACATCTATGAAAAAATAATAGAAGAGACCCAGAGGGATGGGATGGGGAGGGAGATGGGAGGGGGATCGGGATGGGGAACACATTGTAAATCCATGGCTGATTCATGTCAATGTATGGCAAAAACCACTACAATATTGTAAAGCAATTAGTCTCCTACTAATAAAAATAAATGAAAAAATTTTTTTTAAAAATAGGAGAGTAACAACATTTAATTTCTCAAAGAATTAGGAACCAACAATGCTTTGGGTTTCCTTTTTAGAGAAACCACAAAAACTGAAGGAAGCCTGGATTGGAACTCTTAACACAAAAGATATAAGAAACCTTTGGGGAGCCTAAAGGTGGTTGTCAGGAACTCTGTGTGTGCGTTTTTGTGTGTGTAAATTATTTCAGCTTCGTTTATGGATTAGCTAGGTACAATAGTGGAGGAATTGTTTCAGTGAGAGCTTTTGTATCCTCTTATTTCTTCTCTGGCTTCCCAGGTGGCTTAGTGGTAAAGAAAAAAAAAGTCTGTTGCCAATGCAAGAGATGTAAGAGATGTGGGTTTGATCCCTGGGTTGGGAAGATTCCCTGGAGGAGGCATGGCAACCCACTCCAATATCCTTGCCTGGAGAATTCCACGGACAGAGGAGCCTGGAGGACTGCAGTCCATGGGATCCTGAAGAGTTGAACACAACTGAGTGACTGAGCACACATACTCGCACATTTCTTCTCTACCTTGCCTTAGGATGATCACTGCCTATCTATCACTGAAGAAATTGACAATAACAGCCCAGATTCTTCTGGTGCTGGTGAATGAATGTCAGGGCACTGTGAAGACCTATTGGTGTTTAAGAAGCTGGTATGGACAAGTGCAGACTGACCTGCTAGTCTAGGGCATTCATTCATTCCCCCTATCCCCCACCATGGATCATGGAGAGCTCATGGATCATAGACTAAAGAAACTGCCACTTTTAGCACTGCTTATTCCCCAAACCAGAGTGGTTGTGCAGTGAAGTGACTGATATGAATAAATCAATTTAATAGTGGTTCTTTGGTGTATAGAGCAGGCACTGTCTCTTGGGATGTATCCCCTACCAGGTATGATACGAACTGACTTAGAATGTGGCCCATCCCCAACACATAAAACCAGAAAAGGTAGATTATATCTCTATGGGACCAAGAATGCAAAGACCAAAATAACAAGACACCTGAGGGGTAGAAGAACCATAAAAGGAGTATGAATAAGTGAACAAAACATATCACACAAAGAAGAATTATTGGAACAAAGAAATCAAGAGCATCAAATAATAATAAATATCCTCAAAGCAGTAAAGGATATTATTAATATTATGAAACAGAAACATGAAGATCATTAAACATGTATGTGGAATCAAAATATTAATAATTAAAATAAATGAACACAGAAATAAAGGAAAATAGTGTGAAAAGAAAATAGGAAAAAAATTGAGAAAAAGTCCTACTCTAATGGTATTTACAATAAATATAATTATGCCAAATTTATAAATTCACTGATCTAAAGACACTTTTTTTCAATTGATATTTAAAAGTCAATAACATATTGTCTACAAGAGACACACATAAAATAATAAAGTTTAAAATAAAATTATGGAAAAGATAACACCAAGCGAAAATGGGCGAAAATAAACTATACAAAGAAAGAGTTAGTCACTCAGTCATGTCCGACTCTTTGCAATCCCATGGACTGCAGCCCACCAGACTCCTCTGTCCATGGAATTCTCCAGGCAAGAATACTGGAGTGGGTTGCCATTTCCTTAGGTAGTGTATTAATCAAGGCTCTTCAGAGAAAAAGAACCAGTGTGTGCATGTGTGTTTGTGTGTGTGAGGAAGGGGGAGCAGGGAAGGAGAGGGAGAGATAAAGAAAGAGAAAACAGAACTAAAATTAAAACCTCATCTTATGGTTCTTTGACATATTTCCCAAGGATGAGATTAATTTGGAGCCATGAGCTATCATCGCAAACAGGACCTGTTCCTTGGGTTATAGTGGTTCGATTCAGTAAAGCAGAATATTTTCCAGCTACAATTAACTATTTGTTGTCGGGGCATTTTAGACTCTTTGTCTGCATTTCCTGGGCCTCATTCACTCAAAATCAAGGAGTCATCTTTCTTTGCTTGGTATGATCTAATCATTATTTCTACTAGAACTTGACTTGTGAAACAATTAGTTATTTTAAATAGTTTTCTTCAAGGCATTGTCTTATATCTTATCATTTCTTATTGTCTTTAGACCTTGACTTCCTCCCTAGAAAGCAAGGATAGTGAGCCACGCAGATGTTTTCTTATCAAGAATTCATAGCAGACCATAACAGACCTATTTATCCCATATTAGCATATCTCATTAACTGTCTCAAGGACACAGACTGAATTGTTTTTGAAAAGGGGTCTCAAAATCTTCATCTTTTGGAGAAGAAACATATTCCCAAGCAACTGCTTTCTTAACTCTCTCCTTTCTCCGTGGAAAATGAACGAAAATAAAATCTGAGTTGTCGCTGTCCATTTGAGCACTTTGTTTGGTCTGAATTCCTGCAGTGATTGTTAATATGAGGACCCATGTAAGCCTGGGCCCAGGTAGGGAGGCTGATTAGAGCAGGGAGTGACAGTGTCCTGCTCTGTGTGTAGCTTTAACACTTAGTAAGTACCTACCAGTAGTGCCCATGCTAAGTGCTTTATGTATATTTTCTTATTAATCACAGCAGCCTCTGAGATACATACTGCTATAATCTTGACTTCATTTTTCATATGAGAAATCTGAAGCATAAAATGATCAAAAACAGTATCCACTTGTCATAGCTGGTAAGCCTCAGACATAGGCGTACAGATCAGTCCTGTGTGACTTGGAGCCCTCCTTTTTCCATTAAAATATGCTGTATGATTTATCAAGAAACTAACTCACTCCTAGGCGCATAGTGGGTACTGAATAAATGACCCTCAGGTAATGAGTATAACTGAGACTGAATGCATTGCTGCTGGGGAAGAGTACTGAGACAGCAAAGTTCTATTATCCTGTATCTGAACTCATGACATGTCTCCCATGCCTGCCTTAGGGTGCCAAATGGCAGGTGTTGTTGTTTTAAATTAAGGAGGGTTTAAATAAATTTTATTTTTGATCTTTTAATGAGAATTTTATGACACTCCTGAGAATATACCCAGATTCTTGAGTATATTCCATCTTCCTAAAATAATGCTTTATTTTCTTTTACATTTCTCTTGTTACTTACCCCCTTTGGCTTACCAGATTAAATCTAAACCTCTTGGTCCTGTATTTAGGGTGATCTGTAATATGGAAGCACCATCTCATCTGCTCAGGAATTTTGGTGTTCTTTTTCAACTATTGCCTTATTGCTGCCTCTATAAATGCATGCTAACACAATGCACACACACACAATCCTCTTTCCTCCTAGTCTTATGCCATTAACTCTATTTGGAATGTTATTCTCTTTCATCTAGAATTCTACTTGCAGGTATCAATTTTTTGAAACCACAATATTTGGAATGCAATAAAATCCATGTTTATTTATTTATATTGTTGAAGTAAAATTAAATCCAATTTGAGCAACCATTCATCAACTGGTGAAAAGTTCATAGCCAGTCATTTGGGAGCATTTATGGGAGTGTTTTTTCCCTTCTTATGATTGAAGTAGAGTTTAAAGAGCTTTGGAGTATCCCCAAGAGTCATTATTGCCTGCTGCTTCCTGTAGTCACCTGATGCTGCTTTAATTCTGGTTCTCCACTGTCTAGCCTCTGCCCTGGCCCCCTAAAGTATTAGGTTGGCCAAAATATCTCGTGGAAAAACCTGAAAAAACTTTTGGTCAACCCAATATTGGCTCAATCAGTAAAGAAATCACCTGCAATGCAGGAGACCTGGGTTTGATCCCTGGGTCGGGAAAATCCTCTGGAGAAGGGAATGGCTACCCACTCCAGTATTCTTGCCTGGAGAATTCCATGGACAGAGGAACCTGGTGGGCTACAGTCCACGGGGTCGCAAAGAGTCAGACACGACTGAGCTACTAACACTTTCACTTTCAATATTTCTTAAATTAAGAAATCCAGGCTTCACGCCTTGTTCAACCTTGTTCTCCCTGTCTTAAAGGCTAGAGCTCTGATGGTAATTTGACTCAGTTCTACTGAACTTAGTCAACAAGAAACCATCAAGACTTCACAAGATATAGTCATGTGGTGCTTTTTACAGGTTCTCATTCAAGCATTCTCATTCAATTTAGTGTCTCATTCAATTCACTGTAAGGCCTAGGTTGCCTCTAACTTTGGCACTCATTATACCAGTCTCTAGTGATCTATGTGCATAAGGAGATCAACCTGTTTCCCTTAATCCTTTGAGCCACCAAACAACTGTTCTCTCTCTGGTATCAATAAATCACAAAATTGGCCACAAATTGTTTTCTTTTTTAAAAAAAAGACATTTTTGCTGTGTCAGATCTTAGTTGTGGCATGTTGACTCTTTGTTGCAGCTTGAGGACTCTCTAGTTGTGGCACATGAGCTCAGTAGCCCTGTTGCATGTGGGATCCTAGTTCCTTGACCAGAGATTGAACCTCTGGATTCTTTTTTTTTTGTCTTTCTATTTTTTTTTAATTTTTTTAAATTAGTTGGAGGCTAATTACTTTACAATATTGTAGTGGTTTTTGTCATACATTGACATGAATCAGCCATGGATATACATGTATTCCCCATCCTGATCCCCCCTCCCACCTCCCTCTCCACCCGATCCCTCTGGGTCTTCTCAGTGCACCAGGCCCGAGCACTTGTCTCATGCATCCAACCTGGGCTGGTGATCTGTTTCACCCTAGATAATATACATGTTTCAGTGCTGTTCTCTTGAAACATCCCACCCTTGCCTTCTCCCACAGAGTCCACAAGTCTGTTCTATACATCTGTGTCTCTTTTTCTGTTCTGCATATAGGGTTATCATTACCATCTTTCTAAATTCCATATATATGTGTTAGTATACTGTAATGGTCTTTATCTTTCTGGCTTACTTCACTCTGTATAATGGGCTCCAGTTTCATCCATCTCATTTGAACTGATTCAAATGAATTCTCTTTTAATGGCTGAGTAATATTCCATGGTGTATATGTACCACAGCTTCCTCATCCATTCGTCTGCTGATGGGCATCTAGGTTGCTTCCATGTCCTGGCTATTATAAACAGTGCTGCGATGAACATTGGGGTGCACGTGTCTCTTTCAGATCTGGTTTCCTCGGTGTGTATGTCCAGAAGTGGGATTGCTGGGTCATATGGCAGTTCTATTTCCAGTTTTGTAAGAAATCTCCACACTGTTTTCCACAGTGGCTGCACTAATTTACATTCCCACCAGCAGTGTATGAGGGTTCCCCCCTCTCCACACCCTCTCCAGCATTTATTGCTTGTAGACTTTTGGATAGCAGCCATCCTGACTGGTGTGTAATGGTACCTCATTGTGGTTTTCATTTGCATTTCTCTGATAATGAGTGATGTTGAGCATCTTTTCATGTGTTTGTATGGACATTTTGACAATATTAAGTCTTGAATCCATGAACAAGGGATCATCAGTGATATTGGCCTGTAGTTCTCTTTTTTTGTGGCATCTTTGTCTGGTTTTGGAATTAGCGTGATGGTGGCCTCATAGAATGAGTTTGGAAGTTTACCTTCTTCTGCAAATTTCTGGAAGAGTTTGAGTAAGACAGGTGTTAGGAACCTGTGGATTCTTAACCCCTGGACCACCAGGCAAGTCCTTGGCCACTAATTATTATTATTATTATTATTTTCATCCTTCTAACTGTGTCCCTGGCACAGTAACTTTGAGGTTGTTTTCATTATGAGGTTAAGTCATTTTCTCTGCTGCTTAAATCTGGGCTTGGCCATGTGATCTGCATCAGCTAATGTGATATTAGCCAATGTGACACAAGCAAGAAGCCTGAAAAGTACTTGAACTTCGGTGCTTGCTCTTTCTTGCTGTTCTTGGCACCAAGTACTTCATCATGTAAAGAAGTTCAAGTGAACCTTCTGGAGAATTAAGAGGCCACATGGAGGGGAAGTAAGGTATTATAGCCAAAAGGCTATAGACCTCCGGAGAAGTGAGTGAGGTCCTTCTGATGACTCCGTCTTCCTCCTGATGTGCAGCTAGAAACATAAGTGAGGACCATCAAGATTGCCTGAGCCATCTTAGCACAAAGGAGGTACCTAGCAAAAAGTACTGTTTAACAGCTATTGTTTTTATTCTCTATATTATTTGCCAGGGTTGCTTTAACAAAGTACCACAGATTGAGTTACTTAAACAGCAAAAATTTATTTTGTCACAGTTCTTGAGACTAGAAGTCTGTGATCACAGTGTCAGTAGTAGTGTTTCTTCTGAGGCCTCACTCCTTGGATTATAGATGTCTGTCTTCTCCACATGTCTTCACATGGTTTTCCTTCTATACCTGTGGATTCTAATCTCCTCTTCTTATAAGGGCACCATTCATATTGGATTAGATAACATCCTAAAGACCTTATTTTAACTTAATTACCTTTTTAAAGATCTTATCTCCAAGTACAGCCATATGCTGAAGTACTAGCCATTAGGACTTCAGCAGATGATTTTATATTTTTGGCAGAGGCTGGGGGCAGAAGTTAGTCCAGAACAGTTAATAACTTGTCATTCTCTCTATGGGACTTCCTCACTCAAGCAAGATTATCTTTAGGATGTCAATCTCTCACTTGATCTAAAATGTAAAATCTCATTTATTCCTCCTCTGGAACTAAAGAGTCCCTAGATCTCTAAGACTCTTTTCTTTATTCCATGGTGGTAAAGAAATTTGCTCATTAAACTATAAAGTTAATGAATTATAACACAAAATACTAACCCTTCAGTGCCCTGTGCCATGGAGTTTTCCTTAACTATCCCAACTCTATTCTCTTCTCTTCTCTGAATTTCCATAGTACTGCCACATGCCTACCACACCACCTGGTGCTTGACATATACTGTCACACATTGTGATCTTAGTCCATGGTGTGATTTCTCATCAAGTAGACAGTGAATTCAGTGAGTAGAGCTCTGTCAAATACTTTATGCTTCTGATGTAAAAGCTGGCCACAACCGACACTCTGGACCCTCAGAGCTTCGCGGTATTATATCTTTCAGTGTAAGATTCTAATGGCACTTCTTTTCTTCTTAATTTGTGTATGGTCTGAACTTCCTATTTTTCTTGGTGAAATGAGAAGACACTGTATTTCACTTGTTTTGTCATCATAGAAATGAACCTGAGTTTTTAGTGCTTACAGTGGGCTTCAGAAAGGAGATACCTAGAATGCTAACAATGCTTAGTGTTAGTGCTACATATGTTGAACTTCACAAAGATTATTCAAGCAGCAAAAATAGCTCTTGTAAATATATTTAATTATTTAAATTCAGGTGATTAAATTGCCTTATTGCATATTATATCTAAAGCTAAACTTGGAGCATCTATTTTTTTCCCCACATTTAAGGTGCATAAGAAAATATAAGGCAATCTTCAACCTCAGAGGCTTTATGGCAGTTATTTCTTGCACACCAGAGACATTCCAATAAACATGCAAAATAGAAAATGATGTTTTTTATATCCTAGTTAGAAAGAAAACAGGTGCTATTATAGCTATTGACTGCAAGATGCAATATCACTAAGCTAATTGAAACCGGAAATCTTGAGTACCTAGCAAGCTGCTACAAATAGGTCTGCTCTGAGCTACAGACAGTTCTGACATATGCAAAGGGACTTGTCTCTAAAGAACCTAGAAATGCAGTGGATAACTTCCTACCCTACTAAATGGTGCCCCTGACTTGAGCCATTCAGGTTATCCGTACCTTACTTACTCTGGCCTCTGTTTCTACCATGACCTGAAATTCAGGCCCTTTCCTCTTTTCTTCCAACAATCTCTTTCCATAACTATTTCAATAGCTAGTATAGAAATTACCTTCTTGAATAAATTTGTGCTGTGCTTAGTTGCTCAGTTATGTCCAACTCTTTGTGACCCCATGGACTGTAGCCTGCCAGGCTCCTCTGTCCATGGGGATTCTCCAGGCAAAAATACTGGAGTGGGTTGCCAATGCCCTCCTCCAGGAGATCTTCCCAACCCAGGGATAGAACCCAGGTCTCCTGCATGGCAGGCAGATTCTTTACCCTCTGAGCCACAAGAGAGTATTTGGCATTATACTGTGTGCTAAATCTTATTTAAATATTTCTGTATATTTTCTCACTTAATCCTTTCAATACTCTGATGACTATTATTATTCTTAGTTTCTATGTAGACGGTAACTAGTCACATGGAGACTAAGCAAACCCAGGACATTTATCCATAGACCTCTTGTTGTTAACCAGGATACCATGATGCTACCTATGATGAATTTATTCTGCACTCTATTCATACTTACGTATACACTTTTAGATATGTTTAATGTCTACTATATGTCAGGCACTGTTATTTACTCATAAAAGCTTTATAAATGTTCTATCAGTTAGTCTTCAAACCACTCTGCAGTAGGGATGCAGGAATTGGAAACTTGGGTATTTATACTTTGCACAGTTTTATGAAGATTTTAGAGTTAAAATTATCAAAACCCCTAAAATTGCTCATAAAGAAAAGTATACATGGCTTTGTGTGTGTACCATAATTCTTATACATGCTAAATTTGTGAGTCCCTGAACTAAACTAAGGGAAGGAACAAAAACAAAAGGAAACATTACATGCTGATGCCAACAATTCAAACCATATTGTCTTGGAAATTGTTACCGAGTCCCTAGAAAAGGAT
Organism: Odocoileus virginianus; assembly: GCF_023699985.2. Classification (NCBI taxonomy): domain Eukaryota; kingdom Metazoa; phylum Chordata; class Mammalia; order Artiodactyla; family Cervidae; genus Odocoileus; species Odocoileus virginianus. The sequence continues at coordinate 4,021,627 of NW_027224264.1, read as the reverse complement.
GGAGGATGAGTAGAGAATTCTCAAGTGTGGCTGATATTTTACTTTACACTACTTTAATATTAGTTCTTCATAACTTTAATATGTGTTATCAAATTTGTTTCATATGAAGATTATACAAGATAATATAATTGTACCTCAGGGTAATTGATGTATTAGGTTATTAAAGTTAGCTTCTAAGTCAAGTGCACACATATAATGTAACTGCTATAATCTTATTATCCTTATTTTATATATGAGAAAGTTGAGATTCCAAGACTTTAGGTAACTTGCCCAAAATCACCCAACTTTTTTTTTAAATTTTTAAATTTTTTTTCATTTATTTTTATTAGTTGGAGGCTAATTACTTTACAATATTGTCGTGGGTTTTGTCATACATTGACATGAATCAGCCATGGATTTACATGTATTCCCCATCCTGATCTCCCCTCCCACCTCCCTCTCTACCCAATCCCTCTGAGTCTTCCCAATGCACCAGGCCTGAGCACTTGTCTCATGCATCCAACCTGGGCTGGTGATCTGTTTCACTATAGATAATATACATGTTTTGATGCTGTTCTCTCGAAACATCCACCCTCGCCTTCTCCCACAGAGTCCAAAAGTCTGTTCTATACATCTGTGTCTCTTTTTCTGTTTTGCATATAGAGTTATCATTACCATCTTTCTAAATTCCATATATATGTGTTAGTATGCTGTAAAGTTCTTTATCTTTCTGGCTTACTTCACTCTGTATAATGGGCTCCAGTTTCATCCATCTCATTAGAACTGATTCAAATGAATTTTTTTTAATGGCTGAGTAATATTCCATGGTGTATATGTATCATGGCTTCCTTATCCATTCATCTGCTGATGGGCATCTAGGTTGCTTCCATGTCCTGGCTATTATAGACAATGATGTGATGAACATTGGGGTGCACACGTCTCTTTCAGATCTGGTTCCCTTGGTGTGTATGCCCAGAAGTGGGATTGCTGGGTCATATGGCAGTTCTATTTCCAGTTTTTTAAGGATTCCACACTGTTCTCCATAGCAGCTGTACTAGTTTGCATTCCCACCAACAGTGTAAGAGGGTTCGCTTTTCTCCGTACTCTCTCCAGCATTTATTGCTTGTAGACTTTTGGATAGCAGCCATCCTGACTGGCGTGTAATGGTACCTCATTGTGGTTTTGATTTGCATTTCTCTGATAATGAGTGATGTTGAGCATCTTTTCATGTGTTTGTGAGCCATCTGTATGTCTTCTTTGGAGAAATGTCTGTTCTTTGTCCCATTTTTAGATTGGGTCATGTATTTTTCTGGAATTGAGCTGCAGGAGCTGCTTGTATATTTTTGAGATTAGTCCTTTGTCTGTTGTTTCGTTTGCTATTATTTTCTCCCAATCTGAGGGCTGTCTTTTCACCTTGCTTATAGTTTCCTTTGTTGTGCAAAAGCTTTTAAGTTTCATTAGGTCCCATTTGTTTATTTTTGCTTTTATTTCCAATATTCTGGGAGGTGAGTCATAGAGGATCCTGGTGATTTATGTCGGAGAGTGTTTTGCCTATGTTCTCCTCTAGGAGTTTTATAGTTTCTGGTCTTACATTTAGATCTTTAATCCATTTTGAGTTTATTTTTGAGTATGGTGTTAGAAAGTGTTCTAGTTTCATTCTTTTACAAGTGGTTGACCAGTTTTCCCAGCACCACTTGTTAAAGAGATTGTCTTTTTTCCATTGTATATCCTTGCCTCCTTTGTCGAAGATAAGGTGACCATAGGTTCATGGATTTATCTCTGGGCTTTCTATTCTGTTCCATTGATCTATATTTCTGTCTTTGTGCCAGTACCATACTGTCTTGATGACTGTGACTTTGTAGTAGAGCCTGAAGTCAGGCAGGTTGATTCCTCCAGTTCCATTCTTCTTTCTCAAGATTACTTTGGCTATTCGAGGTTTTTGGTATTTTGATACAAGTTGAGAAATTATTTGTTATAGTTCTGTGAAAAATACTGTTGGTAGCTTAATAGAGATTGCATTGAATTTATAGATTGCTTTGGGTAGAATAGCCATTTTGACAATATTGATTCTTCCAATCCATGAACACGGTATGTTTCTCCATCTGTTTGTGTCCTCTTTGATTTCTTTCATTAGTGTTTGATAGTTTTCTATGTATAGGTCTTTTGTTTCTTTAGGTAGGTATGCTCCAAGTATTTTATTCTTTTTGTTGCAATGGTGAATGGTATTGTTTCCTTAATTTCTCTTTCTGTTTTCTCATTGTTAGTGTATAGGAATGCAAGGGATTTCTGTGTGTTAATTTTATATCCTGCAACTTTACTGATATTCGTTGATTAGCTCTAGTAATTTTCTGGTAGAGTCTTTAGGGTTTTCTATGTAGACAATCATGTCATCTGCAAACAGCAAGAGTTTCACTTCTTCTTTTCCTATCTGGATTCCTTTTACTTCTTTTTCTGCTCTGATTGCTGAAAACCACCCAACTTTGAAGTGATGAGAGTTGGTTCCCATCTGATTCCAAAGCACATTCTGTTGCCACTATAACAGATTGCCTTAGCATGGTGTGTGCCATGGCCATTAAGAGGTCTGGCACTGAATCTAGCTTGCCTGTGTTGAAGTCTAATGTATTACCTGCTTAAGTGTGAGAAAATCTCTATGCTTCAGTTTCCTTGCTTATAGTATATGGATGGTGGAGATAATCATAATATTACACCTACTTTATAATGTGAGAATGAAATGAAAATGAAAGTTTCCATAAAACACTTTGAAATGCATGGCATGTGGTAAAGGCTCAGTGCCTTGTTATTAATTATCTAGTTTGTGTCCACAAGACCAATTTCAATGGCATGAAGTGGGGGAGAAAATTAGGAAATCTACCCTGATTTCACATTATGAACTTTTGCGTCCTTGTGTCAGCCGTGATCAGCCTTAGAAACAATGACAGGAAGACAGAGCTTTGATTCCAGTGCTCTGCAATCGAATAATGGCCAAACTTGCTGTGTTCCCCGTTAAAGAGACCTGATAGAAATGTCTACTTCCATAACGACCTCCCCAAATCTGTGAATACAGATGCACTTGTTATATAAATAGCATACCTAAACACATCAGGCTAGGAAGCAGATGGAGACTGTACATAATTGTGATAACATTTATGTTGTCAATGTACTCTCCTGAACCATCATTACAAGAATCTTGGGGATCTCGCCCCCCACTCTTTGGAAGGCTGTAATTCCCATCAACAGTGGCACAAATTACATATTTGAATCAGAAGATGCATAAACTTCAAACAACCTGTCAGAATGAATATGCCTGGGCTGTAGTTTGATAACCAAATGTATTACAACGAACAGAAGCAAACCCCCTCCTCCCACCTGCTTGTGGGATGATCGAAACAGTTGTAAATTTTAAACAATGTAGATCATCAAATCATGCATCACTGCGCCTGACTTTTTCCCTGGGGTTGCCAATGTAGGCATGGTGCCAGGGGAGCCTGAGACCTTGTGGAGACTGGTTAGTGACAAAATTATGAAGGGAAGAGTTTGGATTTTATCTGAAAGAAGTGGAGAATGCAACAGAAGTGACCACAGGGGTGTTGAAAATAAGTTTCTGTTTGCATGCTCAGCTGCCCTGTTGTGTCCAACTCTTTGTGACCCCATGGACCATAGCCCACCAGGCTCCTCTGTCCATGGCATTTCCCAGGCAAGAATACTGGACTGGGTTGCCATTTAAAGGGTTAGTAAATGTTACTCTAGAGCAACATTTCCTTGACAAGGGATGGGTGACAGAATTACTTCAGGAGATGCTATCAAATACAATCATCAAATTTTTAAAATTTATTTATTTTAATTGGAAGATAATTATTTTACAATATTGTAGTGGTTTTTGCCATACATTGACATGAATCAGCCATGGGTGTACACATGTTCCCCATCCTGAGCCCCCCTCCCACCTTCCTCCCCATCCCATTCCTCAGGGTCATCCCAGTGCACCAGCCCTGAGCACCCTGTCTCATGCATCAAACCTGGACTGGCGATCTGTTTCACATATGATAATATACATGTTTCAATGCTATTCTCTCAAATCATCCCACCCTCGCCTTCTCCCACAGAGTCCAAAAGACTGTTCTATACATCTGTGTCTCTTTTGCTGTCTCGCATATAGGGTCATCGTTACCATCTTTCTAAATTCCATATATATGCATTAGTATACTGCATTGCCGTTTTTCTTTCTAACTTATTTCAGTCTGTATAATAGGTTCCAGTTTCATCCAACTCATTAGAACTGATTTAAATGTATTCTTTTTAATGGCTGAGTAATATTCCATTGTGTATATGTACCACAACTTTCTTATCCATTCATCTGCTGATGGACATCTAGGTTGCTTCCATGTCCTAGCTATTATAAACAGTGATGTAATGAACATTGGGGTACACGTGTCTCTTTCAATTCTGGTTTCCTTGGTGTTTATGCCCAGCAGTGGGATTGCTGGGTCATATGGCAGTTCTATTTTCAGTTTTTTAAGGAATCGCCATACTGTTCTCCATAACGGCTGTACTAGTTTACATTCCCACCAACAGTGTAAGAGGGTTCCCTTTTCTCCACATCCTCTCCAGCATTTATTGTTTGTAGACTTTTTGATAGCAGCCATTCTGACCAGCGTGAGATGGTACCTCATTGTGGTTTTGATTTGCATTTCTCTGATAATGAGTGATGTTGAACATCTTTTCATGTGTTTGTTAGCCATCTGTATGTCTTCTTTGGAGAAATGTCTGTTTAGTTCTTTGGCCCATTTTTTGATTGGGTCATGTATTTTTCTGTAATTGAGCTTCATGAGCTGTTTGTGTATTTTTGAGATTAATTCTTTGTCAGATGCTTCATTTGTTATTATTTTCTCCCACTCTGAAGCCTGTCTTTTCACCTTTCTTATAGTTTTCTTTGTTGTGCAAAATGTTTTCAGTTTAATTAGGCCCCATCTGTTTATTTTTGCTTTTATTTCCATTATTCTGGGAGGTGGGTCATAGAGGATCTTACTGTGATTTATGTCAGAAAGTGTTTTGCCTATGCTTTCCTCTTGGAGTTTTATAGTTTCTGGTCTTATGTTTAGATCCTTAATCTATTTTGAGTTTATGTTTGAATATGGTGTTAGAAAGTGTTCTAGTTTCATTCCTTTACAAGTGGTTGACCAGTTTTCCAGGCACCAGTTGTTAAAGAGATTGTCTATTCTCCATTGTATATTCTTGCCTCCTTTGTCAAAGATAAGGTCTCCATAGGTGTGTGGATTTCTCTCTGGGCTTTCTATTTTATTCCAATAATCTATGTTTCTCTCTTTGTGCCAGTACCATACTCTCTTGATGACTGTAGCTTTGTAGTATCGTCTGAAGTCAGGCAGGTTGATTCTCTAGTTCCATTCTTCTTTCTCAAGATTGCTTTGGCGATTCAAGGTTTTATGTATTTCCATACAAACTCTGAAATTATTTTTCATACTTCTCTGAAAATACCATTGGTAGCTTGATAGGGATTGCATTGAATCTATAGATTGCTTTGGATAGTATACTCATTTTCACTATATTGATTCTTCTGATCCATGAACACGGTATATTTCTCCATCTATTTGTGTCCTCTTTGATTTCTTTCATCAGTGTTTTATAGTTTTCTATATATAAGTTTTTGTTTCTTTAGGTAGATTATTCCTAAGTATTTTATTCTTTTCATCACAATGGTGAATGGATTGTTTCCTTAATTTCTCTTTCTGTTTTCTCATTGTTAGTGTATAGGAATGCAAGGGATTTCTGTGTATTAATTTTATATCCTGCAATTTATTATGTTCTTTGATTAGCTCTAGTATTTTTCTGGTGGAGTCTTTAGGGTTTTCTATGTAGAGGATCACGTCATCTGCAAACAGTGAGAGTTTTACTTCTTCTTTTCCAATCTGAATTCCTTTTATTTCTTTTTCTTCTCTGATTGCTGTGGCTAAAACTTCCAAAACCATGTTGAATAGTAGTGGTGAGAGTGGGCACCCTTGTCTTGTTCCTGACTTCAGGGGAAATGCTTTCAATTTTTCACTATTGAGGATAATGCTTGCTGTGGGTTTGTCATATACAGCTTTTCTTATGTTGAGGTATGTTCCTTCTATTCCTGCTCTCTGGAGAGTTTTTATCATAAATGGATGTTGAATTTTGTCAAAGGCTTTCTCTGCATCTATTGAGATAATCATATGATTTTTATCTTTCAATTTGTTAATGTGGTGTATCACATTGATTGATTTGTGAATATTGAAGAATTCTTGCATCCATGGAATAAAGCCCACTTGGTGTATGATGTATGAACTTTTAAAATATTTTGTTGGATTCTTTTTGCTAGAATTTTGTTAAGGATTTTTGCATCTATAGTCATCAGTGATATTGGCCTGTAGTTTTCTTTTTTGTGTGTGACATCTTTGTCTGGTTTTGGTATTAAGGTGATGGTGGCCTCATAGTAATGAGTTTGGAAGTTTACCTTCCTCTTCACATTTCTGAAAGAGTTTGAGTATGATAGGTGTTAGCTCTTCTCTAAATTTTTGGTAGAATTCAGCTGTGAAGCCGTCTGGTCCTCGGCTTTTGTTTTCTGGAATAATTCTGATTACAGTTTCAATTTCCTTGCTTGTGATGGGTCTGTTAAGATTTTCTATTTCTTCCTGGTTCAGTTTTGGAAAGTTATACTTTTCTAAGAATTTGTCCACTTCTTCCAAGTTGTCCATTTTATTGACATAGAGTTGCTGATAGTAGTCTCTTATTATCCTTTGTATTTGTGTTTTCTGTTGTGATTTCTCCATTTTCATTTCTACTTTTGTTGATTTGATTCTTCTTCATTTGTTTTTTGATGAGTCTGGGTAATGGTTTGTCTATTTTATTTATCTTCTCAAAGAACCAGCTTTTAGCTTTGTTGATTTTTGCTATGGTCTCCTTTGTTTCTTTTTCATTTATTTCTGCCCTAATTTTTATGATTTCTTTCCTTCTACTAACCCTGGGGTTCTTCATTTCTTCCTTTTCTAGCTGCTTTAGGTGTAGAGTTAGGTTATTAATTTGACTTTTCTTGTTTCTTAAGGTAAGCTTGTACTGCTATGAAACTTCCCCTTAGCACTGCTTATACTGAGTCCCATAGGTTTGGGGTTGTTGTGTTTTCATTTTCATTCGTTTCTATGCATATTTTATTTTCTTTTTTGATTTCTTCTGTGATTTGTTTGTTATTGAGTAGAGTTTGTTTAGCCTCCATATGTTGTAGGTTTTTTTCCTGTAGTTGACATCTAATCTTACTGCATTGTGATCAGAAAAGATGCTTGGAATTAGATTTCAATTTTTTTGAATTTACCAAGGCTAGATTTATGGCCCAGGATGTGATCTATCCTGGAGAAGGTTCCGTGTGCACTTGAGAAAAAGGTGAAATTCATTGTTTTGGGGTGAAATGTCCTATAGATATCAATTAGGTCTAACTGGTCCATTGTATCATTTAAAGTTTGTGTTTCCTTGCTAATTTTCTGTTTAGTTGATCTATCCATAGGTGTGAGTGGGGTATTAAAGTCTCCCACTATTATTGTGTTACTGTTAATTTCCCCTTTCATACTTGTTAGCATTTGCCTTACATATTGTGGTGCTCCTATGTTGGGTGCATATATATTTATAATTATTATATCTTCTTCTTGGATTGATCCTTTGATCATTATGTAGTGTCCTTCTTTGTCTCTTTTCACAGCCTTTATTTCAAAGTCTATTTTATCTGATATGAGTATTGCTACTCCTGCTTTCTTTTGGTCTCCATTTGTGTGAAATATCTTTTTCCAGCCCTTCACTTTCAGTCTGTATGTGTCCCTTGTTTTGAGGTGGGTCTCTTGTAGACAGCATATATAGGGGTCTTGTTTGCATATCCTGTCAGCCAGCCTTTGTCTTTTTGTTGGGGCATTCAACCCATTTACATTTAAGGTAATTACAAATAAGTATGATCCCATTGCCATTTACTTTGTTGTTTTGGGTTCAAGTTTATACACATTTTCTGTGTTTCCTATCTAGAGAATATTCCTTAGCCTGTTTGGTGGTACTGAATTCTCTCAGCTTTTGTTGTCAGTAAAGCTTTTGGTTTCTACTTCATAACAGTATGAGATTCTAGATGGGTACAGTAATCTGGGTTGTAGGTTTTTCTCTTTCATCACTTTAAGTATGTCCTGCCATTCCCTTCTGGCCTGAAGAGTTTCTATTGAAAGATCAGCTGTTATCCTTATGGGAATCCCCTTGTGTGTTATTTGTTGCTTTTCCCTTGCTGCTTTTAATATTTGTTCTTTGTGTTTGATCTTCATTAATTTGATTAATATGTGTCTTGTGGTGTTTCTCCTTGGGTTTATCCTGTTTGGGACTCTCTGGGTTTCTTGGACTTGGATAACTATTTCCTTCCCCATTTTAGGGAATTTTCAACTATTATCTCCTCAAGTATTTTCTCATGGCCTTTCTTTTTGTCTTCTTCTTCTGGGACTCCTATGATTTGAATGTTGGGGTGTTTGACATTGTCCCAGAGGTCTCTGAGGTTGTCCTCATTTCTTTTAATTCTTTTTTCTTTTTCCTCTCTCTTTCATTTATCTCCACCATTCTGTCTTCCACCTCACTTATTCTATCTTCTGCCTCAGTTATTCCACAGTTGGCTCCTCCCTCCAGAGTGTTTTTTATCTCAGTTATTGCATTATTCATTATTGATTGACTCTTTTTTATTTCTTGTAGGACCTTGTTAAACATTTCTTGCATCTTCTCAATCCTTGTCTCCAGGCTATTTATCTGTAGCTCCATTTTTCTTTTCAAGATTTTGGATCATTTTACTATCATTATTCTGAATTCTTTTTCAGGTAGACTCCCAATCTCCTCCTCTTTGGTTTCATGGGCATTTATCCTGTTCCTTTACCTGCTGAGTATTTCTCTGCCTTTTCATCTTGTTTAGATTGCTGTATTTGGGGTGGACTTTCTGTATCCTGACAGTTTTTGGTTCCTCTTTATTGTGGACGTTCCTCACTGTGGATGGGGTTGGACGAGTGGCTTGTCAAGGTTTCCTGGTTAGGGAAGCTTGTGTTGGTGTTCTGGTGGGTGGAGCTGGATCTCTTCTCTCTGGAGTGCAATGAAGTGTCCAGTAGTGAGTTTTGAGGTGTCTATGGGTTTGGTGTGACTTTGGGCAGCCTGTATATTAAAGCTCAGGGCTATGTTCCTGCATTGCTGGAGAATTAGCGTGGTATGTCTTGCTCTGGAACTTGTTGGCTCTTGGGTGGAGCTTGGTTTCAGTGTAGGTATGGAGGCTTTTGGATGAGCTCTTATTGATTAATGTTCCCTGGATAAGGAGTTTTCTGGTGTTCTCAGGTTTTGGATGTAAGCCTCCTACCTCTGGTTTTCCATCTTATACTTACAGCAGCCTCAAGACTTCTCCATCCATACAACACCAATGATAAAACATCTAGGTTAATGGAGAAAAGATTATCCACAGTGAGGGACATCTGGAAAGGGTCGCTGAGTTATGTGGTGAAGGGAAGGGGGAGGGGGGGATAGAGGTGACCAAGAAGAGAAGAGGGAGAATCAGAAGGGGAGAGAGAAATCTAGCCAATAATCAAATCCCTATGTGCTCTCCACAGCCTGGAACACCCAGAGAGGTTCACGGAGTTCCATAGAGAAGAGAAGAGGGAGGAAGGAGATAGAAGGTGACCAGAAGGAGAAGAGGAGGGGATCAAAAGGATAGAGACAGATCTAGCCAGTAATCAGTTCCCTAAGTGTTCTCCACAGCCCAGAATACCCAAAGAGATTCACAGAGCTGGGTAGAGAAGAGAAGGGGGAGGGAGGAGATAGAGGTGACCTAGGGGAGAAAAAGGAGAGTCAAAAGGGGGAGAGGGCAATCAAGCCAGTAATCACACTCCTAAGTAAAAATGGGTACTGAAGATTGGATTCTTAAAGATACAAAATTGATAACAAATACCAAAAAGCAAAGATTAAAAATCTAGAGTAGAGGTTAGACTCTCAAAAATACAATATTAAAAAAACAAAACAAAATCACAAAAATTATAAAAAATATATATATGAAATTTGCCTTAAAAATAGGGTCTTTTTTTGCAAGGTAATAGTAGGTTATAAAAATGGAAATTAAAGGAGTAATAAAGAACTTAAATTTTTAAAAAAAATTAAAAAATCATCATAATAAAAACATATCTAGGAATTTCTCTGGAGCTGTTGCAGACACTTTGGGTCAGTTCAGTTTCAGATAGTTCCTTGTTCCACCTCATACTTCTCGAGGTCTGTAGGCCCCTTCCAATGTAGTCGGTGCTAACTACAGGGTTTTAATCTGTTGCACCTGTCACTTCCAAAGCGGTTCCCTCTGTTTATTTTGGCTTCTTCTGTTTGCAAGTCTCTTCAGTGTCTAATTTCTGCCCTGACACAAGGGGGCGAAGGTGGTCACTTATTTAGGCTCACTTGTTCAGTCGTGCTGTGGGGAGGGAGGAACACTGCAAGCTAATATCACTGGCCTGCGTGGGGAATGCTCCCAGTGTCTCGGCCACACTGGGTTTCCCCCCACTCACGGCATGTGTGCTTTCCCAGTCTACACTGCTCAGGCTCCAGGTTGCTCTGCAGGGCTTTCCCAGTCTACACTGCTCAGGCTCCAGGTTGCTCTGTAGGGGAACTCTCTAAAGCATGCCCTGGGTTTCATGCATTTCCCAGGTCTAAGCCACTCAAGTTCAGGTTCTTGGGTACTCCACAAATGTGCAGACTTGGTTTGGCTTGCGTTTTGTGCCCTTCCCAGGTCCAAGCAGCTCAGGCGATGAGGTGCTTGGCGAGCACACTCTCCCCATGTGGGGCGGTGCATCTTATCACCTCCCCCATCCCAGCCACTCAGTTTCCTGGGTGTGCAGTGGGGCTGCCATCTCAGGTGTACTGTGTGTCTCCTCTGGGGAACTGATCTCTGGCTGCAACCCTCCTGGTGGATGTCAACTGTCCAGGATCCCAGGAAGACTTGGTTAGCAACTGGAGCCTGCTCACAGTTTGGTAGAGGATGCCATCTCTGGGGCCGAGATTGCCCCTTTCTGGCTCTGGCTGTTGCCTGCCTGCCTCTCTGCCTCCAGGGTGGGGGGATGGGCTGGTCCACAGCTGGCTAGCTCTCCTCTGGTATTCGCTCAGTCCTTTGTTCTGTGAGCAGGCCTGGCAGTGCCTTAGGTTAGAGAAAGTTCTCTCTCTCTCTCTCTTTTTTTTCTCTCTCTGGCTATCCCACAGTTTGGGTTGCTATCTCACATTAGCTCCCTCAGATTGTCCTCAGGGCATTCAGGCCCGGTCCTTACCCTAAGCAATGCCACTCGCGCCTCCCTGTTCAGCCCCCGCTTGCTGGTGGCAGACACTAGTGTCTGGGTTACTTTTCTGCTGGGAGTTGCCGTTAGGCATGTAACCTGTGTTTTATTTATTTATTTTTCCCTCCTGTTATGTTGCCCTCTGAGATTCCAAAACTCCCCACAGACCCTCTGGTGAGAGGGTTTCCTGGTGTTTGGAAATTTCTCCTCTTTCACGACTCCCTCCCTGGGATGGGTCTCCATCCCTAACTCTTTTGTCTCTCTTTTTATCTTTTATATTTTGTCCTATCTCCTTTCAAAGAGAATGGGCTGCCTTTCTGGGTGCCTGGTGTCCTCTGCCAGCATTCAGAAGTGTTTTTTGTGGAATTTGCTCAGCGTTCAAGTGATCTTTTGATGAATTTGTGGGGCAGAAAGTGGTCTCCCCATCTTATTCCTCCACCATCTTCTGGTTCCCTTCCCACAATCACCAAATTTTATCTGAGACTGACTGAATAAGAATGTCTAGGGCGAGAATAACTTTATTTTAAAAATTGAGAGCTCATTAGGTTGTTCTTCTCTGCACCCTAGATTAACAACCACTGTTTAATGAACTTTAGGATCCATAAAGATTACCAAAGGGGCAAAAAATATAGGAATCAAGTCCTTTACTCAGCCTCAGATTCTGATTTAATGTATCTCATTGTAGTCACAGGAGTCTGCACAGTCAGGTTGCAGTTAGCCTGTGAGTTTTCGGGAAGTCATGGATCAGAGCATGATGATAGTGAAACTTTTGATCCTTTGAAGAGTCTGGTATATTTCAGAGTTAAATGGCAAGACATTCAGTAAATATCTGTCATTTATATGACACTGAGCTAGACTTTTCTGAACTTGGGAGTGGGGATGGAAAAGAAGCATAAAACACAGCTCTTGTATAAGAGAATCTTTTCTATATTCCTGAGAAGATACATTTTGTTTGCAGAGATCAAGACACACTATCATTTTCATAGAGCTAGATTTGGGATTTGAGGAGGTTGGTGGTGAACCTGGTGGATCAAGGATTAGAAGCTCAATATGAACCTTTCCACAGCTCCATTAGCTCCTCATGCCAAATACTTCTCTATTGGTCTTCTCAATATCCAACTGGCACTCTGGGCTGTAGACAACATCAAAACTCTGGAAGTAGACAGTTTACTTTGAGAGAGTTGACTTTTCAAGTTAGGCTTCCTCATTTCTTTTCCTCCTCTCCCTGTTATTCCTTTCACTCTAGTAAAGTGCCTCTTACCTCCCCCGCAAAGAGGTGTAAATTGCACTCCCTGGGATGCTTCAATGAGATTATCAGTCCAAGAAAGAGCAACACCTTTTCACTCCAGAAGTGTAATTGCACTTTGTATGGGAGAATGAACAAATATAATGTCTATGCCATTTTCATCTGTGGCCTGAGGCTAAGGCATTTTAGCCCTTTGGGGTAATTTTGTCTTGTCACATTGGTTGCCACTCTGCATTTTGCATCTTTTACTGGTGTTCGTGGCCATCCATTTTGTGCTACAAAGGCAGCCATTACTGTCAGAAACCAATATGTTGTTGTGAAATCAAGTGGCAGATTGGTTGTTTTATTCTAAGTCACAGCTCTCCAGTGACAAGCTACCTTGTTGGCTTTTTCTTTTTTTCCCGGCTCGAAGCTTGAGTCAGTTTTCATAGATCTTTATTCTCCTGCCCTGAATTCTATCTTGACTTACAGACTCTGAAATATATTACACTTTATATTAATAGCCTAAAGAGGAAAAGATATTTTCTGTAGGCAAATGCTTGCTTTGTCTTTTTTCGACATTTTGACATCCACATTCTCATTTGATTACCACAATACTTCTCAGATATAGGTCAAGTAGAGGCAGCTACTACTCCTAGTCTACAGATAAGGAAATTGCAGAACAGTGTTTAAGTGATATTTCCCTGGTCACACACTTCAGTACTAAAATATACTCTAGATGAGAATCCAGGTCATCTCACTTCTGGTTCACATCTTTTCGTAAAATTTTAAGATGGACTAGAAATTCTATAAAGTCTCTCCAGTTGGCGCAAGCAGTAAAGAACCTGTCTACAAATGTAGAAGACGTAAGAGATTCAGGTTTGATCCCTGGGTCAGGAAAATCCCCTGGAAGAGGTTTTGGCAACCCGCTCCATCATCGTATATTCAGCTATAAGATTATAATTCCTAATGTATAAGAGATGGTTCATTAAAAATATACTTCTTCTGTTCCTAGGCACATAGCTGGACTCGTGTCGTAGCCTCCTGTGCTGTATTTTTTCTTTTTTTTTCCATTTATTTTTATTAGTTGGAGGCTAATTACTTTACATCATTGCAGTGGTTTTTGTCATACATTGAAATGAATTAGCCATGGATTTACATGTATTGGCTGAGTGATTGCCAGGGGAGTGTGAATAGAGAAGGATGCCTGCCAGCTCTGGGTCTAGGCTTTTAGTCAAATGTATCTACATCCACATTCTTTATCCCTTTTCATATTCCAGACATAATATAGATGATGAGGCTTTAGGGAATGACAAAGCCACAAGATGGAAGGAGCCTGAATTCTAGACTCTCCATGTGGAAGAGAGCTGTTGACAACATCTGCTTTAGTTAGGTCGTGAGCATATACTTCTATTGAGGTTAGAGTCATTCTTTTTGGATCTGTTTAATGCAATAGCTTGATCTATTCAGACAGTTTTGTAGATTGATTCAGCTGTGTGATAAAGTTCAGAAAAGTGATATGGACATAAAATTTATTGGGGGAAATTTCTGTGATGGCTCATGAAACAAGGGTCAAATAGGTAGGTAAGGTATCATTCCTCCAATTTAAAAAAATGATCCCTACCCCTTTGAATGTGGATACAATGTCTGGACTTTCAACAGCCATATTAGAACATTAAGTGGATTCAGAGATAATGGATGAAGATTGGTGAGCCAGGTATGTGGAAGGATTCTCTGTCATTGATTGCCCCATGGTACCACCATGGGCTTCCCAGGTGGTTCAGTGGTAAAGAATACACCTGCCAGTGCAGGAGACGTATGAGACAAGGGTTTGATCCCTGGGTCAGGAAGATTGCCTGGAGGAAGAAATAGCAACCCACCCCAATATTCTTGCCTGGAAAATTCCACGGACAGAGGACAGGCTGCAGTCCATGTGGTCTTAGAGAGTCAGACACGACTGAGAATGTATGTACCTTGACACCATCATACTAGCTTTAGATTGTCGATTGAACTTTTTATGTGAAAAAAAATAACCCTTGATACTTTAATTACTGTTGTTTTAGGTTTTCTGTAAAGGCAAATAAACCTAATGTAGATAAAAATGCAGACCACACATTTCCTGTCATAGAATTGAGTGACCTCTGTAGGTACAAACCTAACCCTTTCCACCAAACATCCAGTATTAACTAGCTAGAAAATCTGAAATCTACCACAGGGCTCAGTACTTTTGTACAAATCTCTGGTTCTCTAAGTGTGGTTCTTTGACATCATCTATGAGCTTGTTAGAAATGCAGATTTGAGGACTTCACTCTGAGTCACTGAGTTAGAATTACTGAAAATGGAATCCAAGAAACTCTTTCGTCAAGTTCTCTAGATGATTATTATGCAATGTAGAATGTGAGTGAGACATTTTTGCTAAAGCACATGTTGGTACTCAATTGTATTTGAGTTATATAATCATTAACAAATTGACATGAATATACTGATTCTCAATACAGTTCAGTTCAGTTCAGTTGCTCAGTCATGTTTGACTCTTTGCTACCCCATGAACTGCAGCATGCCAGGCCTCCCTGTCCATCACCAACTCCCGGAGTTTACCCAAACTCATGTCCATTGAGTCAGTGATGCCATCCAACCATCTCATCCTCTGTCGTCCCCTTCTTCTCCCACCTTCAATCTTTCCCAGCATCAGGGTCTTTTCCAATGAGTCAGCTCTTCGCATCAGGTGGCCAAAGTATTGGAGTTTCAGCTTCAACATCAGTCCTTCCCAATGAACACCCAGGACTGATCTCCTTTAGGATGGACTGGTTGGATCTCCTTGCAGTCCAAGGGACTCTCAAGAGTCTTCTCCAATGCCACAGTTCAAAAGCATCAATTCTTCTGTGCTCAGTTTTCTTTATAGTTCAACTCTCATCCATACATGACTACTGGAAAAACCATAGTCTTGACTAGATGGACCTTACAGGCTGCACTTTAAAATCACCTGAGGTGGGACTTCTCTGGTGGCCCAGTGGTTAAGACTTTGCCTTCCAATGCAGGGGTTGCAGGTTCGATCCCTGGTCAGGGAGCTAGGATCCCACATGCCTCTTGGCCAAAAAACCAAAGCATAAAAGAAGCAAAATTGTAGAAAATTCAAAAACTATTTAAAAAATGTTCCATTCCCCTAAAATGGATGCATTTATATATTAAAAAAAATCACTCGAGGAGCTTTTAAAAACAATCTCTACCTTGGCCAAGATTATCATGTAAGCTGATGATAGAATTATGGGTTAAATGTCCTAGCTAGAGTCAGTGGTCAACCAGGAAGCAGAAAGAAGAGATAAGACTCAAAGTGAAATGAAGGTACTTGTCTGAGCTAGGTTGTAGGATTTTTGTGTGAGGCAATGATCATGAAAGGCCTTTGCAAACTGTTTTATTTCCCAGATATATTCATGTTCTCAACTTTATCCAGAAGCTAGAAAAATACTACTACTACCATAAATAATTGTAATACTAATGATTATAATAATAATAATAATAATACCATATAACCCTTTATGAGCTTATTATATTATAGGACTAGAAGATTTGCTGACATTTTAGGGATTATTAGATCCTCTGCTTTTATCCAAATTAGTATAGGCACATTGTAGGAAGCAGTGACTATTGTTTTCAGACACTGTTGAAAATGAAACCTTCAGCTTTCTAAAACATTGTCTTCACTCTGTAAGGAAAATGGCTTTAGTGGTGATGTTGAAGACCTATCAGTCTGTTAATGATTTTCTTTCCCTTCCAGTAAACAATACTGAATATTAAGTTAGAATCCAAAGCAGATAGCTTTCTGTTTTGGGATTGCTTCAACTATAATACATATATAATTAATCATCTCTCGATAAAGTTTGATTAGATTTTATGTGCATGTATGCACACCTTTTGAATTCATGAGCCCTTTGTTTACCTGGTATCATTATTAGTCACATAAAATCTCATTAATTTCTTGAGTTGCTCATCTTTTCTGGATTTCCTACAGAAACTCAGATCAATGGTAAAGAATTTTGAAACATGGAAGTCTGAAGCTGTATATTTTGCTTCCTATAAGTGAAAACAAGGAAAGTAAGAAAGATGAACAAACAAAACCAGAAACAGTGCCAGTGGAAATTTAGAACCAATAAGATGAAATCCATCTGATAAAACAGAGAAATTTGTGTTGATAATAGTAAGGTAAAGATGCTTCAGTTTATTAAAAGTATTTTTTATTTCTTTATTTAGTGAAAATGTGAAAGTGTTAGTTGCTCAGTCCAACTTCTTTCAACCCCTCGGATTGCAGCTCACCAGGCTCCTCTGTCCATGGGATTCTGCAGGCAAGAATACTGGAGTGGGTTGCCATTCCCTTCCCCAGGGGATCTTCCTGATCAGGGATCTTCCTGACCCAGGGATGGAACCTGGGTCTCCTGCATTGCAGGCAGATTCTTCACCATCTGAGCCACCAGGGAAGCCCTCCCAAATGTGCTTTAAGTGTTTACATTCCCTTATAGGACAGCGAAGCTGGGGGAAGGAGAAGGGGCAAAAATACAAAAGAACAAATATATGAGGGAGAGTGACTTTCTCATACTCTGTTAAGAAATATCATGTGAAAACCTTTCAGTTTTCTTAACATTTGAAAATGCGTGTGTTCTGAAGAAATAGAATTGTTCAGGCCCCTTCAAGATAATCTCAGGCAAGGAGTAGCTTTGAAAATTTTAGGAGGAATAGTGGTTATAAAATGCATTAGCTTCATCCTTTCAGAGTTAATTAGCTATTCATTATAAAACAGAGAAGAAAGAGAGTTGAGAGGAGTGGGAAGGCAGAGGGAGAATAGAAGCTAACCAAGCTGGTAATTTAGTCACCCAGGTAACCATAGCCCTTCTGAAGAAAAAGTAGTTGTTAACAAAAGTGATTGTTAAAAAAGACTGGGGAGTATGGTGGGGTAGCCTAATCTTTTTTGTATTATATATGTATTTATTTATTGTTTATGATGCAGGGGATGAGTTCTCCAAGAAAAAGGGCATAGAAAAAATTGCAAATTGATGCCTTATACTTATCTGTTGGAACTATTTAGCGATAGATGAACAGTAACTAATGAAGAAATATCATGTCAACAATGGCTCAATTGGAGTCAGGCTGCACTGAGTGACACCCAGCTTTGTGTAGGTACAAAGCTAGAGAGGAAAGCACAGGATGGCCTTTCATCAGCAGGGCAGTGTTAGTGCTGGATATAACTGAAGTGAAGAAGAAATGTGTCACAGTGACAGGGTTCCCTGTTCTTGCAGTCCTGTCATTGTAAAGAATGGCATCATCAATGAGACCAGCTCTGGAAGGCCTCTGACCCTGGGAAGTGACTCAAAATCAACCCATAACTGATTTCATTGAGTGGAGAGCTATTTAGTCATGCCAGTTAGGACTAGGTTTGGCTATGGATATTCCAAATGTATGTGGCTTAAATAAAATAGAATTATTTCTATGTAGAGAAATCTGAAGGTCTAGGGTTCGTATATCAAAGACTTGTGCTCATTCTATCTTTTCTTCTGCTTTCCTCAATGAGGATTTTGTATCACATGATCCAAGATGGCTGTCTATCTCAATAGGGTAAGAAAGATAAACCCACTACCTTTAAGGACACTTCTTAGAAGTGGCACTTGACACTTGCTTTTGCATCCTTGTAGCAAGAACATGCTCACATAGCCTCATCTAACTTAAAGCAAAACTGAAAATTATAGTCATCATTTCAGGCTACCACATTTCCAGCTAAAAATCAATAGTTAAATAACTAAGGAACAGGAGTAAAATAAAAATTCAACAAACTAGGAGGAGCCACTGTCTCCAGCACTAATACACAGGGTTGAGAGAGAAGTTTTTTTTATGATACAAAGTATGAAATAGAAATAAAAATATTCTTCATTGTTTCTTTGTTGGATTGACCAATAACCTATTTAGCACCTAAAAGGAATAAAGCAACTTTCAATCCACTGGGGTGGAAAAACAGAAGATAAAAAACTACAAGGCAGAATGTGATAAGCATTGTCAGAAACATAAAAGCGAGGTTGTGCACATTCCAAAGGAGACAGGTGTTAATTCTCATTAGAGCATTAGGGAAGGAAACAACTCAGACTATGGGGGCACAGACCATAGTACTAGGGGCCAAATGTGGCCCCCACTTTCTTTTTAAAATAAGGTTTTATAAACAGAGCCATGCTCATTCATTTAGGGATTGTCTGTGGTAACTTTCATGCTATGACAGCAGAATTGAATAGTTATGACAGAGACCATATGGCCCACAAAGCCTGAGATTTCATATCTTGCCTTTTAGAAAAAGACATTTGAGACTGGCTTGAAATAATTCTAACAAGGGCATTATAAGCAGGAGATAGTCCGAGTAAAGGCAGTGATGTGAGAAAATTCTAGATGTTTGTTCATGGAAAGGAAAACAGAATAAAATGTGTAATACACAATGAATGGTGTTCCAGAAAACCATAATTGTATAAAATCTGGGGTTACTTTTTTGAAAGATTAATAGAAGGACCAGGACTAGTCTCCTCAGCTAATCTGCCAGGGACCCAGGTGAACAAATCAAATTTGTCCAGATCCTGGCTATAGTTTGGAAACACCTGATGGGTGACTGTCAAGGTTCTTCCAGGACAGGAGGAGTCATGATAAGAGTATCCCAATACTTGGCACATGTTTTACTTGACAGATACAAGACTGGATGAATCTTATTATATGAAAAATGACCCGAGTCTCTCTCTGATTCCCAAATGGGGTCACTTACTTATTCTCCCACCAGGCTCATGGTCTCCTTCACCTTTCGCCTCTTACCTCCCTGGCCCAAAGTAAGAACTTTAACCTCTGCATTTGAAGCTGGACTTTCACAGAAGATGGGAAGCAGTGGTTAATCAAGTTAGACCCAAGTTTGCTTTATTATAGGGCATATTATCACAGAGTTTTGCATTTATTCAGTTTTGTTGGAGCATAAAGTCCTTGAGAGAATAGGTAGCAAAGTAAAAATGCATTGTGGAAAGTGTTTAATGACAGGCTAAGGAGCTTGGACTTCATTCAGTAAGTAGTAAGGGACAATCAGATAAGTGAAAAATGAAAGTGAAAGTCACTCAGTTGTATCCAACTCTTTGCAACTCCATGGACTATACAGTCCATGGAATTCTCCAGGTCAGAGTACTGGAGTGGGTAGCCTTTCCCTTCTCCAGGGGATCTTTCCAACCCAGGGATCAAACCCAGGTCTCCCGCATTGCAGGTGGATTCTTTACCAGCTAAGCCACAAGGGAAGCCCAAGAATACTGGTGTGGGTAGACTATCCCTTCTCTCTAAATTTAGGAAAAATATTTTTGGAGTATAGTTGATTTGCAAAGTTGTGTTAGTTTTAGGTGTACAGCAAAGTGAGGCAGTTATATATACACATATATCCATTCTTTCTAACATTCTTTTCCCTTATAGGACATTACAGAGTCTTAGAATTTTTTTTTGAACTAGGGAATAACTTACTCTCTCATAGACAAAAATAACAAAAGCTATGACTTTCTTCAATTATGATTTCTATTTTCTTTAATGATAAAAGTTATATTCAGGTATAGAAGTTTGAGCTAGATGACAATTCTTGGGATAACAACCACCTTGTAAATGAGAATGACAAGTATATCAGCCTATGTTCTATACTTTCAAATCTGTTTCCATGACAAGAAGCATCTAGGAGCTACAGACACATTTGTCAAAGTTGATGAAGGAAACAAGAGAGGGAGACCCCAGTCCAATACCCTGTCTTTCATGTTTGAATCCTCAGCACCTAGCAGCCTTCTCTGTATATCCCATTAATAATACAAAAACACATAGAAGGAGTCAATGATTGGTTTGACTCTGATTCATCCTACCTTATTTGTTTTCCTCAACACAAAACAAGGGTATAGTACTTCTGATTAATGAAGCTGCTTGTTTTGCTGGATCTTAATTATTAAATCTAGAAACTATTCTGTGTATAATTTGCACTGTATGACTTTTTAATTCATTGGTGACAAGGCATCTCCTGAATATGATTGTGTGCATGTTAATGTTTATGATCCCATTCTTACATTCACCTGCTGCTCTCTGCTCTGTTTAACTGTTTTTTAGTTAATACCACACTAGATGCACTGAAGTACATTTGACAAGTCCTTATTCCTACATGAGCCTGGTGGAAAATTGTGAAATTCAACTTTCTTACCTTACCTGTGTATTTAAAGGCACAAAGTAAACTTTCTCAGCATCAATGAGAGTTGCTGTTGAGATTTGAAAGAGGCCGATGGCCAATTGTCTGCCCAAAGTATGTGATTTTTATCACTCAAAATTCAGCAAGTAAATAGCCCTGCTTCCTCTAGCTTTCTAATGCCTCTCCAGGGCAACATGAAATCTTTTCTAGACTCTACTTTTTAAAGTACCCCCGAAAGGCAAAGCAGGATATTTAGACTAGCTTTAGATGTCTAATTCCATTAGTACTTTAGTAGCAAACCTGAATCTTTGTAAAACTGCAGAAGGGTGAGCTTCCACTCCAGGACCCTTGAATTGCCATGTGTAACAGTTTTCTCCAACAGCTTTCAGTTACCCATAACCTCATTATGATGCTGGATTGTCTGGAGAACTTGGAAGTGGTTTTGCCTCTTGAGAACCTTGATCAATAAAGTAGCCATCGTGTGGTCCTGAGAGTAACACCAGTACAAATTCAGGAACAGTGTCCTTGACATCATTGAATATTGAACCGTCAGTCACTGGTACTAGCCACGGCATATTCCAGATATGTTGTTTGATGGGGAGAAGCGCCTATTTTTTAAGCACGCAAGCTCGGTTTCTTTTCCTTACATATGATAGTTGTGCCAAGTGACACAAGCTAGCAGTGTAGAACAAAAAATGTTGCGGGTGCTATCTTAGAATGCTCTAAGACATGAAAAGGGGGCAGAAAGGAAGAGTTCACCATTTTTACCTATGGACTTCTGTTCTCATCTTGGTGAAAATAGCAGTCATCTGGCCTAACAGCCATAGCATAAAAAAGAAAAAAAACAACAACAATAAAATCATGGATCCTAGCATATTGGGAACTAGGGTTGAATCCCAATTATGCCACTTGCTGGTGTGTAATACTATATCAATGTCAAAATGATTTTGGAGCTTTTAAATAGTGCATAACCCTGCTGGTGGCTTGGGGGTACACATTACATTTAGTGTTTTCAAGGCAGAATGCCCATATTCTGATTCTGGAATCCTAATTATATTCCATATTGCAATTTACTTCTTCTCTTCAGGACTGTGTGCCAGTTTCTAGTCTGAGATTCATTTCTCCCACATTTTGACATCTGCTGTCAATCACAGAAAGGAAATACCAAGTTATTTCTTGGGACCAAATGGCATAGGTTTCTCTGGTTTGGGATAATTTATACAATTTCTAATAAACTCCAGAGTTTATTTGAGCTTGCCATTCCATGAAGACCAAGCAAAGGTCTTTAAACAGAGTGCAACTGGGGAACGAAAGACATGAATCAAGCATACTTAAAAATGAACAAATGGAAAATGAAAGCTAATTTCTGATTTTGCCCTGTCAGTTATTGTCACTAATCTTTAGCTGCTTCTATATGCTTTGCTCATATGACTTCCACATCCCTTGCAGTTATAAATATTTCATAAGATATTCAAAACCAGTCCACAGACAAGTAATAACAAATGTCAGATGACACATTAGGAAGATGCATGGAGATTTTGAACATAAATTCTATACCAAAGCTTGCTTCACATCTTATGGTCACTCTAAAGAAATAACATTCACAGAGAACTGCGAGTCTGCAATTATCATGGACACCTTAATTAGTAGCCTGTTCTCATTGAAAAAGGATGAGAACAGCAGCTCCAGTTTTTTTCCAGGCTTTCTGCATACTCTCTACCATCTTAATCATCAGGAAGCTTTTATTGCAAATGTTAAAGTGGACCAAGCTTCATGCATTATACAGACTTAATTATCCTCCATTGGATAGCACATCTTATGTTCTTAGTCATAGGACTGCTTCTTGGTAAAATGTTAAAGTTGCCAAGTTAGATGAACTCTCAATTTTTCTTTCTGTTTCCCTTTGACCCATCCCTCTCTAATGATACTCAGAATTCACAGTGATATCTCCACTGTAGAATCTGCCTTTTACTTCACTTATCCTCAGTCCAACTCCACTACATTCATCAAAACCCCCTTCACTGAAGGCTTGCCTCTGATTTACTGAGTGATAGCTTCCTGTGAAACTGAAGGAGGTCCAGATGTCAATGACTGACAACCTTTGTGTGTTTACTTTCCTACATAACATATGTGCATTTGAGCTGGGGCTTTCAGAGCCTTAACTTGAGGTAATGATTACTGTGAAAATTTTAAATTTTCAAGTACTAGGAGAAGTGGAATGGTGAGAGGTTTTTAATCAAGTATGCTTTACTGGCATTCTTCAAATCATGCTATTTAGACATTGCCTAATTTACCTACCTATAAGACTGACCCAGTTCAGTACAATCCCATGAAGCAATCAAGAATCTCAAAAGTTGAGAACGTCTTATTAAGAGCTTACCTTCTATAACACTGTTCAACACTATAGTACTGATTACTGTGGTTATTTTCATGATTTTCTATTTTTATCCACAAAATAGAGGTTAGCAAGTTTTTTCTGTTGGACATTACCGTTGGCCAACTATATTTGGAAATCCTTGTTTATTTAAATAAAAATTGTTGAGTTATGCAGCCATGAATGGCTAAGTAAATTGAAATCTAGTTCTCTACAAATTTCTCTCTCTTGAAGTTCCTGGTGCTTACTCATTAATTCAAAAAAGCATTGATTAAGCACCTCATGATATGTGCTGGCAACTATGTGAAATATAAGTACAAAGAGATGACTCATGGTTGGGGGTCTTGCGGAGTTCATAGTCTAAGGATGGACACCATGCGGTTTTAAACATATAATGAAACAGACATTTGTTACTTCTCTTATAGAAGGTGTATAAGGCATTGCTATGGTAGCCCTGAGGCAGTAAGCTGAGCTTCTGGCAGCTGGTCTTACCAAAAAAAGGAAACACAAAGAGCTGTGAAAGGGCAAGAGATTAGAAGCACTATAGCAGAAAGAACACAACTGAAATGAGACAGATTTGTATTATACAACCTCTTTGAGTCCTTAGTCTACTCATCTATATAATGGAAATAATAAATCCTACATGACAGGTTTTTTAAAATAAAGATTACAAGTGATGATAAAAGGAGTTACTGATTTAGAACTTTTATTCCTTTCAAAATATCCCTCAAAGACAAAGCAAATCCTGAATTTGGTTAAATCTTCTGAGGAGTTACTGTAGCTCTAGTGTTCAGCTACCATTTTTCTCATAAGATTATACTTATAATGAAGAACTGGCTGTCTGATACTCTTAATCCAGGGGAGAAAGGATAAAATGAAAGTGAAAGAAATGAGTGAAAATACCTGAGGTGAATGGAACAGTGAGTGTTAACTTGCCTGAAAAGTGGGGCAAATATCTTAAATTTTGTCTTCTTCCATAAGAATAAAGTGTGTCACAGAGTCAGTAATTGTTTTAAAACTCTAAAGCTTAAAATTTTTGTGATCAGAGGTTTGAGAGACAACCCTTTTTCATAGAGGACTCCATTCTTTATGATGTATATAACATTTATAAAGACTCCACCTTCATTTAAGAATGATGTAAAAGTACTCTGAGTGGGTATATATTGCTGTATGAGAGGACTATAAATTGGAAAGTTATTTCTATTATATATAATATATAGATACCTAATTTAGTAATAAAAGATCTTAGTAAAAAATGCTACGTTTGTATTCAGAGACTGAGATAGTTCCTTATTGAACTTATCAGAAATACTAAGAACCACATGCCAAGGCAAGGTCTTAGAATATTGAGAAGCTAGGTAAGTTATCTCCAGAGTCAAATAGGAAAGTAAGGGCCTTTCCCTGAACAGTGAGAGTAATATTTGGGAAATACTCCAGATCCTGCCTAGATGTGTATCTAATTAAGTACAGGCAAATTTCCAGGACACTACTTAGATGGAGTAGCTTCAAGGACTGCTGTTCCTTTATACCTGCCTCCATATCATGAGAGATATTTGGCCCTTTGCTGGCCTCTGCTGATGACACGTTTTATCACCAACAGTAACTGAGCCTTTAGTTCAGTTCAGTTCAGTCTCTCAGTCATGTCCGACTCTTTGCGACCCCATGATCTGCAGCACACCAGGCTTCCCTGTCCATCACCAACTCCTGGAGCTTACTCAAACTCATGTCCATCGAGTCAGTGATGCCATCCAACCATCTTATCCTCTGTCGTCCCCTTTTCCTCCCGCCTTCAATCTTTCCCAGCATCAGGGTCTTTTCCAATGAGTCAGCTCTTCGCATCAAGTGACCAAAGTATTGGAGTTTCAGCTTCAGCATCAGTCCCTCCAATGAATACCCAGGACTGGTTTCCTTTAGGATCGACTAGTTGGATTTCCTTGCAGTCCAAGGGACTCTCAAGAGTCTTCTCCAACACCACAGTTCAAAAGCACCAATTCTTCGGTGCTCAGCTTTCTTTATAGCTGAACTCTCACATCCACACATGACTATTGGAAAAACCATAGCTTTCACTAGGTGGATCTATGTTGGCAAAGTAATGTCTCTGTTTTAATATGCTGTCTAGGTTGGTCTCTTCCAAGGAGCAAGCATCTTTTAATTTCAAGTCACCATCTTAGTGATGCAGTCTTAGATGCATCTTAGATGCAGTCACTATCTATAGTGAAACTGGAGCCCTGCAAAATAAAGCCTGTCACCGTTTCCATTGTTTCCCCATCGATTTGCCATGAAGTGATGGGACCAGATGCCATGATCTTAGTTTTCTGAATGTTGAGTTTTAAGCCAGCTTTTTCACTCTTGTCTTTCACTTTCATCAAGAGGTTCCTCAGTTCCTCTTCACTTTCTTCCATAAGGGTGGTGTCATCTGAATATCTGAGGTTATTGATTTTTCTCCCGGCAGTCTTGATTCTAGCTTGTGCTTCATCCAGCCTGACATTTCGCATGATGTACTCTGCATTTAAGTTAAATAAGCAAGGTGACAATATACAGCCTTGACGTACTCCTTTCCCGATTTTGAAGCAGTCTGTTGTTCTGTGTCCAGTTCTAACTGTTGCTTCCTGACCTGCATACAGATTTCTCAGGAGACAGGTCAGGTGGTCTGGTATTCCCATCTCTTCTAGAATTTTCCACAGTTTGTTGTGATCCACAGCAGTAAAGGCTTTGACATAGTCAATAAAGCCGAAGTAGATGTTTTTCTCCAACTCTCTTGTTTTTTTGATGATCCAATTGATGTTGGCAATTTGATCTGTGGTTCCTCTACCTTTTCTAAATCCAGCTCATACATCTGGAAGTTCTCAGTTAATATCCTGTTGAAGCCTGACTTAGAGGATTTGGAGCATTACTTTGCTAGCATGTGAGATGAGTGCATTTGTGCAGTAATTTCAACATTCTTTGGCATTGCCTTTCTTTGGGATCAGAATGAAAACTGACCTTTTCCAGTCCTGTAGCCACTGCTGAGTTTTCCAAATTTGCTGGCATATTGAGTGCAGCACTTTTACAGCATCATCTTTTAGGATTTGAAATAGTTCAACTGGAATTCCATCACCTCCACTAGCTTTGTTCATAGTGATGCTTCCTAAGGCCCACTTGACTTTGCATTCCAGGATGTCTGGCTCTAGGTGAGTGATCACACCATCGTGTGATATCTGGGTCATGAAGATCTTTTTTGTATAGTTCTTCTGTGTATTCTTGCCACCTCTTCTTAATATCTTCTGCTTCTGTTAGGTCCATACCATTTCTGTCCTTTATTGTGCCCATCTTTTCATGAAATGTTCCCTTGGTATCTCTAATTTTCTTGAAGAGATCTCTAGTCTTTCCCATTCTATTTTTTTCCTCTATTTCTTTGCATTGATCACTGAGGAAGGCTTTCTTATCTTTCCTTGCTATTCTTTGGAACTCTGCATTCAAATGGGTATATCTTTCCTTTTCTCCTTTGCCTTTTGCTTCTCTTCTTTTCTCAGCTATTTGTAAGGCCTCCTCAGACAACCATTTTGTCTTTTTGCATTTCTTTTTTTTGGGGATGGTCTTGATCCCTGCCTCCTGTACAATGTCATGAACCTCTGTCCATAGTTCTTCAGGCACTCTATCAGATCTAATCCCTTGAATCTATTTGTCACTTCCACTGTATAATCATAAGGGATTTGATTTAGATCATACCTGAATGGTCTAGTGGTTTTCCCTGCTTTCTTCAATTTAAGTCTGAATTTGGCAATAAAGAGTTCATGACCTGAACCACGTCAGCTCCCAGTCTTGTTTTAGCTGACTGTGTAGAGCTTCTACATCTCTGGCTGCAAAAATTATAATTAATATGGTTTCAGTATTGACCATCTGGTGATGTCCATGTGTAGAGTCTTCTCTTGTGTTTTTGGAAGAGGGTGTTTTCTATGACCAGTACATTCTCTTGGCAAAACTCTGTTAGCCTTTGACCTGCTTCCTTTTGTACTCCAAGGCCAAATTTGCCTGTTACTCTAGGTATCTCTTGACACCCTACTTTTGCATTCCAGTCCCCTATAATGAAAAGGGCATCTTTTGGGGTGTTAGTTCTAGAGGGTCTTGTAGGTCTTCATAGAACCATTCAACTTCAGCATTGCTGGTTGGGGCATAGATGTGGATTGCTGTGATACTGAATGGTTTGCCTTGGAAATGAACAGAGATCATTCTGTCATTTTTTGAGATTGCATCCAAGTGCTGCATTTTGGACCCTTGTTGACTATAATGACTACTCCATTTCTTCTAAGGGATTCTTGCCCACAGTCGTAGGTATAATGGTCCTATGAACCATTAGAAAGTTGATCAAATAATCATACAGGTCTCCCTTTCCTCTCTGTGATTCCTCTGGGTTAGATAGATGGGAAAGAGGGAGGGACCCTAAAGCTCTTGTTTAGTCAAGTCACACACTTCCACTTTTGTTGGTAGTTCATTGCCAACAAATAAACTTTAGGGTGAAATTGTCTGCCATAAACTGTAGCTAAGAAACCTTTAGATTTTTTAAATTTAACTGCAGTGCAGTACCAAATCAAGTCACATATATGTACTCTGTTGGTGATGATAGTAGTGGTTAGGAGAAGGGACAATAAAGGGAAGAACCCAGTAAGGAGATGAGCTACCACTATAATGGATGTTATAGCCTTTTAAAAAGCACTGTAAATAATGTGAACACCATGAAGACTATACTTGCCACTGACCTGCAGGGTGAATGAGGAAGAGGCATAGTGTGCCACCAGTAGCTTTTGGGCATTGTTAGTAAAACAAATTGTCTGAGTTTACAGTTCTACACTCACTGATAATATAGAGACCTCTCAAATTGCCAAACCTCTTTGTTGCCACAGACAACAAAACAGTGACAAAAACCAGAAACCCAAATCTTTTGTACAATGAGTATATATCTATGCCTACCACTAGAATGAAAGCTCAAACCGACCCTAGTGAAAGTGGAGCCAGAGAGCTATGTTTGGGAAAATATTTGTGGTCATATCCCTCCAGAGAGACTGAAAGGTTTCTGACAACTTAAGTCTAAATTCAGTTACAGGACAGTGATTTTACACTTGAATTGTAAGGTTGAAGTGACCCCAAGGTTCCCTAGCCCAAACCCCATGCACGTTGAATCCTGAAATCATGCTCTAAACAATTAAGAATTCATTTTCCTTTATCAAAAGGGTAGCATTCCACTTTTTAACCTAGTCTGCTATTCCTGTGACAAGTGAATGCCATGATTTTCATAACTCATGTTAAAATTCCTCAACATAGATAGTATGATATTATGTATATATTACTCAGCTTAAACATCAATTGTGGGGGCACTTTGTTGTTCAAATTAAAATATGCAACAATCAGATTAGGGCTGGGCCAATCCAGATTCCCCAGGTGGCTCAGGGGTAAAAAAATCCACCTGCCTAATACAGGAGATGTGGGTTCAATCCCTGGGTCGGGAAGATCCCCTGGAGAAGGAAATGGCAACCCACTCCAGTATTCTTGCCTGGGAAATCCCATGGACAGAGGAGCCTGGTGGGCTACAGTCCATGGGGTCACAGAGTCAGACATGACTTAGTGACTAAACAACAACAATCCACATTCTAGATGTTGTCAACTAGCTTTTCTCTGAAAGGCTAGCCTGTAGAGCCGGATTTTCCACATGCTTCTGTTATTCTATTTCCATCAACACCTGAGGCTTTTGCTAATTATCATCTGGAATGTCTGAAGTAGGCTTTTGTTGATGAAATTCATTACTTGTTAATTAGTATGATGGATTGTTCAAAAAGGGCTCTTGCTGGAGAAATGAAAGATTCTCAAGATACAGTTATGAGTATTGGCTTGACTGTTTTAGAGTTCCTATATTCGATGAAAGTGTTTTAGAATCCAGTGAGGCATTACTGTAAAGCAGTTTGAACAGCTGCTGTCTAGGTTCTAGAGGATTTTTAGTTGCCTGATAGCGACTATAGACAAAAAGTGATGCCTCTATAATAGTTCTATCTGCCTTGAGTTCTCTTTCATGCAAAGTAGTGGTAGGAACACCTAAAACGGCAGACAGGTAAGTCTTACAGAGCTTACAGAACAGATTTATAATCAGTTTTTGCCTGCTCACTAAGGAGTTTTTAATTAATGTATGTGCAGCAGAATTTGGTCTTCTACTTGCTTTCATTGTAACTTGGAAGTGAGGTTTGGGGAAAGTAGCTAAACCTCAGTCGTCTCAAACTTCTGTAGTGACATCCCTGATCTGCAGAAAAGAACCTAAGAGTTGAGCATGATCAAATTGGCTTAGGTCAGTTTGCAACAAAAACTTTCTCTATAGCTGAGATGAGTAATAATTCTGTGAACCAAAAAGCTTACACAGAAAGGAGAGATGAGTCCCAGGTAGGTGTTTTATTTCTGACCCTGGCTTCTTTTTTGACATTTGTTGAGTTAATGCCTTTAGGACTGACCTGTCAGAGAAAGATCAAAGCTCAGGTTCTTACAGGAAGTAAAAAAAAAAAATTGCCTTGCCTTTTGTATCCTTAATTAAAGCCTTTGAGAAAGATGAGTGTAAGGATTAGAAAGAGGATTTTTGTTTTGTTTTGTTTTTGGTCCAGGAATGTGCTAAAGAGCACAAATTTTTTAGTGCTGTGTTCTCTCTCTCTGATTTAAAATGGGAAAAAAGTATTTATTAAAAAGGTAGAATACAGTGATCTGCCTTGGTTTCTAGGAGAAAAGTGCAGTATGTCAAGGAGCGGGAGTGGGTGAGGATTGAAGGGAAGGCCCAACCAGTGAGAATTGTACTGTTCATTGACCTAATGCAATGCCATTACTGGGCTTATGAAGTACAGGAAAATGGTTTATTAAGAAGAAGTTGGCACTCTCACTTGACTCTATCCTTTTGGAATTCCTTAGAGTTCAGATTGGAAAACTGCTCTTATTAATAAGAAAGGGGAAACTTCCCTGGTGGTTAAGACTCCATGCTGCCAATGCAGGGGGCCTGGGTTCATTCCCTGGTCAGGGAACTAGATCCCACATGCTGCAACTAAGACCTGGTACAGCCAAATAAATAAATAAATAAAAGCAAATAAATAAGAAAGATACATGGGGATTGTTAGACTCAGTTAATTGTGATGTACCCCGGACCAGTGCTTCAGAAGAGAGGCAAGTTGCCAGAGAATTTTAACAAAAACCACGTATATCCTGTATAACCTGGTTGATTTAATCAAAAGTAAGAAGTGAAACACACTCTCCAGGTTTGCTCATGTCTGTCTCTGAATAATGACAAATTCTCCCCTTCAAGTCCAGATTTGGATTCAGCTTCTCTCTGAGTATCACCAGGTTAGCACTGACCTCTTGCTGCTCTGCTCTTTATCCTCCACTGCCTCTTGGCAACCCCATGGACTACACAGTCCATGGACTTCTCCAGGCCAGAATACTGGAGTGGTAGCCTTTCCCTTCTCCAGGGGATTTTCCCAGCCCAGGGATTGAACCCCGGTCTCCCACATTGCAGGCAGATTCTTTACCAGTTGAACCACCAGGGAAGCCCCCTCCACTGCCACCATCTTCAATTCTTTGTAGTCTAGGCTCTTCAGTCCTTGTATCATATTTACATTTCCTTTCAGCTGTATTAGTTTGCATTTGTTAGTTTTCCTTAGACTTTGCAAATATTGTTAATTTTTCACCCCTTATTAGGCGTGAACTTTCAGCTCTCAGTACTATGGTCTTTATATTTTACTATCATAGAATCTATAACACTCTCTGATTTTATTGCTTTGGAGTGGCCTCTCAGATTATTAAGATTTCTTAAGTAGCCTGGAATAAATTATTTTACTCTGAGAGTAGTTAGGAACAAAACTGAGATTAGAGTAGTCACTGACTTTGAGTTGTAGCTTTCTAATCTCCAAGTGGTTTTTTTTTGTTCCCCTACCCCAGGCCATGTAAAAAAAAAACAAAAAAAACTCATGAAGGAGAGTAGAAATAGAGATGGAGGTGGAGAGAGAGAAGGAGAAAGAGAGAGAAATAAATTAATTGGTGCTGGTTTGCTTGGCACTGGTGGTGTCCTGTGTGGAACATTTTTGAACAAGCCTTGGCACTCTTTGCAGAAAAGTTAAGACTAGATATAGTTCTTATAGAATGATAGTTCATAGAACTCTCCCATTTTGGAATAGCTTGTTCAAAGGCATTATCTATGTGCAAAGCCATAAAATAGGGCTTCCACTATTTCTCCCAGTTGGGAATCTCTAAAGAAGGATCCTATCTTCCCTATCTCCCCTTTAAAACCTCCCAGTCCATGTCCTGTGATGTCTGGGTCTCCATCCTTTACAGATGCTGGCTTTCATTTTATAGTTCAAATAACTTTTCTCTGGGTACTATATCTATCCACCTGCCAACTTATATTTCAACTTCTTAACACTGATAAATCTAATGTCCTTGCTTCATATGTTAATTGTTCAGAAACTCCTATGTCATTACTTCAAGAATATCCCATCTTATAATTTTCATACACAGTAATCCTCATTCATAAACAATATTTTCGTAGTGTTAATAAATCCAAGATAGGGTCATCTTATGGTACCATGGGGTGGTAGATGGGGGAGCATCTTGTTTTCTTTCATTTTATTCTTGATGACAAAAGAGCTACTTGCCCTGCTCATAGTGTGTAATGATTAATTGTAGAAGAAAAAGACTCCTATGGATTCTTTATTAAGCTGACTTTGAGTTCTATTCTTCAAACATTGCTTCCAATGATGGCACAAGGGAAATGGCAATAGACTTTATTAGAAGGTCCTTCTCATTTCATTGTGAGACTTACGTTGATTAAACTATTAAGTCACAGGTAAGAATCTTGGTATAAACAAAATAGTTAATTGTCTGAAAATAAATAAACTTTACAGCCAGGCTATTTATTAAGATTTCTGACACTATTTGCATGATCCCTGCAGAAGGAAAAAAGATACCAAAGCAAAAGAAATCTTATTTTATACTTGCAAATCATGCTGGTCACGTGCAAAACAACTGGATGTTTGAGGGCATAATTTATTAGAATTGTAAATATATCAATATTATAGTCTTAATGCCATTGATGCATACTTATTGCACATCTGTTTTATGCTTGTTTTAACTTGCTTTAACTGCATGTACATTATTATTTTATAGTTTCTACACAGCTAACAGCCTGTGTTTGCAGCATATCAATGTGTTCGCTTTTTACATTTTTAGAATTGCATTGTGCCACAATATCTTACCAGATAAACAGTTAAAATTCTTTACCTTGGATCCCAGTATTTGCACGAATTTATACAAAGATTGTGTTACCTTCTGTTTATAATTGGGAAAATAAAAGGGTTTTCTAGGCCAATGAATATAGTAACACAGATTAGAAAGTGACTATTTGTACTGCTTAGTAAAATGTTTCTTTACAAAAGTTTTGAAATACTTATTTGCCATCAAAATTTGGTATGCTTTTCATGTAAAACCTTTCTGCAAGTACTTGATCTACCTCTAAATGGCCATTAGATTAGGGACAGACTCCTGGCCCAAAGTGGGTCTATCAGATAATGAATATTTTTTCTGGGCATTTCGAGTTGAGGCACTGACAGAATAGGACAGTTAAGGAAAGAGTTCTTAAAGAAAATGACCATATGAAATTTTGGCCAGAGTTAACTCAAGAACAAGTCTAAGCCATATTGAGGCTGGAAGTATAGAAGATCACAGATCCATGAATACAACGAAAAAGTAAATCTGCAAAGAAAAATAGGAGAATTAAGTACATACATAGATAGAAATGGAGATTAGAGAATACATAACCCACAAGAGGTAGGAAAAGTAGCTTCAGTTTCTGACTTTCCAGTTTCAGTTCCACTTGAACAAATAGTGTTTGGGGTTCAGTCCTTGGATATCTTAAGATTATTTGTTATATCCATACAATAACACTCTGTTGGGGTTTCCCTGGTGGCTCAGTGGTAAAGAATCTGCCCGCCAATACAGATGTGAGTTCAATCCTTGTGTTGGGAAGATCCTCTGGAGAAGGAAATGGCAACCCACTCCAGTATTCTTGCCTGGGAAATTCCATGGACAGAGGAGCCTGGTGGGCTACAGTCCACTGAGTCACAAAAATAGCTGGATACAACTTAGTGACTAAGCAACAACAACAAAACCTATGTTGACTTATTCTACTGTGATTGTAATTCTAATCTTTGAGTAAGATTATATAATTAACTACCAACTAATTTTAATTTAATGTTATATAGTAGTAATATACTAAGTGCTATGGGAAAATCAAAATTAAGAATAAAATTCAAGACATGGTCCTTTTAAATAGAATCTTAGAGATTGGTAAAAAAGAAAACAAAACTGACTCATAAAAAGAGTGAATGATACTTGCCAACATTTTATTTTAGATACCTCAAATGAAATTACATATCACAGATAAATTTATAGTTATACTATATACATGATTTGTCATCATAACCTATGTGTGCTTATAGTTGTTATGCTATGAGTAGAAGTAATTTATGCAAACACATGTACAGGATGATATATTGGGTGCAGATTGTTGTGGGTGTGTGTTACTGGAAGAATTAACTCATTTCTATTCATGGACAATTTAATCACTGGGATCAGTGCTTGGGGGAAGAAATTATACATTCTTTTTTCAACTTTAGCACCCCTACTTCGTATAGACATCATTAAATTAAATTGATTAATGATTCAAGCAGGATATATTATGAATTCAACCCCATATTGTTGTGAGGAATATTTTCATTTAGAGTCTTTTCTAAACTAATTCTATAACTTATTTATTTATTATCTATGGCCACTGAAGTCTCTACATAGTTACTTACTGGTCAGCTAATAATTGGACTGAGATTTCCTTTAAAGCCTAAGACCAGTAAATCTCCCATTCTTTGGCATGCATCTCTGTGTATGTTGGGACATACTTTTAACTGTTAGCCAGGCAGTCTGTAACTCTGCCTTAGCCTTCATTTCCTGATTATGGAGAGTCTCAAGGTCAGAAGTAAAAGCTTACAACCTTCTTAAGACTTTGTGGATGTGTACACTGTCCCACACATATGCACAGCCATAGGCATGTACATAGCTCTCTAGGTGCCCAGGAATATATCTGAGCTTAAAGAAAACCCTATGCACATCTCATTCTCTAACTTTTTCTTTTAACTTTTGTATTAGCCTAGTGTTTGTTCTATCTCTTATTTACTACCTCAGGTAGCCAAGATATTCAGTAATTGCCTATGATGATTTGCTCCAAGAAACTCCCCCAGGAAAAAGACTTTTCACACTGGGCAAACTCCAAATTTGGTCAAATAAAGATTGACTTGTGTCTGGTATCTTCTAGGGGATCATCCTCCAAATCAAATAATGACAGTTATCTAGAAATTTACCTTTGAAGGGGAATCTAGCTTTTGTTGTGCCTCTAGTTGTTACCAGACTCTTGCTTATCACCATGATATGCCTGTTTTCAGTGCCACCATGGAGATTGTAAGGGGATTATAAGAATAAGGCAATTTAAAACACTACAAAGCTTGCTGTTCTAACTGAGATCCAGTCATTTTTCTTGATTAAAAACTCCCCAGGTTGCTACAAGCCTTCAGTTAATTTTGAGTACTGAAATGCTGATTCTGCTATATATTGTTGTTTAGTCGCTAAGTTGTTTCAACTCTTTTGTGACCATGGACTGTAACCCGCCAGGCTCCTCTGTTCATGGAATTCTCCAGGCAAGAATGCTGGAGTGGATTGTCATTTCCTTCTCCAGGGGATCTTCCCAACCCAGGGATCAAACCCACATCTCTTATGTCTCCTGTATTGGCAGGCAGATTCTTTACCACTGAGTCACCAGGGAAGCCCATGGGAAATGGGTGAAGGTGGTCGAACTTTCAGTTATTAAGGTGAATATTTGTTGTTGTTTTTAGTTGCTAAATCCTGTCTGACTCTTTTGCGATCCCATGGACTGTAGTCTGCCAGGCTCCTCTGTCCATGAAATTTTCCAGGCAAGAATACTGGAGTGGGTTGCCATTCCCTTCTCCAGGGGATCTTCCTGACCCAGGGATTGAACCCATGTCTCCTGCATTAGCAGGCAGATTCTTTACCACTGAGCACCAGGGAAGCCCTCTGATACACACACACACACACACACACACACACACACACACACATATACCATGTACATATGTATTTATGTATGTAAATGTATTCTTATTCAGAGACAACTATTAACATGTTGATACTTATTCTCGTTGCATAAAAATATATTATGAAAAATTTCCCTTATCATTAAATATCTTTCTAAATTATGGGAATTTAAGTTTTCATAGAATTCTCTTCCTAGTTCCAAGGTTTCCTAGGCCTCAATTGTCCATGAGTACTAATGAGTCTAATGATTTACCTAAACCACTGTGACTCAGATTTTACTGGCTATTTTCCTTATGCATACATTCATGTTAAGTTGCTTCAGTCATGTCATTTTCCTTATAAACCTAATGTAAAACTTCAAATATACACAAAATCTTTCCTACTTATATATTAATTGTTTGCTCTGTGTCTTTGAATAAGATTTTAAATGAACCATTGCCTACAAATATATGATTAGAATTAATTCACAAGAAGGGTTTTCTGTACAACCTGGTCAAGTGTATGAATATATTTTATGCTCTTGTTATAGCCTGCCTAACTGCCTCTTAGACTTTATTTTTGAAAGCTTTTTTGCCTTGAGATTTTCTAAATTCTGATACAAAAACCTCTTCCATGTATTTAAAATCTTTCTTGCATTAATGTAAGTAAACTATCTTTCTGAATATTACGCTATGTTTCTTGAAAAATCAAAATTTACTGGGACAAATGTATACCCCTATACACTATTTAGTCAAATACAAATAATTTCTCATTTTTCCATTATAATTTGTCTCTTCAGTTTACTGTATAGTTTAAAAATTTTTATTCAATTTTTATGATGATTTTATATTCTGTTTAAAGTTACTTTAAATTCATGAGTAAAGATAACCCCTTATGGTATTTCAGCTACTGGAGGAAAGTCATTCAAATCTCTGAAAGCATAGAGATGGCTATTTACTACTACTTGATGATTGCATCTTCTCTGGGTGTAAGCTCCCAGGAAAAGCTTTTAGTCCAATTTTAATCTTCAATTTTCAAGGCAATGTTCATTCAATTTATGCTGCTGCACATTCAAATTGTCAATTTATCAAAAATCTCTGATCTTAGGCAATAATTATCCTACAATCCCCAGAGTTACATGTCTTCCATTTGGCTGCTTGTTTAAACTGGCAAGTCTGTGTTTCTCTTTCTTGGATCTTCTTGTTTTATTTTATAAGTGTAAAATTTCAGGAGATTAAAGAATCAGTATGCATAGTAATACCAATGATAAGTACAACATTTGAAGGGAAGATATAGAGGATATGACTGCAAGACTGAACTTAACCAGATTGAATTATTGTTTGTTTCAATAGGGTTGAGAGGAAATGAGTAGTCTGTCACTGCATAGTTCATTGGTTGGAACATTGTAATAAATGCTACCATTGTTAGCAATGTTTTTATTCATTCTCTTTAAGATCTTATTTCTTTGTGTGACTACAAATTGTCCTGATATTGGGAGTTTCAAAGACATGGCATGTTCTCTGTCTTAAGATTTATACCTTTTCATTAATCTACAGGTAAAAATAAATGAGTCTAATGGGTGACGGTGTAAATAAAACATCAACTTTGTTAATATAGTTAAGAATTTAAGTATTATGCACACTTAGTTACCTGCATTTCCCCGAATTTCTATAGCCTCTGGACAGAAGAAGCAATAATAATCAAATTTTACTTACTCTTGCTTTCTTTTATGTCAGTCACTTATATGGGTTTGTGAGTTAGGAAATACATGTTTTTTTTTTCTTTTTTTGGCTGTGCTGGGTCTTCATTGCTTTGTGCAGGCTTTCTCTAGTTGCAGCAAGTGGGGTTTGCTCTTTGTTGTGTTCATGGGCTTCCCATTGTGGTGATTTCTCTTTCTGTGGAGTTCTAGGGTGCATGGGCTTCAGTAGTTGTGGCATGCAGGCTCTAAAGCACAGGCTAAGTAGTTGTGGCATACTGGCTTAGTTGCTCCACACCATGTGGGATCTTCCCAGTCCAGGGATCGCACACCATGTCCCCTGTATTGACATCAGGATTCTTTACCACTGAGCTATCAGAGAAGTCCAGAAAACACACTGTCAGGTGCTATTGTTGCTTCAGTGGACTCCTCAAGTTAGATTATTAATGTTCTAGCAAAATTGAGGCTCTGAAGTTACCACAGTATGCTGTAGAAAATTTCTTTCCTTTTTATATGTTGTATTCCACTTTGCAACAGAATAATGAGCTGACGAACATCACAGAGTTTTGAAGGCAGAATATGTATTCTTTTTTCTCCAAGACCAGTAGGAGGCAGCAGTGTATATGTGCAATTATTCATGTAATAAACTCAAATGTCCTCTCAAGTCGATTATCACAAGATTTAGACCAGAGCAGGGGAAGTATCTTTCAAGCTCATTTTGGCTTTCAAATGAAGTTGTATCTTCCCACTTAGACTTTTTATTAACAGAGATGTCTTTGTTTTCAGTGGTTTGCCTTCTTTCCTCAAATGGCTTAGAACTTAGGTAAAGAAGACAGGTGCTATTTCCAAAGCATTTCCAGAGACTCTAAAATCTATGGAGGGTTAGATGGTGGTTGCGTTGCTGGTGTCCAGATGAACTTTGGTGATTTTCATGATCCAGTGCTCTTGATTTTTGTACGTATCTCCCTCCTACTCTCCACAACACTGAGGCATGTGTCCATGGTTGTCTTGGCCAGGAGACAAATCTGAATGACAGACAACCATGCTGCACAGTGCCTTTTCCTCTCTGCTCTGATGCCTAGGGCTTTCTTACTAGTTCAGGCTCATCACTCTTGCATGGTTGTTTCTTCTTGCAGGAAGAGTCATCACCTAGGAGGCCTCTTGGTTCACACGCTCCATGAGTTCACCAGCTGTGTCCAACATTAACTTTAACCCCAGTTTGTACTCTAGCTGGTTTGAACCAATGGATCAGTCAGCCAGCTTTGGTGTGTTGAAATGCCATGGCTTAGAGCCAAGCCCAAGCCAGGGAATAAATTCTGGAATGAGGAGACCAAGTCAGGCCATGGTAACTTGCTAGTTTGCAGGTATAACCAGGGTCAAATGCAGAAAGTCATGGTTTAGCAAAGCCAAGGGCACCATTCAAATCTGTAGTCAGAGACTGTGGCCAAGGTCTTAGCTGGGTAGAAAAAGGCATAGGGAGTTCCTAGCCCAAACTAGAAGACTATTACTGAACCAATGAAATTTGAAATCACAGATTTTAGAATTCTAAGGAAAATTTCAGAGGATGTAATTACAGATGTTGTTGTTCAGTTGTGTCTGGCTCTTAATGACCCCGTGGACTACAGCACACCAGGCTTCCTTGTCCTTCACTATCTCCCAGAGTTTGCTCAGACTCAAGTCCATTGAGTCAATGATGCCATCCAACCACCTCATCTTCTGTCACCCTCTCTCCTCCTGCCCTCAGTCTTTCCTAGCATCAGGGTCTTTTCCAATGAGTCAGCTCTTTGCATCAGGTGGCCAAAGTATTGGAGCTTCAGCATCAGTCCTTCTGATGAATATTCAGGGTTGATTTCCTTTAGGATTGACTGGTTTGATCTCCTTGCAGTCCAAGGGATTCTCAAGAATCTTCTCCAACACCACAGTTCAAAACATCAATTCTTCAGCACTCAGCCTTCTTTATGGTCCAACTCTCACATCCATACATGACTACTGGAAAAACCACAGCTTTGACTATACAGACCTTTGTCAGCAAAGTGATGTCTCTGCTTTTTAATATACTGTCTAGGTTTGTCATAGCTTTTCTTCCAAAGAGCAAGTGTCTCTTAATTTCATGGCTGCAATCACTGTTCACAGTGATTTTGGAGCCCAAGAAAATACTTTTTCCCCATCTAATTTTCAACAACTTTTTATTTATATCATTTTTGTTCATATAAATTCTTTCAAGGAAATATGTTATTTATAATGAAAT
Source organism: Odocoileus virginianus (assembly GCF_023699985.2). Taxonomy (NCBI): domain Eukaryota; kingdom Metazoa; phylum Chordata; class Mammalia; order Artiodactyla; family Cervidae; genus Odocoileus; species Odocoileus virginianus. Next base: position 3,982,443 of record NW_027224264.1, on the reverse strand, counting down.
TGAGAGACTGGCATATTTTGTAAGGAGAACAGACTCTCACACCAGACAACCTGGGTTCAAATTCAAGCTCTATCACTTACCCAACTTGTGTGATCGTGTTAGACGAGTACCTTTACTTCTTCAAGTTTTTGGTTTGTTTCTGTGAGGTAAGGCTTTTTTTGCCATCTGTAAAATAGGGAAATAAGGGTATCTATCTTAAAGTGCTTCCCTGGTGGCTCAGAGGGTAAAGCATCTGCCTGCAGTGCAGGAGACCTGGGTTCAATCCCTGGGTCAGGAAGATCCCCTGGAGAAGGAAATGGCAACCCACTCCAGTACTCTTGCCTGGAAAATGCCATGGATGGAGGCGCCTGCAAGGCTACAGTCCATGGGATCACAAAGAGTTGAACACAACTGAGCAACTTCTAATTCTAAAAAGTCTTAAAGTGCAGTTGTAAAGATTAAATGGATTAAATATCAGGTTTTAAAAATAGTACCTAATACATAGTCAATACTCAGTAATTCTAGGCGTCAGGTGAAATTGGAGTGTCTCTGACTGAGAGAAGTGGGAGGTATGGCCATTTCGTAACTTGTCTCACTTAGCCTAGGGCATAGAAGCCTGCATGATGATTCATAGGATTCTTATGGTTTTCTGGAGCATGTATTTAAATGCATTAGTCCCATACAACCTCCATCCATTCCAAGAGCCTCCTCCTGAGTATCTATGTCAGATTCAGGCATTTGACCTTAACACTTTCAGTAATGGTGAGTTCATAACTTCAAACAGTTGTCACACAGTTCTAAGTACATTGATCCAAGAGACAACAGGATATAATAGGAGGAAAAGTTGCCCTTGAATCTGACAAATTTAGACCCATCTCTGCTACCTCTTAGGTGTATGCTCTTAGGAAGGTTACTTAACTTTTCTGATTCTTGGTTTACTTATGTTGAAAATGGGGATAATCTTAGTACTAACTCATAGGTTTGCTATGAGTATTAAATGAGATGATTTATGTGAAGCGCCTGGCATATGATAGGCACTCAAAAAAGTTTTTGTGATTTGAGTCATTGTTTCTCTTTGTTCTTTGAATATCAATAGAATAACATGAGATATTTCTTTCACTTGGTTGCCTACAAGGTTATATTGCTGAACAGGTAACACAAACTCCAGTTCTTCTCTCTGTCTTTTCCTGTCAGATTTTTTCTCAAATGTTCTTCATTTGACATTTTTCCCCCAGACCTCTCACCATCCTGGAGGCCCTCCTTTGATTATTCTTTTGTTTGTCAATGATCTCCCTCTAAAACTGTGTCAGTCCAGCATGATTACCAGTTACATGTGGGAATTAGACCTTCCTTAGGTAAAATGCTTTAAGTTTATTGAAGCAACTTAATTTTTTGAAGCTTCATTAAGTTCCTGGCTCATATTCAGCCTACATTTAACTAAAAACCCAGATTAGGTGTAGAGATGAGAGATTTTACCTAAGTTCCTGTGGAACCATTTCTTTGTTTTGCCTTGTTGAAGGGAATGCATAACTCAAAGTTTCAGTCTCATTTTCATAAGATTAGTCTAGAAAGTATCTGTGCATATGCCACTAACAGTCTCCTAATACTAGGATATTGGATAGAAAAAACCTTTGATATAAGAAAACCTGGACAAATGTTTTCCACACAACCTTAGAGCTTCTCCTGAAATGTCTTCTTCTTATTCTGTTACTGGAGAAGGGAATGGCAGCCCATTCCAGTACTCTTGCCTGGAAAATCCCATGGACGGAGGAGCCTGGTAGGCCACAGTTCATGGAGTCATGAAGAGTCGGACACGACTGAGCTACTTCACTTTCACTTTTCACTTTCATGCATTGGAGAAGGAAATGGCAACCCACTCCAGTATTCTTACCTGGAGAATCCCAAGGACAGAGGAGCCTGGTGGGCTGCCGTCTATGGGGTCACACAGAGTCAGACATGACTGAAGCAACTTAGCAGCAGCAGCAGTCCCCAAACTTGAAGATGATAGGTTCATAAAGATGCATCACAAGAGTCATGACAAAGACTAAGAAAGCACTCAAATCTACTTTTCATCCTTTCCCTCAAAAATAGACATCCTATGTTGGATCAAGTAAATTGGTTGGGATAACAGCTTTGATTTTACTCTTTTTGGACATCTAAGGTTACTGACTCCTTTCTGACTTTACCAATTTACACTTAATATTTAAGCAACAAATGGGGTGGGTTTGTTTTTATTTGTACTAAAGATCTACTAAATGTCAGTTACTATGCCAGAGCTAGAGATGGAATAGTCATGAAATGTACATGATATATTCTTTGCCTTTAAGGTGATTATAGTCAGCTGTGACTAAATAATTTCAATATAACATCATAAGTGCTATTTCATAGGTATTTATTAGTGCCAAGGGAACACAGAGGAGAGAACAACTACTGCTTGCATGAGAGGTTAAAACAAAAGAGATTTTTTTTTTCTGAGACCTGAAGAATAAGCAGGAATTTTAAAATACAACCAGGTTTAAAGGCTTAAAGATCTTGTGTGTTTATATGTATATCTATATTTCAAATATATGTGTATTGAGTATTATATAAATGCATATTATATACTTTGGAGAGATAACATCTACCTGTTTTAATTAAGAAGATATAATTTTTAACACTTTTGAATTATTTCTGTTTAACATAAAAAGTGTTTATCATTCTTATCCTCATTTAAAACAGTTCAAAATAGCTTTTATTGGACAAATTATCTTTAGTATGCATCTTAATAATTATTTTACAGTTATTTTCTCTTTAGCATAAGTTAAAGTGAAACCATTGTATTTAAGCTATTCTTTTATCCAGACCTTACTAATATAGACTTACCTCCATCCAAGTCATTTGAAGTTGAAAAACAAGAATATATCTGGATATATGAGAAACAAATGTAGCCAAGCTAATGGATCTTAGTCAATTCTTGGCTGTGAATAAAACCAATTTTAACCTGGGAAATCGATTGGAAATGTGGGAAACTCAGTCAGCAGGAAACCAGTGACGAGGACCACTTAAATTGGGTTAGAAATGAAATTTCAAACTACAACATGCTTTAAGATTTAGAGGAGCTAAGCAATCTAGTGAATATGATTTGCTAAGAAGAAGTGTTAAACTTCCTGACTATGGAAGAATAGTATATCCTAAGGGAAAGTGTAATTAAAGCACAACAGATTGTATTTTTCTTTTTTGGAGGAATCGTAAAGAGCAAGACAAATTCAATGCAGCCTCCCAGAGGACTGTTCAAAGATCTCCAGGTAAAGAAAAATATGTTCTGGAAACTGGAGGAGAAAAGGAAAATGGAATAAAATAAAAGTCTGCTGCATCGGTTAAGAATTTTAGGAAAGAGATAAAGGCAGCTGGAAAGTGAAATGATTTCCTGCACACAAAAGCAGTCAGAGATTATAAAGAGGCACAGGTAATGGGAAACCTTTATGATTATAACACAGAAAGTCCAGAAACAAAATGGATTGACTAATAATGGAAGAAACTGCAATTAAAAGTGACTATTAAATATGTGCTTTCTCAATTTAATAATAACAGTGCATTTCTTTTCTAAGAGCTATTTGGACAAGTCGGAGCTAATGGAAACTAGGTGAAAAAGTGAACAGACAGGCACTAGTAATTAAATTAGAAAGGAATGTACATTAGGGAATAGGAAACTTTGAGAAGGAATTCACTGTCTTTTATGTGAGCTTTTTTGTTTTGTTTTTTTTTTACTTCTCAGTGAAAATAATCAAACTCAGTCTGCTACTAAACAGCTAAGCAAATTAGAAGAGTATCAGTGGAAATCAGGTAAGTGTGTTTAGAATTACAGTTAATTGAATACAGTTATATCACAAGAAAGAGATGTTATCATTTTTGGAGAATTTAGTAGACATATATAAGAGGGTGTAAGAAAATCATTGAAGTTATATCTGAAGGCATAGCTAGTTGCAGGTCTGAAATAGGTTGTTAAGAAATACTTCTAATGAAACAGATACCATTACCTCCCCAAATTATAGTACTCCATGGAGAGCCAGTTGTGTTAGATACACGTGTCTCTCATATAATTTGGAATAGCCCAAGACATAATGATAAAAAAATAAAGTTGTGTATTTTACAACTTCCCAATCCCTGCTCTTAGACTTTTTATAGGCAAGCTTGCCATCCAAACTTTCCTAAGCTTCTTTCTTATCAAAATCTGATGTATTTGTGCCCTACCCTATTAGAACCCTACTCTCTACTAGCAAACTAATCAGTGAAACCATGCTACCGTGATCATGATGCCATGTACTTCTCAGTTATCTTTCCAAAGAGTTAATCGTATGAAAATGAGCCTTATGGAGACCTACAACCTAAATTCAATAACAAAAATTATTCTTTTCATAGTAATAATTTTAGGGAAATATGGTTCAGGACAGATTACTTAAATAGGCGAAGTTTTCAAGCATCCTTCTAATCATAGTACACAGACTTGTTTGTAAACTAAAAAAAAAAAAAAATTTAGTCTTTGAAACTACACTTGATAGCCAAAAGGCCGAGAAGTGATTAGTCTTTGAAACTAAAATCAGTGAGTATTTCATCATATATTTGTCTACTAGTTGCTTTACATCGATTAACTAATATGATCCTCACAAAATAACTCTATAAATTAGGTATTATGATTATACTCTTATTTATAGATGGGGAAATGGAAACTCTAGGATTAACTTGTCTCATGTCATACAGCTAGTAAGTTGTAGAGCTGGAACTCATACTTTCCTGTGTCTCGATCCAAAGCCTGAATTCTTTACTGATACTCATACTGCCTATATATTGCATTACCTTTTCATAGAATAAGATTTGCTTGAAAGTATATGTTATGAAGGGTGGAGGAGAGCAGGAAACATCTGAAACATCTCTTTAATCCTTAATGTCTCTGTATAGGAACTTCAATTAGGAAACTCCTGGCTTCTCTGTACTTTCCCTTATTGAATCCTTCTCTCAAAGGAAGATCAGTTAAGTATCCAACTGGTGAACTCAAGAGAAACAACTGGGCGTGCAGAACTCAGTACTTTCTCTTTAAGCTCAGTCTCTCTAGAGAGAACATTCATTCATTTTACTCAGCTACTTTGTGCCATAAGTCTTTCAAGGCCTGGCTATTTCCCTACAGGAAGATGCCAGTGTTTTACCACACACTGTATATTACTGGAGCTCAGCATTAAGAATTCCACCTTTGACACACACCTGATGCAAGTTCTTCAATAGCTCCATCAATAATAATGCTGACATTTAGTTCTACAGCTGCATTACTGCTTCTTTACCCCTCGATTGGTTTACAACTCAGTACTGAGGGAAAAATTGTCAATTATTGATCACATCAAACTACAAGAGTTATTTATGATTAAGGCTTAGGAATGTTTTCTGAGTGGCAAAGAAAATAGGAATCAGGCTTTGTTGACATGGTGATAGACATGTGGAGAGTTAGATATAGCTAGATTATGTCACTGAATACTCTCCACTGATGTATCTGACACTGTTTTATATGTAATACAAATTCTTTCCTTGGTATAATTTTTGTTTAATTATTTTAAAGTGTTAATGAGTTATTCTAAGCATGATTTGGGAGACAGTGGCATTTAGCATCTTTATTTGATATTAGATACCAATAAAGATATAAATAGATTATTTAAGGAGAACACTTTGACTTGAACAACTTAAAGATCATCTATAGATAAGTTGTTTTATGGGGCCTGGTAGTATCAAATAGTTAATTACTTGTACCACTCAGTCTGGCACTTGCATCTATACTATCTTCTTTTATTTCCTATTTTTTTCATATGTTTCTATGTTATCTCCAAAATGGGGTTAGAAACTCTTCTAGATGAATGGTGATATACTATGCTTTCTTTTTATCTTTCACACCAATTCTTGCCAATAGCATGGCCACAGGTTATGGGGTAAATAAATTTTTTTTTCTGATTTGGGAGCGGAAAAATAATTAGTGAAGTGAGTTAGTTATCTGTAAATCATCAAATTTTCTACCTGTGTTATTTAATTTTTAACCATTTGTTGGAGAGGTATAGTGTCTATCCCTTTTCATGTTCCCTGTAGGAACAGCCTGGTAGTTGTACTGGTAAGTACTGGTAGCATCTTTTGTCAGTATTTATTCACAAAAACATCTAATAGGACTCATAATAACAGATTTAAATTTCTATATTTCTGAAATTTTAGTAATATGGGGTTATGTGGTAAAGATGTCATGGAAGGAGGTTGCCTTGATTTGGCATGCACTTAGTCCTGTCACTGTCAGTGTTAGTACAATCATTTCTCTGTTTCCACAGTTTCAGCATCTGCAGATTCAAACAACTGCAGTTTGAAAATATTAAAAAATTAATTCAAGAAGTTACCAAAAGCAAAACTCAAATTTGCCACATGCTGGTAAATATTTACATAGCATTTATATTGTACTAAGTATTATAAGTATTCTAGAGATAAATTATAAGTATTATAAGTATTTCAGACGGTGTGCATAGGTTATATGCAAATACTACATTTTATTTAAAAGACTTGACCCTTAACAGGTTTTGCTACCCATGGGGCATCCTGCAACTAATCTCCTGTGGACACTGTGAGACATCTGTACATAAATCATCTCCCGGTATCCATGGGAAGGTCATGACATTTATGTTGTTGACTGGAAAAATTAGACTGCCAGATATTTCTCCAGCAAAAGTGGGTTTGTTTGGGATCAGTAGAAAATTGCAATTCAAGGTTTGCAATCATGGAAAACCTCATGCAAGTCCCTGCAAGGCAAGTGAAGAACACTTTTAAAGAGGTGAAAAGGAAATTGGGAGGGCTAGAGTAAACATAGTCTATGGCTTTTCATTGACTGAGTCCTTGCCACTAAACAAGAGGAATCTTTCTTCTTCTTGGGCACTGCTATTGCTGTAGAATATGAGAGTTCTCCCTTATGGTCTCCCCATTCTGTTTAATTGGGGTTTCTATTTATTTTTTTTTCACATTTCCACCTTTTGATCAAGACCTTTCTCTGAAAGCATTGCTGAACAAGAGTTAGGTTTTCTAGTTTCAGAAGCTTTTTGTTCTTCAGTGTCTGGAAGGAACTTTCATGAATGTAGTGTCTCATGTAAAAGGGAAAGTGTACAGTTTAGAAAACAATGTGATATATCTCATTAACAAATTGAAAGATAAAAACCATATGATTATCTCAATAGATGCAGAGAAAGCCTTTAACAAAATTCAACACCCATTTATGATAAAAAAAAACTCTCCAGAAAGCAGGCATAGAAGGAACATACCTCAACATAATAAAAGCCATATATGATAAACCCACAACAAACATTATCCTCAATGGTGAAAAATTGAAAGCATTTCCCCTAAAGTCAGGAACAAGACAAGGGTGCCCACTCTCACCACTACTATTCAACATAGTTTTGGAAGTTTTAGCCACAGCAATCAGAGAAGAAAAAGGAATCCAGGTTTGAAAAGAAGAAGTAAAACTCACTGTTTGCAGATGACATGATCCTCTACATATAAAACCCTAAAGACACCACCAGAAAATTACTAGAGCTAATTAATGAATTTAGTAAAGTTGCAGGATATAAAATTAATACACAGAAATCCCTTGCATTCCTATACACTAACAATGAGAAAACAGAAAGAGAAATTAAGGAAACATTCCATTCACCTTGTGATGAAAAGAATAAAATACTTAGGAATAAATCTACCTAAAGAAACAAAAGACATATATAGAAAATCTATAAAACACTGATGAAAGAAATCAAAGATGACACAAATAGATGGAGAAATATACCATGTTTATGGATCAAAAGAATGAATATAGTGAAAATGAGTAAACTACCCAGGGCAATCTATAGATTCATGCATTCCCTATCAAGCTACCAGTGGTAAATTTCACAGAACTAGAACAAATGATTTCACAATGTGCATGGAAATGTAAAAGAACTTGAATAGCCAAAGAAATCTTGAGAAAGAAGAATGGAACTGAAGGAATCAACCTGCCTGACTTCAGACTATACTACAAAGCTACAGTCATCAAGACAGTATGGCACTGGCACAAAGACAGAAATATAGATCAATGGAACAAAATAGAAAGCCCAGAGATAAAGCCACGCTTCTATGGACACCTTATCTTTGACAAAGGAGGCAAGAATATACAATAGAGAATAGACAATCTCTTTAACAACTGGTACTGGGAAAACTGGCCAACCACTGGTAAAAGGATGAAATTAGAACACTTTCAAACACCATCCACAAACATAAACTCAAAATGGATTGAAGATCTAAATGTAAGACCAGTAACTATAGAACTCCTAGAAGAAAGCATAGGCAAAGCACTTTCTGACATAAATCATACCAAGATCCTCTATGACCCACCTCCCAGAGTAATGGAAATAAAAGCAAAAATAAACAGATGGGGCCTAATTAAACTGAAAAGATTTTGCACAACAAAGAAAACTATAAGAAAGGTGAAAATACAGGCTTCAGAGTGGGAGAAAATAATAGCAAATAAAGCATCTGACAAAGAATTAATCTCAAAAATACACGAACAGCTCATGAAGCTCAATTACAGAAAAATACATGACCCAATCAAAAAATTGGACAAAGAACTAAACAGACCTTTCTCCAAAGAAGACATACAGATGGCTAACAAACACATGAAAAGATGTTCAACATCACTCATTATCAGAGAAATGCAAATTAAAACCACAATGAGGTACCATCTCACGCTGGTCAGAATGGCTGCTATCCAAAAGTCTACAAACAATAAATGCTGGGGAGGATGTGGAGAAAAGAGAACCATCTTACACTGTTGGTGGGAATGCAAGGTAGTACAGCCACTATGGAGAACAGTGTGGAGATTCCTTAAAAACCTGAAAATAGAACTGCCATATGACCCAGCAATCCCACTGCTGGGCATACACACTGAGGAAACCAGAACTGAAAGAGACACGTGTACCCCAATGTTCATCGCAGCACTGTTTACAATAGCTAGGACATGGAAGCAACCTAGATGTCCATCGGCAGATGAATGGATAAGAAAGCTGTGGTACATATACACAATGGAATATTACTCAGCTATTAAAAAGAATGCATTTGAATCAGTTCTAATGAGATGGATGAAACTGGAGTCTATTATACAAAGTGAAGTAAGTCAGAAAGAAAAACACCAATACAGTATATTAATGTATATATATATGGCATTTAGAAAGATGGTAAGGACGATCCTATATGTGAGACAGCAAAAGAGACACAGTTATAAAGAACAGGATTTTGGACTCTGTGGGAGAATTTGAGGGTGGGATGATTTGACAGAATAGCATTGAAACATGTATATTACCATATGTGAAATAGATGACCAGTCCAAGTTTGATGCATGAAACAGGGCACTCAAAGCTGGTGCACTGGGACAACCCAGAGGGATGGGATGGGGAGGGAAGGTGGGAGGGGGTTTGGGATGGGGGACACATGTACACCTGTGGCTGATTCATGTCAATGTATGGCAAAAACCACCACAATATTGTAAAGTAATTAGCTTCCAATTAAAATAAATAAATTAATTTTTTAAAAAAAGTAGGAAAAAGAACCCTCTGGTACTTTTTATTAACATCCATATGTTAGTAAGATCATAGACACTGAAGATCATCTGAAGTGTTAATGCCTTCATCAAAGTTTTGCAGCAAACTTCCAACAGGCCTGGTCCAGATATCTTAGGAAAGCTGTCTCATCATATGTAATATGCTTCAGTACTGGGAAATCTTTACTTTCATGTTGCCAGATTATACACAGGTCCATCAAGTTTTATTCATGTTTCAGCACTTTCTTTAGGTGTATTATGTTTATCTGTGAGTCTATTCCTTGGTGACACAAGGTTTGTTAACAGTGTTTGGTAGTGGCCTTTCCAATGAGTCTGAGTAGAGTCCTTCTGAAGGATTTTTTCTAGGTTGCAAGGTATGATGTTTAAGGTGTTTATCTCCCAAGGGCACATTTTGAAAAGATTGCTCTACCAAAGCACAGTTTATTTTTAATAGAAGCAGTTAGGCCTTTGCAATATTGGAATACCTCTCCTTTTATCAGTTGTGGGTCAAAAGAAGCAGAAGCCAAGTGCATTGGGCATCCTGTGACTGTCTCAAAGGGTGAGAGTTTATGAGTTCCAAGAGGGGCAGATATGAGATCCAGAAGGATCACGGCAATACCTGTGGCCAAAGTATTTGGAGAGCTTTTATAAATTTTGCCATTTGTGTTTGACTAAACCAGAGGATTGAGGGTTGTAAGCACAGTGAAAATGATGTAATCATGGCAAAATAGTACAGACTTGTTGAAACGCCTGGCGTTTCCTTGATCACTATGAAGTTTGATAAGAGTTCCCCAGGTAGGGAAATCTTTTCCAAGAGGACTTTAGCTACAGAAGAGGCAATCATCTGTCTGTTAAGGAAGTTTTCAGTCCAGTATAAAAACATATAGACCATGACTAAAACATATTTTTATCCAAGAAATAGAGAAAGTTATATAAAATCCATTTGTCAGATTTTGAATGGCTCATTAGATAATTTAAAATGTCTAGGAACAGTACAAACAGGTTTCCCTGGATTGTACTGCTGATAAGTAGGACAAGTGAGGTAGACATTTTTTGTGGCCTTATTAATGCTTCCCCACCAATAGTGATTCATGAAAGCTATCATTCTGTCAGTAGTTCAATGGCTTAATGTATGCACAGTGGTGAAGAGTGGGACTTTAGAGTCTACAGGAGGACTGGGTTTCTATTTGGTACAAACTAGAGCTTCATTTTTAAAAATCAAACCAACTATTGAATTTCTAACCTGTTTTTCCTTTTCTGAGGCCAATTATTGGGCCTCTGTAGCCAGTTCTTCTAAATTATCATTTGGGAAAATATCTCTTTGGACCATGACAGAGATTTGGCTGTTATTAGTCATTTTAAGAGCAGCATTCCTTGCAGAAATATCAGCAAGGTGATTTCCTTTAGTTTACAGAGAGTCAAGTTTAGAATGCACCAGAATCTTAATAATAACTAAAGCAGAAGGTAAATATATTATACTCAATAATTCCTGAACTTGGGACATTTTAAATTTTATTTCCATTGGAAGCAAGGAGGCTACTTTGCTTCCACAATATTCCAAAATCATGAGCTGCTCCAAAAGCATATCGACTATCAGTGTAAATATTGATCATTTTGTCCTTGGCTAAAATATATGCCTATGTAAGAGTGTATAATTCAACAAGTTGGGCTGAAGTAGCCATAGTTAAGTAAAGATGCTGCGTTAGTAGTACCAACGGGATTTGTAATAGCATATTCAGCACAATATTTGCCATTGTGACCTTTTAAATAAGAATCATTGTGAACCATAAGAAATCAACATTACTCAATGAAATTTCCTGTAGGTCATTATGAAGAGTCAGGAGGTGATTCATCAGTGCTAAGCCATTGTGAGGGACTTCATTGCTGATGGACACCAGAAGATTAGCCAGGTTAAGATTATTACAATGTAAAGGAGTTATGTGAGGAGTAGGTAGCAAAAGGACTTCATGGGAGGTGAGGCAGCTGGCTGAGAAAAGTCCAGTGTGATGAGAATTCAGGAGAACTTCTAGTGCATAAGGTACAAAAATGGTTAAAGGGAATCCTACAATGATACATTAGTGGCCTTCCATAAAAAAGCAGTGGCCATAGTGCCTGTAAGACATGTCCAGTTACTAGCTATAACACTCTATGGGTAGTTGGTGGTGCCTGTTGATTTTGCTTGAGCAGCCCAAGGGCATTCCCTTGCTTTTCATATGCATAAAGGAAAGCAGAGATCTGACAAATGGGGTGCCCAAGGGTAGGTGGCATCATCAAACTCTCCTTTAAAGCCTTGGAGGCTTTGTTTTCTGATTCTTCTTCAAAGATTGAGTTGGGGCTGTTATTGTGGAGTAGAACATATACTGGTTTGGCTATAAGAGAGCAACTTGGAATCCAATTTCAGCAATAACCAGCTGGCCTGAGAAAACCTCAGAGTTGGTGCTTAGTTTTAGATTTTTGGAAATTTAGGACACAATGAAGGCTGCCTGGACTTAGGTGTATCCCTTGTTCTGATATCACAAACCCTAAATATCAAGCCAGGGCTTGGGCAAACTGCAATTTTTCTTTGGTGACCTTGTGTCCCTTTAAGGCTAAAAGCTTTAACAAATGGATCCTGTTTTCTTGTGAGGAGGCTTGAGAAGGAGAGCGAAGAAGCTCTCATATTGCTTGAGAAGGAGAGCAAAGAAGCTCTCATATTGCAACAAAGTAGAGCCTGTAGGAAACTGTTATCCAGATCAGCCTTCAGGATAAGAAATAAGAATTCTCAGTATAACACTGTGGCATTAATGTCCAGGCGAATTGTTTTTCTTCTCCATTCAGTTCAGTTCAGTTCAGTTGCTCCATCATATCTGACTCTTTGCAGCCCCTGAACTGCAGCATGCCAGGCCTCCCTATCCATCTCCAACTGCTGGAGTTTACCCAAATCCATGTCCTTTGAGTCGGTGATGCCATCCAACCATCTCATCCTCTGTCATCCTCTTCTCCTCCTGCCCTCAAGTGAAGGCAAAAAGATATTGGCTAGCTTCATCAACTGGAATATTAAAGAATGTACTGTATAAAAATTTACTTCTGGTGGGAATGGGTGTTCTTAGTTCATGAGGGTTAAAAACAAGCGATTGTTGAGAGATAGTAGTATTGTTTATTTGCTTGGAGATCCTAGACAAACCTCTACCTTTGGCTCCTAGGTTTTTTCACCAGTAAAATGGGAGTTTCAGGGGCTGATACAAGGAATAATGAGACCTTGAGCCTGTAATCTTCTACTGTGGGTCTTATGCCTTGAAGGGCTTTTTTTCCTTATAGAGGATTGATTAATTCGGGGAAGAGATTTTTTATGGAGTCTATTTGAATCCTGATGGGAAGTGTGCTGTGAATTTTGCCAACACCTGTTGAAGATTTTGCCCATAAGGAGGTAATTCAATTATGACAAGTGATCAGTGTTTCCAGAATCTACTCTAATACCATCAGAGATGGGACAAATCAAGTTGGCAAAGCGTCATTTAATTCACCTGGTTGGTTACATTGATGACTACTGTCATACTTTGAAATAATTTCCCTCTTTTAGAAGAAATTCTGGCATGATACTTTTCTAACAAGTCTCAGCCTACCCGATGTCAATTAAGACAGGAAAAGTTTCATCTCCAATCTGGAGAAATGATTCTCCAAGCTGATTAAGAGGAAGGATTAGGCAGAGCCCATGTAGTTCCTTAGAGCCCTGCCATTGAGAATTGGGAGGACATTGTAAAGGCTGGGTAGATGGCTGAAAGCCCATGAAGGACTTAAATTTTAACAATCTCTTTTCCTGGCCATTTTCACTAGTAGCAAAAACTAGGAGAGCTTTGGTATTGCTTAGGAGCCTTCATTTCCTGGAATTGAAGAATTTTGGAGATCCTCCTTGTATGTGACTCATATAGGGTGTAAGAAGTTTGCAGGGTAAGTAAGTATGGAGTGGACAGTTTCCCATTACATTCTAGTCCTTTTTATTAGGAAGGAAGCGTCCCAGTACAGTCCATTAATAAATGTAGAGTTAAAACTTACCCAGGTAGAATCAATACCTGAAGGAAGACCAGAATTTTCTATAAAAACAGTCTGAAGCTTATAATATTCATGAACAAGTTCTTCAGATTTTAGTGTGCAACGCTTGAATTTTGTTCTAATCAAGAACCTTTGGAAAAGTTCTAGGAATTGCTTGATGAAGTCACCTAGTGATTGCCAGAACCCGATCATGTAAGGAGTTAGCCGGGTGATCTCCCAGTTGTAATCTTATAGACCTGTCAGGATTTTCCCAATTATGGTTTTCATCCTTCACAGTTAAGCATATAAACTAAGCTAATGTAAGTCAGAGCAACAAGGTTGATAAGTTGGATAACTGTATAAAATTCTTTAGCAAATCTGTGAGAATCTTTGATTAGTTTGGGAAAATCTTTGTGGCTCATAGTTCAGCTGTAGTCCAAGAAGTATGAGAAATTAAGGGTTTGGCCTTTGGATCCCCAGAAGTCTTCATTTTCTGAGTGATATGTGCTGACAACTTCAGAAAAAATGGCAGTGGGAAGAGTTTCAGAGAAAATAAATTTGGCAACTGAAGGCATAGTGGAGGCATACACAGCATAGAAGGGAAGGAAGAAGATAGTGCAGGAGGTGAAGTCTGACCATAAGAAACCCAAGGCAGAGAGACAAGATGGCGCCAGAGATGGCACCAGTGGCTTTGGGAGCTACTTCATCTCTCTTTACTTGTTTGTTTGCCTCAGTTAATCTTAAAATATTATTTTGCAGAGAGGCAAATTTTAAGCTCCTGACAACATTAGGAACCCTCAAAATGACAATTAAAATACAGCATACCACTCCGTTCTGGAAGTTTTTTGAGTTGTTTTATTTCAATTTGGTCTTAAGGAAATTAGATATGCTGATTTCAAAAGTTACCCCTAATGGCCATTGATGTTCTAAATTGCCTTTGATCAGGTCTTCCTTTTAGTTAGAAATGCATATGGGAAAGACCACAGTTTTTTATAACATAAAATTGGCTGTAGTCCCTGTAAGGGGGGGTTCACCCTTAAAACACTTAGATAACTACGATCCCATATGCTAGAGGTTTTTCATCTAAAGAACAATTTTCAAATAGCTTAGACTTACAACACAAACAGCTCAATTCAAACATTTTGCAAGCCAATCCCAGCCACTCTTAAGGACACAACTCTGTCCTGGAGGAGCCAGGCTGAAGGCTTTTTTGAAAAGCCAATCTCCAGAAGACAGCCCTTCCAAAGGAATAGGCCAAAGGCTGAAAAACCTGGCACCATTTCAGAGAAACAACCACTGTTTCCACAGGAATAGGCCAAAGGCTAGTCAGCTTCAGTGAAAATGTCTGATCTCAAATTCAGACCAGAGTGCCAACTAGTACTCACCCACAGAATAATCCCTTAACCAGAAGACAAAATCTTTACATAGATACTCAATAACCCTAGAGAACTTCAAACACAAAGAGTGTGTGAGCTTGAATCCAGGATAAAGATGTATTTTCAAACTCCAGGGTTTGCTCAACCCTGGAGGTGAGCAACAATGGGCTCAATTGTGGGTACTCCATCTTTTTGCTCATCAGCCCCTAAGCCATCAGGAATTTTCTCTGGTCCTCCCATAAGTCACCAAAATGTTGACCCGAAACAGAGTGCCAGCTATTTCTCCAGCAAGATGGGTTTATTTGGGAGCAGCATGGAATTGCAATTCAGGATCTGAAATCATGGCGGGCTACATGTAAGTTTCCCACTTGGAAGCACATAGACAACACTTTTTACAGAGCAGAAAAGGAAGTTGGAGAGCTAGAGTAAACAAAGAGTCCATTGCTTTTCATTGAGTTGTTGCCAGGCAAAAAAGAAGTCTTTCTTCTTACTGTTGGGCTCTGTTGCCATCACAGGGCTTGTGAGCTCCCTCCTTCTGGTCTCCCAACTCTAGGTCTTCTGTTAATTTTTTTAGTGTTAAAATCTTAAGGTTTTCAGGGCTTTTCCAAGATGGGTGATGGGTATAGGTGGGCCATATAACTGATTTGTCTAGTAGGTTTTGGCTGATATCAGACATGCTACTTGTACAAGGAAGAGCATGCCATGTTCTTTTGCAGAATTTCAATGCTGCCTTAACTGTGATGCCCTATATGAATATTTACTCTGTAATATTGTCTGCTGAATATCAAGTGTGCAAATATCTCACATTTTAGTGTATTTTTAATGCCAATTTTTGCATAGTATGGATATAAGTGCCAGGTGCCACCTTGCACCCTAAACCCTTATTATTAATTTTAAGGGATAGTGATTTAAAGATTCCAACAGAAGCTGCTAATTCAGTCTTGGAAAAGTAGAAACAATACATTATCAAGCTTAGATAACTTTGCTTCTTGGAGAGTTCTGGTACTATTTTCCAACTGATATAAGGCCTTCTTCAGGGGTTGAAGTTCCAGTTAGATTTTTTCTTTCCTCCAAGATTTTTAGACATTCTGTGTTTCACTTGCCTCATTTGAATCTGCATGATGATATGCAAAATTTACCGCCTTGCACAAAGTCAAGGCTACCAGTCAGTGAATTTTCAATAAAAATATTTTCTATGGTGCTAATAAGGATAGAAAGAATATGCTGGGAATTTCAGGAGATTGTCATTTAGTATTGACAATTAAAACTAACATCAAGTATCTAATTTGATATTTATGTATCAATTAGAGTGAGTCAAAAAATTGTCACAGGCAGCAGTATTGTTGCCCACTAGTCTCAAACTAACATTATTTACTAAAGAAAATGGGCCTTTATTTTGTATTTTTTCACTGAAACTTACAAAACAAAAATTGAATGACAACTATGTACAATATACTGAGATACATTTTAAAAATTCCATCTTGTTGTGGATCTTGTAATATACTGTTTACGTTTAAAGTCTATTTTAAAGTAAAAATGATTAAATGGGGTTGCATACTAATGTCTTTACTGTCTTAAAGCTATATGGAATAAAGTGAGAGGTTTTAGCTTTGGAGCATCCATGAACTACTTTGTTCTTCTATAAACTCAATGCAATAGAAAACTTCAGGTTTCCAAAAGATCACAGGAGGAAAAGGGAGGTGAGAGGAAGAGAGGGAAACATTCTTCAAAAATCTGTGACTTCACTCTGTTGTGAATTATTATGCTCTACTACATGGGGCAAGCCACACCAAAGTGTGATTGTTCCTCAAAGATACAGTATATCCTACAATACATGGAGACAGAGGAGAAGACAGAAGGGAATGAAAAAGCAAATATTTCTTTACTATCCTCTCTGTCCTAGTTGCTTCAAAAATGTCATCACTAGTAGCAAAGGCAGAAGACTGAGATCATGAAGACTTCAGGATCTCCAGAGGCCTGGAGACACATGAATTTATGTACAAATACCACCTGACCTCTAGATACCTAGAGAAAAGGACACTAGCTGGGCTATATGAGGGAGGCTTTGGGTTGGAAGGTCAGTGGGAACTGTCACTTTTCCAGAGATTTCTATGCCATTCACTGTCACTAGCCCTCTTCTCCCAACTACCAGTGTGGTTTGCTAGACTCCCTCAAAGGGAACAACACAGTGGTTTTCCTGATTTGACTCATCCCTCTTTTCCCCCAAAACCTACTTATGGAAGCCACTGTAAGCATCAAATCTTTCTTCTCTTCACTCAACCTCAGCCTGAGTAATCTCAGAAAATATACTTGGATTTCTAAATTCCTGTCTCTACTACTAAACAATAGAATGCAAATTTCAGTTCAAGCAAATAATACATTTGTCAAGTTGTATAGTTGAAAGAGACCTTGAATAATATTTTAGTCACATTGATGAACAAAGGAAAATCAGACAGTTTGTGTTGTCTCTGGGATGTCATATGTCTCTTTTCAGTGGAACATCCTCCTAAGAAAGACGTTTCTCAAAGGTTCTTTTTGACTCTCCATTATTTTAACTTTATGTACTTAAGATGAAACACTATAAAAATGACATATACACTCCTAGAGCTAAGAGAACCAGAGGAATGGGAATTAAACCAGCCTGGGTGGAGGTGAGGAAATGATTAAAGGCAGGAAAAAGGCCTTTCTAAAAGAGCTAAGGTTAGAGCTGTGTGTTAATAGCTGAGTGGTGAAGAGGCTGAAGAAACAATTTTCAAAGAGGACAGTGCTAAGCAGAGTTGAAACCAAGCATCACTGTGGTGTGTACAGGGAGACATAGGGAAATAGTTGATTCACTTCGTTATACACCAGAAACCAACACAACATAGAAAATCAACTATACTTCCATAAAATTTCATAAAGAGATAAGTACCAAAAAAAAAAAAGGAGACAAGGGGAAATGGGTAACATTGTCACATAAAGTAAAAGAATAAAAATGAGATTGAAAAAGTAGACAACGATTTTGTCTCGTTTGGGCCCAGGATTTTGTCCCTGACATATCATCAGAAAGAAACTCTTTGTATTGGTCTTCCTGTAATGAGGATGGGTTTGCATTGAACTCCCCATAATTTATTACCAACATGTTTTGTGACAAGAGTTCCTCTGAAGTGAACACATTATGCGAAATCTAGAGCCTCAGAGTCAGATTGCTCTGCTTAGAGTTCAGAGTATAACAGCTCAAATCAACTGAGGAAAGTAAAATTAAGCCTAAAGCAGTGCAAATATTGTTTATGTGCTATTGAAATTGATGTCGGCTACATCTCTAGCTGAATTAAAGTTGCAAAAGAAAGAATAAATATCGATGAGTTCACAAGATTCATGAGTTCACAAGACTTTGTTAAAGTTAGTGTTTTCCCCAGGAGGAAAAAAAGTTGAACTCTGATTGGAGAGTAAGTTGTAAGTCTGATGTTAATAAGTATCTGTCAAGGGAATCTCTTGAGTGCTGAGATTTGCCATCATGAAATAGGGAGAACTGATTTTTAATAGCAAGGCATCTGGTAAACATCAACAGGATATCTTTTCAACACAGAAGTATCAGTTGTGTTGCCTACATTAAAAGGAAATGCACAGTAAAAGTAAACTTTCTTGGTTGTCTGGTACTTTTTGACAGCTGTTTGTTGATGACAGTAAATAATCATACATGCAGAAACTTCTCTGGCATTTATATTTTATTTTCAAATTCTAGTATGTATCCTAAAAGTCAACAGACTGTCAAATGAGTTGATTCTCTCTTCATGTCTGCAGTATGCTTAAATATCTAGGACATTTGATTCATTCCTTCTTACAGATGCCTATCTATAATGCCTAAACAATAGAGTAAAATTTTAAATTCAAGCAAACTATATATTTGACCAATTGTTTAATTGAAACTCCCTTGGAAATGTTTTAGTTATGCCTAATGAACACAGGAAAGACTTGTGGTTTGTTGCTAGCCCCTTGAATTTGGACCTCTTTTCTTAGGTTTAATAAGTCTAAAGGAGCCCCAAGTCATTTACAATGGAAATCCTCACCATTGGTGGGTCATTGGTGAAATCTCTAGGTTCTTAGGATTGGCTTCATTTGCACATAAAAATGTATTTAAATTTCTCCATTCTCTTTCCTCTTGGATTTCAGTTTTAAGCTTTATTCCTTCCTTTGCAGTAAAAGGCTTTTTTGCTCTTGTAATATCATTTAATAAAAAAACAATTAGAGAAGTATTTATTATGGACAGCAGATCTTTGTAGAGCTCTAGAGGGTGTATTTTTCCTACATACAAATAGTCCCTATATAATGAATAATTTATGAATGAAAATATATATTAGCAAACTATTGTATGAGGTAAAAAAAAATGTGAGGTGGTCTGTACACTCAGATAACCAATCAAATTCAATGAAAATACATTGACATTGTATAGAAAAAAAGATATAATTAGTAATTGGATTTTTGGCTTTTAAACAGTTCTTTTGTTATCTTCTAAAAGCAACCAAATTCAAAGTCTGCACTCTTTTCAAGACCTAAGATATGATTCATCTCCAACATGTTACTAAGTATTCTACAGGACTTCTTCCTGACTCACACATGCATGAATACACAGATACAACACATACTACCCAACTCTCTATTACACATTTTCTAACACATGACTTAATTTTTTCTCTAATTACCTGATGGAATGTCCTGCCACATGACTTGCTAATGAACACCTGGAAGACAGTGAATTATTATTTTTTCACACATTTGAATGTGATTATGTAGTTAGTATAGTGTTGCTGATGCTGACGCTCTAATAATTTGGCCACCTGATATGAAGAACTGACTCATTGGAAAAGACCCTGATTCTGGGAAAGATTGAAGCAGGAGGAGAAGGGGGCGACAGAGGATGAGATGGTTTGATAGCATCACCAACCCAATGGACATGAATTTGAGCAAATTCTGGAAGACAGGGAAGGATAGGGAACCTTGGCAGGCTGCAGTCCATAGGGTCACAAAAAGTTGGACACAACTTAGCTACTGAATACAATGAATAGAGTTGGGTACAATATAGGTACAAAACACAGCTGGCTACCTGAGTAAAACAGTAGATATTTCTAGATGTAGCAAATTCAAAGGTAGAAAAGTGCTTGCTTCTGCTTGCATTCTAAGCATGAACATCTCTTCTTTTCCAAAAATTCAGTGGGGTTTCAGGGAAAGTATACTAAAGTAGTGTCACTGAGGGTGATTTTCTTTTTTTTGTGGGGATTAATCTCAGAGGACATTTGTAAAATGCTCATCAGCACTGATTCTTTGCTTTCTCTCTCTGAGCCTTGGTGAAGTACCTCTTGAATGGAGTAATTGTTTTGTTTGTGCATTCACTCTTGCAAATACAAGGAGGCTGCAGGTGATATGCCTAATTGCCTTTTTCACTACCAAACTGCTTCACACAATTTTCAATAGTTTTATCTTTAAAGGAAACACCTCAATCTGTTTCTCTAATTGAGAGTGAATCCCATTGTCTAATTAAGAGATTTATCAATACAAGCAATGGGTTCCTGGTGTGTACTCTGGGGCAGGCAGAAATTCAATCTAAGAATGCTTTCCTTTTCAGTCCTGAAGCATTAGGTCAAGTGTGTGTGTGTGTGTGTGTGTGTGTGGTTCATACATTTATGTGAAAGAGACTTAAGTCCTGAGAAGTGTTGGGCAATTCATGTGGAATCAGTCCTCTTAGAATCACAGCAGGATAGAACTCATTTCTAAACCTTTAGAAGTGGTGAAGAAGCCCTGGACTCACAACCCCAGGGAGGCTAAAACTACAAAAATGTTGAGGCAGAAACCAGAGAATCCACACGTGTTATTTTCTCTAGTGTCTGTTATATTTAACACAAAATATTTTACCTATCAAATGAACTCACTAGGACTTTGTGAAAATGACTTATGCACCTCGGGACATGTACTGTTCTTGTCCTTATTTATCCCTTCTGTACTTTTCTCCAGCCATAGGTACCTTTTGCAATGACCCATCTCCCTGTGAAGCCAAACTAATATGCTAACTTTCCCTTACCTTTGCTTGTACTATGCTGCTAATTAAAAGCATTTTATCCTTCTCTTCTCAGTCTACTTCTATTATCCTTTTAATATCTGCCTTTAGTAATAATAATAAATATTATTATTATTATAAATACTACTAACAATAGCAATGACGATGACCATGGTGATAATGATGATGACTATTGGGCTTCCCTGGTGGCTCAGATGATAAAGAATCCACCTGCAATGTGGGAGATCTGGGTTTGATCCCTGGGTTAGGAAGATCCCCTGGAGGAGGACATGGCAACCCATTCCAGTATTCTTGCCTAGAGAATCACATGGACAGAGGAGCCTAGCGGGCTATGGTGCATGGGGTCACAAAGAGTCGGACACGACTGAGTGACTAAGCACATGCACATATTTCTTTAGAATTAACCTGCAGATGACTATATAAGATTTAGCTACACCCAGATCTTCCAAATCATAGTTCTGGAAGTGAAAAACCACTGACCTACACTATAAGCAATCTAGTGATTATTCAGTTCAGTCAGTTCAGTCACTCAGTTGTGTCCGACTCTGCGACTTCATGGACTACAGCAGGCCAGGCCTCCTTGTCCATCGCCAGCTCCCAGAATTACTTAAACTCATGTCTATTGAGTCAGTGATGCCATCCAACCATCTCATCCTCTGTTGTTCCCTTCTTCTCCTGCCTTCAATCTTTCCCAGCATCAGGGTCTTTTCCAATGAGTCAGCTCTTCACATCAGGTGGCCAAAGTATTGGAGTTTCAGCTTCAACATCAGTCCTTCCAATGAACACCCAGGACTGATCTCCTTTAGAATGGACTGGTTGGATCTCCTTGCAGTCCAAGGGACTCTCAAAAGTCTTCTCCAACACCACAGTTCAAAAGCATCAATTCTTCTGTGCTCAGCTTTCTTTATAGTCCAACTCTCACATTCATACATGACTACTGGAAAAACCATAGCTTTGAAGGACCTTTGTTGGCAAAGTAATGTTTCTGCTTTTTATTATTATGAAGAGTAAATGAGCAAAGTGTGTGCAGAGTGCTTTATAAACCAAAAAAGTAGTATATAAATATTAGAATGTCACTGTTAATTTTGTAATTATTACTATTGTTATTGCTTGTCAGTGATGTAAATTTCATTTCTTTTCACTCCAACATATATGTTGACTGAGAAGGTTGTTTTTACTAATACATATCTGCAATAAAATATTCTCAATTAAATTACTGGACTATTCATCTGGCAGTTTTAGCAAGGATACAGTAAAGAAAAAAAATGCATATGCTATCACCCTATTGCTACATTTTACAATATAAAAAATATACATGGATTTTTTCAGTATAATATATACTAATCTCCAATAACCTTAAATTGTTATACTCCCCACTGATTTAATTGTTATAAAATAAAAAAGTTAAATAATAAAAATATAAGATAAATGAATAATAAAGAATAATTTTATATATGTGCCTATTTTATGAAATAAAGTCCTAGAAATTCATTTAATGCAAAAAAGCAGCAAACTCCCCACTCACAGTGCATTAGAACTTTTGGGTTCATCTAAATGAATACATGAATTTAACCAAAGTTCATGTTTGCTCTTTAACTTGGGTAAGAAATGAACAGGTGGCTCTCACAACTTCCATACATCCTTATATGTCTTAGCACTGAGATAATTATTCAAAAATATACATTTTATGGTTGAATTCAAGGTTATTTCTGAATTTGACATTTATGTGTTTAATTATGCATCATCACTGTAAGATTAAAAATGTCTTTCCAGTTGGATCAAGCAAAGAATATTGCTGATCTAGATGTAGAAAAAAACACTTATTTTAGCTTATTTTTAACCCTATAGATTTCTTCTTTTAGAAAATCTGCCGCAGTGCTAAAACTGAACTTTGATCCCTTTTCTGTCTTCTTTTTGTCTTTCATCAGTCTCAGCTAAGTGTTCAGTTCAGTTCAGTTCAGTTGCTCAGTCATGTCCGACTCTGCGACCCCATGGACTGCAGCATGCCAGGCTTCCCTGTCCATCACCAACTCCTGGAGCTTGCTCAAACTCATGTCTCCTCATCAAGTCAGTGATGCCATCCAACTATCTCATCCTCTGTCATCCTCTTCTCCTCCTGCCTTCAATCTTTCCCAGCATCAGAGTCTTTTCTAATGAGTCAGCTCTTTGCATCAGGTGGCCAAAGTATTGGGGCTTCAGCTTCAGCATCAGTCCTTCCAGTGAATATTCAGGATTGATTTCCTTTAGGATTGACTGGTTGATCTCCTTGCTGTCCAAGGGACTCTCAAGAGTCTTCTCCAATTCCACAGTTCAAAAGCATCAATTCTTTGGTGTTCAGCTTGCTTTATGTTACCTGCAAACAACTGTGGATCAATTTTATATCATTTAAAATAAGTAAAATAAGAATTTAAAGGCATTTAGACATATACAATAAGAAAAAAAAATCCACATTTGGATTGTGGCCAGGGAGCTAAAACTATCTCATTTCCCACGTCAATTTCAGTCAGCTTGGTAGTGGCAGCTACAATATCAGGCTGAAAAGGATTCTGACTATTCAGCAGTGACCACCAAGAATATGTAAGAGAAGAGTAAAAGCATACATCCCAGATATTCTCCATCTCGGGATTAGGACAAAATATCTTTAGGAGCAGGGAAAACACAGGTTTTGGAGTCAGATACCTTGGTTCAATACTTAGTCAAATTATCTGAACCTTTATGTCTCAGTTTCCACTTATGTAAATGAGAATACAATGTCTCTCTCTGAGTGTTTTATTGGGTATTAAATGAGAAAACAGAGAGAGAGAGTAACTAATAAAGTACCTGAACTCTAACTCAGTGCCTCTAAGAAAGGCAGCTATTAGATAAGGGTTAATAAATGCACCATTAATCACATTTACCACCTCATCCTTAGGTGATCTCATATTTGCAGACAATCACCTGGCAAATTCTTTAAATAGATGTATTTTATTGAGGGCAGCAGAGAATAGATCTAGTTCTTAGTGTGTTTGAACAGAGAAGAGTAGGACAAAGTATTATACCAGTGAGCAGTTAAGTAACTTGAAAGCACTGTTTGAAAGGCAAAGGAAGAGATAGTGCTTTAGCAATAGGCTGTAAAACAGAGTAAGAACTATGTAAGAATTAGTAACCAGATTGTGAAAAATAGGAGCCTTAGCCAATACACTGTATAAGTAATAACTCTAACTACAGAAATGCTAGTTGGTGTGTGCATCTCTCCTTTTGATATCTTCTGTTTCACTTTTAGTACTAACACTCCCCACCTCTTTGAAGCAAAAACACATAGCGACATTTTTCTGACTATAAAATATTTTTTATCTCATTGTTTGGAAAAACTATTATGGGAAATGAAAAAGAAAACCCTACAAGATCCGAAACCTCCAAACTTCCTTTAAGCAACAGTTTCTCTGTAATTAATCAACAAATTGGACACTAGTAGGCTATTTTATTATAGCATATATTTTGACTTAGCACTAACTCTTTTCATTAGTTAGTTGTGAACTGGTGGACATGCTTATCTTATGTGATAACTTTAAACTTCTTGAGGAAAGATATTATGCTTCACTTTTTGTCTCCAAGCACCCTGTACATAGTAGGTACTCAATATATTGGTTTGCCACAAAAGTTTGTTTGCATTTTTCTGTAGTGTCTTCTGGAATTTGGGGGCCAACCCAATATTTTAATTCTGTCATGCATGTTTCTTGCTTTTGAGAGAGATTAAATATTAAGTTAAAGAATTTTAAATTAGAAATTGACTAATTTAATTACAGATGTCATAATAACAAACTCAATATGATCTCACATCATTACCAAACCAGGACTGGTGATCTGATACATTTTGTAGGACATTTTCCAGACTAAAAATCCGCATTGGTGGTCAACATGCCAGTTCCTCTTAAGCTACGTGGCATCTCTAGCCATTTGGTCTACTGTTCCTTGCCTAAACTTCTTCATGTCAGTTAAGTTTCATAGGACTGGAATAATCATCTTGGTCTAAATAATAATAAATCATTGTAGTGTGAAAATTTTGTTATAGCTACTTAGCTGACTCGACTGTCTTCTTCAAATTTGATTTCTCAAATCATTCAAAATCCAGATCATGACTTAAATAAGTAGGATCTAATAAGTGAAGTAAATTTATATCCCTGATCCCTGGGTAAATTATATTCCCAGAAAATTTGACATTTGAGCTTTACTTTATGGGTCCTTGGTCTTCCCAGGTAGCTATAGAGGTAAAAGAAAACAAAACAAAACCTGCCTGCTGATGGAGGAGACATACAAGAAAGGAGTTCAATCCCTGGATTGGGAACATTCCCTGGAGGAGGGCATGACAACCCACTTCAGTATTCTTGCCTGGAGAATCCCATGGACAGAGGAGCCTGGTGGGCTACAGTCCACAGGGTGCAAAGAGTCAGACACGACTACAACGACCTATCATGCATGCATTATGGGTCCTTAGGAACTTTCAGGGCTGCTTTAGCATTTGCTAATTGGTCTGTATGCTACATGTTTATTAGATGCCCATGACACTTTTTGACGTGGCAACCTACTATCTCTTCTTCTTTTAAAACTAGCAGTGCTCTGCATTTTGGATTAATATATTCACAGTCATCTCATGTTTCTCTGCTCTCCTAACCTGGATATTAGCCAAGCTCAAACTGAGCCTTGCTTGGCTTTGGGAAAACATAAAGCAAGCCTATGCATTCATTAAGGCTGAGCAGTCTTTCCTGAGGGACTCCTGGAATTGCAGCATGTGGAGTTAAGTGGGTCTGACCTGAATAGATATAAATGTCAAGTCCACTTCACACTCACCTCAAGTCAAAAGAGTAATAAAAGGTGATCCCATTTATAGATTTCTTTTGAATAAAATGGAATTTCTACTGTGTGTGGCTATCATTATCCACATGTATAGTGTATCCTTTATCTGATCGAAGTAACATCCCAATTACAATGTCAGAGAGGAGTCCTCCAACTTTAAATATTATCTTTCTCTGAATCTTAGAAGTTCCTAACGATGAATCAGTGCTCAATAAATGTTAGCCCTCTGGGAGGGATAGAGTCACGAAACCAAATTTTTTGGTACAAAATTATTTTTTAAATTTACATAGCAATAATAAAAACAAAACATTTTCAGGGGTAGATATTTGCAGGGGTAGATCTTGTTATACTCTGAGCATATCTTATTTTATGATCCATTCCTGGATTCTGAATATATTGTCTACTCTGGAGATAGATATTTTCAATTATTGTATATATGGTTATTTTTAATTCTGGTTGAAATTTCCAGGACAGAATACTATTATATCCAGGAACAATATTGTGCAATAAGTCATACTCTAAAATAAACCATATTTCTAAGGTATGCAAAATTCACCCCAACCCAAATTGCTATACTACATTGCTGTAGAAGTAAAAATAGACATAAAATTGGCATTACAATGCCATAGTAGCAATATATTTACTACAGTCCAGCATCTCATGTAGGTAGAATATATTTACAAATCAGTTTTCTTTGTAATGACTTGGCTAGGTTGGTTTATCAGTAGAATTGTCACTCTTGCCAATCCATTCTAGTCTGTTTATAATCCAGTACCTAGTGTGGGAGCTTAAAGTAAAAAGAGTAAAGGAAAATTTGCTTGCCCATATTATTATGATTGAAGTATTAGATTTGCCCAGTTCAGGTTTATTTTTAAATTATTAGTGAAATTATCTTGTTTTAAAATTTTGTATTTCTAAAGCATAAATTATTAATATTTTACTTTAAAGTATTTTAAAGCTAGTCTATCAATATATAATCTGACAATATATAATTATGATAGCTTCAAAAACCTGATAGAACTTTCATCAATTGAAAAGTGCTCAGAAAAATAACATGAATGTACTGCCTCCTTAGTCACATTGAAAATGTGTAGATAAATTTATACTACAGAAAACTCATGTTTATTTTTTTAAGAAGCAAAAGTGATTGTAAAAAAACAAACATCCTAATTTTTATGTTTTCATTTTAGTTCACTCTATAGTGTTGAGTTTAGTTCTTTTTTCCTGGAATCTCCCAAACATCACTATTGGTTTCCATTATATGCAAACTCCAACCTGCACAGGTTCTGAAGCAATCTGACCCTAGGGTAGGGGAAAAAAAAAAAAAAAGAACAATAATTCCTAGATCATCAGCTTCCCTATCGCGAGCCAACTTACTGCTTGTCCAATTTTGAACTGATGCTCTGTTCCCCAAATTTGGTTGTTGTATTCTTTCTTGTGATCAACCACCTTCTTCTTTAGTTCCCTTAATTGGATATCTGTTTTGTTCCCCATGCCTGAGTTCTAATCTTGTTACCCATATTCGCCAGCAACTTGGGTTCTATCTTGCTTGGTCCTTCAAATTTTCCATATAATTTTACCTCTATACCGTGATCTTAACATTTGTGTGACCACTGTCTATAGTCAGAATTCTAGGAAAGGAACCTGCATACCCGAAAAATGTCTAAAACCTGACTCCTTGGGAAAATGTCCTAATTTTTTGTTTGTTTCTAGACTCCTTTAGACCTTTCCGTTATAAATTTCCTATTTGTTTAGACTTCCTTAATCTGTTGTTCCACATTACCTTCTACCTTTCTAGGCTGTAATTCTTACTTATTCAGTTTCTGGGTCATCCCCCCATAAATATGGAATTGAATCTTCATTGAATCTAGTAATAACTGATAATGGATACATTTAACATGATCTAATGACTCATAAGTATAAAATATTGCCAATTAAAATACCCTTTAAACAAATAGTTTGTGCTGATCTTCTAAACCTTATTTGTTAGAGTATTTAGGCTTAATTTATTAGCAGTTTATTATAATGTAGGCTTTATAATTTTGTCCCACCAAAGAAAAAAGCCTCTTTTAAAATAAATTTTGGTCACTACTTCAAATGCATGCTTTTTCATAATTTCTTTTTACTTCAGCTGGAATGGTGCAATGCCAAATGATTTCCTCATCTATAAAGGGTATTATTGTGATTTTAACAAGGGAAAATACATGCAATGTACATAGAACCTGGCACAAAATAAAGCTCTAATACTCTGGCCACCTGTTGGAAAGAGTTGACTCACAGGAAAGGATCCTGATGCTAGGAAAGATTGAAGGCAAAAGGAAAAGAGGGTGGCAGAGGATGAGATGGTTAGATAGCATCACTGACTCAATGGACATGAATTTGAATAAACTCCAGGAGATGGTGAAGAACAGAGAAGCCTTGTGTGCTGCAGTCCATGGGGTGCCAAAGAGTCAGACGCGACTTAGTGACTAGACAACAACAAAACAACAAACACTCAAAATATTAGCTAATAGTAATGCTATTAAAATATATGAATGATGAATTGTGATTACTACTTTCTCTTATTATGTTTATATCTTACTGAATTATTAATCACAATATTAGACATACTTTTTTCCATTTATTTTTATTAGTTGGAGGCTAATTACTTTACAATATTGTAGTGGTTTTTGTCATACATTGACATGAATCAGCCATGGATCCACATGTGTTCCCCATCCCGATCCCCCCTCCCACCTCCCTCTCCACCCGATCCCTCTGAGTCTTCCCAGTGCACCAGGCCCGAGCACTTGTCTCATGCATCCAACCTGGGCTGGTGATCTGTTTCACTATAGATAATATACATGTTTCGATGCTGTTCTCTCAGAACATCCCACCCTCGCCTTCTCCCACAGAGTCCAAAAGTCTGTTCTGTACATCTGTGTCTCTTTTTCTGTTTTGCATATAGTTATCATTACCATCTTTCTAAATTCCATATATATGTGTTAGTATACTGTATTGGTCTTTATCTTTCTGGCTTATTTCTCTCTGTATAATGGGCTCCAGTTTCATCCATCTCATTAGAACTGATTCAAATGAATTCTTTTTAATGACTGAGTAATATTCCATGATGTATAGGTACCACAGCTTCCTTATCCATTCATCTGCTGATGGGCATCTAGGTTGCTTCCATGTCCTGGCTATTATAAACAGTGCTGTGATGAACATTGGGGTGCATGTGTCTCTTTCGGATCTGGTTTCCTCAGTGTGTATGCCCAGAAGTGGGATTGCTGGGTCATATGACAGTTCTTTTTTAAGAAATCACCACACTCTTCTCCATAGTGGCTGTACTAGTTTACATTCCCACCAACAGTGTAAGAGGGTTCCCTTTTCTCCACACCCTCTCCAGCATTTATTGCTTGTAGACTTTTGGATAGCAGCCATCCTGACTGGTGTGTAATGGTACCTCATTGTGGTTTTGATTTGCATTTCTCTGATGATGAGTGATGTTGAGCATCTTTTCATGTGTTTGTTAGCCATCTGTATGTCTTCTTTGGAGAAATGTCTGTTTAGTTCTTTGGCCCATTTTTTGATTGGGTCATTTATTTTTCTGGAATTGAGCTGCAGACATACATTTTGACTTGGGTTTAATGCTTTGCATTTAATCACTGTGTTAATAGCCAACTTATTTAGGTCCAGTCAGTGATAATTGATAAGTAAACTCCTATAAGTTAATCTTGAAAAACATTGGGATTTATTAAAATAACTGTCCTCTTGGAAACAGAGGGTTGTGGTAGAAGATCTGGCATTGCTTTTTTTTTTTTTTTTTTAGCAATAATAGAAAATTTTTATCTCTTCGAGAGTTGTCAGTTATCTCATGCTTCTTAGAGTGATAACAAATGTTTCAGGATGAATGTTAGCCAAGCTAAGTATTATATTTTATACTATCCCCTTCAAGTTGGCAGTTTTGTTATTCATATCCACTTTGGCTTATAAATACAAACTTCAGGGGTTTTTTTTTGTGTGTGTATGTGTTACATGGTTACACAAATAAAGTGCCAGATATACATATCAGTCAGTCTTGTGAGATTAACAAAATGTACTTTAGTTGTAATAGTGGAAGAATAGGTGGGACTATTATTTGTGACATTTTGGTTTGTTATATGCACATAATGTTTCATGAAAAAGGTCAAAAAGAAAAAAAAACAATAACACAAATCCTTAACTTTATCAATCATAAAAATCAAACAGAAGTTGTACATGGAAAATTTTTTATAGTCCTGAATCTTAAAATCTTGTCTTGTCCTATTAAGAAAAATCAAATATTATTGCCTGAATATTCCAGTTCCTATGCCTTTTATATTTAGTCAACTTCAAAGAGGTAGTCTTTCTTTTAAGTTTTAATTGAATTAAAATTATTCTCTATTTAATTTGTCAGTGCCATTCATATAGAAGTTGAAATTTATGAAGTTAAATTTTAACTTAAAGAAGTTAAATTCATGTAGAAGTTAGAACTTTTACCAAATTATCAAGAGAAATATTATTGATTTAAGGAGAAAAGTCATGGCTAATTAAATGAGCATAGTCTTTCTTAAATGAGGTGAAAAAATGTTAAACAAGTTTATTACTCAAATAACCTTAAAAGTTGTTTATAATGCACATGTTTTCAAATAGAGGTGATAAAACAGGCAAATTGCCTACAATATGACAATATAAGGATTTCCCTGATGACTCAGATGGTAAAGAATCTGCCTGCAATGCAGGAGACCTGGGTTCAATCCCTGGGTCAGGAAGATTCCCTGGAGGAGGGCATGGCAACCCACTCCAGTATTCTTGCCTGGAGAATCCCGTGGACAGAGGAGCCTGGAGGGCTACAGTCCATGGGGTCACAAAGAGTTGGACACAACTGAGAGACTAATACACACACATGACAATATTAGTATGTATGAATATCTATGTGTGTAAATATAGATACAAGTTACTTGTGTCACTATTACAAATGCAACAACTTTTTCTCATAACCAGTTAATATTTAGGTGATCCTCCTATGATTCACAGAGAGGTTTCAAGTTTGAAAATAAGCACGACTTCTTCCTTTTTTAAGAAGCTATTTTTTTAATTGAGGTAACATTGGTTTATAACATTATGTAAGTTTCATGTGTACAGCATTACAATTTGAATTCTTTATAGACTACACCACCATAAGTTTACTTTCCATCTATTACCATAAAATTGACCCCTTTTACATATTTTGCCTTCACCAACACCCTGCCCAACCAGCAATCTGTTCTCCATATCTATGTGTTTTTGTTTTATTTGTTTGCTTATTTTGAGTTTTTAAAAAGTATTCCACATGAATGAAATCATATGGTATTTGTTTTTCTCTGACATATTTCACTTAGCATAATATCCTCAAGTGCCATCAGTGTTCTTGCAAATGGTGAGATTTCATCATTTTGTGGCTGAGTACTATTCTATAGTGTATATATACACACCATCTTTTTTATCCATTAATTCATCAATAGGCACTTAGATTGTTTCCATACCTTGAGAATTTTAAATAATGTTGTTAAGAGCATAGGGTGAAAATATAATTTAGAGTTATCATTTTCATATTCTTTGGATAAATATGCAGAAGTTAAATAATGGGATCATATGGTAGTTCTTAAAGCTCAACATTCAGAAAACTAAGATCATGGCATCTGGTCCCATCACTTCATGGGAAATAGATGGGGAAACAGTGGAAACCAGTGTCAGACTATTTTTTTGGGCTCCAAAATCACTGCAGATGGTGATTGCAGCCATGAAATTAAAAGACGCTTACTCCTTGGAAGGAAAGTTATAACCTGCTTAGATAGCATATTAAAAAGCAGAGACATTACTTTGCCAACAAAGGTCCATCTAGTCAAGGCTATGGTTTATCCAGTGGTCATGTATGGATGTGAGAGTTGGACTGTGAAGAAAACTGAGCACCAAAAAATTGATGCTTTTGAACTGTGGTGTTGGAGAAGACTCTTGAGAGTCCCTTGGACTGCAAGGAGATCCAACCAGTCCATCCTAAAGGAGATCAGTCCTGGGTGTTCATTGGAAGGACTGATGCTGAAGCTGAAACTCCAATATTTTGGCTACCTCATGTGAAGAGTTGACTCATTGGAAAAGATCCTGATTCTGGGAGGGATTGGGGGCAGGAGGAGAAGGGGATGACAGAAGATGAGATGGCTGGATGGCATCACCGACTCGATGGACATGAGTCTGAGTAAACTCTGGGAGTTGGTGATGGACAGGGAGGCCTGGCATGCTGCGATTCATGGGGTCGCAGAGTCGGACATGACTGAGTGACTGAACTGACTGAACTGATGGTAGTTCTATTCTTAATTTTTTGAGAAATCTCCATACTGTTTTCCATAGTAACTGTACCAATTTACATTCCCATCAAAGGCGTATATCAGTTCATTTTTCTCCACTTTCTCATCACCACTTATTATTTTCTGTCTTTTTGATATTATCCATTTAAAGTGGGGTGTTGATATCTCGTTTTGGTCTTAACTTACATTTCCTAATAATTAGCAATATTGACCATTTTTTATGTGCCTATTGGCCTTCTGTATATATTCTTTCAAAAGGACCCCAAACAGGGTCCTCTGTCCATTTTTAAAATCTGATTGTGTTTTTGTTCTTGTTGAGTTGTACGAGTTCTTTATATGTGTGTGTCAGTCACTCAGTCGTGTATGACTTTTTGAACCATGGACTAGAGCCTGCCAGACTCATCAGTCCATGGAATTCTCCAGACATGAACACTTGAGTGAGTAGTCATTTCCTTCTCCAGGGGATCTTCCCGACCCAGGGATTGAATCCATGTCTCCTCATTGCAGGTTGATTCTTTATCATCTGAGCCACCAGAGAAGCCCTGAGTTCTTTATATATTTTGTATATTAACCTGTTATTGGATATATTATTCGCTAATATATTTTCCCACTGAGTACATTTTCTTTTCATTTTGTTGATGGTTTCAATTGCTGTGTAAAAGCTTTGTAGTTTGATATAGTCCTATTTGTTTATTTTTGCTTTTGTTTCCTTTGCCATAGGATACATATCCAAAAAGATATTACTAAGCCCAATGTCAAAGTGTGTATATAAATGTTTTCTTCTAGGATTTCTACAGTATCAGGTCTTTTGTGGTTCTATGAAAATTTTAGGATTTTTTGTTCTATTTTTGTGGAAAATGTTTTTGGGAGTTTGGATGGAGATTGTACTGAATTTGTAGATTACTTTAGGAAATATGGACGTTTAAGCAATGTTAATTCTTCAATCCATTAGTGTGGAATATCTTTCCATTTCTTTGTGTTGTCTTCAATTCTTTCACCAACATCTTATGGTTTTCAGTGTAGAAGTCTTTAACTCCATATTCTGAGGCATTTTATTATTTTAGTTGCAGTTGTAAATTGGATTCTTTTTTAAATTCCTCTTTCTGTTATTTGTTTTTAAAGTACAGAAATTACAAGTTTTGTATATTTTTTCCCTTGCAACTTTACTGTATTCATTTCTTATTTCCAATACAGTTTCTATGGAGTCTTTGTGGTAATTCATATATATAAAATCATTTCAATTTTAAATAGTAACAGTTTTACTTCTTCCTTTCTAATCCAACCTCTCTGTGTCATTTGATTGGTGAATTCAATCAATTTACATTTAGGATCAGTTTAGTTCAGTTCAGTCGCTCAGTCGTGTCCAACTCTTTGTGACCCCATTGGACTGCAGCATGCCAGGCCTCCCTGTCCATCACCAACTCCTGGAGTTTACTCAAACTCATGTCCATTGAGTCGGTGATGCCATCCAACCATTTCATCCTCTGTCGTCCCCTTCTCCTCTGCCTTCAATCTTTCCCAGCATCAGGGTCTTTTTAAGTGAGTCAGTTTTTTGCATCAGGTGGCCACAGTATTAGAGTTTCAGCTTCAGCATCAGTCCTGCCAATGAATATTCAGGACTGATTTCCTTTAGGATTACTGGTTGGATCTCCTTGCAGTCCAAGTAAGTGAAGTAAGTAAGTGAAGTCACTCAGTTGTGTCCGACTCTTTGCGAGACCCATGGACTATAGCCTACCAGGCTCCTCCATCCATGGAATTTTCCAGGCAAGAATACTGGTGTGGGTTGCCATTTCCTTCTCCACCTTGCAGTCCAAGGGACTCTCAAGAGTCTTCTCCAACACCACAATTCAAAAGCATCAATTCTTCGGTGCTCAGCTTTCTTTAGCTAGTCCAACTCTCACATCCATGCATGACTACTGGAAAAACCATAGCTTTGACTAGACAGACCTTTGTTGGCAAAGTAATGTCTCTGCTTTTTAATATGCTGTCTAGGTTGATCATAACTTTTCTCCTAAAGAGAAAGCATCTTTTAATTTCATGGCTGCAGTTACCATCTGCAGTGGTTTTGGAGCCCCCCAAAAATAAATTCTCCCACTGTTTCCCCATCCACTTGCCATGAAGTGATGGGACCAGATGCCATAATCTTGGTTTTCTGAATGTTGAGTTTTAAGTCAACATTTTCACTCTCCTCTTTCACTTTCATCAAAAGGCTCTTTAGATCTTCTTCGCTTTCTACCATCAGGGTGGTGTCATCTGCATATCTGAGGTTATTGATATTTCTGCTGGATATCTTGATTCCAGCTTGTGCTTCATCCAGCCCAGTGTTTCTCATGATGTACTCTGCACATAAGCTAAATAAGCACGGTGACAATATACAGCCTTGACATACTCCTTTCCCTATTTGGAAACAGTCTGTTGTTAAATGTCCAGTTCTACTGTTGCTTCCTGACCTGCATACAGGTTTCTCAAGAGGCAGATCAGGTGGTCTGATATTTCCAACTCTTTAAGAATTTTCCACAGTTTGTTGTGATCCAAACAGTCAAAGGCTTTGGCATAGTCAATAAAGCAGAAGTAGATGTTTTTCTGGAACTCATTGCTTTTCTGGTGATCCAACAGATGTTGGTAATTTGATCTCTGGTTCCTTTGCTTTTTCTAAATCCAGCTTGAACATCTGGAAGTTCACGGTTCATGTACTATGGAAGTCTGTCTTAGAGAATTTTGAGCATTACTTTGATAGCCTATGAGATGAATGCAATTGTGCAATAGTCTGAACATCCTTTGGCATTGCCTTTCTTTGGGATTGGAATGAAAACTGACATTTTCCAGTCCTGTAGTCATTGCTGAGTTTTCCCAGTTTGCTGGCATATTGACTGCAGCACCTTCACAGCATCATCTTTTAGGTTTTGAAATAGCTCAACTGGAATTCCATCACCTCCACTAGCTTTGTTCGTAGTGATGCTTCCTAAGGCCCACTTGACTTTGCATTCCAGGATGTCTGGCTCTAGGTGAGTGATCACACCATTGTGATTATCTGGGTCATGAAGATCTTTTTTGTATAGTTCTTTGTGTATTCTTGCCACCTCTTCTTAATATCTTCTGCTTCTGTTAGGTCCATACCATTTCTGTCCTTTATTTTGCCCATCTTTGCATGAAATGTCCCCTTGTTCCTCTAATTTTCTTGAAAAGACCTCTAGTCTTTCCCATTCTATTGTTTTCCTCTATTTCTTTGCACTGATCAGAGAGGAAGGCTTTCTTATCTCTCCTTGCTACTCTTTGGAACTCTGCATTCAATTGGATATATCTTTCCTTTTCTCCTTTGCCTTTCACATTTCTTTTCTCAGCTATTGGTAAGGCCTCCTCAGACACTCATTTTTACTTTTTGCTTTTCTTTTTCTTGGGGATGGTCTTGATCCCTGCCTCCTGTACAGTGTCATGAACCTCTGTCCATAGTTCTTCAGGCATTCTATCAGATCTAATCCCTTGAATCTATTTGTCACTTCCACTGTATAATCATAAGAGATTTGATTTAGGTCATACCTGAATGGTCTAGTGGTTTTCCCTACTTTCTTCAATTTAAGTCTGAGTTTGGCAATAAGGAGTTCATGATCAGAGCCACAGTCAGCCCCGGTCTTGTTTTTGCTGACTGTATAGTGCTTCTCCATCTTTGGCTGCAAAGAATATAATCAATCTGATTTAGGTATTGCCCATCTGGTGATATCCATGTGTGGAGTATTCTCTTATGTTGTTGGAAGAGGGTGTTTGCTATCCCCAGTGCATTCTCTTGGCAAAATGCTATTACCCTTTGCCCTGCTTCATTCGGTACTCCAAGGCCAAATTTGCCTGTTACTCCAGGTATTTCTTGTTTTCCTACTTTTGCATTCCAGCCCCCTATAATGAAAAGGACATCTTGTTTGGGTGTTCATTTTAGAAGGTCTTGTAGGTCTTCATAGAACTGTTCAACTCCAGCTTCTTCAGCATTACTGGTCAGGACATAGTCTTGGATTACTGTGATATTGAATGGTTTGCCTTGGAAATGAACAGAGATCACTCTGTCATTTTTGAGATGCATCCAAGTACTGCATTTCAGACTCTTTTGTTGACTATGATGGCTACTCCGTTTCTTCTAAGGGATTCTTGCCCACAGTAGTGTATATAATGGTCATCTGAGTTAAATTAGGATGATTTAGTTACATTTAGGATGATTGCTGATAAATGAGGATTTAGTATTGCTCTTTTATCTTTTGTTTTCTGCTTGTCTATATCTCCATTGTTTCTTTTTCCTTGTGTTTCTGTTTGCCACTTTGGTTTGGTGGTTTTCTGTGATATTTTTCTCAATTTCTTGTTTATGTTCCTTGTTTCTTCTCTAGACTTATATTTTCTTTTCATCATGAGATTTGTATAAAACATCTCATAAGTAAAATAGTCTTTTTTCTGTTGATAGTATCTTATTTTCCTTGCCTGTACAGGTTCAGTCTGTTTTCTCTTACCCTTTTGTGTTTTTGTTGTCAAAAATTATTCCTTTTTATGTTGTGTTTTTTTTTTTATCAAATTGAAGTAGCCATAGTTATCTTAATGATTTTTACCCTTCACCTTTCACTGTAATTGCTTAACTGCCTGTATTAATAAAGAGTTGTAATTTTCTGCTTCTATTTGTCACCTTAAAGTTTTGTGTATTTTTTTGCCTTTTCATTTCAGGTGGAAGAGCTATTTGCAATATTTCTTGTAAAACAAGTCTAGTGGTGATGAATTCCCTCAGCTTTTGTTTATCTTGAAAAACCTTTATTTCTCCTTTATAACTTAATGTTAACTTTGCTGGATAGAAATTTCTTGGCTGACAGTTTTTATCTTTAAAATTCTGAATATGTCATTCTACCCTTCTTGGATGGAGAGTTTCTGATGAGAAATCTGCTAATAACCTAATGGGTGACTTTTTCATTCACTTTCTTTTTTCCCTATCTGCCTTTAAAAATTTGTCATTGACTTTTGGCAGTTTTGCCCTAGCATGTTTGGAGGTCTTTTTTGCTGAGTTAATTGGGCATTTTCTTAGCTTTGTGAACTTGTATATCCATTACTTTCCCTGAGTTTGGGAAGTTCCCAGTTATTTTTCTTGAAATAAGCTCTCTCTCCCATTTTCCTCTCTTCTATTTCTGGGATACATTTACCCCCCCTTATGTAGCTCTGTCTAATGAAGTTAGATAATTCTTTTTGTATTTTTTTTTTCATTAAAAAAAATCTTATTACTCTCTCCTCTTCTGCCATAATCATTTCTGGATTTCTATCTTCAAGCTCAATAATTCTTTCCTATTACCTGTGCTATTTCTGATTCTTTTCAATGCATTCTTTATTCCTTTTATTAAGTGTTTCAACTTCATATTTTCTGTTTGTTGTTTATACTTTTAATATCATTGGTAAAGTATTCCCTCTGTTCATTATTTATTTAATTCCTTTATTATTCAAATTAATATATTTAATATTTAATTTCAATATTAATTATTTAAATCCCTTTATTTAATTAATTCATTAATTTATTTAATTATTTCTGTTCATAAATTTATCCCTGAACTCATTGAACTGCCTTTCTGACTTTTCCTGTATGAGTTTCTTTATGACAGCTATTTTGAATTCTCTATCAATGGGATCACAATCTTCCAGGACTTTGAGTTAGATTTCTGGAGAGTTGTCATTAGATTTTCTGATATATGTCACTGTGATTTCTCATGGTGCTTTATGTGTTCTTCCTTTGTTGCTACATTTGAAGCTACAAATATCTTTCTTAAGGTTTTGTTTGCTTTACTTTCAACAATTTAATAAATTGGAAATTAGAGACCTTTTTTTTGTTTTCAGTTGGCGGTGCCATTGCACAAATTTTTGATTTCTTTTTCCTGAGCTGCCTTCAGCAGATTTTGAGAATCAACACTTTCCACCCTCTTCTGCCTCTGTCAGAGTTGTCACCAATGCTCGTGTCATCACTGCTTATGCCTCCTGGGTTGCTGGTGCCTTACTACTCACACTGTCACTGGTATCATTGGCATCATTCTTGGGAGCACTGGGATTGTAGGCACCTGTGCTGTATCTAGGATTGCCTAAATTGGATGCACCACTGATGTGGTAGGGGCATAATAATTGTGGGGGTCTCTGGGTCATGCTCCTTTGCTGTATCCAGGGTTGATAAGTTAAAGGTGCCACTGCTGTGTACAGGGGGATCAAAGTTGCAGGTGACAACACCTAGAGGGACCTGGATCACGCACCTTGCTGCTTCAGTTGCCATATTCCTTGTGATCATGGGTGCTGCTGTGGGAAGCTGGAATGAAAGGCGCCATCTGTACTGCTGTTTCCAGGTTCTCTGGGGCTGTGTGCTCAGCTATGCAGCTGATAGCACTGGATTGTAGGCACTACCTCCACTGTTCCTTTTTTTCCTCACCACTGTCTTCAAAATCCTCCTACCTTCAGATGTACAGCAGTGTGAATCTCTTGGGTATCCTGATATGTTGGATGGTGGAACCTTTGTTGAGCTATGGATATTTTACTACTTAGAGAGTGAAGTGTAGATCCAAAGGGAACATCTTATTCTTCCATGATACTGACATCACTCCCATGAAGCTATTAATCTTGGCTTTATGTTTTTATTTTAATTACCCATTTAAGCAATCATGCAATACTTATTTATTGAGAACACACTATGAGAACTAACATATGAGATTAAGAAAGATCAAACCATGACTCTGCCTTCTCAAAGTTTAAAATGTAGAAAGGATACACTAACATTAGATCATGCAACCTTAGCATAACTGCAATTTCAAAAATAATTAGTATTCCCACTCTCCCACGTATAAATTTATTGTATACATGGTTTGATATTCAGTGACTCACAACAAAAGAGTTTTGCTTTATTGTTTTTAAAATGTCAACTTTTGATATTATGGGTAGATTAGATTCTTTGGAGTGTGGTGTCCAATCACTGAAGGAATTCTTAACAGTATAAAACCCAAAAAAGCCAAAAGGAAATAAAATCTGTCACCATTAAACTCATACTTTGATGTGCAGATTTCCTAGATAGCAGTTAAAACAATCTTAGAACAAAACCAAACTAAGGATTAAATATGTATTTGTTTGAGGTCTTGAATAGTTTTTAAGAGAATTCAATCTATTTTTCTCAAGAGTACATGATGTGTTTACATATTTCAAGTTGTATTTTTGGACACCTAAAAGATTATTTATGGACTAAAAATGTGTTCTTTCCTCTTCAAGGCCTAACCTCAGATGTCTAAATAGCTATTGACATTTAAGTCAGTGTAATTTCCTATAGAAATTCCAAGAGTTTGCATTCATCATGTACATTCCCTTTCTTTGCTTATAAGTCTCTGTGTAGTACCTAATAGATTTATTCTTTGAAAACTTATTTCAACAACATTCATTAAATAAACACTGTACAAAATCCTGTATATGCTTTGACAAAGTGTAGAAAATACACTTAAAATACCACTACCATAACAGTTAGCTATTTCCAATTATATTTTGTGATGACATAGTAAGATAGGTGTGATATCATATTAATGTTTTTTATTATATGGATTTTAATATATTGGATGACACTTTAGACTCCTAAACCCAAAAATCCTATTATAAAAATAATTAGCTTGTACTTTAGTAGTTCTCCCCAAACATTTTGCTGTCTTGTTTTGCAACTGGGTATTTCCATAGAAGATCGGGTCACTTTCCTGGTAGTTCTTGAAGTCTACCTGTCACATACCTACTGTATTGGCATAAAGGAATATGAATTTTGGAAGAAGAGCATTTTGCTAATTAATTTTTTTAAGTGAAAACCTGAAATTATAGTGCTTTTTTTCATCTTTAGTAGAACATGATAGGGATGTTGATGTGTGGAACACAAGATTAAATGTAGGAAATGATTTAACCAGGTGAAATAAGAGAGGGTATAATTCATTCTGAATAACAGTTGATTGTGTTAAAATTACAGAGCAAAGGCACAATCCGAACTGAAGCTACCAGCAGTCTCTGGCTACCATAGCATTTAATTGATACTAGGGGACCAACTATATCCAGCAGAGAGTTCAGCACATGAGGGCAATATTTTCATGTTTGTTTTGCTTTCTTTATTATTTCACAGAGTTTGATAGCAGAATGATCTAATTCTTGTTGATGACCAAAGCAGTTATCCTTTTACACATAATGCATTTTTTGTGAATATTTTCACCCTGAACTTTTAGAGAGTTTTAATGCTGGTATTTCACTATGAACTCCCTGTAATGATTCACTAGTGGAAAATGGTCTCTAACAATTCATCATGAGTTATCCCAGGATACCTAGTTAGTCCTCAGGCAACAGATAGTTCATGTGGAGGAAATAGCATGCTGATTTGCAGTTATAATTGAAGAAAATTGCTTGAGAGGATTCTGACAGCACAGAAAATAGGCCAATTAGTTACCCAACTCTCATCCTCCTGTGATTCATGATTGTCTCCATTTAATTTTGCTGTCACTTATGAAGTAAGGTTAAGAATAGATTAGCTTCTTTTAGCCACATCTTACAATTAGCTTACACTTTTGCTTCTTCCTCTTTTTCTTAAAACAGCATGATTGGGTTTAAAAATCAGTATTCTCAAAACTGTATTTAACAGTTATTCATCAAAAAGCACTTACAAATATTTTAAACCGCCTCACTCAGCACCATAACTTAACAATCAATCATGCTCAGAGTAGGATTTTTTCCACCAAAAGTTCATCAAATGCTACTTTATAATAATTAAAGCCAAGAAGATATAATAAGCTTTGGCCAAGCAAATAGATATTCATGCTTGAAATCAATTTTATAGTGACAAGTTCATTACAGCAGAAAAGGGCAAAATAAAAGCATAATACAAAAAAAGCAATTTCTAGCACTATAAAATCTAGAAAATCAACATTTTCCTTCATACCTTTGTTATTTCTACTTATTTCAAAATATTGCTTGTACTTCCTTAGAAAAGTAAAATATTATGAAAATAAATATTTCAGTTGATGGGAATATTGGAAGGTCATCATATTTTGTCACATTTGGACATAGGTTGGTTAATGAATTTGGTTCAGCTGACTTCAAAGTGTATGTTTGTGTGTATGTGTGTCTGGTGTTGGCCTCTAAGTAATAAAATTGCCTTAGGGAACAGGTTAATGCTTTCACTTATAGTATGTTCCAACCAAAGCACTCAGTCTCTGAGCTCACAATAGGGACTAAGTATGTAATGTTGACATAAGGAATCACTGAATGATCTTGATTTACTGGTGCTAGGAATTTTTCCTATTACATCCAGAAGCCATAATATTATTCTTGTCACCTAATTGAATTGAATCATGTCTGAAGCAGTTTAGTTTGAATTATTTAGTCAGGTTCCTCACAAGAATTCTGTAAAGTTATAGAATTCTATAGCATTTATTTTGCATGACAATATATTCTCTTAATATCTAGATATCCATCCATCTATATTGATCTACCCAGCCATCCACATCAGTTGATCCATCATCTATCCATTTATTCATCCATCCAATCTAGCTCTTTCTT
The DNA here is from genome assembly GCF_023699985.2 of Odocoileus virginianus. Classification (NCBI taxonomy): domain Eukaryota; kingdom Metazoa; phylum Chordata; class Mammalia; order Artiodactyla; family Cervidae; genus Odocoileus; species Odocoileus virginianus. The sequence goes on along the minus strand of NW_027224264.1, from coordinate 3,940,689 downwards.
TCTCTCTTTCCCCCTTCCTTCCTATATATTTATCTATTTAAATTACTTTTTTTGAGTATTTTGATGTATTCCAGGTCCAGGGCATATGGGTTACAAAACCCGATTAAGGTATCTCTAATTTACATTTAATTACCTGTTTAATTTGGCTGATCTTTTATGTAATTATTTATATTTTATGGGTCAATAATTATAACACATGAGAGAACATAATCAAATTATAACTGTTTCTTTGATTTAGTGTGTCAGCCCAGATATCCTCAAACCAAGTATCACAATATTATGTGATAACCTGAATTAATATTTGATGCCTAGATATAGCTATTGGAAATTTCTGAAAGCAAGCTGTTTGTTATTTGAGGAACCATTTTTTGTGTGTGTGGTTCAAAAACACTTGTGAGGGATTTCACCCACATTTCTCAGGAATGAATAAAGTATTTGATTATAACTGGAGGTATGTAAATTTCTTCTACAATGTCCACTTAAGTTCCATTTGTTCAAGCTAGAAAAAAAATCCCAACATACCTCAAGATCGTCTTGCTTCTTAAGACTAATTATTCCTTGTAAGACATCGAACATAATGCTGTGTACTGAAAGAGCTTAGAGAAAAAAAAAAATATTTAAAATACCATCTGCAAAATCTTCTTTGAATTTTAACATTCTACGGGAAGACAACATAAAAATCTGAACAGAAGCACCCATAAAAAGAGAAACCAATTATGCATCTTTATCAATTTCACTTTTCATCTCCCTCAATTATAAAAACACATTATGGAACAGATTACTCAAAAAGTCAAGGAAACAAGATGGAAATGCAGTTAAATTGCAAACACCTTTAAAACATCTTTTTGTATTTTATGATGAACAATTTCAAAAAATATTTTATAACAGTCTCACTTGATATTTCTTGTTTTGCATTTTATTTTTTGATAATAGTTTGCTTTAAGAAAGATGCAATGTATAAATTGGGGAGGAAATATGTTTTATTTCTAGGGTAGCTATATATATATTTACTTCCTTGTTGTCACATATCAGTATTCATTTATGAGACGGTTATTCTACAGTTAAGCACATAATCTATAGTAAAGAAGAGAGAGCCTCTTTGGATTTATTCAACAGAATTGCATGGAAAAATAAATTTTCTTAATAGCATTGGGAGATTTTTATATTGTTGAGGGTGTCAGTATTTCTAGCAAGAACTAGTCAAAAGAAAATTTTGTAATATGAAATTGTGCATCTGTTGTATACATAAGTGAAAAGTAAGTGAAGGGTGGAGGAATAAACATAGATTGAATTTGTCAGAAAATTACTTGGAGAAGATTAAATACAAAGAGAAAATTTCAGTTACTGTTACCAGTTATGATAAATTGATAAGGTTGATGGTGAAGTTTGTGGTTATGTAAACCAAATGCAGTGTTAATTATATTATGTTGTACATTGCATCTGTAGTTCTTAATTTATCTTGTAACTGGAAGTTTCTATTTTTTTACTACCTTCATTCAGTGCCCCCTACACACCCTTCTTCTGACAATCATAAGCCTGATCTATTTTTCTATGAGTTCATTTGTTTTGAAATATAATTAACATATCTATACAATACTATATTAGGTTCTGGTGCACAGCATAGTGATTTGATATTTCTATACATTTCAAATGATCTGCAATAAGTCTAGGAACCATCTGTCATCATACAAAGATATGACATTTTTTAAAGTTTATATTGAAATAGAGTTGTTCTGCAATGTTGTACTAGTTTCTCCTTTATGGCAAAAATGAATCAGATATATACACATATATATCCCTTATTTTTTGGATTTCCTTGCCATTTAGGTTACCGCAAAGCATTGAGTAGAGTTCCCTGTGCTATACGGTAGGTTCTCATTCAGTTCAGTTCAGTTGCTCAGTCGTGTCCACCTCTTTGTGACCCCATGGACTGCAGCCTGCCATTAGTTATTTAATTTATACCTACTAGCAATAGTGTATATATGCCAATACTAATCTCCAAATTCATCCCACCCCCCATCCCCTTGATATCCATATACTTGTTCTCTACATCTATGTCTCTACTTCTGCTTTGTAAATAACATAGTCTATATCAATTTTTTCAGCTTCCACACATATATGTTAATATACATTACTTTTCTCTTTTTGACTTCACTCTATAGAACAATCCCTTGATTTGCCCACATCTCTCTGAATAACCCAATTTTGTTCCTTTTTATGGCTGAGCAATATTCCATTGTGTATATGTACCACATCTTCTTTATCCACTTCTCTGTTGATGGACATTTAGGTTATTTCCATGTCCTAGCTATTGTAAACAATGCTTCAGTGAACATTGGAGGTTCATGTGTCTTTTTAAATTATGTTTTTTTTTCTGAGTATATACCCAGTAGTGAGATTACTGGGTCATATGGCAGCTCAATTTTTAGTATTTTAAGGAACCTTTATACTATTCTCCATAGTGGCTATATCAGTTTACATTCCCACCAAAAATGTAAGAAGGATCCCTTTTTTCCACACCTCTCTAGCATTTATTGTTTGTATTTTGTGATCACAGCCATTCTGATTGGTGTGAGGTCATATCACATAGTAGTTTTGACTTGCATTTCTCCAATAATTGGTGATATTGACCATCTTTTCATGTGTTTCTTGGCCATATGTATATCCTATATCGAGAAATTTCTATTTAGTTCTTCTGCCCACTTTTTTATATTGAGTTGCATGAAGTTCTTTGTATGTTTTAGAGATTAATCCTTTGTCAGTTGCTTCATTTGCAAATATTTTTTCCCATTCTGAGGGTTGTCTTTTCATCTTGTTTATAGTTTCCTTTGCTGTGCAAAGGCTTTTAAGTTTAATTAGGTCCCATTTGTTTATTTTTGTTTTTATTTCTTTTGCTAGGAGATAGATCAAAAATGTTTCTATGATTTATGTCAGTGTTCTACTGATGTTCTCTTGTAAAAATTGTTTTAGGTCTTACAGGTGTTTAATCCATTTTGTCTTTATTTTTGTATATGATGTGAGGAAGTGTACTGATCTCATTGTTTTACATGTAGCTGCCCAGCTTTTCCAGCACAACTTATTAATGAGACTATTTTCTCCATTGTGTGTTCTTAACTGCTTTGTTATAGATTAATTGACTTTAGATTTGTTGGTTTCCTTCTGGATTCTCTATTCTGTTCCATTTATCTATTTGTCTTTTTTTTTCTTTTGGTCTTAGTATCATACCATGCTGTTTGATTGCAATAGTCTTGTAGTATATTTTGAAGTAAGGGAGGGTGATACCTCAAGCTTTGTTCTTTTTTTTTTTTTTCAAGCTTTCTTTGGCAATTCAGGGTCTTTGTGGTTCCATATACATTTTACAATTATTTGTTCTGGTTTTGTGAAAAATATCATTTGTATTCTGCTAGGGATTGCATTAAATCAGTTGATTGTTTTCAGTAATATGGTCATTTTAGGTGTATCAAGTTTTCCATTTTAAGAACATGGAATATCTATCCATTTCTTTGTATATCTTCAATTTCCTTCATTAAGTATTAATAGTTTTCTGAATACAGGTCTTTTACCTCCTTGGTTAAGCTTATTCCTAGCTATTTTTTTTCTTTTTGATATAATTTTAAACAGGATATTTTTGCTTTCTCTTTCTGATAGTTTATTATCAGTGTCTAGAAAAGGAACCGATTTCTCTAACCTTAGATCCTGCTGCTTTACTAAATTCATTTGTTAGTTCAGATAGATTTTTTTTAGTGAAGACTTTAACATTCTCTGTATATAACATCATGTCACCTACAAATAGTGACTGTTTTACTTCTTCCCTTCGAATTTGGATGCCTTTTATTTCTTTCTTGTCTGATTGTTATAGATAAAGCTTCCTATTCTATGTTAATAGAAGTAATAATAGTGGGCATTCTTGTCTTCAAGCCATCGAGTATGCTGTTTGCTATGGGTTTGTCATAATAAAATATTAAGATATATTCCTTCTATGCCAACTTTGTTGAGACTCGTTCTGTATTAGGGTGCATATAAGTTAACAAACATAATATCCTCTTCTTGTATTGATCCCTTTTTCATTATATAATGCCCTCTTTGTCTTTTTTGTATCAACTGTTTTAAAGTCTACTTTGTCTGATGGGAGTATGGCTACTTCAACTTTTTTGTCATTTCTGTTTTCATGAAATATCTTTTACCATCCCCTCACTTTCAGTTTGTGAATGTCTTTAGGTCTGAAATTAGGCTCTTGTAGTTAGCATTTAGATGGGTCTTATTTTTCTTATCCAATTAACCAAACTATATCTTTTAATTGGATCTTTTAGTTCTTTGACATTTAAAGTAATTATTGATAGCTGTACCTCATTTTAGATTGATGAAAATCTATAAATGATTATCTACAAACAATTCATTGTGTAAACTCATATGTATAGAAGATGGATACTTTTGTAAGTCACTAACTTGCATTTTAAATAAAACAATAAACAAAATACCCATCACACCTATAATTTTTGTCAGATACCTAGAGAAAGTTTTTTCTTAAGATCAACACAAAGCAAGGAGAGCTTTCTCACAAAGTAAAATTGCATTCAAAAAGAAAATATGTCCAGGGTACATATGGCTGTGGCAAGGACTGTCTGTGTGATTCCCATTTCATTTACACTGTTGCAGATCAGCTGTTTCACTCTCAGCCTTAAATATTTCTCCTCTGTTCCAAAGAATTGCCTCAATGTGGGGAAAGGACCCCTGCTTTAGTTCCCCCACCTGCAAAGGGTAGGTCCAATCCTGCTAACTCTCCTCTTCCCCTGCTACTTCCTTCATCCTACTGAGTTTTGCATGGTTCTATATATTCTTTTCCAGTGGTCAGGTACTCCTGCCTGCTCTCAGCTGGTGTTCTGAAGATCTTCTGTGTCTAAAGGTGTATTCCTGATATAACCACGTAGAGAGATGATAAATAGCCAGTGGGGATTTGCTGTACAACGCATGGAACTCAAACCAGGGCTCTGATAACACCCTACGGGGGTGGGTTGTGGAGGGAGGTGGGAAGGAGTTTCAGAAGGGCGAGAATATATATATTTCCATGGCTGATTCATGTTGATGTTTGGCCAAAGCCAAGACAATTCTGTAAAGTGATTATCCTTCAATTAATTTAATAGAAAATATGTCTTTTCCACAAAGTTTCTTTGTTTCATTTTGAGTTTTTAATGACTTCACATGACAGAGAGAGACTTTGCAAATACCCAGACAGGTAATTGATATTCCTAGAGTAAATTGTTCCTTCTCAGTTTTCAATATAAATGATTCTTTCCCAATATCACTCAATGTTTGCAGTTACTGCAGTTCTTTCCAGTGGTCACATGTGAATCTTGGACTAAAATGTTTCTGTTAAATAAATCACCTTCAGAGATCCATAATATAAACACAGGTAAAACAAATTTTTGAAATGTGTGGTATCTACTCAAAATTATTGAATTAACCAAATTGTAGAGCAAGGCATTTGGTTTTCACGGGTCTTTTAACACTCTCTTTGAGCATTGACACAGCACATTAGGGACTGTGCTTCCTTTTCATCTGTAGTTTATGTTATAGGTAGCTTCCCTGAAAGGTCAGAACATCCCTAGATGCTGCTTGCTATTGAGTGACTAGGAGCACAGCTAACCACAGAGAATGAATTAATCAGCCATTTTGGCAATTAGCCTCCTTTTGAGCATTTTCAGCTATAATTAGAGGATCAACTTTTTTTAAACCAAGAAGCAGAAAGATCAAAATGAATCAGGACATCAAAATGAGAAGTTGGGAAACTTAGACTTAATGTTTTTCTACTATATCATATTTTTTTTAAACTGCATAAAATGGACCATCAATGAAGTAAGTATTCTTCCTTTAAGTGAGCATGCTCAGATACTCAGATTTAGTCTTCAAAGACTAAGGGCACTGTTTATGTGTCCCAAACTCTTCTCACATTGTTTTCTTCTGGAGGAGCTCCACCTGAAGAAAGTTAATCAGACTTTAAGAAACCCATATCAGAAAGTTTAAATGAAAGATTTGTATTAAAGGAAGTCAAATCACAGTAAAAGTAAGGAAGTCAGAATTCTTAGGCTTTGTTATTATTGTTTAAACCTATAAGTACCCAAGGGAGATTGCAGTGCAGCTAAAAGAGAGTGTAAGCTTGCTATTTAGTTGCTAAGTCGTGTCTGAATCTTTTGAGACTGTAGCCCACCAGGCTCCTCTGTCCATGGAATTTCCCAAGCAAGAATACTGGAGTATGTACCCATTCCCTTCTCCAGGGGATTTCCTGACCCAGGGATTGAACCCACATCTCCTGAATTGGCAGGTGGATTCTTTACCATTGAACCACCCAAGGAAGCCCAGATGTGAGCTAAAGAAAGAGAATTAGCCTATGTCTGGTCTGGAGCATTGTCACTGATTGAATCCTGAAGTGCACTGGCTTTAGCAAAGTATCATTTCCTTTATAGAAAAACTACTAGTAGGGGTACTCTTTCTACCCCCTTCTGATGTCTATGTCAGAAGCTTTCTCTATCTCCTTTAATAAAACTTTATTACACAAAAGCTCTGAGCGATCAAGCTCATCTCTGGCCCCGGATTGAATTCTTCTCCTCCAGAGGCCAAGAATCCTGGCATCTTTTCATGGTTCAGCAGCAACCTTTCATCTTGGGGGCTCATCCAGGATTCTTCAGGACAAGGTAAGGATGCTTGGAGCTCTAGTTCTTTGTTCTTCCTAGTGAACACGTTTTCTGCTGTATTTTATTGACTCTACAGAGTGCTTGTGTTAATGAATGAAATGCCCTGCGTGAAGCAAGTGAGGATCCCTGCTCTGCGGTTCTGCGGTAACCTCATATGACTTATGGCAGAAACCTGTTGGGGGTTTATACCGACCTGCCAATGCCAAGAGGCACCCAATGTCTCCTTCAGGGACTAACCAGATATGGGCAAAGTGTGTGGACTGCACTCTCCTTTCTCAGTCAGACTTTTTGGTCTCTTTGACCATTTCATAACTCCTTGGAAATTAGAAGTACTAACCTAATCTGTCAGATCATAGACTTTCAAGGGACTTGTGATCTATGCTGTTACTGTGTACTGTGACTTAGGTCCCAAACTTGGATTGGTAGTCAGGAAGCACCTAGCCTCACTAGGAATCAAAAGTTCGGAAGTTAGATGGAGCTCTAGCTACAAGAGCATCTCTGAGGTTAAAGGTTACTCAGATTGGAACTACAATGGGTTTTTTTTTTTTTTCCTTTGGTAACGCTGGCTCTTAGTGGACCAGAGGAGGCTCTTATACTGGTGTGGTGATGCTTGGAAGAAACATCTCAGTTTTATGTTCGTATCGGTCTTATTGTGGTCAGGAATATACTCAGGGTCGTGCACAGGCACTCAGGTGACAAATGTTTCCCCCAGCGGTCTTAGCCTGGGAGGCATTCTGGAAGGTTACTCTGATTGCACCCCGGGTGGCATCAGAGGCAAGCAAGGTTTTAATGGTGAGGAGCTGGACGTCAGTCAGGGATGCCATCAGGTCTACCCCTGGTGCATCTCCACCCCGTCTCGGTGGTAGAACTGGGAGGGACGAGTAAGGTCGCCTGCATTGGTAAGGGACAGACTAAGTCCGACCAGGGAAGGAAAGCTTTGGTGTAAAGTCTGTCTACACCCCCATCTAGAGCAGGGAGGGACTGCCTCCGGTAGAAAGAGGGTGCTGGTCGCTTTTTTCTCTCTTACAGATGGGAGCTAACAATTTCAGCCTCACTCCTTTGAACTGTATCCTGAAAAACTGGGATAGATTTGATCCCCAGAGCTTAAAGAAGACACACCTGATCTTCCTATGTGATACTGCATGGCCATGGTATCCATTGGAGGATGGCGAACAGTGGCCAGTTGGAGGGTCTCTTAAGTATAATACTGTTTTACAATTAGACCGGTTCTGTAGAAAACAAGGGAAATGGGTAGAAGTAGCATATGTGTTGCCCTTTTTCTCTCTGTGAAATATGCCAGACTTATGTCCTAAGGGTATAGATTTGGGTGTGACTCCTTCAGCTCCCTCCTGTCCTCCTACTTTGCTAGATGAGATGGAGGACAGGAGACAAAGAGATAAAGAAAAGCAGGTTTCTCCAATCTATCCCTGGGATCATATGCGCAGAGCAGCCAGAGAGACTGAGGAACAGCCACACAAGCTGTTGCCTCTTCATGAAGCACCCACCAGGAGAAATAATCAGTCTATGAGAGTTAATAAGCCTTTTTCTTATCAAGAAATACAAAGAATCAAGGAGGATCTGGGAGACTATTTAGAGGACCCAGAAAAATATATTAGAGCTTTTAAAGGTGTTACTCTGCTTTATGACCTTACTTGGAAGGATGTGATGTATATCTTGGGACAAATGCTGACTCCCGACTCAAAAAGTAGAGTTTTGGGAAAAGTTGTTGCTTATGGAGATGAATGGCTTGGTAATGAATCAGTAGGGAAGAGGGAGGATGAGATAACCGCCCTCCCCACTGGGAATCAGGCGGTCCCAATTACAGAACCAGACTGGGACTACAACACAGCTAAAGGAAGATGGGATCAGAGTCATTTTGTCAGATGTATTCTTGAAGGACTCAGGCAGGCGCATGCTAAGCCTTTAAACTATGGCAAATTGGCAAACATAGAACAGGAGGAGAAGGAAGCTCCTGGTAAATTCCTAGATAGACTGAGAGAAGCCCTTCGCAGATTCACTGAGATTGATCCCGAAAGTGAAGAGGGAAAAGTGATCTTAAAGGATAGATTTCTCACTCAGTCGGCTCCAGATATCCACCATAAGCTATTAAAACAGGCATATGGACCAAATCAGTCTTTAGATAATCTGTTACAACTGGCTCAGACAGTCTATTATGGTAGGGAATATGAGGAAAAGAAAGAAAGGCAGAAAAAGACAAAGGAACAGGTGGAAGCCCTCACAATGGCTGTGAGAACCATTCTTAAACAGCCTGAGAAAAATGCCCAGAGGGACCCAGGTGAAAAGGGATGGGCTTGCTATTACTGTGGAAAGGAGGGGCACCTCAAGCGGGATTGCCCTCAGGCATCTAAGCCGCCCCTGGCTCCATGTCCGGTCTGCAAAGGACCACACTGGAAGAGAGACTGCCCCCAGAGGTGTAGGTTTCAGGGGTCGGACTCTCAAGACAATCAGGACTGAAGGTGCCCGGGGGTCCCCACACAAGCTCCTGTCCTAATTACACCTGAGGAACCCCGGGTATTAATAACTGTGGGGGGCCAATCCGTCAATTTCCTTTTAGATACTGGGGCAACTTACTCCGTGCTTACTGAAGCCCCTGGCCCACTTTCTTCCCGATCCGCTTCCATAATGGGACTGTCTGGATGAGCCAAAAGATGGGCCTGATAATCTATGTGAGCCTACTTCTGCTGACTCCAAAAATCCTGAGTCTGCCGTTTGATCCTCAAGACAATGCCTTCCTGTCCTGGGCTCACTCCTACGCTGCATTTCATAATCAGTCTAACTGCTGGGTCTGCGGAGCACTCTCCTCTTCATCAGTGGAAGGCTTCCCATGGTGGACATCTCCACTTCAAGGAAAAGACTTTCTCCAAGTCTGCAAATACCTTCAACAACAATCGCATGTGATGCCTCTTCTTAAACTGATGACATCTAACAACCTTAAGATGGACTGATGTAACTATGGTGATTGCAGCCATGAAATTAAAAGACACTTACTACTTGGAAGGAAAGTTATGACCAACCTAGATAGCATATAAAAAAGCAGACACATCACATTGCCAACAAAGGTCCAGTTAGTCAAGGCTATGGTTTTTCTAGTGGTCATGTATGGATGTGAGAGTTGAACTTTGAAGAAAGCTGAATGCCAAAAATTGGATGCTTTTGAACTGTGGTGTTGGAGAAGACTCTTGAGAGTGCCTTGGACTGCAAGGAGATCCAACCAGTCCATCCTTAAAGGATATCAATCCTGGGTGTTCATTGGAAGAACTGATGCTGAAGCTGAAACTCCAATACTTTAGCCACCTCATGTGAAGAGTTGGCTCAGTGGAAAAGACCCTGATGCTGGGAAGGATTGGGGGCAGGAGGAGAAGGGGACAACAGAGGATGAGATGGCTGGATGGCATCACCAACTCGATGGACGTGAGTTTGAGTAAACTCCAGGAGTTGGTGATGGACAGGGAGGCCTGGCATGCTGCGATTCATGGGGTCGCAAAGAGTTGGACATAACTGAGTGACTGAACTGAACTGAACTATGGACATAATGTGACTTTTCATTTTGATTTTAACTTGGTTTAATGACCATTTTGCCTTGTATCTATGACTGTATAGTGGGGTTTTCTAACTGTCTAAACACTTTAATTTACAAATGGTTGTCCAAGCTCCTACAAGTGCCACAGCCTCCTCCAACTATTACTTGGGGCCCCTGGATCAGAGACCTCAATATGAGGGTTAGGAAAATATGTTGCCTCAACAATTTAGGGATGGCACCCCTAAACAGCAGGAAGTAGCTATGGAATGAAAACAATGCCCCTTTCCCTTGGCAACATAATTCTCCTAAAAGAAAAGGGAGAAATGAGAGAGTCATTTCCTAGGCAGGTTGATAAGAAGTCTAGGGGTCCCCAAGGAGAGAGGGGTCTGGAATTCTCAAGGAGGAAGAAAGGACAAACTTTTCTTTTTCCTCTACATTCTTTAGGATTATATAACAATAATGTATCCTGCCTGAGGACAGTCTCTGGATTAAACCTTCTGGCTAATTCTGTTATCTTAAAATGTAAATTATGGGAGTAGGTCTGGTGAGGTCTTTACAACCTCCAGACATTCTTTGGATTCATTGGAGAGTATATAACTCCATTGCTAACACTAGCAAGTGGGTACTCTTTCTACCCCCTTCTGATGTCTATGTCAGAAGCTTTCTCTATCTCCTTTATACTTTAATAAAACTTTATTACACACACACAAAAAGGAAAACTACTAGTAAAAGCATAGTTCATCCAAATTTTAGTGAGTTATTCTTCATGCTATACAATAAAAGTTAAAGAGGAGAACAAAAACAACTTTTGATTTGAAGGAAGTTAATGTTATTTCATTAACAAACTGTAAATAGTAACAGCATAAACTGGATGAGAAGATGCTTTCACAGGCCATAAATGCTTAATGTGTATTACCAATAAAAGTCAAAGGAGCATTTAGTAAAGCAGTTTACCAAACAAACATTAAATACTTTAATGCATTAGCTTCAGTGGACAGAATCAGGCTATTTAATTAGCAATGAGTAATCTGTTAGGCTTTGATTCACCACAAATGATCTGAAGCTTAATACAGGATGATAGACTTTGAAAGCAAGTGATAAGGGTAAACATTAGTTTGGAGTAATAGGACAATTCTCCTAAAAGTAAGGGAGGAAAAAGACAAATTTTGGTGTACTCGAGTCTCATTCTAAAATAAAAGTAGGGAAATACTTGACTTGTCTTATGCTGAAGATATAGTGGAAAGAAAATTATTTTCTACTTCTAAGCTCTTGGATTTGAAGACAGTTTACTACCTATTCTTTAGTTTCTCCATCTGAGCAATGAGTCCTATCTCACTGGATGCCTGTGAAGATTAATGATAGCACATGCATAGTCCCAGGACATATTGAGTGCGCATATGTAATTTTACTTTACATTACCTTGATTCTTTTCTCTCCTTCATTCCTTCTGCTATCTACTTGCACCCTACTACTACTACTATTTGTGCCACTTAGTGAGAACACTTGGGTTAAACAGTAATTATTTGGGTTTCAAAGAAAATAAAATCAGATCACCTTTAGTGATAGACATTTATTGCAAGGGCATGGAAGAAATAATTTCATTTATCACACTGTCAATACAATCTCAGAATTTCTAACATTGGAATATGTCCTGATCTTCACTGAAAATAGGAAACATTATTCATTATGACTTGTGATAGCAACCTGAGCTGAGTAACACACCTTCCTTTTATTCAATTAGCATTTATACTTCTCAAGAGATGTTTTGATTTGGTTGATTTATTACCAATCACTGTAGGACAGTTAATATGAAGTCCCCTTAGAGGTGATTGGATATACTTTTGCCCAGATCATTCATGGGTTCTTTCTGCTTGTGCACCATTCACTTGACCATTGGCTGCATTCAGGTTTGCAAATTTGACTTTTCTTAAATAGTATATTGTATAAGAAAGAGAAGATTATGCAGGGAAGATCCTGTAGAAGCAACTTTTTCTTAAAATAGACAAGTGTATATTATGGGCATTTCAGAATTTTTATAGAAATGCACTCACATTTATTGTGAAAATAATATATTCCAGATAGAACACTAAAGAATTTATATATCAGTTCAGTTCAGTTCAGTCGCTCAGTCATGTCTGACTCTTTGTAACCCCATGAACTGTAGCAGACCAGGCCTGCCTGTCCATCAGCAACTCCCGGAGTTCACCTAAACTCATGTCCATTGAGTTGATGATGCCATCCAACCATCTCATCCTCTGTTGTCCCCTTCTCCTCCTGCCCTCAATCTTTCCCAGCATCAGGGTCTTTTCCAGTGAGTCAGCTCTTTGCATCAGGTGGCCAAAGTATTGGAGTTTCAACTTCAGCATCAGTCCTTCCAATGAACACCCAGGACTGATTTCCTTTAGGATGGACTGGTTGGATCTCCTTGCAGTCCAAGGGACTCTCAAGAGTCTTCTCCAACACCACAGTTCAAAAGCATCAATTCTTCTGCACTCAGCTTTCTTTATAGTCCAACTCTCACATCCATACATGATTACTGGAAAAACCATAGCCTTGACTAGACAGACCTTTGTTGACAAAGTAATGTCTCTGTTTTTTAATATGCTGTCTATGTGGGTCATAACTTTCCTTCCAAGGAGTAAGCGTCTTTAAATTTCATGGCTGCAATCACCATCTGCAGTGATTCTGGAGCCCAAAAAATAAAGTCAGCCACTTTTCCCCACTGTTTTCCTATCTATTTGCCATGAAGTGATGGGACCAGATGCCATGATCTTAGTTTTCTGAATGTTGAGCTTTAAGCCAACTTTTTCACTCTCCTCTTTCACTTTCATCAAGAGACTCTTTAGTTCTTCTTCACTTTCTGCCATAAGGGTGGTGCCATCTGCATATCTGAGGTTATTGATATTTCTCCCGGCAATCTTGATTCCAGCTTGTGCTTCTTCCAGCCCAGCATTTCTCATGATGTACTCTGCATAGAAATTAAATAAGCAGGGTGACAATGTACAGCCTTGATGTACTCCTTTTCCTATTTGGAACCAGTCTGTTGTTCCATGTCCAGTTCTAATTGTTGCTTCCTGACCTGCATATAGGTTTCTCAAGAGGCAGGTCAGGTGGTCCAGTATTCCCATCTCTTTCAGAATTTTCCACAGTTTATTGTGATCCACACAGTCAAAGGCTTTGTCATAGTCAATAAAGCAGAAATAGATGTTTTTTTCTGGAAGTTTCTTGATTTTTCAATGATCTAACAGATTTGATCTCTGGTTCTTCTGCCTTTTCTAAAACCAGCTTGAACATCTGGAAGTTCACAGTTCACATATTGCTGAAGCCTGGCTTGGAGAATTTTGAGTGTTACTTTACTAGCATGTGAGATGAGTGCAATTGTGTGGTAGTTTGAACATTCTTTGGCATTGCCTTTCTTTGGAATTGGAATGAAAACTGACCTTTTCCAGTCCTGTGGTCACTGTTGAGTTTTCCAAATTTGCTGGCATATTGAATGCAGCACTTTCACAGCATCATCTTTTAGGATTTGAAATAGCTCAACTGGAATTCCATCACCTCCACTAGCTTTGTTTGTAGTGATGCTTCCTAAGGCCCATTTGACTTCACATTGCCAGGATGTCTGGCTCTAGGTGAATGATCACACCATCGTGATTATCTGGGTTGTGAAGATCTTTTTTGTACAGTTTTCTGTGTATTCTTGCCACCTCTTCTTAATATCTTCTGCTTCTGTTAGGTCCATACCATTTCTGTCCTTTATTGTGCCCATCTTTGCATGAAATGTTCCCTTGATATCTCTAATTTTCTTGAAGAGATCTCTAGTCTTTCCCATTCTATTGTTTTCCTCTATTTCTCTTTGTTTTATATGAAAATATGTTTGAATTGCATCACTGATATCCTACTTTCTAAAAATTGCTTAGAAACCCCAATTTTATTTAAAATCTTACATAAAATATTATACATATAAAAAATATAAAAAATAATTGAAATTACCTCTCATTGAAGGAAACCTCTAAGATTTAGCTCATGTTTTTCTCTATTACTTGACTGCCTTTCTCCATATCCATGTCTATAAATTTCCCTCACTCCTCAAGGCCATGTCCAAATGCCACTTCTCTTAGTTAGACTTTCCTGATCTACTGAACCATAAGTAATCCTTTAGTTTTCTGAAAGTTTATGGCATTAATTTCTAGCTTCTTATGCTTGTATAATTTTCTACTTTATTGTTATTTGTATAAATGTGTTAACTTCTGTGGTTAACTGGCCATTCCTAGAGAGCAGGAACTCTCTCACATTCACTTTTGTATCCTTCATACCATCTGGTATAGTGTCTGAGATACTAAATTCAGGGATAAAAAGTAGGTTTCTGTTTCTATGCCAACTGTAATTAATTGACAGTTGCACTGTGGCAAATAAAGATTCCAACACTGTGCAAGGGTTCATAAAGAATAGTAATAATGTAATGCAGGAGATGCAGGTTCAATCCCTGGGTCAGGAAGATCCTGTTGGAGGAGGAAATGGCAACCCAATCCAGTATTCTTGCCTGGAAAATCCCATGGACAGAGGCGCCTGGCAGGCTATAGTCCATGGGGTAGCAAAGAGACAGACATGACTGAATGACTGAACACACACCCACACATGCAATGTGAATTATCATTTAGGAGTTTTTGTTTGCCAATCACAAAATCTATCCCAAACTACCCTTAATACAAAAAGGAAATTTATCAGATTATATGAATGAACAGTTCTGTGCTCTGGGGCTGTATCTAGTTTTAGAAAATGCAACATTATCAGGACTCCTTTTAAGATTCTTAGTAATTATTGAGTTGGCCAAAAATTTTATTCTGATTTTTCTGTAATATCTCATGGAAAAACCCAAATGATTTTTTGGGACAACCCAATATCTTGGATCTGTCCTACTCAATGTGTCAGCATCATTTGCATTCAAGTTACCTTCACGTTATCATAAATGGCTATAATAGTACTATGCTACCCCTTTAAACTACTGTATCCAGCATATTAACGGGACCAAGAAGCCTCCAAAAATACCTTCTTGTATCGTATTCTTTCATATTGGCTTAGACATGCATCCCTGAATTGACCAATGTGGCCAAAGGATGAGATATATTGATTGATTCAAATCAACTAGAACACATCCCTGAAGAATAGAAACTACTTGGATGGGAAGCACTACTTTGGAGAATGCAGTCAGAGAAAGGGATGTGAATAGTTGTTTTATCAAGAAAAGGGATACAAAAAGGTTATAACCCCTCAGCCTAATGTTTGGACAGAAAACCACAAAATAATGATCCCTCAATTAGAGCAAAAGTGAAAATGTGTTGGATCATCTTTAAATTTTAACTAATTTTATACATGGTGGTGGTTTAGTCGCTAAGTTGTGTCTGACTCTTGCGATCCCACGGACTGTAGCCTGCCAGGCTCCTCTGTCCATGGGGTTCTCCAGGCAAGAATACTGGGGTGGGTTGCCATTTCCTTCTCCAGGGGATCTTCCCAATCCAGGAATTGAACCCGGGTCTCCTGCATTGAAGGCAGATGATTTACCAACTGAGCTATGAGGGAAGCCCCAATTTTATACATATAGAACAGTAAAACATAGTACAACGTGTTCTTTTATTCCTTCATCCTTCTTCCCCAATGCTAACCTCTCACAGAATTATTGTAAAGTTACAAAAGACAAATAAATGTCATTAGTACAGTATTATTAAAGGGATTAGTATTATTTTATCATTATTAACTCTATGTATATATTTGATTGGGCTTCCCTTGCCTCCCCAACTCAGACAGTAAAGAATCCGCCTGCAATGCAGGAGACCCAGGTTCAATCCCTGGGTCGGGAAGATCCCCAGTAGAAGGGAATATCTATCCACTCCAGTACTCTTGCCTGAAGAATTCCATAGATACAGTGGGTTAGTTATATTATTAACTGAAATATTATCATCAACTGTAGACATGCTAATTTCTCCAAATTTCCTCTTGTTATTTCTACCAGAATCCAGGATCCCAAATTGCACTTGTTTGTTATTTCTCCATAATCTTCTGTAGCTTGTAGCAGTCCTTTAGTTTGCCCATGTTTTTCATGACTTATATCACTTTTGAAGGACAACAATTTGTTGCTTTGTAGAATATCTCTCAGTTTAGAGTTTTCTGATGATTAGAGAGGACCTATTTATTTTTGGTAAGAATACCACATAAATGACACGTATTTCTTAGTGCATTATATTGAGGGTTTCATGATGTCCACATGTCTTATTACTGGTTATGCTAACATTGCTCAGTTGATTAAGTTGGTGTCCATTTAGTTTTTCCAGTATACAGTGACTATCTTTTATTATAGTTGATAAGTATCTTGGGGATGATATTTTGAGACTTAGCAAATTCAAATTTTCCTCACACTTGTACCGACTAATTTTAAAATTCGTTGGTGAATCATATCTGCAGAGTCTATTACTGTTCTGTTTGCCTAATGCAGATTCTCTTATCTCTCTCTTTACATGTATTAACTTAATATCTATTGTACGGAAGAATACTCCCTTGTCCAGCATGTTCAGATGTATTTGTATTAGTGTGAACCAATGGTTACTTAATTTATCTGTAGGTTAAAATTCAATACTATAATTATTTTTTTTCTCAATTTGTTCTGTGTATAGCCATTAGTTTCTTTTCTGCTTGTTGCTTGTATTTTATTTTGCTCTTTTAAATTTAAATGTTAATTTTGGAAAAATTATAGGTTCATCCACATGCAATTTTATGAAATAATGTAGAGAAATCTCATGGATCCCTCACCCAGTTAACCCCAATGGTAGCATCTTGGAAAAAATGTGTTACAGTATTATAACCAGGATATTGACATTGATTTTATTCAGGTTTATGTGTTCTTATTTCAATGACTATATATTTGTATGTTTGTGTTCTTTAATTCCATGACATTTTCTCACATGTATAGGTTTTTGTATTGAGAGTCAAGACACAGGACAATTATATAATCATTAAGTTTTCATACATTGCCCTTTTAAGACTTCTCCTGTACATCCAAACACCCTCTCTCTGTAATGCCTATCTACCACTGCCCTGTTTCTATAATTCTGCCATTTCAAGGTTGTTAAATAAATAGAATCAAACAATATGACTTATTTATCTCTCCATGCTGCTGCTGCTAAGTTGCTTTAGTCATGTCCAACTCTGTGCGACCCCATAGACAGCAGCCCACCAGGCTCCTCTGTCCCTGGGATTCTCCAGGCAAGAATACTGGAGTGGATTGCCATTTCCTTCTCCAATGCATGCATGCTAAGTTGCTTCAGTCGTGTCCAACTCTGTGTGACCCTATGGATAGCAGCCCACCAAGGCTCCTCCATCCACAGGATTCTCTAGGCAAGAATACTGGAGTGCGTTGCCATTTCTTTCTCCGTATCTCACATAGTTTCATGAATATTCATCTAAGTTTTTATATGCATCAGTAATAGTTCCTGCCCCTTTTTAATTGAAAAGTGTTCTGTGCTATATTAGCCAGAATTCTTAGTGAACCTATATCAATAATTTCAGCCTGATCCAAATTTATGTTCCTTCCACAGTTATCTCAAACTGCTAGCATCTATCCCTATACATGTTCCCCAGACCTCTGTCTGTAGAAATTAGAAAATTCCCATACTTCTTTGGGAGTATAGTGCACTTCTTCATGGGTCACACTTTATACCTAAACCTTAGAGACAAGGTAGGAGTTTAGTCTAGTTATCAATCTAGAAGCAAAAAGGAATGTTGGAGATAAGTCCTAAGGAGACACAGCATTATCTTGCATGCTAACTGCTTTTGGATAGCCATTAAAGTCTCTTCAGGGTTAATCCTATAAGAAGGGGGTGAAAAGGAAGCTACCTCCGGGGATAAAAAGGCCTTTCCCACTGGCAGAGAAGACATCAGTACTGAGAACCTCAGTGTCTCCAGCCTCATCATGGACTTCCCATACATTCCTATCCCACCTCCCAGGATCCTACTCCTCCCAAATCAATGCCCTCACTTTAACAGTAGACAACCTGTGAGGCTGAGAGTTCAACTTCCCTTTTAATTCAGCCAGTCATAGGGTGAGTTTCTGCATTTGATTTTTCAGCAATCTCAGACCTGCGACTGAAGGAGATATGTGTCTTCTTCAGGGCACATATAGAAGATTTCAAATAATTTATACAGCATATAAGCTAAGAATTTAAATCCCCAGCTCATCCTCTTCTTTCCTCATGTTGTCTAGCAACGTTAGGAGAAAATGGCAGTCTTATCACATTCATTAGTTTAAGAAAAATGTCCAAAAGTATCATATACACAGTTATGCAGATCCTTTTGTAATTTATAACTGGTTGATTAGGAGTATCCAAAGGTCATACTTTGCATGCCTCAATTGCTAGAGTACATCATGGACTATCAATATTTTCTTTACTACTGAAATTGTTATTATCATCTTTAAATTTAATGAAATTAGAATGACAATTCCAGAAACCTCAGAACCAATTTAGGGAGCTCATTCTTAAAATTGTCTTCCTCTGGAACCACTCTTCATACTAAAATGTATATTAGTCAAAGTTCACCAGAGAAACAAAAACAATAGGATATATTTACTATTAACATTCAGAAAACTAAGATCATGGCATCTGGTCCCATCACCTCATGGGAAATAGATGGGGAGACAGTGGAAACAGTGTCAGACTTTATTTTGGGGGGCTCCAAAATCACTGCAGGTGGTGACTGCAGCCATGAAATTAAAAGACATTTACTCCTTGGAAGGAAAGTTATGACCAACTTAGATAGCATATTAAAAAGCAGAGACATTACTTTGTCAACAAAGGTCCGTCTAGTCAAGGCTATGGTTTTTCCAGTGGTCATGTATGGATGTGAGAGTTGGACTGTGAAGAAAGCTGAGCGCCGAAAAATTGATGCTTTTGAACTGTGGTGTTGGAGAAGACTCTTGAGAGTCCCTTGGACTGCAAGGAGATCCAACCAGTCCATCCTAAAGGAGATCAGTCCTGGGTATTCATTGGAAGGACTGATGCTGAAGCTGAAACTCCAGTACTTTGGCCACCTCATGCGAAGAGTTGACTCATTGGAAAAGACCCTGATGCTGGGAGGGATTGGGGGCAGGAGGAGAAGGGGATGACAGAGGGTGAGATGGCTGGATGGCATCACCGACTCAATGGACATGAATTTGGGTAAACTCTGGGAGTTGGTGATGGACAAGGAGGCCTGGCGTGCTGCAATTCATGGGGTCGCAAAGAGTCAGACAGGACTGAGCGACTGAACTGACTGAACTGACTTTGTCTTTTATCTTCATTAATTTAATTAATATGTGTCTTGGGGTGTTTCACCTTGGGTTTATCCTGTTTGGGACTCTCTGGGTTTCTTGGACTTGGGTGACTATTTCCTTCCCCATTTTAGGGAAGTTTTCAACTATTATCTCCTCAAGTATTTTCTCATGGCCTTTCTTTTTGTCTTCTTCTGGGACTCCTATGATTCAAATGTTGGGGTGCTTGACATTGTCCCAGAGGTCTCTGAGGTTATCCTTCATTTCTTTAAATTCTTTTTGCCTTTTTCCTCTCTGCTTCACCAATTTCCACCATTCTGTCTTCCACTTCATTATCCCATCTTCTGTCTCAGTTATTCTACCGTTGGTTCCCTCCAGAGTGTTTTTTATCTCAGTTATTGCATTATTCATTATTGATTGACTCTTTTTTATTTCTTCTAAGTCCTTGTTAAACATTTCTTGCATCTTCTCAATCCTTGTCTCCAGGCTGTTTATCTGTAACTCCATTTTATTTTCAAGATTTTGGATCATTTTTATTATCATTATTCTGAATGTTTTTTAGGTAGACTCCCTATCCCCTCCTCTTTTGTTTCGTTTGGTGGGCATTTATTATGTTCCTTTACCTGATGAATATTTCTCTGCCTTTTCATCTTGTTTAGATTGCTGTGTTTGGTGTGGCCTTTCTGTATGCTAGAAGTTTGTGCTTCTTGTTTATTGTGGAAGTTCCTCCCTGTTGGTGGGGTTGGATGAGTGGCTTGTCAAGGTTTCCTGGTTAGGGAAGCTTGCATCAGTGTTCTGGTGGGTGGAGCTGGATCTCTTCTCTCTGGAGTGCAATGAAGTGTCCAGTAGTGAGTTTTGAGGTGTCTATGGGTTTGGTGTGACTTTTGGCCACCTGTATTTTAATGCTTAGGTTTATGTTCCTGTGTTGTTGGAGAATTAGCTTGGTATGTCTTGCTCTGAAACTTGTTGGCTCTTGGGTGGAGCTTGGTTTCAGTGTAGGTATGGAGGCTTTTGGATGAGCTCTTGTAGATTAATGTTTCCTAGAGTCAGGAGTTTTCTGGGGTTCTCAGGTTTTGGATTTAAGCCTCTTGCCTCTGGTTTTCAGTCTTATTCTTGCAGTAGCCTCAAGACTTCTCCATCCATACCGCACTGATGATAAAACATCTAGGTTAATGGAAAAATGATTCTCCATAGTGAGGGACACCCAGAGAGGTTCACAGAGTTACATGGAGAAGAGAAGAGGGAGGAGGGAGATAGAGGTGACCAGGGAGAAGAGGGGGAATCAAAAGGGGAGAGAGCAATCTAGCCAGTAATCAATTCCCTATGTGCTCTCCACAGTCTGGAACACCCAGAGAGGTTCACAGATTTACATAGAGAAGAGAAGAGGGAGGAAGGAGATAGAGGTGACCAGGAGAAGAAGAGGGGGGTGTCAAAAGGAGAGAGACAGATCTAGCCAGTAATCAGTTCCCTAAGTGTTCTCCACAGCCCGGAATACCCAAAGAGATTCACAGAGTTGGGTAGAGAAGAGAAGGGGGAGGGAGGAGATAGAGGTGACCTGGGGGAGAAAAAGGAGAGTCAAAAGGGGGAGAGGGCAATCAAGCCAATAATCACACTCCTAAGTAAAAATGGGTACTGAAGATTGGATTCTTAAAGGTACAAAATTGATAAGTAATACCATAAAGCAAAGATTAAATATCTATCCATTTTGAGTTTATTTTTGTGTATGGTGTTAGAAAATGTTCTAGTTTCATTCTTTTACAGGTGGTTGACCAGTTTTCCAAGCACCACTTGTTAAAGAGGTTATCTTTTTTCCATTGTATGTCCTTGCCTCCTTTGTCGAAGATAAGGTGACCATAGGTTCGTGGATTTATCTCTGGGCTTTCTATTCTGTTCCATTGATCTATATTTCTGTCTTTGTGCCAGTACCATACTGTCTTGATGACTGTGGCTTTGTAGTAGAGTCTGAAGTCAAGCAGATTGATTCCTCCAGTTCCATTCTTCTTTCTCAGGATTACTTTGGCTATTCGAGGTTTTTTGTATTTGAATCAGTTCTAATGAAATGGATGAAACTGGAGCCCATTATACAGAGCGAAGTAAGCCAGAAAGATAAAGACCATTACAGTATACTAACACATATATATGGACTTTAGAAAGATGGTAATGATAACCCTATATGCAAAACAGAAAAAGAGACTCAGATGTATAGAACAGACTTGTGGACTCTGGGAGAAGGCGAGGGTGGGGTGTTTCAAGAGAACAGCATTGAAACATGTATATTATCTAGGGTGAAACAGATCACCAGCCCAGGTTGGGTGCATGAGACAAGTGCTCAGGCCTGGTGCACTGGGAAGACCCAGAGGGATCGGGTGGAGAGGGAGGTGGGAGGGGGGACTGGGATGGGGAATACATGTAAATCCATGGCTAATTCATTTCAATGTATGACAAAAACTACTGTAATGATGTAAAGTAATTAGCCTCCAACTAATAAAAATAAATGGAAAAAAAATAATTGTAATATAAAAAAAAATTAAATATCTGGAAGCTAGACTCTCAAAAATACAATTACAAAGAAACAAAAAAATCTCAATAGTTATAAAAAATATGTAGAAATTTTTCTTTAAAATTAGGGTCTTTTTTCAAGGTAATATTAGGCTATAAAAATGAAAATCAAATTAGTAATAAAGAACTTAAATATAAAAAGAAATTTAAAAGTTTTAAAATGGTAATAGTAAAATATATCTAGGAATTTCTCTGGAGCTGTTGAGGGCAGTGTGGAGTCAGTTCAGTTTCAGATAGCTCCTTGTTCCAGCTTATACTTGTTCTCAAGGTCTATAGGCCCCTTCCTATTTAGTAGGTGCTAACTACAGTGTTTTAATTTGTTGCACCTGTCACTTCCAGAGCAGTTCCCTCTTCTTTATTTTGGCTTCCTCTCTTTGCAAGTCTCTTCAGTGTCTAATTTCCACCCTGACACAAGGGGCAAAAGTGGTCACTTATTTAGGCTCACTTGTTCAGTCGTGCTGTGGGGAGGGAGGAACACTGCAAACAAATATCACTGGCCTGCGTGGGGAGTGCTCACAGTGTCTCAGCCACACTGGGTTTGCCCCCGCTCACAGTGTGTGTGCTTTCCAATCTATACTGCTCAGGCTCCAGGTTGCTCTGAGGTGAACTGTCTAAAGTGGGCCCTGGGTTGCGTTCACTTCCCAGGTGTAAGCCACTCGGGTTTAAGTTCTCAGGTACTCCCCAAAGGCATAGGCTCAGGCGGGCCTGAGTTTTGTGCCCTTCCCAGATCCGAGCAGCTCAGGTGACCAGGTTCTTGGCAAGCTCACTCTCCCTAGGTGGGCAGTGCGTCTTATAACCTCCCTGGTCCCAGCCGCTCAGTTTCCTGGGTGTGCAGCAGGAGTGCTGTCTCAGGTATGCCATGTGTCTCCTCTGGGGAGCAGATCTCTGGCTGTGACCCTCCTGGCAGATGTCAACCATCCAGGATCCCAGGAAGACTTGGTTAGCAACTGGGAGCCTGCTCACAGTTTGGTGGAGGATGCCATCTCTGGGGCCAAGATTGCCCCTTGCCTTCCAGCTCTGGCTGTCACCTGCCTGCCTCTCTGCCTCCGGGGGGGATGGGCTGGTCCGCAGCTGGCTAGCTCTCCTCTGGTATTCACTCAGTCCTTTGTTCTGTGAGCAGGCCTGGCAGTGCCTTAGGTTAGAGCTTTTCACAGGAAAGTTCTCTCTCTCTCTCTCTCTCTTTTTTTCTCTCTCTCTCTCTGGCTATCCCACAGTTTGGGTTGCTATCTCATGTTAGCTCCCTCAGATTGTCCTCAGGGCATTCAGGCCCGGTCCTTACCCTAAGCAATGCAGCCCTTGCCTCCCTGTTCAGCCCCCACTTGCTGGTGGTGGATGTGAGCATCTGGGCTACTTCTCCACTGGGAGTTGAGGTTAGGAGTGTAATCTGTCGGTTATTCTTTTCTTCCCTCTTATGCTACCCTCTCAGATTCCAAAGGCCCACCAGTGAGAGGGTTTCCTGGTGTTTGGAGACTTCTCCGACTTCACGACTCCCTTTCCGGGACAAGTCTCTGTTCCTAATTCTTTTGTCTCTCTTTTTATCTTTTATATTTTGTCCTACCTCCTTTCAAAGACAATGGGCTGCCTTTCTGGGTGCCTGGTGTCCTCCACCAGTGTTCAGAAGTTGTTTTGTGGAATTTGCTCAGCGTTCAAATGATCTTTCGATGAATTTGTGGGGGAGAAAGTGGTCTCCCCATCCTATTCCTCCACCATCTTAGGACCGCCCCCCACTATTTTTGATTGAGTTATTCTCATAACTGTTTGCTGCTACTAAGCCACGTCAGACATGTCCGACTCTGTGCGACCCCATAGACAGCAGCCCATCAGGCTCCTCCGTCCCTGGGATTCTCCAGGCAAGAACACTGGAGTGGGTTGCCATTTCCTTCTCCAATGCATGAAAGTGAAAAGTGAAAGTGAAGTCGTTCAGTCATGTCCGACTCTTGGCGACCCCATGGACTGCAGCCCACCAGGCTCCTCTGTCCACGGGATTTTCCAGGCAAGAGGTACTGGAGTGGAGTGCCATTGCCTTTTCCGTCATAACTGTTTACTGGGGTCTAAAGAGTTGGACATGACAGAGCGACTGAACTGAACTGAACTTAACTCTGGTTTTAACTTGCATTTTCTTTTACCAATGATATTGAAAATCTTTTCATGTGCTTATTTGCCACCTGTAAATCTTTTTTGATAGAATATGTTTTCATGCCTTCTGCCCATTTTCTAATTAGTTCATTTGCTTACTGTTTATGCCATTCTTTATATATTCTGATTGTTAATAATAAATCCTTTATTGAATATGTGACTTGAAAATAATTCCTCCCAGTATTCAGCTTGTCTTTTCACCTTCTGTACAGATTCTTTCACAGAGGAAAATTAATTAATCTTGATGAGTTCCAAGCTATCATTTTTTTTTCCCTTTTAAAGGCCATATTTTTGCTGTCAAATCTAAGAAGTCTTAACAAAGCTCTTGTTCTCTGAGATATTTCTCCTATGGTTTTTACTAAAAGTATTTTTATTTCAGCCAATGGATGTCCATAATCATTTTGCTAAAAAGCTCATCCTTTATTCACTTAATGCATTTTTCTTTTTTTTCCAAAACTGGTTGGACATATTTTTGTGGGTAAATTTCTGGGTTTTATTATATTTCATTTATTTATGTTTTATTCCTCTATAATATACTACACTGTTTTAATTTCTGTAGCCATACAGTAAGCCTTAATATTGGGGAGAGTGATTCTTCTCATATTATTCTTTGTCAAGATTATTTTAGTTATTCTAGCTTTCTATATACATTTTAGATTAGTTTGTCTATATCTACAAAGGCCCTGCTAAATTTTGATAGTTGCTTAATTAAACATATTGATTCATTTGGAGAGAATTCACATGTTCCAATCCAGTAATGTGGTATGTTAGTCATATTATTTTAGTATTCTTTGATTTCTTTATTGTGTGTTCAGTGGCTCAGTTGTGTCCAACTCTGGAGCCCCATTGACTGTAGCCCACCAGGCTCATCTGTCCATGGGATTTCTCAGGCAACAATACTGGAGTGGGTTGCCATTTCCTTCTCCAGGGGATCTTCCTGACCCAGGGATGGAAACTGTGTCTCTTGCATCCCCTGCATTGGCAGGCAGATTCTTTACCACTAGTGCCACATAGGAAGGCCAGTTTTTTATTATCAGTTTACAATTTTTAGCATGTATATTCTTTGCATGTTTTGTGTTGTTTATAGCTATTAAATTGCTTCTGGAAAATATAGATAGTATAATATTTTAAATTCTTATTTTTATATGCTAACTGTGGATACATGGAAGTGCAACTGATTTTTGCTTGTTGATCTTGTATCTTGTTACATTGTTGTATTCACTTGTTAATTCTAAGAACTTTTCATAATTTATTTGAGATTTCCTACATAGATAATCATGTCGAATACAAGCATAATAGTTTTGTTTCTTTGCAATCTCTGTGCCTTTCATTTATTTTTCTTACTGTATTGCTGTGGCTAGATAAAAGTGGTGAAAGGGCGTGATTGGCAGTGGTGGCACAGCTGTTTCTTCCATACATACATCAAGTGTTGAGATAAGAAGAACATTAAGAATTCTATTTAAACCTGTAGTTGCTGCTAAGAAAATAAAGATGCAGACTCAAAATCAGTGGTTTATACATTCTTCATGCAATAGCAATGCACTGGAGGAGAGTCTCAAGCTGTGTTAATCAGTGACTTTGGTAAAGACTGAGAAAGCTGCAACAAATTTGCAGATGATACACAACTGCTTACCTTAGACAATGTGATGAAAATGCATCATTTATAGGTTGAAAAGCCTAAAATAAATAATGGAAACATTGACAGTTAGTATGCTTCACAAGAATACCAACTAGCAACCAAAAAGAGGTGTATAGAATGAAATGCCTCGAAATCATAAAGGCCCTATATGACAAGGCAACAGCTAACATCATACTCAGTGCTCCTCTGTCATGGAATTCTCCAGGCAATAATACTGGAGTAGGTAGCCATTCCCTTCTCCAGCAGATTCCCGACCCAGGGATCGAACCTGAGTCTCCTGCATTGCAGGCAGATTCTTTACCATCTGAGCCACTAGAGAAGCTCCAAATTATTGAAATTTTCCCTCAAAGATCAGAAATAAGATAAGAGTGCCTACTCTTCCTACTTCTATTTAACATAGTACTGAAATTCCTACCCAGGGTAATCAGACAAGAAAAAGAAATATAAGACATCTAAAATTTGAAAAGAAGAAGTAAAATTATCTCTATTTGCAGATGATGTGATACTACATTGAGAACATTCTAAAGACACCACCAAAGCAATTTAAATTAAACAAATTCAATAAAATTTCATGGTACAAAATCAATATACAAAAATCAATTTCATTTCTATATGGTAATGATGAACTATCTGAAAAAGAAAAAAAAAATCCCATCAAAGGCAAGGAAATAATTTGGAATAAAATTAAGCAAGCAGGTGAAAGATTTACACACTGAGAACAAAAGACTTTTATAAAAGAAGCTGAAGACGCAAATAAGTGGAAAAGTATTAAGTCTTCATGGATCACAAAAATTCATATTAACAAAATATCCTTTAAACTCAAACCATGTGTATGTTCAATGAAACCTCTATCAAAATTTCTATGGTTGAATAAGTGCCATTTGATCATGGTATATATTTCTTTTCTCCATTGAGGAATTCAATTAACTGATTTTTTTGAACATTTTTGGAATAAAGGGTGCAAGAGATATTGATCTGTATTTTCATATTTTTGTATTGTTTGTGTCATTTTGCTATTGGAATAATGCTGGTTTCATAAAATGGGCCAGAAAGTGTCTTCTTCTATACTATGGGATAGATTATGTAAAATTGGTGCTAATTTTTTTTCAGGTGTTTAGTAGAATTCTCTATAGAAACTGTCTGAGTCTCTAGATTTCATTTATATGAGATACTTAGTTTTTAATTCAAAATTATGAATGATAATAAGACTACTCATATTATAAAATTCATGTTGGTTGTATTTTGGCAGTTTGATATATTGGGATAATTGGTTTATTTCTCCCAAGTTGTTGAATTTATGAACACATTGCTGTTCACAATATTTATTTATACTTTTAATGAATACAAAATCTATTGTGATTATCTTCTATTTAATTATTGATATTGATGTTTTTGGTCTTTTTGTGAATTTTTTTCAGTTTTGCTGCAGGTTTATTCATTGTATTAATTTTTACAACTTACATTTTGTTCGATTGATTTCCCCTATTATTTCCCTAATTTAAATATCATTGATTTTTACTCTAATCTTTATTTCCTCCCTTTTGATTGTATTGGGTTAATTTTCCCCTTCTTATTCTAGTGTTTTGAGGAGGATTACTGATTTGAGGACCTTCCTATTTTAATATAAGCATTTAATGCTAAAAAGAATTCCCTGTTACCACTGCTTTAGCTGTATCCCACATATTTTAATATTTTATATTTTCATATGCATTTAGTTCTGTATATTTTTAATTCATTCGATACCTGCTCATTGACCCATAAATAATTTAAAAATGTCAATTTCCAAGTGTTTCATGATTTTCCAGTGCCTTCTGCTATTGATTTCCTATTGGATTTGTTTATGCCAGAGAATATTTTATATAATTTAAATACACACACACAAACACACACACACACACACACAGACACAGTATGGTTTATATTTGTAAATGTTCCATGGCACATAAAAAGTTTAATTATCTGTTCTTGTTGGGGAGAGTGCTCTATATTTTAATTATATCACATTGGTTGATGCCATTTTTCATATCTTCTATAACTTTGTGTGGTAAGTTAGAGAATTTCAGAGTAGATAAGGATAGAGATACAACCATGAGCAACAGTAGCACATAGGAAGATTTATTAGGCAATACTTGGACAAAGTTCAACAAGAAACTACATAAACAGTGGTGCAAGGCCACCATACAGAAGGGGGATGGTACAAAGGATTTCTCAGGAGAGAACAAAAGGTTGGAGAGGGGACTTTTGCTAGTTGATGTCACTCAACTGTAGATAGAATGTCTCTGGACTAGAGAGCTGCAAAGGGCAACAGTAGTTTGGATTTTTTTTAAAACAGATATAATGTTTTTCTTATCTATGGTTAGCAGATGTTTTGTGTAATCCACAAGGATTATAAAGTAGGTAAGCTCTGAAAGGGGCTTCCTTGGTGGCTCAGTGGTAAATAATCTGCCTGCCAGTGCAGGAGATGAAAGCTTGATCTCTGAGGTCCAGAAAATCCCCTGGAGAAGGAAATGACAACCCACTCCAGTATTCCTGCCTGGGAAATCTCATGGATAGAGGAGCCTGGTGGGCTGTAGTTCATGGGGTCACAAACGAGTTGGACATGACTTGACAACTAAAACAACAGCAACAAGCTCTAAGTGACTAAAGGTATGTTTATTTAGTTATATTTAAAGCAGTTGGATATGTACAAATTTGAGTCTGGCATTTGTGGACTTTGTGCTATCTTATAAAGAAGTAAGCAACATAGTGGCCATTTTGAGCCAATACACAGAAGACAACTCTTGCCCATTGATTTAACACTTTGCTGATTATCTGACTAGTAGTTCTTTCACTTTCTTTGAGTGCATTTTGAAGTTCCCAACTACAATTGAGTATTTCTCTATTTCTTTCAATTCTAATAGTTTTTGCTTCATTTATTTTGAGGTTCTTTTGTGCATACACAGCATGATAATCATAGCTTCCTGGTGGATCCAAATCTTCGTCTTTATGTAATGTCTCTATCTCTAATAAATTCCTTTGTATTGTATTCTAGAATTTTCAACTGTTATATTTCAACTGTTATATTAGGGGACTTTCTGTGGCTCAGTGGTAAAGAATCTGCCTGAAATGCAGGAGCCACAGGAGACACAGGTTCAGGAAGATCCCCTGGAGGAGGGCCTGGAAACCCACTCCAGTATTCTTGCCTGGAGAATCCCATGGACAGAGGAGCCTGGTAGGCTATAGTCCATAGGGTTGCAAAGAGACATGATTGAAGCACCTTAGCACACAGGCACTGGATCATATTTGAATCTTTATTTTAGCAAGCAGTTTAGGTTTAGAACATGGATCATTATTTATTTGGTGGGCTGTGGTCCTAGTGAAAATTAATCTTTTTGTTGTCAGTCACTAAGTCGTGTCTGACTCTTTGTGACCCCATGGACTGTAGCCCGCCAGGCTCCTCTGTCCATGGAATTTCCCAGGCAAGAATACTGGAATGGGTTGCCATTTCCTTCTCCAGGGGATCTTCCTGACCCAGAGATTGAACCCACATCTCCTGTATTGGCAGGCAGATTCTTTACCACTGAGCCAACAGGGAAGCCTATTACTCATTGTTACAGGGATTCAATTATCTGCAATCTCTATTTGCTTATTATAGTTACATCACTTACTTTCTACTCCAGTTCCTTAAGTGTGATTATATAATTTATAAATAATCATTTATTTTAATTTGTGGGTGTTTGAATTCTATTTGAATACCTCCTCATAATCTTGGTTGGTTTTAATGTTTTTTGTATGTTTAGCATAGGAAGTGTATTTGAAGCATTAATATTGTTGCAAGATTCAGATTTTCTAAAAATGCCATTTCTTCTAATATCGCTACACAATTTCAATCCCTTCTTGCCACTAATCTCCCACCTGCCATGTGTAGGTAACCAATCTATTCGGTTTCTAGTATATTTCTTAAACAAATGAGCAGATATATGTTCATTTTTATATCCCCATTTTTTTACACAGAGTAAGATCTTTTTTGAGCTTGGATATTTTCATATTATGTTGTGAAAATCATTCCATATTAGTTTACAGGGTTTTTTTTTCATAGTTAGAAAATCTTTCCCTACATATAACTTAAAGGATAGCTCACTCATATTTTCTAGCAGCATTTGTTTTAATTTTTTTTACATTTAGGCCTCTAGTACATTTGGAATTTATACTTGTACGTATTGTAAGATATGACGTCACTTGTCTCTGCACTATTTATTTAAAAGCCTGTCTACAGTAATTTGAGATGTGGTAGCTCATTTTGAAGAGCTGGTAAGTAGCTCGTGACTTGAGAACCCATGAACCATATTATCCCAAAATGATACAGAGTGCACACACACACAGAGAACTCTAAACTATGCGACCACAGGAGGGAGTAGGAAGTCAGAGTTATAAGTTGTGATCTGGTTAAGTATAAAACTTGAAGTTTGAGACATGGACCTGAGAAGACTTGGTTTGAGGAAGTGACATAGGCAAGAGATGGAAGGAAATGGCTTTAGGAATGATTTCGTTAATAGCAATATTTTAAAGCCTCCATGAAATTAAAAAGATATATAGTTGTATGAACATTTTTTGTCCATGTGGACATCATTGTTGTAAGTTTTTTGAAGTAGAGAACATGAAGAAGAGAGCAAGGTGTATGATGTAATTTTGCTTTATAAGCTCTGAATTTGTGATTTTATTTCATGAACTTCCATTACATGGCACTTTATGATCATAATAATTATGTAGCCAATGTTCTATAATTCAATTACTGCACTGTTGTGAACATTAACAATCATGTAGCAGATCTGAAGAGCAGTGGTGCAAACAGGCAATGTTCATATTTCAGTTAGTTACAGCCTATTGCATAATTACTTAAGTTTCCATTTGCACAACACGTAACATTGGCATTGAAATGGGATGGGGTGGAGAGGGAGGTGGGAGGGGGGACCGGGATGGGGAATACATGTAAATCCATGGCTAATTCATTTCAATGTATGACAAAAACCACTGCAATGTTGTCAAGTAATTAGCCTCCAACTAATAAAAATAAATGGAAAAAAAAAGAAATGCAACAATTAATTATTTGACTAGTGCATAGTCTTGGAGATTGT
Organism: Odocoileus virginianus; assembly: GCF_023699985.2. Taxonomy (NCBI): domain Eukaryota; kingdom Metazoa; phylum Chordata; class Mammalia; order Artiodactyla; family Cervidae; genus Odocoileus; species Odocoileus virginianus. The sequence continues at coordinate 3,909,716 of NW_027224264.1, read as the reverse complement.
AGGAGGCACTAATCGGAATTTATGGAACAAATGAAGATATATATCTTGCCAACAATCATCACAAAACAAAAAAAAAATTAGTGTTTGAAAAATTTTAAGGTAAAATTTTATCTCTTTTTTCTCTTTCTTTTATCTCTTTCTTGACTATATTTACAATTCTGCTGCAATGTGTATTTCAAGGATGCCTTGTTGTAATCTAGAGTAAAATATCCACTCTGACATATGATTATCATGATAGACCTAGAGGATACTCTTCTTCCTTAATTCATATAATATTTAGCTGGGGAAAGCTATGTTTACTTTAAATGAGCTTGTGAAGAAAGCATTAGTTGTTAAAGGAATCTGTTTTTTCCACTAAGACTTTTTAAAAATTTAAATTAAGATCTTTTAGAAAACATTAAGCTTTTTTAAAATTTTTTTAGAAAACATTAAGCTTTAATTGTATTGTGTTGAGAAATAATGTATAGTAAATTTCTGAAATAAACTTGAATATATTAACTATATAATCTACAAAGTTTGTATTTCATTAATGCACCTTTTGATGTACTGTTAGGTGTGTATATTTAATTCCAGAGGAAGCTAGCTTTATTGTCTAGATATTTATTCAGTTCAGTTCAGTTCAGTTGCTCAGTCATGTCTGACTCTTTGCGACCCCATGAACCGCAGCATGCCAGGCCTCCCTGTCCATCACCAACTCCCGGAGTCCACCCAAACCCATGTCCATTGAGTTGGTGATGCCATCCAACCATCTCATCCTCTGTCATCCCCTTCTCCTCCTGCCCTCAATCTTTCCCAGCATCAAGGTCTTTTCAAATGAGTCAGCTCTTCACATCAGGTGGTCAAAGTATTGGAGTTTCAGCTTCAGCATCAGTCCTTCCAATGAACACCCAGGACTGATCTCCTTTAGGATGGACTGGTTAGATCTCCTTGCAGTCCAAGGGACTCTCAAGAGTCTTCTTCAACACCACAGTTCAAAAGCATCAATTCTTCTGTGCTCAGCTTTCTTTATATTCCAACTCTCACATCCACACATGACCACTGGAAAAAACATAGCCTTGACCAGATGGACCTTAGGAAAATATAATAAGTTGCATTGAACCACTATAACCTGTTATTTTTATATTATATATTTCCAGCTACTAAATGTGGATATATCTGTATAAATGTGTTGAATTACTCTGAAAGTGTAATTATAGTTTTATCTTGAAAAGTGTATAGATAATAAACTTCCATGAAAGATATTTTTTCTCTTGTTAGTCCAGAATCAAAAGTAGTCCCGATTGAGTCATAGTTAAAACAAGGTATAATAGATAATGGTCTATTGGTCACACAGTATCACTTGAATGACTGTCTTCTATTAATATGGATTTTAGTATTATATTCATACTTTTTTATAACACCCAGAGCACCTAACACAATGCAGGATATACAGCAGATTCTCATTAAATTCTTATTGATTGATTATGGGATAAATCTGCATTAGATGACTTGAGGTTGTTATAAGGAAGATGAGAATAGATAAAAGCACTTTGTAAAAGGTCTAAGTGCACCTCAATAAAAAGTATCATTACAATAATCATATTCCTGATAGAATGTTAAAGAAAAGTAAAGGTTATTCTTTATATTTTGTTTTCATGTAATTTGATGCCTTAATATTTTTTTTAATGTTGGTCCAGTGATAATTGGAAAAAACCAATGTATCATATAAAATAATTAAAGCTGCCATCATAATGGCTCCATTAGTGATCTTATCTGACCTCTTCTATTTGAGTTAACCATAAGGTATTGTGAACATTGCTTACAATGTGTTTGGAAGAGATCTTATGACACCACTTCAGAGAAAGTTATTTAAATTCATATATAACCATGGTTCATTACTCACTGAGACATGTACCTTATCAGACATTTTGGAATCCTCTGGAAATAAGGATAATTGAAAGACTGACATAGCAGGCTGTTTATAAATAAATGTGCATGATTAAAATTTTAAATTGATATTCATATTTAAAAATAAACCTGGAGAATGTATAGGCACTTAGGAAGAATTAAAATTAGATTTATTAGACTAAAATCCAAATGCAGATGCTACATTATGCTAAAGTGTAAACTGAGTAAAATTTGTTCAAGTACTTGCTCTATATTGCTTATTTTTGTAAAATGAAACACATAAAAATAATTTTACAACTAAGTTGGTTCTTCCAGGGCTGCCTGATTGCTAGTCTTCCTAGAATCATTGGTTAACAGAGCTCACTACTTACTAACTAACTATAAATATTAATTATATCATTAAATTATGCTTTCCTTTTTATATTAAGAAACATTTTATGTTTTGAATATCCTAACTCCTAGCCTAAGAGTCAATTCCTGTGATTGACTTCAGATTCATGATTCCAGAAATCATGAATAAAGAGAGAAAGAAAATCACAAAGCTTACCCCTTTTATTGGGGCTTTAGTATAGAATTTAAAAAACATTTATTCAGCAATTGTTTCATAAAAACTTCATATATTTTTGACTCTGAGCTTGTCGTTGAATATACAGAAATAGAAATCACATGCGTTTGCCAGGGAAGAGAGATGCTAAAACAGTACACAAGGTATGCAATGGAATGAGACAGAGGATCTTGAAAACATTTTGAACTCTAAAATGTTTTCAAAATGTCTTTCTAAGAAAAGATTGTTACATTCTGTCAAATTTAGTAATACCTTTCCAAGTACTTGATGTGGTTCTCTTGTTTGGTACCTACCTTCTCACTAAATCATTCAACTATTGACTTTGCTGAACTAATGTTTAAATTTATAGATGAGTGTTTTGCTTGGCTCCACCTTATCCACCTGTTATGCCCACCATGAAAATCCATAAAGTAACACTTGTTGAGATGAAAGAATGCATAATAGCCAATAAAAAGTCAGCCCTGATCATATTTCCCCAGAAGCTAAGGGAGAAAAAAATCACTAATTAAATGCAAGGTTTTATTAGAAATGAATACCAGCATTTCAATCCCTATTTGAATGTGTCCACAGGGTCTAGGCTTGATTAGAGATATAGCACAGGGGGCAGTCATATGGGAAAATATCAGAGGACACCATACTCAAATTCCTCACTCTTGAAAACTATAGAAGGAGAAATTTAAGCTTGTTACTATCTCTGTGTTAAACATCACACAGGGTATAAGATAAGTTTGGAGACTGTAGGCTTGGAGCAACTATTGCAATATGAAGCAAAGGAACACACCACAATGCTCCGAAATGTAGATAAAGCACTCAAGAGAATAATTCTGTGTCAGATGCCAATTCCTGCCCATATCAAATGCTAAAACCTAGACAACAAGCCTGAGTGGCATTTTGATTAAGAATATGACTGCAACCTTTCAGAGCAAACACCTCAGGGGTGGCTGTTTTCCATCAGTAATTCATGTCTGACTCTTTGTAACCCCATGGACTGCAGCATGCCAGACATCCCCATCCTTTCCCATCCCTTGGAGTTTGCTTAAACTCATATCCATTGAACTGATGATGCCATCCAAACATCTCAGGCTCTGTCACCCCCTTTTCCTCCTGCCCTTGATCTTTTCCAGCATCAGGGTCTTTAACAATGAGTCTACCCTTTGGTCAGATAGCCAAAGTAGTGGAGCTTCAGCATCAGTCCTTCTGATGAATATTCAGGGTTGATATCCTTTAGGATTAACTGGTTTGATCTTGCAGTCCAAGGGACTCAAGCATAGTCTCCAGCACCACAGTTCAAAAGCATCAATTCTTTGATGCTTAGCTTTCTTTATGATCCAACTCTCACATTGACATATGACTACAGGAAAAAACCATAGCTTTGACAATACGGACCTTTGTTGGCAAAGTGATGCCTGTGCTTTTTAATATGCATCTAGGCTTCTCATAGCTTGTATTGCAAGAAGCAAGCATCTTTTTTTAAATTACTTTACAATAGTGTGGTGGTTTTTGCCATATATTCACATGAGTCAGCCATGGGTGTACATGTGTTCCCCATCCTGAACCCCCTCCCACCTCCCTCCCCATCCCATCCCTCAGGGTCATCCCAGTGCACCAGCCCTGAGCACCCTGTCTCATGCATCCAACCTGGACTGGTGATCTATTTCACATATGATAATATACATGTTTCAATGCTATTCTCTCAAATCATCCCACCCTCGCCTTCTCCCACAGAGTCCAAAAGTCTGTTCTTTACATCTGTGTCTCTTTTGCTGTCTTGCATATAGGATCATCATCACCATCTTTTTATATTCAATATATATGCATTAATATACTGCATTAGAGTTTTCTTTCTGACTTACTTCACTCTGTATAATAGGCTCCAGTTTCATCCACCTCATTAGAACTGATTCAAATGCATTCTTTTTAATAGCTGAGTAATATTCCATTATGTATATGTACCACAGCTTTCTTATCCATTCGTCTGCTGATGGACATCTAGGTTGCTTCCATGTCCTGGCTATTATAAACAGTGCTGTGATGAACACTGGGGTACATGTGTCTCTTTCAATTCTGGTTTCCTCAGTGTGTATGTCCAGCAATGGGATTGTTGGGTCATATGGGACTTCAACTTTCAGTTTTTTAAGGAATCTCTGCACTGTTCTTCATAGTGGCTGTATTAGCTTGCATTCCCACCAACAGTGTAAGAGGGTTCCTTTTTTCTCCTCACCCTCTCCAGCATTTATTGTTTGTAGACATTTGATTGCTGCCATTCTGACTAGCCTGAGATGGTACCTCATTGTGGTTTTGATTTGCATTTCTCTGATAATGAGTGATGTTGAGCATCGTTTCATGTGTTAGCCATCTGTATGTCTCCATTAGAGAAATGTCTGTTTAGTTCTTTGGTCCATTTTTTTTAATTGGGTCGTTGATTTTTCTGGAATTGAGCTGCAGGAGCTGCTTGTATATTTTTGAGATTAATTCTTTGTCAGCGGCTTCGTTTGCTATTATTTTCTCCCATTCTGAAGGCTGTCTTCTCACCTTGCTTACAGTTTCCATCATTGTGCAAAAGTTTGTAAGTTTAATTAGGTCCCATTTGTTTATTTTTGCTTTTGTTTCCATTATTCTGGGAGGTGGTCATAGAGGATCCTGCTGTGATTTACGTCAGAGAGTGTTTTGCCTATGTTTTCCTCTAGGAGTTTTATAGTTTCTCATCTTATGTTTAGATCTTTAATCCATTTTGAGTTAATGTTTGTGTATGGTGTTGGAAAGTGTTCTAGTTTCATTCTTTTACAAGTGGATTACCAGTTTTCCAAGCATTAGTTGTTAAAGAGATTGTCTTTTCTCTATTGTATATTCTTGCCTCCTTTGTCAAAGATAAGGTGTCCATAGGTGCATGGATTTATCTCTGGGCTTTCTATTTTGTTCCATTGATCTATGTTTCTGTCTTTGTGCCAGTGCCACACCACTGTCTTGGTGACTGTAGCTTTTTATTTTTTTAATTTATTTTTTTCATTTATTTTTATTAGTTGGAGGCTAATTACTTTACAACATTGCAGTGGTTTTTGTCATACATTGAAATGAATTAGCCATGGATTTACATGTATTCCCCATCCCGGTCCCCCCTCCCACTTCCCTCTCCACCCGATCCCTCTGGGTCTTCCCAAGTGCACCAGGCCCGAGCACTTGTCTCATGCATCCAACCTGGGCTGGTGATCTGTTTCACCCTAGATAATATACATGTTTCAATGCTGTTCTCTTGAAACATCCCACCCTTGCCTTCTCCCACAGAGTCCACAAGTCTGTTCTATACATCTGAGTCTCTTTTTCTGTTTTGCATATAGGGTTATCGTTACCATCTTTCTAAATTCCATATATATGTGTTAGTATACTGTAATGGTCTTTATCTTTCTGGCTTACTTCGCTCTGTATAATGGGCTCCAGTTTCATCCATCTCATTAGAACTGATTCAAATGAATTCTTTTTAATGGCTGAGTAATATTCCGTGGTGTATATGTACCACAGCTTCCTCATCCATTCGTCTGCTGATGGGCATCTAGGTTGCTTCCATGTCCTGGCTATGATAAACAGTGCTGCGATGAACATTGGGGTACACGTGTCTCTTTCAGATCTGGTTTCCTTGGTGTGTATGCCCAGAAGTGGGATTGCTGGGTCATATGGCAGTTCTATTTCCAGTTTTTAAAGAAATCTCCACACTGTTTTCCATAGTGGCTGTACTAATTTGCATTCCCACCAACAGTGTAAGAGGGTTCTCTTTTCTCCACACCCTCTCCAGCATTTATTGCTTGTAGACTTTTGGATAGCAGCCATCCTGACTGGCGTGTAATGGTACCTCATTGTGGTTTTGATTTGCATTTCTCTGATAATGAGTGATGTTGAGCATCTTTTCATGTGTTTTTTAGCCATCTGTATGTCTTCCTTGGAGAAATGTCTGTTTACTACTACCAGCAGCTCTATGTAATTTATTTTATTATGGCTGTGCTGGGTCTTCATTGCTACACACAGGCTTTCTCTAGTTGCAGCGAGTGGGGCTACTCTCTAGTTGCAATGCACAGGCTTCTCATTGTGGTGGCTTCTCTTGTGGAACATGGGCTCTAGGGCACTTGGGCTTCCGTAGTTGCAGTGCATGGGCTCAGTAGTTGTGTTGCAAGGGCTCAGTAGTTGTAGCTCACGGGCTCTCAAGCATGGGCTCAGTAGTTGTGGTATATGGGCTTAGTTGCTCCATGGCATATGGAATCTTCCTGGACCAGCGGTTGAACTGGTGTACCTTGCAGTGCAAGGCAGATTCCACTGGACTACCAGAGAAATCCTGTGTGATGTTGTTTTTAAAAATTAAAAATAAAGAATATCAAACTAACACCTATGTTTAAAACAATATGATGAACCCCGTACTGCCATTACCCTGTTTTAAGGTTATTAAGATTTTGCCAACTCACTGACCTTATTTTTCTTTTCTTTCTTTACTTTTCATTGATGAAAATTTTATAAAAAAATTCTGACACATTTTATCCCTATGTATTTGCAAACCATCTCTAAAAATGTAGAATTTTATTTACATAGCCTTTGTGTGTATTATAACACCTAACAATTTAAAATTTTTCCTTGGTTTTATCTAACACCCTCCTCATAGTCAAATTTCCATAATATTCTCAAACAGTACTTTTGAATTTGTTGTGTTTGAATTCAGATTCAAATTAGCTCCATAATATCTTTTATGTCTCACTTAATCTAGTGCGGCCTCCTCTTATTTTTGCTTTAATACCACTGACTAAAGAACAATAATTCTATAGATTGCTCAGCATTTTGGATATCTGTTTACATTTTTATCATATTATTTAACTTATGAATCTGTGCCTCATGTTTTCAATAAATTATATGTATGTGGTAAGGCTAGATTAGATTCAAATAATGTTTGGTATTATCCTGTTTGGTATGACAATACCGTCCATACTTATATTGAATATTACTTGCTCTAAAAGTGAAAATAGCCATTTTCTAAGAGTCTTTGGTCCTTGTTTATTTTGATAGAAAGATGTATTTTTAAATTATAATTATTTGTGAACCAAGGATGCTCATAGTGTATGTATGTATGAGTGTATGTATGTATGTGTGTGTATATACATACATAATACATTACTATATGTGTTATATGTGCACTATAAACATTATAGATATATATAGTAGCGTAGTAATACAGTAATAGTTAAAATTATATTTATAGAGTTATAGCAATAATTTTATGATTACATTTATGCAGTTATCATATTGAGTTGCATTGTTCCAAATATAGCTGGATCATGGAGTGACATTTACAGTAGTATGGCAACACTGATATAGGTACACTATTGGAGTAATAGTTATACTGTTGTTATAGTGTTTTATTTTAGTTACAGTGTTGCAATTTTAATCATGGTTTTATAGCTGTATGGTTTGAGTTTACTATTTGTAGTTACAGCTTTTAATTATATTGATAATAATTTTAATTTTATAGTTAAAATATTATAGCACTGTTACATCACTAAGATTATAGTGCTAAAATTATATTTACAGTGATAAAATGATTGTAATGTTTTATGGTTATTAGCAATTATAATGATAGTGTTATAGATAGGCAGTTATCATCATAGGTATTAATGATATAGACCTTGTGTCTAGGTTATAGATATAGTATTAGTAATATGGTTATAGTGTTATTGTTATATTTTTCATGGACTTGTTATACTGGTAGTTTTACACTTATAAGTATAGTGTTATTTTACTATAACTATGATCTTATGCTCAGAATTAAATTGTTATAGTTATTGTTGTACTTATAAGTTCTGTGATGTGGTTATGGAATCTGGTTACATTTATAGTCAAAGTTGGAGTTACAGAGTCACAGATTTTGGTAAAAGTTTATAGTTTTAGCAGAGTGGTCATTATTTAAGATTTATTATTATAGCTACAAAGTGTAATATTCCAGTTATAAGCATATGCTTATAGTCATAGTTATCATTATATAGTTATAAGTATAGTACTAGTGTTATAATACTATAGATATAGTTATAGTGTTATTAATATAGGCATAGTGTTAGCATTATAGTGATAGTATTATAGGTAGAGCATTATAGTTGTCATTATAATAGTATAGTTATACTGCTATAGTCATAATTATAGTTTTATGGTTATAGTGATATTCAGACTGTTGTAATGATAGTTTGATTATAGTTATAATGTTATGGTTATAGTTATATGGTTATAGTCATTTTGTTTGTTTTGTATACTTTAGTATTGTAGCCATAGGGCTATAGTTATAGTGTCATAATTATAAAATTTAATTATAGAATCATGATTTTATTTGTAATATTTTAGTTATAATGGGGCATTATTATAATTGTAATGATATATTTATACTGTTACAGTTATAATTATGTGTATACAGTTATAGTGATAGTCTTAGCATTGTAGTGATTATCTTTTTGTTATATCAATAGTTATGATGTTATGGTTATATTTATATTGTTATGGTTATACAATAGTGTTATGTTTTAGTATTATAGTATTGGATTGTAGTAAAATGTTATAAAATTTAGTTATAATTATGAAACTGATGTTATTGTGTTATAAAGAGTTATAGGGCTATAGTTATATTTAGAGTACTAAATCATAGTTATAGTGATATCATATAGTTACCATGTTGTACTTATTAATATAGTGCTGGCATAATTATAATACTGTAACTTTGTAATGCTATACATATTATTATATTGATATCATAGTATTTATAGTACTATGGTTATTTTTACTATGCTAAATGTATAATTGTTCATGTTATAGGGCTATTCTATATTGATGCAGAGTTGCTATTATGTTTATACTATAGTTACAGTGGTAGTGGTATAGTTATGTTAGCTTTAACTAGAGCACTATACTATAAATTTAGCACTAAATGTAGAGAACTATAACTCTAACAATAACATTAAAAGTATGTATTAATGTTAAAGCCATAGAGTATTGCTGAAATAATGATAGTGTTAGACTGATAGTTTTATATTTTTGCTTAGAGTTATAGTTACATTTATAAAATTTTCAGTATACTGGTCAGGAAGATCCCCTGGAGAAGGGAATGGCTACCCACTCAAGTATTCTTGCTTGGAGAATTCCATGGACAGAGGAGCCTGTTGGACTACAGTCAGTCCATGGGGTTGCCAAGAGTCGGACATGACTGAATGACTAACACTACATTTTATACTAGCAGTGATAATTTTATTATGATAGTTATAGTGATAAGGTAGTAATCATAATGCTATAGAAATGAATATGGTGCTAGTTATATACAATGTTCATGTAATAAAGTTCAGTGTTATAGTTGTAATTATGGTATTATAGTCATAAATATTGTATTATAGTATAGATTATAGTTGTAGTTATAATGGAGGCATACTAGTGATACTGTTATTGTTTTATAATTAACAATGTAGTGAGAGTGAGAGGGTTATTATATTAGTGGTATTAATAGTATTATGCTCTACTGATAGAAGTAACAGCATAGCTTTCATGTTTTGTACATAATACTCTTATGACTATAGATACAGAAATATAGTTACTGAATCAACATTAGAGTTGTGGTATCACGGTGTCAGTTATAATTCATAATTCAAGTTATACTGCTAGTTATTTTTATAGTGTTATAGTCATTATTATTGATTTATAGTTATAGAACTATACTTTATTCTTAGTGCACTAAGGCTGCAATGTTGTGCTATAGTTATAATGAAATCTATTCATATGCTATAGGTAATACTTATAGTAATACTACAAGGTAATACTACAGGTATTACTTGTATTACTACACATATTACTACAAAGTAATGCTGCAAGTATTACTACAAGGTAATACTTGTAGTAATAAAGTGGAAATGATCACTTTTTATAGTTTTGGTAGTTGACACTTGACCAACATGAGTTTAAACTCCATGAGTCCACTTATACACGGGTTTTTTCAATGCATACATACTACAGCACAACATGATTTCACAATCTGTGGTTGGTTTAATCTGCAGTTGTGGAACTGTGGACATCGAGGAACAACTGTAAAGTAAGAGGTGAATTTTGGACTGCATGGCAGTCATTACCCCTAACCTCCACATTTGTATATCTATCCCATGTTAACAGCAGGCTTCAAGAGATTATGCATAACCATCAATATAACATTAAGAATATTTTCATTATTTTATATATACATATATATATATATATATACTCTCCACTCTTCACCCACCACATTTGTTGTATTTATATCTACACTAACTGCACATATATTCATTACATAACAGTCTCTGTCTTATAACTGTGTTAGTCTTAGTGCTATAAGTAATTTATATGATTATTGCTCACCATTATGTCATATATCTCTCAATATTTTGGTTATCTCAAGCTTATCCTTATATTTTTCTTAAGGAATTAATATTACCTGTATTTTCTCATATTGAATGTTATTTGTTTCCTTTATACTTGAAAAATAATTTTACCAGGTTTTAAACCCTTGACTAATATTTTCTTCCTTTGATTATCTTAAATATATCACTCAATTTACAACTGTCATAAAAATTCTTCTTGAAAAGTCTGAGGACAATCTAATTTTCTTTCATTGTGAGTAAGTTTGTTTCCCCTAGCAACTAATTTTACTTTTCTTTACTTAAAGTCCAGTAATTTCAAGAGAATATGTCATGGTGTTGATCATTATTGACTGGTGTTTTCTCAAGAGCGTGTTTTCTAAGATGTTCTATTTCAATATGTAATTCCAAATCTGATTTTTAAAAAAAAATTAGGGTCTTAGAATTATTTTCTATTTCCTAATTTTGGTTTATTCTTCATGGAGTATTATTATATATGTTGAAACTTCTGTACTTTCATTATTTGTCACGTTCTTGAATTGTTTTAATCTTTTATCTTTTGCTATTTAAAATTTTTTATAAATATTCCTCTTTTGCCTTTCCATTAAAACATTTAAAATATTTATTCATACTTTTGATTCTTCTTATACAGATTTCACTTCTGAAACAGATTTTTTCATTTATGTATAATTGGTTTTTTGAGTTTTGTCACCTTAGAACTCATGTTTTATAATTCTGTTACATTTTTCTTTCATCTTATAGCATTACCTTAATGGCTTTTAGATCATTTTTAAATTGATTGTTAAAATAATTTAACATGCCTTTTTAATATGCTTTTACTGCTTGTAAGAATTTTATTCTGTTCCATTTTTTGTTTCTGTGAGCACCCTTTTCTAGGTATTTGATTTTGATAGTTTTAGGACCTCAGGTATTTGTGAAATTAAATTTTTTGAACTTTTAGAAGAAGAAAGATCAAAGTTTTGATTTTTGACTTAAGACAGACTTTCCTCCTTTGTTCTTGATAATGCTCAAATAAACTGAAACTGTCTAATTTTATACCATCCAAACCACTTTTGTTTGAACTCTCTTTCATTCATTTTATCCCTAGTGTCTTCAATTTTGAATTCATCCCCAGGGATTTTTCCTCAATGTGGAGATCTGTCTAAAAACAGAAACCTAATGATTCAGTTTCAAAAGTTTTATCAACTTGATTGTTCAAGCTGTCTAAGAAAACTTACCACAAATTCTTTCCCTCATGGGCTATCAGTATTAGTAGTTAAGGTACCATTCCCCTATTCAAAAGCACAATTTTCCCTGCACAGTTTTAAGTTCATTACATGTGATTGATTTATTCATATTTTCTATTTCTTTCTGGTTAAGTCTTAAGAGATTGTACCTTTCTAAGAATTTTTCCATTTCTTCCATGTTGTCACAGAGATGGCCAGCCCCTTCAGGTTGTCTTTTTTTTTTTTTTTTTTTTTTGCATTTGGCTGCAGGTGGGAGTGGGCTAGCCCTGGCAGGGGTCTTTCCTAATGTTCAGCTGTAGGTATAAGAGGACCAGCCATAGCAGAGGCCTTTTCTAATGCTTGGTGGGCAGTGGCCAGCACATGGGGAGAGAGGCTGCAATGACAGCTCCCTGCACTGTGCATCACTCAATAACAGTAACTTGCTTCTATGTGTGTGCTTAGTCACTCAGTCTTGCCGAACTCTTTGCGACCCCATGGACTATAGCCCGCTAAGCTCCTCTGTTCATGAGGATTCTCCAGGCAAAGGATACTGGAGTGGGTTGCCATGCCCTCCTCCAGGGGATCTTCCCAACCTAGGGATCAAACCCAGGTCTCCCACATTGCAGGTGAATTCTTTACCATCTGAACCACCAGAGAATCCCAAGAATACTGGAGTGGGTACCCTATCTGTTCTCCAGGGGATCTTGTTGACCCAGGAATCAAACCAGGGTCTCCTGCATTGCAGAAGTATAGTGAAATCGGTTAATTGTGTCCAATTCTTTGCGACCCCATGGACTGTAGCCCACCAAGTTCCTCTGTCCATGGGATTAGGCAGGTTCTTTACCAGCTGAGCAACCAGGGAATATGGCAGTCCAGATTTCCTCCATAAGTGTACCCTGTTGTGAATTTCCTCCCTTTCATCCCTTCAGGCTACCCCCTCACATCCAGCAGCAGTCCTCTCCCTGTGTTTGCTCTTGAATTCCCACATTCTAGCACCCAGCTGCCTGTGTGCATGGGTAGATACACATCCCAGTATGGGGCACACGGAGCTAGGGCAAGGACCATCTGTGTAGGTCTCACTTTGTCCTGTCAGCCACATACGAGTGGGTTCACTCTCCTCCAACAGCCCCAGATTTTCTCCTGTCCCAAGTGATCTTCCCATTGGTGAGAGGATTTTCCAAGATGTGGGATATATCCTCAATAGCTGGTACATGATAATAAATGTTATCCAGTAGTGTTGCCCCTTATAGCATTGAATATTGTCATGCTCTTAATGTACTTTTCCAAATCCTTCCATAACAAGAATAATAAAACATTTTTTGAAATAGTACAAATATATTCCTAGATATCTTGTTAAAAAGCTTTTTCCTTGGTATTCATGTTCTTATTTAGTAAATATAGGTAATTCTTGTTGATTAATGCAGTAATAACTGCACTTTGTTATTGCAAAATTTCAAAAGGGTTCCTGAATTCCTAAACCTTTATAGATGAAAACACACTCCCAGGGGGTGGTCCTAAGATGGTGGAGGAATAGGATGGGGAGACCACTTTCTCCCCCACAAATTCATCAAAAGAACATTTGAACGCTGAGCAAATTCCACAAAACAATTTCTATGTGCTGGCAGAGGACATCAGGCACCCAGAAAGGCAGCCCATTGTCTTCAAAAGGAGGTAGGACAAAATATAAAAGATAAAAAGAGAGACAAAAGAGGTAGGGACAGAGATCTGTCCTGGGAAGGGAGTCTTAAAAGAGGAGAAGTTTCCAAACATCAGGAAACAATCTTACCAGTGGGTCTGTGGGGGTCTGTGGGGAGTTTTGGAATCTCGGAGGGCAACATAACCGGGAGGAAAAATAAATAAATAAAACCCACAGATTACATGCCTAATGGCAACTTCCAGCACTCGCAGCCACCACCAGCAAGAGGGGGCTGAACAGGGAGGCGCGGGCTGCATTGCTTAGGGTAAGGACTGGGCCTGAATGCCCTGAGGGCAATCTGAGGGAACTAACATGAGATAGCAACCCAAACTGTGGGATAGCCAGAGAGAGAGAAAAAAAGAGAGAGAGAACTATCCCGTGAAAAGCCCTAACCTAAGGCACTGCCAGGCCCACTCACAGAACAAAGGACTGAGCCAATACCAGAGGAGAGCTAGCCAGCTGCGGACTGGCCCATCCCCGCTGGAGACAGGCAGGCAGGGGGGCAGCCAGAGCCAGAAAGGGGCAATTCGGCCCCAGAGAGGCATCCTCTACCAAACTGCAAGCAGGCTCCCAGTTGCTAACCAAGATTTCTTGGGATTCTGGATGGTTGACATCTGCCGGGAGGGTCACAGCCAGAGATCAGCTCCCAAGAAGAGATGCACGGCACACCTGAGAGGGGCGCGCCCACAGCCACCCAGGAAACTGAGCAACTGGGACCGGGGAGGTGACAAGATGTACCCCCAACCTGGGGAATACTGTGCTCGACAAGCACCTGGCCACCTGAGCTGTTCAGACCTGGGAAGGGCACAAACTCAGGCCCAACCGAGTCTGCGCCTTTGTGGAGTACCCGGAGAACATGAACCTGAGCGGCTTAGACCTGGGAAGTGCACAAACCCAGGGCCCACCTCAGACAGTTCCCGGCAGAGCAGCCTAGAGCTTGACAAGTGTAGACCATGAAAGCACACACGCCGTGAGCAGGGGCAAACCCAGTGTGGCCGAGACACTGCGAGCACTCCCCACACACGCCAGTGATATTTGTTTGCAGTGTTCCTCCCTCCCCACAGCACGACTGAACAAGTGAGCCTAAAAAAGTGACCACCTTTGCCCCCTTGTGTCAGGGCAGAAATTAGACACTGAAGAGACCAGCAAACAGAAGAAGCTAAAATAAATAGAGGGAACCACTTTGGAAGTGACAGGTGCAACAGATTAAAACCCTGTAGTTAGCATCGACTACATTGGAAGGGGCCTATAGATCTTGAAAATTATAAGCCAGATCAAGGAGCTATCTGAAACTGACCCCACACTGCCTGCAACAGCTCCAGAAAAATTCCTAGATATATTTTTACTATTATTATTTTTTAATTAAAATTTTTTTATTTTTATTAAGTCCTCTATTACTCCTTTAATTTTCATTTTTATAACCTATTACCTTGCAAAAAAAGACCCTATTTTTAAAGCAAACTTCATATATATATTTTATAATTTTTGTGACTTTGTTTTGTTTTTTTAATATTGTATTTTTGAGAGTCTAACCTCTAGATTTTTAATCTTTGCTTTTTGGTATTTGTTATAAAACATTGTACCTTTAAGAACCCAATCTTCAAAAAAAAAAAAAAAAAGAACCCAATCTTCAGTACCCATTTTTACTTGGGAGTGTGATTACTGGCTTGATTGCTCTCTCCCCCTTTTGACTCTCCTTTTTCTCCACCAGGTCGCCTCTATCTCCTCCCTCCCCCTTCTCTTCTCTACCCAACTCTGTGAATCTCTTTGTGTGTTCTGGGCTGTGGAGAACACTTAGGGAACTGATTACTGGCTGGATCTGTCTCTCTCCTTTTGATTCCCCCTTTTCTCCTCCTGGTCACCTCTGTCTCCTTCCTCCCTCTTCTCTTCTCTAAACTCCATGAACATCTCTGATGGGTCCAGACTGTGGAGAACACATAGGGAACAGATTACTAGCTAGCTTGCTCCCTCCCCTTTTGACTGCCCCTCTTCTCCTCCTAGTCACCTCTATCTCCCTCCTCCCTCTTCTCTTCTCCATGTAACTCTGTGACCCTCTCTGGGTGTCTCATTGTGAAGAAACTTTTCATCATTAATCTAGATGTTTTGTCATCAGTGCTGTATAGATGGAGAAGTCTTGAGGCTACTGTAAGAATAAGATGGAAAACCAGAGGCAGGAGGCTTAAGTCCAAAACCTGAGAACAACAGAGAACTCCTGACTCCAAAGAACAGTAACTGATAAGAGCTCATCCAAAAACCTCCATACCTACACTGAAACCAAGCAACACCCAAGAGCCAACAAGTCCCAGAGGAAGACAAACCATGCAAATTTTCCAGCAACACAGGAACATATTCCTGAGTGTCAATATACAGGCTGCCCAAAGTCACACCAAACCCACAAACATCTCAAAATTCACTACTGGACATGCCATTGCACTCCAGAGAGAAAAAAATCCAGCTCCACACACCAGAATACCGACACAAGCTTCCCTAACCATGAAACCTTGACAAGCCACTTGTCCAACCCCATCCACAGCAAGGAACCTCTACAATAAAGAGGGACCACAAACTGCCAGAATACAGAAAGGCCAACCCAAACACAGCATCTAAACAAGATGAAAAGGCAGAGAAACAGGAAAGCAGATAAAGAAACACTATAAATGCCCACCAAACCAAGCAAAAGAGGAGGAGATAGGGAGTCTACCTGAAAAAGAATTCAGAATAATGATAGTAAAATGATCCAAAATCTTGAAAACAAAATGGAGCTACAGATAAATAGCCTGGAGATAAGGATTGAGAAGATGCAAGAAATGTTTAACAAGGACCTAGAAGAAATAAAAAAGTCAATCAATAATGAATAATGCAATAAATGAGATCAAAAACACTCTGGAGGGAACCAACAGTAGAATAACAGAGGCAGAAGATAGGATAAGTGAGGTAGAAGATAGAATGGTAGAAATAAATGAAGCAGAGAGGAAAAAAGAAAAAAGAATTAAAAGAAATGAGGACAACCTCAGAGACCTCTGGGACAATGTTAAATGCCCCAACATTCGAATCATAGGAGTCCCAGAAGAAGAAGACAAAAAGAAAGGCCATGAGAAAATACTTGAGGAGATAATAGTTGAAAACTTCCCTAAAATGGGGAAGGAAATAGTCACCCAAGTCCAAGAAACCCAGAGAGTCCCAAACAGGATAAACCCAAGGCGAAACACCCCAAGACACATATTAATCAAATTAACGAAGATCAAACACAAAGAACAAATATTAAAAGCAGCAAGGGAAAAACAACAAATAACACACAAGGGGATTCCCATAAGGATAACAGCTGATCTTTCAATAGAAACTCTTCAGGCCAGGAGGGAATGGCAGGACATACTTAAAATGATGAAAGAAAATAACCTACAGCCCAGATTACTGTACCCAGCAAGGACCTCATTCAAGTTTGAAGGAGAAATCAAAAGCTTTATAGGCAAGCAAAAACAGAGAATTCAGCACCACCAAACCAGCTCTCCAACAAATGCTAAAGGATCTTCTCTAGACAGGAAACACAGAAAGGATGTATAAACTTGAACCCAAAACAACAAAGTAAATGGCAACGGGATCATACTTATCAATAATTACCTTAAATGTAAATATGTTGAATGTCCCAACCAAAAGACAAAGACTGACTGAATGGATACAAAAACAAGACCCCTATATATGCTGTCTAGAAGAGACTCACCTCAAAACAAGGGACACATACAGACTGAAAGTGAAAGGCTGGAAAAAGATATTTCATGCAAATGGAGACAAAAGAAAGCAGGAGTAGCAGTACTCATATCAGATAAAATAGACTTTCAAATAAAGGCTGTGAAAAGAGACAAAGAAGGACACTACATAATGATCAAAGGATCAATCCAAGAAGAAGATATAACAATTATAAATATATATGCACCCAACATAGGAGCACTGCAATATGTAAGGCAAATGCTAACAAGAATGAAAGGGGAAATTAACAATAACACAATAATAGTGGGAGACTTTAATACCCCACTCACACCTATGGATAGATCAACTAAACAGAAAATTAACAAGGAAACACAAACTTTAAATGATACAATGGACCAGTTAGACCTAATTGATATCTATAGGACATTTCACCCCAAAACAATGAATTTTACCTTTTTTTTTCAAGTACACATGGAACTTCTCCAGGATAGATCACATCCTGGGCCATAAGTCTAGCCTTTGTAAATTCAAAATAACTGAAACCATTCCAAACATCTTTTCTGATCACAAGGTAATAAGATTAGATGTCAATTACAGGAGAAAATTATTAAAAATTCCAACATATGAAGGCTGAACAACACGCTGAGTAATAACCAAAAAATCCCAGAAAAAATAAAAAAAGAAATCAAAATATGTATACAAACAAATGAAAATGAAAACACAACAACACAAAACCTATGGACACTGTAAAAGCAGTGCTAAGGGGAAGGTTCACAGCAATACAGACTAACGTCAAGAAAAAAGAAAAAAGTCAAATAAATAACCTAACTCTATGCCTAAACCAACTAGAAAAGGAAGAAATGAAGATCACCAGAATTAGTAGAAGGAAAGAAATCTTAATAATTAGGGCAGAAATAAATGCAAAATAAGCAAAAGAGACCATAGAAAATATCAGCAAAGATAAAAGCTGTTTCCTTGAGAATATAAATAAAATTGACAAACCATTAGCCAGACTCATCAAGAAAAAAAGGAAAAAACTCAAATCAACAAACTTAGAAATGAAAATGGAGAAAGCACAACAGACAACACTGAAATACAAAGGATCATAACAGACTACTATCAGCAACTATATGCCAATAAAATGGACAACTTGGAAGAAATGGACAAATTCTTAGAAAAGTACAACTTCCAAAACTGAACCAGGAAGAAACAGAAAATCTTAACAGACCCATCACAAGCATGGAAATCAAAACTGTAATCAGAAATCTTCCAGCAAACAAAAGCCCAGGACCAGACGGCTTCACAGATGAATTCCACCAAAAATTTAGAGAAGAGCCAACACCTATCCTACTCAAACTCTTCCAGAAAATTGCAGAGGAAGGTAAACTTCCAAACTCATTCTATGAGGCCACCATCGCCCTAATACCAAAACCAGACAAAGATGCCACAAAAAAGAAAACTTACAGGCCAATATCACTGATGAACATAGATACAAAAATCCTTAACAAAATTCTAGCAAACAGAATCCAACAAAACTTAAACAGTTCATACATCATGAGACCAAGTGGGCTTTATCCCAGGGATGCAAGGATTCTTCAATATCCACAAATCAATCAACATAATACACCACATTAACAAATTGAAAGATAAAAAAAAGCCATATGATTATCTCAATAGATGCAGAGAAAGCCTTTGACAAAATTCAACATCCATTTATGATTAAAAAAAAAAAAACCTCCAGAAAGCAGGAATAGAAGGAACATACCTCAACATAATAAAAGCTATATATGACAAACCCACAGCAAACATTATCCTGAATGGTGAAAAATTGAAAGCATTTTCCTTAAAGTCAGGACAAGGGTGCCCACTCTCACCACTAATACTCAACATAGTTTTGGAAGTTTTTGCCACAGCAATCACAGCAGAAAAAGAAATAAATGGAATTGAGATTGGAAAAGAAGAAGTAAAATTCTCACTGTTTGCTGATGACATGATCCTATACATAGAAAACCATAAAGACTCCACCAGAAAATTACTAGAGATAATCAATGAATACAGCAAAGTTTCAGGATATAAAATCAACACACAGAAATCCCTTGCATCCCTATACACTAACAATAAGAGAACAGAATGAGAAATTAAGGAAACAATTCCATTCACCCTTGCAACGAAAAGAATAAAATAATTAGGAATATATTTACCTAAAGAAACTGAAGACCTATATATTGAAAACTATAAAACACTGATGAAGGAAATCAAAGAGGATACAAATAGATGGAGGAATATACCATGTTCATGGATTGGAAGAATCAATATAGTGAAAAATGAATATACTATGCAAAGCAATCTATAGATTTAATGTAATCCTTATCAAGCTACCAACGGTATTTTTCAGAGAAGTAGAACAAATAATTTCACAATTTGTATGGAAATAGGTAAAACCTCGAATAGCCAAAGCAATCTTGAGAAAGAAGAATGGAACTGGAGGAGTCAACCTGCCTGACTACAGGGTATACTATAAACCTACAATCATCAAGACAGTATGGTACTGGCACAAAGACAGAAATATAGATCAATGGAACAAAATAGAAAGCACAGAGATAAATCCATACACCTATGGACACCTTATCTCTGACAAAGGAGGCAAGAATATACAATGGAGAAAAGACAATCTCTTTAACAATTGGTGCTGGGAAAACTGGTCAACCACCTTGTAAAAGAATGAAACTAGACACTTTCTAACACCATACACAAAAATAAACTCAAAATAGATTAAAGATCTAAATGTAAGACCAGAAACTAAAACTCCTAGAGGAGAACATAGGCAAAACACTCTCCGATATAAATCACAGCAGGATCCTCTATGACCCATCTCCCAGAATAATGGAAACAAAAGCAAAAATAAACAAATGGGGCTGCAAGGAGATCCAACCAGTCCATCCTAAAGGAGATCAGTCCTGGGTGTTCATTGGAAGGACTGAGGCTGGAGCTGACACTCCAATACTTTGGCTACTTCATGCGAAGAGTTGACTCATTGGAAAAGACCCTGATGCTGGGAGGGATTGGGGGCAGGAGGAGAAGGGGACGACAGAGGATGAGATAGTTGGATGGCATCACCGAATCAATGGACATGAGTTTGAATAATCTCCGGGAGTTGGTGATGGACAGGGAGGCCTGGCGTGCTGCGATTCATGAGGTCACAAAGAGTCAGACATGACTGAGCAACTGAACTGACTGACTGATGTAGTAACCCACACATGCACACCAACTTTGACATTTAGAGAAGTCTTAGTCTTAGATGCCTCCATGCAATTCTGTTCACGTGTAAGAGAGGACAAAAATAATTCAGAGTTGGAAACATTACCATTTTTACTGGAAGGAGTACTCAGGTATTTTTCACTTTGTAAATCATTGACTGTTCTCAGTTCCCACTTAGTTTTCGACCTGTTGTCTATAGGGCCAATTTATGTGAATTCTTAAAAATTGCTATTTATGGAAATCTTTGTTTACTCACTGTAAACAAAATAAAAAAACTTTGTTTCTTTACTTTAAAATAAACAATATTTTTATTCTTTTGTACTAAATCACACAACTATGGAGCAGGCTTTGACTAACTGTAATTCATTGTTTGAACAAGAAATGAAACCACAAATTGATTGCACATATACTTGCTATATGCCATTCATTTTTCACAAAACTATTCCTAATTACTTTTTAATTGTTTTTAAGATCTAGCAAATAGCTCCCTATCTGGCTGTATTTTTTAGAAAATACTGTGTCTAACCAAGTCCAGGATCATAAATCATACACTTTAAATGGACAAGATCATTTATTTGTAAGTTCACAGTGGGAGAAAAGACAAGATAAAAGAGAATGAGATTTTGTGATCATAAAGTCAGAGAGATGAAAAGATTTATGAAAAATAAGCAAAAATTACACAGTACACAAGCTAAACCAAGCTCTAACTACAATTGTTGTCTTTTTGTGTGTGTGTGTGTGTGTGTGTGTGTGAAACAATGCTACTTCCACCCTTCTTTCCATACCTGACTTGATTACACATTCTTTGATTTGTTAGGAAATGCATTAGTTTGTCTTGCTGTTTGCTAGTGAAAGGTATACAATCTGATAACTAATTTTCAGAATTAATAAACTATACATCCTTGGTACAACTACTATTAGCAGATGCTTTCTGGAGGTAGTAGCCAAGTCTGAAAAAAATGTAATTCTAATGTTGACAATTTCAGCTTGCAAAATAAATCAGTGAGAATAATTTACAGCTTTTCATTTAGGTGGTTACGTTCTGTATTTAAGCAGAGACCTATGTTGTTCAGTTGCTTGAAAGGCATTTTAAAGACACTTATTATCTTCAATCATCCATTCTGACTCTGAAAATATGTTACGGGCTTCTAATTTCCTTTGTCTCCAGTGGGATGGTGATCCTATGTGTATAGGTAAAGGTGCAAAGACTTTTTTCCTTACAAGACACTTTAGCAGCAAATAAGTAAGTAGTAGCATTATACTCGTTTCACTTTTTGTAGCAATAGTCCTCAAATTTACCTTTGGTTTAAACAAATAGTTTCATTAAGATTTTTCGGGTTAGAAACCCCACTGAGCAATATAATATTCTTACCTTCTAGACAGTGTTTCCAGATAAATTGCAGGTACACACAACTTCAGGAAAAATTAATTGTGTTAATATGCATCAATATTTTGGAAAAATTATTTGTTTTATACTAACAAAAACTTGCAAACAAGCAAGCCTATTTGCATTGAATTCAGAGAACATGGAAGAAGTGGATAGAGATTCTAACTATATATTTTGAAAATTTTTCTGGAAAAAAGAGAATAAAAGGTCTTGCCAAAGTGGTAAGGGGAATGAAGAGTCTGTTTTTTATCCAAAGATGAAAGATATTATAGACAGATGCATTAACTTTTAAGTCAGCTTGATGTATATAACATATTGGTACATTTGATAAGAATGCATAAATTATTTATGTAATCTATAATTTCTAGGTTTTTGTAAATAACGCACTTTGATGTATTATATTACTGAATAGTCTACCCAATTTTCCTAATTCTAATTGTACCCTTTACAAAATATCATCTGTATAAAAAATGTAACTCACAGTTGCTGAACATAGGCACTAAAGTAATTCAATCAATATGATATTGGTAATTGAAAACTGACATGAATATTGAAAATACTTGATTTTCCCTTTTATCTGCATTGTATAAGCTCCAGCCATATAGAAATGATTTCCATTACTTAATTTTTACCATGTTCTCTCCTCTCTCTGGTGTTTTATATGTGCTGTTTACCTTTGTTTTCATTTACTCTTTATTCAGGATTAAAATGCTTCACTAAATGATATATCTCCTAAAAATCAAGACTCTGCTTACTCATTATCTTGACCTTTGTATCCCTAGTACCTAATATAACACCTGGCACATTTTAGGCACTCAATACATACTTGTAACTGACTACCTGAATGTCAACAATTTAATATAATCTTCAGTTAGTATTTTCTATAAACATATTGTGATGATAGTAGGAGAAGCATTATTAATCACATTTTACAGACTAGAAAGGAAGGTGGAAATTATTTCACTTGATTAGGATTTCAGCATGGGTGTATAGTAGAGATAAATCCAAATACAATCTTCGAACTCTTTATGCAATTTTAATCTAACTTGTACGCTATTTTCACTCTTTTATACTACCTTCTACTGTCATCCTGCCTCTGATTTCTGTAGGAATGTCTAACTTTCTTCCCCTTGCCAGATATTCTTCTTCTTTGATGGTAATGCAAGGGTCTATAAACCATAAATCTTGGTAAATCTTGTCCTCTAGGATTTTAGAAACAAATCTTTTTTTTTTTTATAATGCCAGTACCTAAAGGCATTATGCAATTAAATAAATGTTCTTTCCATTTGTGGACATTTCAAGTTCCTTAATAAGTCACCAGGAGGTTTGTTTCATGCCAACATTTGCCAATTATATCATGAATGTTTATGCATTAGGATAGCACTTTGATTTTTTTTATATATTATTTGTTTTCAGCTTACAAATCAGCTATTTTGAAAGCTTTGGAAAACTGAGAAAGTTCATCTAGCATTTTCCTTCTCAGAAAAAAGAAATATAGTATTGCTGTGAGAGACAAAAAGGAAAAAAGTATGTTATACTATTTTTAATATTATTGTACGTATTAGGATTAAGGAGTTTTATAATTCACTTAACATTATCACATGGATCTACAACTTTGTCCATGTATAAAATTAGATTAAAGGTAGTTTACAAATAACACACATATTTGAAAATATACTGAAAATAATATTTTTAAACTATAAAACAAATCATAAATACATTTTAATATTGTTTATTCTTTTGTCATATTTTTGTTAAAGTCAATCAACTCCCTCAAGAGTCTTTATTGATCAAAGCAATACAATAAGTGTAAACTGTCAGAAAATTCTGTTGAAATAGCGATTTTATTAAAAATAATTATGAGTAGCACATATTAAATTCATTAAATACACAACTAATAGGTGCCAATAAAATTTTAAAGTAAATTTGTTTATTTTAGTTATTGAGGTCCTTACACATATTTTATTGGGCTTCCCAAAAAGTTCATTTGGGGTTTTCTGTGGCATCTTATGGAACAGTCATATATAACTTGATATCTAAATTGTTCTCATTGTTTAGACGCTAAGTTTTATCCAACTCTTTTGTGACCCCATAGACTGTAATCCACCAGGCTCCTCTGTCCATGGGATTTTCCAGGCAAGAATACTAGAGTGGGTTGCCATTTCCTTCTCCAGGGGATCTTCATGACCCAGGGATCAAACCTGCATCTCCTGCATTAGCAGGCAGATTCTTCACCACTGAGCCACCTGGGAAGCCCACTAACATTAAAATAATTCTCACAGTATTTCAAAAGCATTATATCTGGTCATTTCTTATCAGCAGGAGATTTCTCTATAGTATTACAAGTACATTGAACTAATTTTGGAACCTGCATTAATTCGGTATAAACAAAATTGTTTGGCCATTTATTGTTAGCTTCCATTGTTTCAATAGCTCTTCTTCTCAAAAATTCTTATATTTATATTCACTTAAAGGATTGTGTATCTATTACTTAATATAATCTTTACAGTAACAATTAGATTATGATGTTATAGTCTATTCTGACTTTAAATATTTTATATTTGCTGAATGTTGCAAGTATTGTTCAGGAATTGTTTTCCATAATTCCTTAAATCCTCCACTATATTCCTCCCTTTCTTTATTCAAAGACCTCAACATTACCTGACCAACAAGTATGGTGGGGTATCTAACAAATTGACATCATGTAATTTAATGATTACAGGCTTTTGTACCATTATAGTTAGTGATCATATTATACAATACCTTAAAATTTTTGTAAGCTCAGCCAACAAATTTTCATAAAATGGATGATAATACATTTGAATAATTCCTTCAAGGTAGTTGGATTTGAATTGGACTCCTTAAAGTTGGTTTATTGTTATTGTTGTTATATTGATCCTCATAAGAATAAACTTAATACTTAGTAACCATGAATACCAGGTAGAAGTTCTGTATGTGTGTTATGTTTCTTGACTTTTCTACTTTGATTACTTTGGTGATGATAGCATCAAACATCTTTTAATGTGAATCCCTGGTGTCCTTAATTCTTGCAGAATATTTTTACAATAGAAGTGTTTTGTCTTTTATGTTCAGATAAACACAAAAGCTTTATTAGTCTTTGTTTGTGACTTACTGGAAGGATTTATTTAACAGTGTCATTCATTAAAGGTATAGGGTTAAATGAAAATTTAGGTCTGGTTTACTATCTGTAGCTATCTCCAGGTAGTAAATATAAGATGATAATAGAGACAAATCTTCATAATAGATAAACCAAGAGAACATCAATGTGATATTAATTAAAAAGATTTTTCTTAGTTATAATTCTAAAAGTCATTTATAAATGCCTTTTCACTATATTTTCTTTTTCTTTTTGAAAATCAAGCTGAAAGGAATCTACTTGTTATGAGTATCCTACAGATCTATAACAAATGTAAGAATTCTAGTTTTAAGATCCTTCACCTGGAGGAGGAAATGACAACCCACTCCAGTATTCTTGCCTGGAAAACCCCATGTGAGACAGAGAAACCTGGCAGGCTACAGTCCATGGGGTCACAAAGAGTCAGACACGACTAAAGTGACTTAGCACAGCACAGCACAGAACACAGGTATATCTAAGTGTAATCGCCTAAAAAATTGTCACCTACAATTTTGCTTTAAAAATAGTAAAGTGTGCTGAGATTTTTGTATATTCGAATTTATAAGGAATGTTGTGTGTCACTTCAGAATAAATTCAGAATTCATAACTATTGAAGAGATTATTAAAATGTAACACAAATCATGTCTCAGAGACAACTATTTTTTTCAGGAAAGACAATATGATGGCTAGATTGAGAAAGGGAAAGAGACACACAGCCAAAACACATATGATTAAGTTATGAAAATATAGAAGTCTAGTTAAATTCTTTTTTGAAGACCAAAAAATTAAGGCCAAGAAACATAAGGAGCTTGATTAGTAGGAGAATGACTTGGCTGCAGACTTCACAAAAAGATAGCATTGTGTTTCATTCCAGTGAAGTTAATGTGAATACCCATATTACTGAGAAAGCTGTCAAATCTTGATTTATTTATTCTCTATTCTCATTCACTACAATCAATTTGGCTCCTCCCCAATGATTTGTAGTAGAGAAGGAAAGAAGAACTCTTAGGATAATAAGTTGATGACAAGAACCATAAGATATTTTTGAAGGACCTGCATGTGTGCTAAGTTGCTTCAGTTGTGTCGAACTCTTAAGAATCTGCCCAGGGATTCTCCAGGAAAGAATACTGGAGTAGGTTGCCATGCCCTCCTCCAAGCGATCTTCCTGATCCAGGGATCAAACCCATGTCTCTGATGTCTCCTGCATTGGCAGGTGTGTCTTTTACCACTAGTACCACCTGAGAAACCCTTTTAGAGGACAGATTTAAAACACACACACACACACACACACACACAACCACTGAGGGACTTCCCTGGTCATCCAGTAGCTGGGACTCAGCTCCCAGTGCAGGGATCCCAGGTTCAATCCTTGGTCAGGAAACTGGATCCCACATTCCCCAAGTAAGATACCACATGCCTTAACTGATACCCAGCACAGCCAAATAAATAAATAAAATTAAAAAAACAGACATTGAGATATAGTTCATATACCATAACATTCATCCATTTCAAGTATGCAATTCAATGGATTTTAGTATATTCACGGAGTTGAGTAACCATCAGCCATCACCAAAATAGATTTTAGAACATTGTTATCACCCCAAGAAGGAATTCCACAACCTTTACTCATCAACCCCAATACCTCATTCTCCCAAACTCTAGGAAAATGCTTATATACTCTTTCTCTATAAAGTTGCATGCTTTGGATATTTCATGTAAATGGAATTATACACTATGTGATTTTACTTAGCTTATTTTGAGGTTCATCCATGTTGTAGCATATATCAGCAATTCATTATTTTGAACATATATTGAATATATATATATAATACTCCATTGTATGAATATACCACTTTTATCCATTTATCATGTAACAGACATTTGGGTTGTTTCCACCTTTTGGCTATTATGAGTAATGCTGCAGTAGACATTCAATGAATAAGTTTTTGTGTGAATTTCTATTCTCATTTCTCTTAGGTATATACTTTGAAATTGAATGACTGAGTCATATGGAATTTCTGTGTAATTTTTAAGGAAACTTTCATGTGTATTTCAAAAGTGGATATGTTAATTATATTCCAGCTAGCAATTTCTCCATATCCTTGCTAATATTTATTATCATTCTTTTCATTATTACCATTCTTATACTATCTGGCAGTATCTTATTTTTTTAGATGAGGTAAAACTGGTGTATAACATTATGTTAGTTTCAGGTATACAACATCATAATTGGATATTTGTATATATTTGTATATCTAGTATATACTAGAAAGTGATCACCACAATAAATCTAGCTACCATTTTCCATCCTACAATTAACTCTCCTCATCCATTTTGGCAATCCCCAACTCTGTTATCCACTAGCAATGTATGAGTTATGTTTTGTTTATTAATTTGTTTTGTTGTTCCGATTCCACATATAAGTGAAATTATAAGGTATTTGTATTTATTTATCTGACTTATTCACTTAGCATAATACCCTCAAAGTCCATCCATATTGTTGCAGAATATTTCCTTAATATTTCCTTAATATTTCCTTCTTTCTTTAAGAAAACATTTATTTTTGACTGTGCTGGGTCTTTGTTGATGCACGTTGGCTTTCTTTGGTTGTGGCAAGTGGGACTCCTCTCTAGTCGCAGTGCATGGGCTTCTCCTTGTGGTGGCTCCTCTTGTTTATTTCTTGTTAACAGCTTCTAGGGTGTGCAGACTTCAGAAGTTGTGGCATATGGTCTTAGATGTGGCACATGGGCTCCAGAGTGCATGGGCTTCAATAGTTGTGGTGCATGGGTTTTGTTGCCCCATAGCATGTGGATTCTTTCCAGAACAGGGATTATGTCCTCGCATTGGCAGGTGGATTCCCAACCACTGGACCACCAGGGAAATCCAAGATTTCCTTCTCTTATATAGCTATGTAGTATTCTAATGTATATGTGAATTTGTATATGTATATATACATTTGTATCCACTCATCTTTTGATGGACATTTAGATTTCTTCCATATGATTCCATATGGTGGCTATTGTAAATAATGCTGTAGTGAACATTGGGGTGCATATATCTTTTAGAATTAGTGGTTTTATATTTTTAAATAAATATGCAGAAGTGAAATAGATCATAAGTAGACCTATTTTATTTTTTTGAGGAATTTCTGTTCTGTTTCCATAGTGGCTGCACCAATTTACATTCCCACCAAGAGTTGTATGAAGGTTTCCTCTTCACATATTTTTATCAAGAATGGTTACTTCTTGAGTTTGTTAATAGTTATTCTAACAGGTCTGAGGTGATATCTTATTGTGATTTTGATTTTCAGTACCCTAATAATTCGCTTTGTTGAAAATCTTTTCATGTGAATCTTGGTCATTTGTATGTCTTATTTGGAAAAGTATCTTAAGAACTTCTGTCCATTTTTAAAAATTTTTCCCCCTATTGAGTTTTTTGAGTTCTTTATATTTTTCAGATATTAAACTCTTAATGGATATATAATTTGTAAATATTTTCTCCAATTAAGTAGATTACCTTTTCATTTTATTGGTGACTTCCTTGGTTATGCAGAAGCATTTTAGTTAGATGTACCTTCACTTGTTTACTTTTGCTTTCGTTGCCTTTACTTTGGGAGCCAAACTGCAAAATTAAATGCCAAATCAATGTTAAGAAACTCACCAACTATATTTTCTTCAAAGAGTTTTTCAACTTTAAGATTACATTAAAGTCTATAACCTACTTTAGTTAATTTTTGTGTATGGTGTAAGGCAGTGGCCTAGTTTCATTATTTTGTGTGTGACTGACCAGTATTCTCAACACAATTTGTTGAAGGAAGTATCCATTCCCAATGGTATAGTCCTTTATCTTTTGTTGGAAATCGTTGTTGTTGTTCAGTCGCTAAGTTATGCCTGACTCTTTGCAACCCCATGGGTTGCAGCATGCCTGTTTTTAATGCCATCACCATACTGTTTTGACTACTATAGCTTTGTATTTTAGTTTAAAATCAGGGATTGTGATACCTATAGCTTTGTTCTTCTTTCTCAAGATTGTTTTGACTATTTGAGACCTTTTTTTTAATCCCATACAAATTTCAGATTATTTGTTCTTCTGTGAAAAATGCCATTGGAATTTTGACATGGATTGCATTAAATCTGTAGATTGCTTTGAACAGTAGGGATAGTCCAACAATATTAATTCTTCCAACCCATGAGCATGAGATATATTTTCATTTGTGTCTTCTTTGATTTCTTTCATTATTTTCTTATAGTTTTCAGTGTAGATATTTTTCACCTTTTTGGTTAAATTTATTCCTAGTTGTTATATTATTAATTTTGATTTAATTATAAATTAAAATTTTTTCTTTAATTTCCCTTTCTGATAGTTTATTATCAGTGTATAGAAATGCAAGACATTCTGTATATTAATCTTGTGTTCAGCAACTTTACTGAATTCATTTATTGATTCTAAAAGATTTTTGATGGAGATTTTAGGGTTTTTTGGTGTATTATGTCATCTGCAAATAGTGACAGTTTTACTTCTTCCTTTCCAATTTGAATGCCTTTTGTTTCTTTTTCTTATCTAATTTCTATTGCTAGGACTTTGAATATCATATTGAGTACAATTGGTATGAGTGGGTATCTTTGTTTTGTTCCTGATCTTAGGGGGATAGCTTTAAGCTTTTTTCATTTATTATATTATTGATATATTATGTATTGATTATAGCAAAGATGTATCCTCTAAAAAGCCCTTTTTAAATAAAGCACAAGAGATATCTGAGGTTATGCCTATGATATTTTATTTTTTTTATTCTACAGCATTGCCGATATTTTTTGGTGGAGTCCTTTGTATTTTCTATATGCCAGACCACGTTATCTGCAAATACTTAAAATTGCACTTCTTTGCTAATCTGGATATTTTTTAGTTTATTTGCTTGACTAGTAGCTCTAGTTCAGTGTACAGTATAATGTTGAGTAAGAAGAGTGAGAATGAATGTCTCATTCTATTCCCAATATATGGCAAAGAATAAGTCTGTCACTATTAAGTATAATTCTAGCTGTGAATTTTTTCATAGATGCCCTTTATGAGGTTGAGGAGTTCATTTCTATTACTTGTTTTTGAATGTTTGTATCATGAAGGAAGTTGGGTTTGACAAATGAATTTTTTGCTGTCTGTTGAGATGATTATGTGATTTTTGTCCTATATTCTATTAATATAATTTACTGTACTGATTAATGTCCTCATTTTGAACCAACTGTGCATCAATTGAGTAAATTCCACTTGGTCACAATATATAATTCTATTTATATGTGATTTTATTCAGGATAGCAACATACAAAATAAAGAAGTCATATTTTACCTCACACAATATACAAAAAATAAATAAGTATAAATTAGGACCTAACTATATGATTTAAAATTGTAAAACACAAGAAAACATATGGGTAGATCTTCATGAAATTATATTTGTCAATATATTCTTAGATATGACTCAAATAGTACTATCAACAAAAGGCAAATAGATAAATTCTAGTTCATCAAACATACAAATGCTTGTGATTTAAAAGTTACTATCAAGAAAGTGGAAAGATAGTGCACAGAATAAGGAAATATTTGAATATCATGTATCTAATAAAATATTTCTATCTAGCATCTATAAAGAACTGTCACTACTCAATAGTTAAAATATAAAATTATCTTAAAATGGACTAAGCAACTGAGTATATACTTCTTCAAAGAAAATATACTAGTGGCCAATAAGCATACAAAATGTTTCGTGTCATTAGTTATCAAGGGAATAGAAATCCCAACAACAGAGATGCCATGTCACACCTGCTATGATGCCTAGAATTTTAAATGTCAGATACTAATTAGTGTTGGCAAGCATATGAAATATTAGTAACTCTCCTACACTGCTCTTTGCAATGTAAAATGCCTGATATTTTGAAAAACAGACTCAGAGTGCCTGAAATGATTAAAGACAGTTTTACCATGTGACTCAACTTTTTCATTTCTAGTTATATAACCAAGGGAAATGAAAACATAAGTCTTTGTAGAAACATGGCCAAGATTGTTTCTAGCAGTATATTAATTAATTACAAGGTGTGAAAAATCCAAATGTCTATCAGCTAACAAATGGATAAACAAAATGTGCTATATCCATACAATGGGTGAACCTTGAAAACAATATGTAAAATAAATGACACCAAGCACAAAAAGCCTCAAGTTTATGCTTCCATTTATAAGAAATGTACAAAAGTGGCAAATTCATAAAGACAGAAAATGTATTAGTAGTTGCTTACGGTTGAGGGGGAATGGTTTGAATACAGGGTGTTG
The DNA here is from genome assembly GCF_023699985.2 of Odocoileus virginianus. Classification (NCBI taxonomy): domain Eukaryota; kingdom Metazoa; phylum Chordata; class Mammalia; order Artiodactyla; family Cervidae; genus Odocoileus; species Odocoileus virginianus. The sequence continues at coordinate 3,878,154 of NW_027224264.1, read as the reverse complement.
GCCAAGGGTATGACATTCTTTCTGAGGTGATGAGAATAGTCTAAATTTTTATCTGTGATGTTTGTACATATCAGCAAATATACTAAACACTGTGGTATACATTTTCTTCTATTTTATTTTTGATTAATTTTATTGGAGTATAGTTGCTTTAAATTGTTGTGTTAGTTTCTGCTCTACAGCAAAGTGAATCATCTATTTGTATACATATATCCCTTCTTTTTTGGATTTCCTTTCCCATTTAGGTCACCACAGAGCATTGAGTAGAGTTCCCTGTGCTATATAGTAGGTTCTCATTAGTTATCTGTTTTATACATAGTAGTGTGTATATGTCAATCCCAATCTCCCAATTCATCCCATTGCTCCTTCCCCCTCTAGTATCCATGTTTTCAGTGGGTGAATTATACGGGATGTGAAATTTATTTTAATAAATAAGTTTTAAAAATAATTGTAAGGATGGAGAAAAAGACAAATGTACTCAGTACCTATTGGAGCTGAGTTGCAGGCATTCCCACTGAGATGCAGACCTATGTCTGGTGCTTAGTTTCTCCCCTGCCCAAGGGAAAGGCATTTTAATCCTTTCAGAAACAGTGACTAAATGGAGCAGAGAAATCAGTTATCTTGACAAGTCCATGGCTTGGTAGTTTCACTTGGTTCTAAAGCCAGGTCTCTGTTTCATGTTCACAGACTTATCAAAGCTGTTCATAGGTACAATTTGCCTTCTTCTGCTTCATTCTTTACCAAACAGGGAAGGTTTGTGGCTCAGAGACCCCAGGCTTAAATACCCTGTGATGATCTCTAAGGACAATTGTTACCTTGGCTAGGTTATTACACAGTGTGTAATTATCACTGAAATCACCTCAGCAAGCCCTGGGATGACTGAAAGGGGACAAGATTCATGGATTGAGGACTCTCTGCACTGGCAAGAGCCTTCTAGCTCCACCTGAGTGATAACTTGAGAACTTGGGAATCCTGTGGCTATTTTAATTCCAAGCAGTGCCTATTGTCTCACCAAATGACTAAATGTTCTTTATTTTGTTGAGGTTTGAAAGAGCATGCTGTTGATGTGTTCAAACCATATGTATTAGATATTCCAGCCTATAATTTTTGACAATGGATTGGGACTCTCCAAAGTAGGCCAGTCTGGACAGACTGGATGCCATTATCTCCTCAGCTCTCTGGTGGGGCATCCTAAATTTAAAATCTCTTTGACAAGAGACAATCAGAAAAAGTACTTTGTAGGGCAAGAAGGCTTGTGGAAATATGAAACCTTGCATTTGTACTACCCTATTGAACTTGAACTGGTAAGGGGATGAAATGACATGAAGAAACCCTGGAAGTAACATTTTGAGTGGAAACTGGGAGTAAAACCCTTTCAATGACTGTGCTCATGACTGAGCCCTCCTTGAATCCAAGGGAGACTCAGGAGAAGACAACAGAAATGAAGTTTGAGATCTTCAATGTACCTGCCTTCTACCTGTCCAACCACATGGTTGTAGCAGTCTATGCCTCTGCCTCTGTCACAGGCCTAGTGGTGGACAGTGGGGATGGGATCATTTGCACTGTCCCTATCTTTGAGGGTTACTCCCTGCCTCATGCTGTCACCAAGCTCTACATAGCAGGGAAGAACATCACAGAGCACCTCACCAGAATCCTTACTTGTTCATTGTTGTTGTTCAGTCACTAAGTCATGTCCGACTCTTTGTGACCCCATGAACTGCAGCACGCCAGGCTTCCCTGTCCTTCACTATCTCCAGGAGTTTGCTCAAACTCATATTGAGTCCTCTTGCCCTCAAACCTTACCAGCATTAGAATATTTTCCAGTGACTCGGTGCTTTGCATCAGGTGGCCAAAATATTGGAGCTTCAGCATCAGTCCTTCCAGTGAATATTCAGGGTTGATTTCCTTTAGGATTGACTGGTTTGATCTCCTTGCTGTCCAAGGGACTCTCAAGAGTCTTCTCCAGCACCAGTTTGAAAGCATCAATTCTTTGGTGCTCAGCCTTCTTTATGGTCCAACTCTCACATCTATACATGAAAGTGAAAGTGAAGTTGCTCAGTTGTGTCCGACTCTGCGACCCCATGGACTGTAGCCCACCAGGCTCCTCCATCCATGGGATTTTCCAGGCAAGAATACTGGAGTAGATTGCCATTCCTTCTCCAGGGGATCTTCCCACCCAGGGATCGAACCTGGGTCTCTCGCATTGCAGGCAGACGCTTTACCGTCTGAGCCACCAGGGAAGCCATACACCAGGGAAGTCATCCACACATGACTACTGGAAAAATCATAGCTTTGGCTATACGGACCTTTGTTGACAAAGTGATGTCTGTGCTTTTTAATACACTGTCTAGGTTTGTCTTAGCTATTCTTCCAAGGAGCAAGTGTCTTTTAATTTCATGGCTGCAATCACAGTTCACATTGATTTTGGAATCCAAGAAAAGGAAATCTGACACTGTTTTCACATTTTCCCCATCTATTTGCCATGAAGTGATGGGATTGGCTACCATGATCTTCCTTTTTTGAATGTTGAGTTTTAAGCGTTTTAAGCCAGCTTTTTGATCTCCTCTTTCACTTTCATCAAGGGGCTCTTTAGCTCTTCTCTTTCTACCATTAAAGAAATCTTGATTCCAGCTTGTGATTCATCCAGCATTTTCACCTGATGTACTCTGCATATAAGTTAAATATGCAGAGTGACAATATACAGCCTTGATGTACTACTTTCCCAATTTGGAACCAGTCCATTGCTCTATGTCTGGTTCTAAATATTTTTTCTTGACTTGTGTACAGGTTTCTCAGGATAAAGGTAAGGTGGTCTGGTATTACCATCTTTTTAAGAATTTTCCAGTTTATTGTGATCCACACAAAGGTTGTAGCATAGTCAATGAAGCAGAGATAGATGTTTTTTGGAATTCCTGTGCTTCCCCTACAGTCCAACAAATATTGACAATTTGATCTCTGATTCCTCTGACTTGTCTAAATCCAGCTTGTATATCTGGAAGTTCTTGGTTCTCATACATTTGAAGCCTAGATTGAAGAATTTTGACAGTTACTTTGCTAGTCAAATAAGCACAATTTTACAGTACTTTGCACATTATTTGGCATGGTACTTTTTGGGAATTGGAATAAAAACTGACTCCTATGGCCACAGCTGAGTTTTCTAAATTTACTGCGTATTGAGTACAGCACTTTAACAGCCTTATCTCTTAGGATTTTTAAAGCTTAGCTGGAATTCCATCACCTCGACTGGCTTTGTTCATAGCAATGCTTCCTTAGGTCCACTTAACTTCATACTCCAGAATATCTGGCTCTATATGAGTGACCACACCACCATTTTTACCAGGATAATTATCATCTTTTCTGTATAGTTCTTCTATGTATTATTGAAACCTTTTCTTCATATCTTCTGCCTCTGTTATGTCCCTACCATTTCTGTCCTTTATTGTGCCTATCTTTGCATGAAATGTTCCCTTGATATCTCCAATTTTCTCAGAGATCGTTACTCTTTCCCATTCTATTATTTTTCTCTACTTATTTGCATTGTTCACTTAAGAAGGCTTTATTACCCCTCCTTGCTATTCTCTGGAACTCTGCTTTTAGTTGGTATATCTTTCCCTTTCTCCCTTATCTTTCACTTCTCTTCTCTTCTCAGCTATTTGTAAGCCTCCTCAGACACCATTTTGCTTTCTTTCCTTTCTTTTTCTTTGTGATGGTTTTGGTCACCGCTTCCTGTACAATGTTCTGAACCTCCATTCATAGTTCTTCAGGCACTCTGTCTACCAGATCTAATCCCTTGAATCTATTCATCACCTCCACTGTATAATCATAAGAAATTTGATTTAGGTCATACCTGAATGGCCTAGTGGTTTTTCCTACTTTCTTCAATTTAAACCTGAATTTTGCAATAAGGGATCATGATCTGAGGCAGTCAGCTCCCGGTTGTTTTTGCTGACTGTGTGGAGCTTCTCCATCTTTGGCTGCAAAGTATATACTCAATCTCATTATATTATTAACCATCTGGTGATGTCCATATATAGAATTATCTCCTGTGTTGTTGGAAGAGGGTGTTTGCTATGACCAGTGCATTCTCTTAACAAAACTCTCTGTGAGTCTGTGCCTTGCTTCATTTTGTAGTCCAAGGTCAAAACTTGCCTGTTATTCCAGGTATCTCTTGACTTCTTACTTTCACATTCCAGTCCCCTATGATGAAAAGACATCTTTTTTTGGTATTAATTCTAGAAAGTCTTATAGGTCTTCATAGAACTGATCAGCTTCAGCTTCTTCAGCATTAGTGGTTGGGGCATAGACTTGGATACTGTGATGTTGAATGGTTTGTCTTGGAAATGAACTGAGATCATTCTGTCATTTTTGAGATTGCACCCAAGTACTGCATTTCAGACTCTTTATTGACTATTAAACCTACTCCATCTCTTCTAAGGGATTTTTGCCCACAGTGGTAAATATGGTCATCTGAATTAAACTCCCATTCCCATCCATTTTAATTCACTGATTCCTAAGATGTTGATGTTCACTCTTGCCATCTCCTGCTTGACCATGTCCAATTTACCTTGTTTCATGGACCTAACATTCCAGGTTCCTACGCAATTGTTATTTATAGCATCGAAATTCACTTTCACTGCCAGACATCCATGACTAAGGAATGTTTCCTCTTTGGCCCAGCTGGTTCATTCTTTCTGGAGCCATTTCTCCACTCTTACCCAATGGCATGTTGGACACCTACCAACCTGGGGAGTTCATCTTCCAGTGTCATATCTTTTTGCCTTTTCATGCTGTTCATGGGGTTCTTGAGGCAAGAATACTGGAGTGGTTTGCCATTCCCTTCTTCAGTGAACCACATTTTAACAGAACTCTCCACCCGTCCAACTGTGTGACCCTACTCAGCATGGCTCATAGCTTCATTGACCTATGCAAGCCCCTTTGCCATAACAAGGCTGTGATCCATGAAGGTGTATAGTATACAGTATACTTATATAATCAATAGTAATAATAATGTGATATGGAATACTTGGTAGCCAAGATGGTGGTATAGGAAGACCCTGATTTCACCTCCTACCATAGTCTTCCTAACATTACAACTATTTATAGAGCAGCCATCAATGAGACTGACATGAAGACTAGCAGAAAATATTTCCCACACCTAAAGATATAAGGAATGAACCCCAACAAGTCAGGTAGGAGGAATAGAGACACAGTATAATCTTGACCCATACCCCTGGCTTGGTGATACACAAATGGGAGGATGATTACAATCACAAAGTTTCTCCCTAAGAAGTGAGTATTATAAGCCCCACACTGGGCTCTCCAGCCCAGGCGTTTTACACTGGAAAGGTGAGCCCCTACATTGCCTGGCTTTAGTAGGCCAGAAGGACTTATTTTGGGGAGAGTGAGAGGGCTGTAGGATACAGAGTCCTACCTTAAAGGGAATGGACAAAATCTCAATCCCCAAGTCCCAGATCAGGGACTATAATTTGAATGGAGCCTGAGTCAAACCCACTGGCTGACCTTGGACAGCCTCCTGGAGATATGGAAGCCAACTGGAACTCCCCATGTGGTACAAACACTGCCATTTATCAAAGTTTAGTTAGTATTAGTCACTCAGTTGTGTCTGACTCTGTGACCCCATGGAGTGTAGCCCACCAGGCTCCTCTGTCCATGGGATTTCCCAGGCAAGAATACTGGAGTGAGTTGCCATTCTCTTCTCCAGGGGATCTTCCCAACCCAGGGATTGAACCTGGATCTCCCCCACTGCAGGCAGATTCTTTACCCCCTGAGCCACCAGGGAAGCCACTATGAAAGTTTATTCTTTCATAGACAGTGTCAAAGACACTGGTGTTTTAAAGTACCATTCTGGAGTCTTCCCTTTAGCCTATTACTGCCAGGGGCTTACCTGCCCACCAGTAGTCTGGCAATAATCCTAGGATCCTTTGGACTTGCAGGGATTTGGCCCTGCCAATCAACAAATTGGCATGAGACTCAGTGTCCCTGGACTCTGTAGCCAACCACCCTAAGATATGTTTCACAAGACAAGCAGGTTGGCGCCAGTTTTACGGATAGAATATTCTAAAGTATAATTGAAGTTCAGTGTTTCCTTACTAATTTTATGTCTGAATGATCTATTCATTGTTGAAAGGGGTATTTAAGTCCCCTACTATTACTGTAGTATTTTTCTATTATTTCATTTCTATTAGTATTTTTTAGTATATTGAATATATTTATTAACACTGAGTACACATGTATTTACAACTATTATATCCTCTTTGTGAATCTACCCCTTTACCATAATATAATGATTATTTTTTCTCTTGTTTTAATTTTTGACTTGAGGTCTATTTTGACTGACGTAAATATAGCTACCCTTGCTGTCTTTTTGTTTCTATTTGCTTTGATTATTTTTTGCATCCCTTTACTTGGAGCCACTGTGTGTCATAAAAACACATCCTCAGTATTAATATTCTACCACTTCATATAAAATTTAAAATCCTTGTAGGAGTATAGTCCCATTTACTCCACTGGTTGTTTTCCTATCATTTAGTTTCCAACATTTCTGGTGTTTTTAAGTACTTCATGTAGATCTAAAGTTCCAAATGATGTAACTGTCCACCAGCCTGAAAAACTCCCTGTCACAATTACTACTGAAGATGCTGTGTTAAGATAAGAATACCCATTTTAATCCCAGGATAAACTAACAAAAATGCTGAAAAATAGAGGCAACAAGCCAACATAAAAAGTAAAATTGAGTACTGAAAAGAGTTTAAATCACCTAAACCAAGGTGGTTATAAGGTAGACAAAAATGGGGAAAACACCAAATATATTTAATATACAAATATGTTACATTTTAAGTTATAGATAAGTATAAGTTTAATTATATACAACTATATATTATAATTTATAAGGTAGTGTGACTACATTCTTATGTATCAATAATTTCTTTAAATGTAAATTTTTGAATTCTCCAATCAAAGGCATAGAATGGCTGAAATAATTAAAAGAAAATAAGGCCTAACTATATGCTGTCTATAAGAGACTCACTGTCTGACTCTTTGCAACCCCATGATCTGCAGCACGCCAGGCTTCCTTGTCCTTCAAAAACATTTTCTCCATCTTCTGTATTTAGGTTGTTTCATACATTTGTAAGAGATTGCTTTGTTACATTCTGAAGTCCCATAGTCTCCTAAGTATTTTTTTTAATGTACATCAATATTTAAATCATTAAGTGTATTGAAATATAAAATTCTATGGACTTTGAACCATTATTAGAAATCAATTAACCATAGGTATATGGTTTTATTTCTAGATTTCCTCTTGCATTCCATTGATCTATATGTCTGTTTCTGTGCCAGTACCATACTGTTTTGATTACTGTAGTTTTGTGAAAGACTATAAAACGTAAGTTCTTCAACTTCTATGAAAATATTGCCCTCTAAATTAAATTAGCAAGTGTTCCTTACTTATCTGTTTTTGGAAGAGTATGAGTAAAATTGGTGTTAATTTCTTCTTAAATGTATGATAGAAATTCAACAATGAAACCATATGTTTCATGGATATTTTGTTGGATTTTTTTGAATTAATAAAGTATTTTAGAGCAATTTTATGTTCATAGCAAAATAAGTGGTAATTAAAGAGAGTTTTCATATATTCCCTGTCTCCCAAACTTCACTCACACACAACCTCTCCAACTATTAATACTCTGCACAACAATGGTATATTTGCTATAATCAGTGAACCTACATTGAAACGTTATTGTCTGTCAAAGTCCATAATTTACATAAAGTTTCACTCAGTGTACATTCTATGAATTTTGACAAATATATAAATAAGTATCAACCATTTTAATGTCACACAGAATATTTTCAGTGCCCTAAAAACTTCTATGATCTGTCTATTTATTCCTCCACCCCCACTAACTCCTGGGAACTACTAGTCTTTACTTCCTTCATAGTTTGCCTTTTTTAGAATGTTGTATATTTGGAATCATATATGATGAAATCTTTTCAAATTACTTCTTCCAGTTAGTAATGTGCATTTATTTTCTTCATGTCCTTTCATTGGTTGAGAACTCATTTCTTTTTTAGCACTAAATACTACTTCATTTTCTGACTATAGCATAGCTTATCCATTCACCTGCTGAAAGATATCTTGATTGCTCATATGTTTAGGCTGTTATGAATTAAGCTTTTGTAAACATTGATGTGCAGGCTTTTGTGTGGCCTTAAATTGTCTACTCCTTTAGGTAAATACCGGGGAGTGAGATTGCTGGATATTATGCTAAGAATATGTTGATTTTGTAAAAACCTAATATTTTGCATTTGTACAAGTAACAAATGAGAGTTCTGTTGGTCCATATTCTCGCCAGATTTGACCTTGTCAGTATTTTTATTTTGGCCCTTCTGATAGGCATGTAGGAGTATCTCATTGCTGCTTTAATGTGTACATTCTGGATGACTTATATAGGGAGCATCATTTCATATGGTCATTTGGCATCTATATATATTTGATCAGGTGTGTCTCTCAGGTCTTTGCCCATTTTTATTTATTTTGTTTTATTAGTTGGAGGCTAATTACTTCACAATATTGTAGTGGTTTTTGTCATACATTGACATGAATCAGCCATGGATATACATGTATTCCCCATCCCGATCCCCCCTCCCACCTCCCTCTCCACCCGATCCCTCTGGGTCTTCCCAGTGCACCAGGTCCGAGCACTTGTCTCATGCATCCAACCTGGGCTGGTGATCTGTTTCACCCTAGATAATATACATGTTTTGATGCTGTTCTCTTGAAACATCCCACCCTCGCCTTCTCCCACAGAGTCCAAAAGTCTGTTCTATACATGTGTCTCTTTCTGTTTTTCTTTGCCCATTTTTAAATTTAGTTGTTTGTTTTCTTATTGCTAAGTTATTTGCACATCTTGGATAATAGTCATTATCAGATATGTCTTTTGCAAATATTTTCTCCCAGTCTGTGGTTTGTCTTCTCATTCTCTTGACATTGTCTTTCACAGAGCAGAAGTTTTTAACATTAATGAAGCCCAGCTTTAATTATTTTTTTTTTTTGTGAATCTTGTCTTTGGTGTCGCTTCTAAAAGTCACTGCTAAAACATGGATTTGTGAATTTTCAAGCTTTCATTCTATTATTAATATTTTTGTTTTGTTCTATTGTTTCTGGAAAGAACACTTTATATGATTTCAAACTCTAAAATTTAATCAGAGTCATTATTTTTTGCCTAATATGTGGTCCAGTAGAATATCCCAGGTGAATTTGAGAACAATGTTTGTTCTGCTTTTTGACTGTCAATAGTTTGATCATAATGTATCTTGTTGTGAACCTCTGTGTTTATCTTACATGGAGTTCACAAAACTTCTCAAATGTATGTTTGTCATTGTTCAGTTGCTAAGTCTTGTCTGACTCTTTTGCAACCCCATGGACTGTGGCCTGCCAGGCTCCTCTGTCCATGGGATTTCCCAGGCAAGAATACTGGAGTGGGTTGCCATTTCCTTCTCCAGGGGATCTTCCCGACCCAGGGATCAAACCTGTGTCTCCTGCATTGGCAGGCAGATTCTTTACCACTGAGCCACCAGGTAATTTTATCATATTTGGAAGATTTTGGTCATTATTTCCTCAAAAAGCTTTTCTGACCCTCTTTCCTGTCATACACTACCTCCCCTTTTTTTCTTTTTGGTTGTCTAACTGGACAATTTTAATTAACCTAACTGCATGCTCACTGATTCTTTTTTCCCCTTCATTATCAAATATGCTGTTAAGCCATTTATTGATTTTTTAAAAATTCAGATATTTTAACTTTCATTGCCAAAATTTCATTAAGTTTGAATTCTACCTTTGTTTACATTCTCTGTTTGCTGACACATTATTTTGCTAATTTCTTTTACTTCATCCATGATTTTCTTTTGTTCTAGCATAAAAGTGTTTATTAAAGATTTTGTCTAGTAATTCCAGTGTCTGTGTTTCATTATGCACAGTTGCTCTTAATTTCTTCTCTAAATGAGACACATTCTCATTTCTTTGCATGCCTCATAAATTTTGGTTCACAAGCAGGAAATTTGAAAACTGTAATGTAGTAATCCAGAAAATCAGATACTCCCTCCTCGTCTGGACTATTGTATTTCCTTGCTGTAGGTGGTGGTTGTTGTTCAGTCACTCAGTTGTGCCTGACTCTTTGCAACCCCATGGACTGCAGCACACCAGGTTTCCCTGTCCTTCACCGTCTCCTGGAGTTTGCTCAAATTCTTGTCCATTGAATTGGTGATGCCATCCTACTGTCTCATCCTCTGCTATCCCCTTCTCCTGCCTTTCCCAGCATGAGGGTCTTTTCCAATACTTAATTTTATAGTGGCTTTTCTCAACTACTTTAAAAAAAAACTGTATTCTTTGTTGTGTACGTTCTCTGAAGTCTCTGTTTCTTTAACTATAGTCAGTTAGTGGTATGGTAAAGAATTCTTTAAATATATGAAGTCAACAAAAAGAAAGTATCTTGAAAATGCTTTTCAATCTCTGAAGGTTGGCTCTCTATTGGAGCAAAGCCCCAATACATAGCCAAGTCCATTACAATTCTGCCTTAGTATTCCCTTCTGGCTCATGGTGATCCTCAAAAAAAGCTAGAGGTTAAAGTTTAGGGTCTTCTCAGTTCTTTTTGATGTGTGCCTTGCCATGAATATATGTATGACTTTCTAGATACTTTGTTATATCAGGAGCTTTCAAGCCCTTATTCCCCAAAGTGACATTCTCCTCAGTTTTTCTACCAAGAGTTTTGGTGTATCTGTTGCTTGTCTCAACTCTAATATTATGCTCCAGGCATCACTGGCTTTTTCTTTTTATCTCCTTTTCACTATTTTTGATGAACATACTCTGCTTAGCTAATTTTCTGCCATGAGAAAGTTTTGATTTAGGTGAAACAAAAGCAAGCATCTTGTATCACTCCTTGAGGAAAACCACAAATAGGTGAATCAGAAAACACAATTACTTGAAAACAAGGTCCACTCTGGTACCTCATGAAACAGGTAACCTTTGCTGAGAATATAAACCACCACCTTCAAGACAAGTTCCACACCAGGAATAGGATTGGGCAAGGCTAAATTAACACAAAACTTTACTACTCACTTCAAGATACCTTTAACTTGATTCAGTGTCTATTTGGAAGATGTAATCCTTTGACTGCTTTTCAGTGTTTCTTTTTTTTCCAGTTTTATTTTTTATTTATTTATTTTTCATTTATTTTTATTAGTTGGAGGCTAATTACTTTACAATATTGTAGTGGTTTTTGCCATACATTGACATGAATCAGCCATGGATCTACATGTGTTCCCCATCCCGATCCCCCCTCCCACCTCCCTCCTCATCCCATCCCTCTGGGTCTTCCCAGTGCACCAGCCCTGAGCACTTGTCTCATGCATCCATCCTGGGCTGGTTCAGTGTTTCAACAAAATTGATTCTGACAGTTTTTGCTCATTTGTTTTCAGTGTTTCTGTGGTGAGATAGGTCCTTGGAATCTGTTACCTGCCATTTTTTGCTTATATTACTGTTACAGTATTTTCATTTATAGCATTGATTTTATTATTTCTAAGAGCTTCCTTCTCTTTGCTTTCATCTTTCATATGTTCTTGCCTGTTGCCTATTTTTCATTAGCATTTTAACATAGTAATCGTAATTCTTTTAAATCTTCTTTCTAATAATTACCAGGTCTGTATTATATCTGAGTTGGTTCTCCTATTTGCTTTGTCTCTTCAGATATGTTGTGCTTTTTCTTCCTTTTGTTATGGCTTGTAATGTTCTTGTTGAAAGTCATACATATCAATAGTAGGAGCTGAGGTGAATAGGCTTGTAGTGCAAAGATTTATGTTAATATAGCTAGGAGTTGAATTATGTTTGATATTTGCTGTATCTGTAGATGACAGAGAATTTAAATTCCTCTTGGGTCCCTGTTTTTGTCTTCTCTCATGATTTTTAGCTACCCTGAGGACTTCTCTTATTAGAGCATTTGCATCTAGTAGATCTTTGATCTCTAATCCACTATAATATACTCCAGCCTATTGGTGTGGTGAGAAGATGTGGAGGAGGGAAGCTTTCCATTATCTTATGCTAAATCTCAGGTTTTAGTGGGTGTGTCTCTGGACTGTGAACCTCACAAGTGTGTCTTCAGAGGTATGACTCTCCCCACTTTGATGAGACAAGAAACTAGAGAAAAATGAGGTGGGAATAATGGTCTTCTTTCCTTTGGAATAAGGTTTTTTCCCTGTAGAGTTGTTCTTTGCTTTAAAAAAAAGTTTTATGAAATATTTTACAAGGATTGTTATGTCCATCCCTCTACCAGATACAAGAGAGGGAAATATTTTCTTAGCTCTTTACTGTGAGAACCTGGTGATATTCCTTGAGGTAAAACCCACCAAAACTTGAGAGTTCCTTAAGGCCCTAACAACTGCAATTTAAACTTTTTTTTATGATAATTTACATTGAGCCTTCAACAATCTGTAAAAATGACCACTTAGGTGTTCCAAAAAGTATATACCTCCTGTAGCTTCTGCCTCAGGTAAGCAGATGTCAGTTGCACCTCTCTAGATATTTCTGTTTCTCCAGATTTGTAGTGATGGTTTGTCCTGCAAACTCAGTTCTTTGATAGGGTCAAGAACACTCACTTATTTTCAGTTTGTTTTATTTTTTTTCTTGTTTCAAGGACTGGAGCGATTATTTTAAAGCTCTTTATATAGCAGAGGTGAGACCGAAAAGTATATATATATACACACACATACACACACACACATACACATACTGTCTCTCTTCTCTGTTCACATTTGTTAGACCACTTGAGATTTTACTGCAAGTCAGTGTGGTTATGTTAATTATTTAATCTCAGGGATTTCAGTTCAGTGATACATATTTCCAATTCCTGAAAATAGTTGTCTCATATTTTGTCCACTTGCATAGTTGTTCAAAGTGAATGGGGAAAGGGAGTCAAGTTTGGACCTCTTATCCCATCATGAGCAGAACATATTTTCTTTGTTGAAATAACATCTGAATTGCTTCTATTACATTAATTTTTCCCTACTTCTCCTCTCTCTATTCTGAAAAAATCCAAGCATAGGAGGGCTCAACACCCTCTTACTGTCTACAGCATCTACTTGATTGATCTTATCATTCATCTGGCTTTAAATGCAACTTATATACTCTAGACCATGACATTTTGGGCTTCCCTACTGGCTCCGACAGTAAAGATTCTGCCTGAAATGTGGGAGATGAGTCCCTGGGTCAGGAAGATCCCCTGGAGAAGGGAATGGCAACCCACTCCAGTATTCTTGCCTGGGAAATCCCATGGACAGAGGAGCCTGGTGGGCTAGAGTCCATGGGGTCACAAAGAGTTGGACATGACTGAGTGACTAACACTTTCACTTTACTTCATGACATTTTACCTCAAGTCAAGGTATCTTCAGAGTTCCAGATTTGCATATGCAACTATTTCATATTATTATATGGACGTCTCAAAATAGCAGATATCATATACCCAGATTCTCAAGCTCTAGCTTAGTTTTAATAATCCCCTAATATTTCCTGCATCAGTAAATGATTCATCCATCTCTCCAGTTGCTTAAGCATCAAATTAGCAAGTTATTCTCATTACCTCCTTTACCTCACCTTTTACATCCAAATTATCATCAAGTCCTAGAAGTTCTGATAGTATTATATGCTAATCTTCTTTAACTCATCCTCCTTATTTCTAGACTGGATTGTACTAGATTTCTATCAAATTTCTCTGGTGTGTTTACCCTCTATTAATGCCTCTGCTCACGTAGTACAAACTGACACTAAGTTGGATTATATATTTCCACCTTTCTAAAATGCTCTAGTAATTTCCTATTACACTTGGGATAAAATCTATAATCCTTATCATGTTCCACAAGACCATGTGAGAGCTGTCCTTTTATAGCTCTTTTTTTTTAACCTCATCTACTTCCACTTTTTGCCTTCATTTACTTCATTTGCTTTGAGCTGGGAAATTAACAACTAAGCAGATATGGGAAGGCCACTAACAATATCTATTGTCATTACTCTGAGAATCTTCCATGTGAATCTTTATCCTATTAGATTATAAGATGATCATTGTACTCATTGTACTATATCTAGACAAATGTCTGGCACCTAGTTAGAACACAAGGCATATTTTTGCATGAATAAAGAGAAAATTTTCATTTCAGTATATAATGAAGAGATAATAAAATTTTATCTACAGGTGTATATAATCATGCTACTACTTCTATAATTTATCAATGATCATAGCTAGTGAAAATCAGTATATATGGCAAGATAGCATTGCTGGAGAGGAAGAATTAATATATTGATTTGATGTATATTATTTTATTATCTTAAAAATCAAGTTTAAATAAAACATAAAAATAGGATTTAAATATGATATGACTTAGATAAGTATATAAATATAAGACAATTTCAAGGAATGAATATAAGCTAATAATGTGCAAATATTTTGAAGTATGGGATATAGAAGTCAAGAAAACAGATCAAGTCCCTCTTCTCTTAGAGGTTATGTTATAGAGGAAAGAAAGACTAATAAACAAAATTGTAGGTTGTATGGTGATCAGTTGTCCTGGATTTCCTGGGGCTGAGGGGATTCCCTGTATATGAGGCTTTTCAGTAAAACTCAGAAAGTTTCAGGCAAATTATAGAGTTGGCTACCCTATGTGGTGATAAGTGCCATGGAAGATAAATCACAGAGCTTACTCTGTTATACTGAGTGATGAAGATATACTCTATGAAAAAGAAGTATTTAAGTCATTATGTGAAAAAAATAATGAAATGTGTCATAAAGATATATTTTATATATGTGTGTATTTGAGAATATGTAAATACATATGTGTGTATTTGTGTATCATGAAGCAGAAGTTAGAATATACAATAAAGAATTATATCTGTTAAATATTATCAGACCAAGCAAGATCACCAGGAATAAAGGACCCAGTTTTGATAACATACTTTTTTTTACTATAGTTATGTAATTGTGCATCCATCACCATTAATCCCAGATTATTTCATCATTTTACAAATAAATAAATCTTTTAGCAATTAATGGGGCTTCCCTGGTGGCACAGGAGTAAAGAATCTGTCTACGAATCCAGGAGACATGGGTTCAAGCCCTGGGTCGGGAAGATCCCCTGGAGAAGGAAATGGCAATCCACTCCAGTATTATTGCCTGGGAAATCCCATGGGCAGAGGAGCCTGGCAGGATATAGCTCATGGGTTTCCAAAGAGTTAGACATGACTTGGCAACTAAAGAACAACAACATAGCAACAACATAGTAACATCCCCTTCTTCATTTAACTAACATCATATTAATTGAATCATATAATATATGGCCTTTGGTTTCTCCTACTTTTAATATCATGATCAATACTTCATTAGTTATTGTGGCTGAATATCCAGAATTGATTTGTCCGTTTTTTTCAGTTGACCAACATTTGGGTTATTTTCATGTTTCAGATATTGCAAATAATAAATAATGTTGCTGGAAACATTTATGTGTAACATTCATGTAGATATATATCTTCATTTCTCCTAGTTCTATACTTAATAGTTGAAATGCTGGGTCATCTGATAACTGTGTTTAACCTTGTGAGGAATTGTGATACCGTTTTACAAAGTGGTTGTAACATTTTACATTCTAAATAGCAATGCATGATAGCTCTAATTTCTCCACATTCTTGCCAACACTTGTTATTTCCTGTCTTTTGAACTATAGATATTATAATGGGCATGAAATGGTACATCACTGTGGCTTTGATTTGCAGTTCCTTAATTGGCACCCCACTCCAGTACTCTTGCCTGGAAAATCCCATGGAAGGAGGAGCCTGGTAGGCTGCAGTCCATGGGGTCGCTAAGAGTCGGACACAACTGAGCGACTTCACTTTGACTTTTCACTTTCATGCATTGGAGAAGGAAATGGCAACCCACTCCAGTGTTCTTGCCTGGAGAATCCCAGGGACGGTGGAGCCTGGTGGGCTGCCGTCTGTGGGGTCGCACAGGGTCGGACACGACTGAAGTGACTTAGCAGCAGCAGCAGCAATGATTAGTGATGTTAAACATCTTATATGCTTATTGGTCATTCATATATAGTCTTTGAACAAATGCCTATGTAAATCATTTTCCATATTCATTACACCTGTTTTTTTAATCTAAGAATATATTATAATTTCAGCTCTTTTACTTGAGTCTTTGATGTGTATTGACTTAATTTTTGTGTGATTGGGAGTAGGTGGTTGAATGTCATTCATTTGGATGTGTCTGTGCAGTTATCCCAGCTTTATCTTTTGAAAATACTATTCTTTTTTAAATTAAATTTTTATTTGAAGACTAATATATGTTCACATGCAGTTGTAAAAAATAATACAAAGACATTCCATGTAGTTTTTGCCTCGTCTTAACCCAATGGTAACATCTTGCAACACTGCAGTACAATATTACAACCAGGGTATTAACATCAATACAGTCAAGACAAAGAATGTTTCCACCACCATAAAGATCCCTTATCTTGCCATTTTATCACCCCCACAATTCACTATTCCATTTATCCCCTCCTGACTTCCTGGTAACCATCAATCTGCTCCCCATTTTGATAATTTTGTCATTAAAGTATCTTTTATTCATGTAATCATATTATATGTAAAATTCTAGTATATGTAAATTTTAACTTGCTATGATTCTCTGAAGATTAACAGCTTACATCAGTAGTTCATTCCTTTTTATTGTGAAGCAATTTTTAATGGTATGGATGTAACAGAATTCATCCATTGAAGGACATCCGAGTTCTTTCTAGTTTTTTTTTTTTCCATTTATTTTTATTAGTTGGAGGCTAATTACTTTACATCATTACAGTAGTTTTTGTCATACATTGAAATGAATTAGCCATGGATTTACATGTATTCCCCATCCCGGTCCCCTCTCCCACCTCCCTCTCCACCCCGTCCCTCTGGGTCTTCCCAGTGCACCAGGCCCGAGCACTTGTCTCATGCACCCAACCTGGGCTGGTGATCTGTTTCACCCTAGATAATATACATGTTTCAATGCTGTTCTCTTGAAACATCCCACCCTCGCCTTCTCCCAGAGTCCACAAGTCTGTTCTATACATCTGAGTCTCTTTTTCTGTTTTGCATATAAACATTTATATACAGACATTTTGTGTCAAAGTTAGTTTTTATTTCTCTGGGATAAATGCCGAGGAGTGCAATGGTTGTATGGTAAAGTCATGTTTAGGTTTTTAAGTAATGGCTTTTTCCCAGAGTGGCTGTACCATATTACATTTCCAACAGAAATTTATGAGTTATCTAGTTGTTTTGCATCTATGTTAGCATTTGCCATTGCCAGTATTTTTTATTTAAGTAATTTGATAGGTGTATATCATCGTGGTTTAATTAACATTTCCCTAATGAATAATAATGTTAAATATTTTTATTTCCTCACCTGCTATCTATATATAGAGGTACAATGAAGGTAATATTATATTAATTTTAGATTTATAACATGATTCAACATTTATGTACATTGCAAAATGGTAACCTCAATAAATCCAGTTAACATATACATAGTTATACTATTTTTTCTTGTGATAAGAACCTTTAAGATCTACCTTATTATCATCTCTCAAGTATGTGATACACTATTATTGCAGTCACCACAGTGCCCATTACACTCTCATGATGTATTCATTTTATAACTTGAAGTGTATACCTTTTAACCTCCTTCACCCATTTGACCCACTCCCCACCTGCAATTTCTGAAAACTACCAACTTGTTTCTGTATCTACAATCTCTCTTTTGTTTAGATCTACATATCAGTAAGATCATGCAGTATTTGTCTTTCTCTGTCCAACTTATTTCACTTAGCATAGTGTCCAGAAGTTTATAAATTATGTAGCAAATGGCAAGATTTCCTTCTTTTTATGACTGAATAATATTCCAGTGTGTGTGTGTGTGTGTGTGTGTGCGCGCGCGCATGCATACCATGTTTTTTTATCCTTTATTTGATGATAGACATGGTTTTTTACATATCTTGGCTTTTGGAAACAGTGTTTCATGTAAGAAGGGAGTGCATATATCTTTCCAAGGTAATATTTTTGTTTTCTTGTGATAAATACTCAAAAGTGAATTTGGCAGGTCATATAGTAGTTCTATTTTTAATTTTTAGAGGTACTTTCATGGTGTTTTCCATAGTGACTGCACTCATCACTGCACCATTTTCAAAACTCAATTGACTAAAAATGTATATACTTAATTGTAAGTTATAATTCTATCCTGCTTATGTATATAGACATAGGCAAGTGCTACACTGTCCTGATTATAGTATCTTAGTAGTAATTTTTAAATCAGGAAGTTTTAGTCATCCAATTTTTTTCTTTTTCAAGCTTGGTTTGGCTATTCTCAGCTTACTGCATTCCAATAAGAATTTTAGAATTGATTTATCAGTTGCTGTAACAAGCTGAGATTTTGTTAATAATTGTGATGAATCTGTAAATTAATCTGGTATTATCATTTTGACAATACTAAGCCTTATAATTAGTGATTTGGGAATGAATTCAATTTGATTAGCTTTTATCCAATTTTTTTTGGTTTTTGTGTGTGGGGGGGGGGGTTTTTGGTATAGAAGTCATAAATATTTTGTTACATTTATTCATAAGTATTCTCTTTGATGCTATTATAGGTGAAATATTTTAAATGTTATAGTGTTCATTTCAATTGCATAGAGATATAGTTGTGAGGGTAACATCTAAAAGGCACTTGAATAGGAAGCCTTGGACCTTTGCTCCCCATGTGGATACACCAATTCAACAAGAATACATAGACAAATTCATCAGAAATTCAGAATCTAGTTGAAAGGATGCTGCATCTGGAGTAAGCATGAAACTAGCTACATTGAAGCTGGTAGGGAAAATGCAAGATGCCCTCTCATTGGAATTCTTGCCTCTGGCATAGTGCCATAAGATTGGAAGGAAACCCTCAGCTTTTGGTTTCTTCCTGGAGGAGGATATATTTGCCCACATGTCCAACATTCAAACTTGGGATTCTAAAAGTACTGGTTTCTGTCTTAACCTGTCTCACTGGTCCCACTGAGAACATAGGCAGTCATTTGGGCTAGAACACAAGTACCTATCATAGGCCCTTCTTCTAGCTCTGCACAGAAGGAGTAGATAAAACGTCAGATTCTGTTTCTAACTGGTGAAGTAAAAAATTGGGTCACACATCCAGTTCTAGAGGCTACCTAGGGGATTGGATTTTGTCTCACCCATCTCAGACCACTGATAGGATCAAACTACTTTACATGGCAGGGAGATCACTAAGAACAGTGATGGCAATTTGAACCAGTACAAAGTTTTGAGAGGCTCCTAGAATCTCTGAACAGATTAATTGGTGACAGTCTCCTCCTGTACAAGGTCGATCTGTGAACACTTGGGAGAACTGGATGTTTTCTTCAGTACACAGATATCAACAAAAAGAATGAAGGAAAACTAATAAATGTGGACTGTATGTCCCAAAAAAACAAAGTTAATCTCCAGAAACAGAACCTATATGTGAACCTATAAACAGAACCTATATATGAATATATAAGACTTATGAGGCACAATAGCAATAAAAACAATAAATAATAAACAATATTAATAAGCAATAAACAATAAAATTAATAAACAAATAAACAATAAAAAATAAACAAACAAATAAATAACAATAAAATACACAGTATAAAAAGATGTAAAATGCAAAATCAAATGCATAGCATGTGGAGAGGGAGCAAAAGGTAGAGGTTTTGCATGTAAACAAAGTTAAGTTTTTATTAGGTTAAAATAGACTACTATATCAATAAGATGTTTCAAGCAAGCCTCAGGGTAACCAAAATAAATAAGTAAATAAACCTATATCAGATGAATTCAAAATAAAGAGAAGTGAATAAAAGTATACCAATATGGAACAAAGGAACAGAGCAAGAGAGGATAATAGAGACAAAGAAATGTTAAAACGTCCAGAAACCCATTAACAATGTGGCAATAATAAGTCCTGACCTAATAGCAATTACTTTAAATGTAAACAAATTAAATTACACAATCAAAAGGCATAGTGTGGCTGAATGAATAAAATAAAATAAGACCCAACTATATGATGCCCATATGATCAATAACCTCAGATATGCAGATGACACCACCCTTATGGCAAAAAGTGGAGAAGAACTAAAGAGCATCTTGATGAAAGTGAAAGAGGAGAGTGAAAAAGTTAGCTTAAAGCTCAACATTCAGAAAACTAAGATCATGGCATCTGGTCCCATCGCTTCATGGCAAATAGATGGAAAACAGTAGAAACAGTGGCTGACTTTATTTTTGGGGGCTCCAAAATCACTGCAGATGGTGACTGCAGCCATGAAATTAAAAGACGCTTAGAAGGAAAGTTATGACCAACCTAGATGGCATATTAAAAAGCAAAGACAAAACTTTGTCAACAAAGGTCCATCTAGTCAAGGCTATGGTTTTTCCAGTAGTCATGTATGGATGTGAGAGTTGGACTATAAAGAAAGCTGAGTGCAGAAGAATTGATGCTTTTGAACTGTGGTGTTGTAGAAGACTCTTGAGAGTCCCTTGGACTGCAAGGAGATCCAACCAGTCCATCCTAAAGGAGATAAGTCCTGGGTGTTCATTGGAAGGACTGATGCTGAAGCTGAAACTCCAATACTTTGGCCACCTGATGTGAAGAGCTGACTCATTTGAAAAAGACCCTGATGCTGGGAAAGATTGAAGGTGGGAGAAGAAGGGGACAACAGAAGATGAGATGGTTGGATGGCATCACCAACTCAATGGACATGAGTTTGGGTAAACTCTGGGAGTTGGTGATGGACAGGGAGGCCTGGCATGCTGCAGTCCATGGGGGTTGCAAAGAGTTGGACAAGACTGAGCGACTGAACTGACTGATATGATGCCTACATGACTCACTTCAACTTTAAGGGCACAGATAAGTGCAAAGTGAAGGGATCACAAAAAAAGTCTTCGAAAGTTTGAAAATGACTCCAAATAGCCACAGCAATCTTCAGGAAGAAAAATAAAGTTGGAGATATCACACATTTTGATTTCAAAATGTATTAAAAGGCTACAGTAATAAAACAGCATGATATTGGCATGAAGACAGACATAGACCATTACAGTATACTAACACATATATATGGAATTTAGAAAGATGGTAACGATAACCCTATATGCAAAAAAAGAAAAAGAGACTCAGATGTATAGAACAGACTTGTGGACTCTGTGGGAGAAGGCGAGGGTGGGATGTTTCAAGAGAACAGCATCGAAACATGTATATTTAGGGTGAAACAGATCACCAGCCCAGGTTGGATGCATGAGACAAGTGCTCAGGCCTGGTGCACTGGGAAGACCCAGAGGGATCGGGTGGAGAGGGAGGTGGGAGGGTGGACCGGGATGGGGAATACATGTAAATCCATGGCTAATTCATTTCAATGTATGACAAAAACCACTGCAATGCTGTAAAGTAATTAGCCTCCAACTAATAAAAATAAATGGAAAAAAAAATAAAAAAAATAAAATGATTATTTCTTTAAAAAAAAAAAAGACAGACATAGAGACAGACCAATGGAACAGATTAGAAAAGCCATAAATAAATCCACATATATATGATCAACTGATCTTTGACAAAGGTGCCAAGATTACATGATGTAGAAAGGATTTTCTCTTCAACAAAGGGTGCTGCAACAACTAGATATCCATATATGAAAGATGGAAACTGAATCTTTATCTTACTTGTACACAAAAAAGTGAATTCAATATGGATTGAATTGTTAAAAGACCTAAAACTGTAAAACTCCTAGGAGAAAATGCAGGAGAAAGCTTCATGTTATTGCTCTGGGCCATGATTTTTTGGATATGACACTAAAATCACAGGCAAAAAAAAAGTTAATAAGTATGAATATATCAAACTGAATGATTCTGCACAGCAAAGGACATATCAACAGAATGAAAAGGAAAGCTATGGGATAGGAGACAACATTTTCAAATCATATATCTGATAATGTGTTAATCTCCAAAATGTATAAGGAATTCCCACAATGTATTAGCAAAAAAGCAAATAGCCTGATTAAAAAATGGGTAAAGGACTTAAATAGACATATCTCCAAAGAAGACACAGAAATGGTCAACAGGTATATGAAAACATGCTCAATGTAACTAATCATCAGGCTAATACAAGTCAAAACCACAAGGAGAGATTACCTCACAATTAGGATGTCTATAATAAGAAAGAAAATACAGGTTAACAAGTGTTAATAAAAATGTGGGAAAGCTGGAACTTTTTACATTTTTGATGGGAATATGAAATGGTGCGGCTGTGATGGAAACAGTATGGAGTTTCCTCAAAATATTGAAACTGTAGCTACCATATGATACATTTTCCCACTTCTGAGTATTTACCCAAAATAATTTAGAATTTGGAAGAGGTATTTATGCTCTCATGTTTATTGCAGCATTATTCATAATTTTCAAGGTTTGGAAAAAACCTAAATCCCTATCAGCAGATGAGTAGATAGAGAAAATACGATATACCAACACAATAAATATTTTTCAGCTAAAATGAGTGAAATGTTGGCATATGTGACAGCATGGATGAATCTTGCAGACGTAATTCTAAGTAAAATAAGCCAGTCACAAAAGGAACATTATTACATAATTCTAATTACATGAGGTATCTAAAATAGTACAAACTCATAGGAGCAGGAAGTAGAATGGTGGTTACCAAGGGTTGGAAGTAGGGACAAATTGTAATTTACTCTTCAACAGATTTAAAGTTTCAGGATTTCCACTGGCCTAAAAATCCTCTGTGCTCTGCCTAGTCATACCTCCTCCACCTCATGCCCACACCGCTGGAAACCACTGATTTTTTATTTTTTCTGTCTCATAATCTTGCTTTTTCCGGAATGTCATATAGTTGGAATCATACAATATGTAGCTTTTTCAGATTGGCTTTTTCACTTACAAGATGCACTTAAGTTTTCTCCATGTCTTTTCGTGACTTGACAGATTTTTTTTTTTTTAGCGTTGAAAACTATTCCATTGATTGAATGTAACATACTCTATCCAGTCACCTACTGAAGAACATCTTGGTTGTTTACACATTTTGACAGTTATAAATAAATTTACTATAAACATCCATGCTGTCTGATAGCTATTTATTCCCAGAGAACTTTTATAATTTGAGTCAGTTCTCTCAAACCCTGATGCTGTTTTATCACAAGCATATGCAACATTCTAAATCTTCTATTGTCATTTCAATAATCTTCACAGCATTTCCCACAGGAATAGATTCCACATCAAGACAAAAGTTTCTTTGCCTATCCATAAGAAGCACCTTCTTGTCTGTTAAAGTTTTATCATGAGGTTAGAGCAACTCAGTCATCTCTTCAGACTGCAATTCTAATTCTAGTATGCTTCCTACTTCTACCATATCTGGAGTTACATCCTCCACTGAAGTCTTGAATCCTTCAAAGTCATCCATGAGAGTTTGGAATCAACTTTTTCCAAACTCCTGTTAATGTTGATATTTTGATCTCTTCCTGATGAATCACAAATTTTCTTAATGGCGCCTAGAGTGGTGAATCTTTTTCCATTGGTTTTCTGTGTACTTTGCCCAGATCCATCAGAGGGACCCCTATCTATGGCAGCTATAGACTTGCAAAATGTATTTCTTTTTTTTTTTTTTTTTGCAAAATGTATTTCTTTTTTTTTTTTTTTTTTTGCAAAATGTATTTCTTAAGTGATAAAGACTTGAAAGTCAAAATAACTCCTTGATCCATGGGCTGCAGAATGGATGTTATGTTAGCAGGTATGAAAACAACATGAATCTCATACATCTCCATCAGAGCTCTTGGGTGACCAGGTGCATTATCCATGCACTGTAGTATTTTTAAAGGGTTTGTTTTTTTCTGAGCAGCAGATCTCAATGGTGAGCTTAAAACATTCATTAAACCATGTTGTAAACAGATGTGCTGTCACCCTGGCTTTGTTGTTTCATAGAGCACAGGCAGAGTGGATTTAGTGTAATTCATAAGGGCCTTGAAATTTTCTAAATGGTAAATGAGCTTTGGCTTCACCTTAAAGTCACCAGCTGCATTGCTGCTGCTGCTGCTAAGTCGCTTCAGTCGTGTCCGATTCTGTGTGACCCCATAGAAGGCAGCCCACCAGGCTCCTCTGTCCCTGGGACTCTCCAGGTGAGAATACTGGAGTGGGTTGCCATTTCCTTCTCCAATGCATGCATGCATGCTAAGTCGCTTCAGTCATGTCCGACTCTGTGCGACCCCATGGACAGCAGCCCACCAGGCTCCTCTGTCCACGGAATTCTCTAGGCAAGAATACTGGAGTGGGTTGCCATTTCCTTCTCTGCACCAGCTGCATTAACCCCTAACAAAAGAATCAGCTTGTATTTTCAAACTTTAAAGCTAGCACAGACTTCTCTCTTGCTATGAGTCCTAGCTGACATCTTCTGATTGAAGGCTGTTTCACCTCCATTGAAAATCTACTAAAAGGATTTTTAGTGTAGCTACCTTCATCATCTTAGCTAGGTATTCTAGGTAACTTGCTTCAGCTTCTGTATCAGCATTTGCTGCTTCACCTGTACTTTGTTGTGATGGAGATGGCCTCTTTCCTTAAATCTTATGAGCACTTTTCTATTTCCTTCAAGAATTTCTCCTTTGCACTCAAAACTTGGCTGTTTGGCGCCAGAGGCCTAACTTTCATCCTATCCCAGCTTTTGGCATACTTTCCTCACTGAACTTAATCATTTCTAACTTTTGATTTCAAGTGAGAGTTGTGTGACTCTTCCATTCACTTGAACACTTAGAGGTTATTGTATGGTTTTTTTTTAATAATTGTATTTATTTATTTTGGCTGCACTGGGTCTTCATTGCTACACACAGGCTTTCTCTAGTTGTGGCAAGTAGGGGCTACTCTCTAATTGTGGTGTGGGTTTCTCATTGCAGTGGCTTCTCTTGTTATGGAGCATAGGCTCTAGGACACATAGGCTTCAGTAATGTCAGCACTTGGGCTCAGTAGTCGTGGCTTCCAGGCTCTAGAGCACAGGCTCAGTAGTTGTGGTGCACAGGCTTAGTTGCTCTGGGGCATGTGGGATCTTCCCGGATCAGGGATCAAACCCATGTCTCCTGCATTGGCAGGTGGATTCTTTACCACTGAGCCACCAGGGAAGCCCCATTGTATGGTTATTAATTGACCTAGTTTCAGTATTTTTGCATTCCAGAAATTGAGAGGCTCCAGGAGAGGCAAAGAGATCAGTGAATGACTAGTCAGTGTTGTGGTCAAAATTTATACATTTTGTAGTTTTGCCTTCTTATAAGGACTTGATTTGTGGTTGTGGCACCTCCCAAAAATTATAAGAGTAATATCAAAGAACAGTGATCACAGATCACCATAGCAAATGTATATTAAGTATACCTCAAAAAAGCTGAAAAAAAGAAGAGTTGATGTGTCTATTCTTCAGGATTTTCCAGAAAAACAAAACCAATAGAATAGAATAGACATATAGCTTAAAAAGATGTTTATTTCATGCATTTTTGTATACTAAGAAGTCTCATCATGTATTCCCCATCCCGGTCCCCCCTCCCAATACATGTAAATCCATGGCTAATTCAATGTATGACAAAAACCACTGCAATGCTGTAAATTAATTAGCCTCCAACTAATAAAAATAAATGGAAAAAAAAACAAGCAAAAAAAAAAAAAAAAGAAGTCTCATCAACTGCCAGCTTTAACCTGGATGCCCAGGAATGCTGATGATACAATTCTAGTCCAAACTTGAATAACTGATAAATAGGGTATTCAATGGTAAAAGTTCTGGTTCAAGTCTGAAGACCCATGAAACAAGAATACCCATCATGTCAGATGTCAAAAGATGGGTATCCCAGAGACACCAAGAGCAAATTCGTCTTTCCTCTGTCTTTTTGTTCTATTCAGGGCTTTCAGCAATTTGAATAATACCCACTTGTATTAATAAGGCTGCTAAGTCACTTCAGTCGTTTCCTACTCTGTGTGACCCCGTAGATGGCAGCCCACCAGGCTCCCCCATCCCTGGGATTCTCCAGGCAAGAACAGTGGAATGGGTTGCCATTTCTTTCTTCAATGTGAGAAGGTGAAAAGTGAAAGTGAAGTTGCTCAGTCGTGTCTGACTCTTAGCGACCCCACGGACTGCAGCCTACCAGGCTCCTCCATCCATGGGATTTTCCAGGCAAGAGTACTGGAGTGGGGTACACTTTACTAAATCTAACAATTCAAATGCTAATTTCTACTAGAAACACCTTTATGGACACACTCAGAAATCATATTCTATAAGATATCCGGCCATTTCTTAGCCAAGTCAAGTAGACGAATAAATTAAACAATGATAGTATTACAGTCTTGAGTGAAATTTATAGGACAGGATAACAGGCTAGAAACTAAAGAAGTTTTCCTACATTACAGTATTGAGGCAGAATTCCTGCTTCTCCTATAAACTTTAGTTTTTGCTCTAAATGCCTTTTGTTTGGATGGAGCCCACCCATCTTATGGATATTAACCTCTGTTATTTAAGGCAACTGATTTTAAATCGTAATCACATATACAAAATACTTTCATAATAATTTATAGACTATTGTTTGACCAAACAACTGGGCACAATAGCTCAGCCAAGTTGACAAATAAAATGATTCATCTCAGTCTGTATTTTTTTTAAAGAAGATTTTACACTGATAGCCTAACCTTCAAACTTAACATACAGGTAAAAGAAGAGCAAACTGAAGCAAGCAAAATGAACAAAATTATTTTTAAAAAATAGTACAGAAATGATTGAAATAGAGAATAGAAAAATGGAGGAATCAATTAAACCAAATGCCGATTTTCTTAAAAATTTCAAAAAATGAGATATTACTACCAAACTTACAGAAATAAGATGGGATTACAAATAAATACTGTGGAAAAAAATGTTATGCTATACAATAGCATTAAAAAATATTATATTCAGATGGAAGAACTTTGAATAAAGTATGCTGAATATATGAAGCCAGGCATGAAAGGCCATATGTACAATTCCACTTAAGTGAGAAATCAGAAGGGATAAATTTACAGAGACAAAAAATCTATTAGTGGACTTCAGAGCTCATGAGGATGGCCTGAAGAGGGTGATAGCTAATGGGTGCAGGAAAAATATTCTAAACTTGACTTTTGTAATGTTTGTACATAGTGAACATATTGAAATTAAAGGAAATGTACTATATAAATGGGTGAATGTATTATATATGAAATATTTCTCAGTAAAACTGTTCTAAAACAAAATAAATATAAGGGGGAATAAAAGAAAGGGCACCTCTAGAACTGGATTATAAGTATCTTTACTCCAATTTGAATGTGTTTGATGGTTAGTTACTTCCATTAACAAAGGAAAGAGTAAGCTTGTCATCTCACGAGCAGCAGCTCAGTTGTGCATAGAAGCCACCTTTCTGGGACAACCTCACAGCTAGGCTACTTCATTTGACTCTGAGGTTAGGCCTTTGCTTCATGTTCAGACTTATAAAAGAGGTTGAGAGGTATGGTTTGCCTTCCTCTGTTTGAAGTCTCACCAAGCTAGGAGCACTGGTGGCTCAGAGACCCTGCCCTTTCAACACCCTCTGATGCTCTCTGAGAACAATTGTTGCCTTGGTTACATTATTACATAGGGAGCGGTCATCACTGAAATTGCCTCAGCAGGCCTTGCACTGCCTGAAAAGGGACAAGATTGATGGGTTGAAGATGGGGGTAGGGGACAGCCTGCTAGCTCTGCTTCAGTGACAACCTGAGAGCTTTGGAATCCTGTGGCTGATAAACTTCCAAAGGTACCTGTTATCTCACAAAAGTGGCCGTGTTCTTTCTTTACTTTGGGGAAGGTCAGAAGAGCATCCTGCAGACATGTTTAACCCACACATACTAGACACTCCAGCTGTAATTTTTGACAATGGATCAGGACTCTGCAAAGTAGGCATTTCTGGAGAGCTTGGGCCCCGTCATGTCATCAGTTCTGTCGTGGGGCATCCTAAATACAACATGGCTTTACCAGAAGCCAATCAGAAAAATTACGTTGTGGGAGAAAAAGCCCTGTTCAAGTATGAGGACTTGCAGCTAACCTACCCCATTGAACGTGGACTGGTAACAAGATGGGATGACATGGAGAAACTCTGGAAGTGTCTTTTTGAGTGGGAACTTGGAGTAAAACCCTATCAACGACCTGTGCTCATGACTGAGCCCTCCTTGAACCCAAGAGAGACTCGCGAGAAGACAACAGAAGTGATGTTTGAGACCTTCAATGTGCCAGCCTTCTACCTGTCCAACCACGCGGTCGTAGCACTCTATGCCTCTGCCTCTGTCACGGGCCTAGTGGTGGACAGTGGGGATGGGATCACTTGCACTGTCCCCATCTTTGAGGGTTACTCCCTGCCTCATGCTGTCACCAAGCTCTGTGTGGCAGGCAGGGACATGACAGAGCACCTCACCCGACTCCTCCTGGCTAGTGGGTGTAATTACCCTTGCATACTCAACAAGGCCTTAGTGGATAACATAAAAGAGACACTGTGCTATGTTGCCTTGGAACCAGAGAAAGAACTTTGTAAGAAGCCGGAGGAGATCCTGAAAGAATACAAGCTACCAGATGGGAATGTCATCCACCTTGGGGACCAGCTGTATCAGGTACCTGAGATTCTTTTTGCGCCTGACCACCTAGGTGTCCACAACCCAGGACTATCAAAAATGGTCTCCAGCAGCATTATGAAGTGTGACACTGATATCCAGAAGAATCTTTTTGCAGAAATTGTTCTGTCTGGAGGCACCACTCTCTTCCCTGGGCTTGAGGAAAGACTTATGAAGGAACTGGAACAGCTGGCCTTCAGAGGCACTCCCATCAAGATCACTGCTTCTCCTGATAGATGTTTCTCTGCGTGGATTGGTGCTTCCATCATGACCTCCCTGAGCAGTTTCAAGCAGATGTGGATCACTTCTGCAGACTTCATGGAGTATGGGGCATGTGTTGTCCAGAGAAGATGCTTTTAAAGGATTCAGAGCACAGGGGACAGCTTAAATTGTCAGATCACAGGAGCACTGGTGGAAGGTAACATCTTCATCTTAGAGCTTCACCATGCATTCAATAAAAGTGATATGGCATTTGGGGTTTTGGTTCATTTTTGGTAGCATAAGAGTAATTTTTGATCTAGGTACTGATTCTTTTTAAGTGATTCTAGTCCACCCTTCCTGTCTCAAGGACCTCTTCAGTTGTTTCCTCCTGATAAAGCCTTGGATTATGTGTTACAGCTGGGTCTACTTGCAGGATCTGTAGTGAAAGCAGGTGAGCCTCAATGCCTAGAAGCTTTATTTAGTATGATCCCTAGAATCTTCATTTCAATCAAGTGTCTTAGATATTTCTGATAGTTCCAGTGCTAAGTAAAGACAGAATTAAGAGAAAATGTGGGGAAGGAGGGGAATTAAGTAGAAGGAATGCTACTCAGCTCTTAGGGCTCAACTGACCCTTTCAGTCAACTGGTTCTTAATTAGCACAATACAAGTCTCTACTGTTAGGCAGGCTTCCTTGGGGGCTCAGACAGTAAAGAATCGGCCTGCAATAATGTGGGAGACCTGGGTTCAATCCCTGGGTTGGGAAGATCCCTTGGAGAAGGGAATGGCTACCCACTTCAGTATTCTTGCCTGGAGAATTCCATGGACAGAGGAGCCTGGCGGGCTACAGTCCACGAGGTCACAAAGAGTCAGAGAAGACTGAGTAACTAACCCTTTTATTACTTTTCACTGTTAGGTAGCTAAATAAAATAGAACTGTTTTCCTTGTCAAAGAGGAGAGATGTGCACAGAAATCACTATTTGTTTAAGGATCTCTAAGCTTAGGGCCCATACTCCTGGTTGAAGTATTAAGAACCAACACCTTTATTTTTAAAATTGAAGTATAGTTGCTGTGTAATATAAGTTATAGGTGTGCCATATAGCAAATCACAATCTTTAAAGGTTATATTCCATTTATAATTGTTATAAACTATTGGTCCTGCTTGGTTTCAGTCCTTCTTTTCTTTGATACTCCTCAATCTTAAGGGGGAGCAGATGTGGACAAGAAAGAGGATAACATTTTTAATAGAGAGATTAATCATAAGCTCTGCAAGGAGCTGGGTTTTAGAGCTACACAGGTTGGTGGAGAAGAATGGAATAAAAGATACTGGTAGAAAGAAGATGGAAGTTGGAGCAAATCAAAAAGAACTAAACTAAAAAAAATCGTCCTGAATTAATTGAAACCATTTTTTAAAAAAAAAGGAATTCTATTTTGCACACATCTTTCCAGCTATGTTTTCAGGGTATCACGTTGCTAGCTTGTTTTACAATACAGCCATGAAAATGAAAATCATCAAACAGAAATCACTATAAATCAGGTATTTTATTTTTACATTCATTTGAGACATGTGGTTGAATATCACACTTCTGCCTACAGACGGGTTAGCAAAACCATAACGGAATCAGAAGCATGACACGTTGAAAGAGCTAGGAAAACATTACTGTTAAAGTATAGAATTATATATCCAGGAAAACTATTCCAAGAAAGATGGTAAAAATTACTTTCTGAGAACAACTGAATGTGTTTACTCCCAATAGTCCATCACTAAAGGAGATTTTGCATGATTATTTGAGGATGTATAAAAATAATCCCATAGTAAGATATATATGGTGTACTAAGAAATAATGAACATTAAAGAATGGTGAACATGGAGGTAAATTTAAAAATACTGACTGTATACATTCATAATATCAACATGATAATAAGAATGATAATTCTCTAATACAGAAGGGCATAAATCATGGAAATAGGTTGGAGCTAAAAATCTGAATATACCTGTATTTCTCAGAAAAAGAAATATTAATTAAATTTAGACTATATATATGTGTGTGTGTGTGTGTGTGTGTGTGTGTATAAATTGAAGGAATTCCTTCTATAAATTTTTAGGAAAAAAAACAAATGTTTTGTAACCAAAAACATAAATGACTGCAATTGGAAATAATAAAAGGCATTTCTAAAACACCAATGTGTCAAAGAAGAAATTGTAATAAAAATTGTAAGCTAACTAAAATTGAATGATAACAAAATGCTAGATATTGAGATGGAATGCAGCTAATGCTGGAATCAGTAAGAAATGTATAGTATTAAATGTTTATATAGGTAAAAGGAAGGTTGAATATCAGAGAGCTAAATATCCAAGTTTGAAGTTAGAAAAAAATGTTACCAAAGTATATTCCTGTGCTGGATGCACAGTGAGGCCAGATAAACTGGCTGAGCAAGAATAGGTGTCTCATGGTCCAAAACCCCAAATTCCTCAATACTTTGGTGGGAAAAGTTTTTATAGGCAGAATTTGGGGTGAGGGCTGCAGGAAATCTTGTGCTCAGCCCTGAAGTTGCCATGCTCCACCTGGATGAGGACCTTGGTTGTATAGAGGAGCTTAAAAATATTGCTATACATATTCCTTGAGGAAGGGCCAGGACAGTTCCCCAAGGCTACACTGCTGTTTCTTGACTGTTCTTCCCATGTTTCTTCACGTCCTCCCCTCCCTGATTAGCAACTGTTTGAATCTGCCCTTTGGAACTCAGGGGAAGTCAAGGAGACTGACTACAAACCAGAAACAGGGGACACAGAAAGGCTTTTATGCCCAGGAGGGCCCCACAGGGTCCTTCTTGGTCTCAACACTATAAATAACTTCATATTTAATCTCACAAAAATAAGTTTATCTACTATATCTTAAAAACATAAATTCCTACCTGGTGTAAAATTTATTTAAAAATCTTGACAAAGTAATATCTAGATATTTGTCTAGGTTACTTTCTATCATTTATTCACAATTTGAACATTTCATTTTTATTCACGTTCTTTAATAGTATTGAAAAAAGAACAAATATGAACCCATTTTATAAATACAATTTAAATCATAACCAATCATAGGTGATATATAAAATAAAAAATCATATCAATCACATTCATGAACATAGATGCAAATTTCATTAGCAAAATATGAACATACCAAATTCTTCAATGTGTGAAAAAGCTTCTTTTCCAAGTTCAATTTCGGTAACCACTGAAATGCAAGGATGCTATACCATTTGTAAACATATGGATATAATTCACTACATTTCCATAGATGCCAAAATTAGAGTATTTCAGCATAATCAACTTCAATACATGATAAAAATTGTCTAAAACAAAAGAGATACTATTTGCCATAAATTATTAATATTATCCTCAAGCCTACCTTTATCATATTGCAAAAGTGAACTGTAAAATATTAAAATATTTTGTTAAAACATGAAAAAATCAAAGACTCCTAATATGACCAATTTAATTTAGCATTGTACCACAGGTGCTAGTGAAACCAAGCAGGACCCTGTGGATCTGTCCCTGGTACAAATTATTTCTGTGTTCCCCATTTCTTGTTTATAGGAAATATGAGTTGTTATCAACCATTGCTCGTGGGAGGTAGGGGAGGGGTGTATTACCCAATAATGGGAAATTCTATGGGTGCCAATTTCACTCACTAAGTTTCATGCCTTGTACCACTCAGAATCATTTATTTCTCAAAATAACTTTACTCCATCCAGACACATCTCCAAGATGCTGATTGGTCATTATTTCTGGGAAAATGTTCAAAAAGAGGACTCATCTCATAGTATTTACAAACTATAGCACTCAACACTTCAGTTGGTTGCAGGGCTTTAATTGGTATGCATCACTTCTCTCCTCCAGCCCCCATTTAGCATTACCCTTCCCTTTTTGCTGGCATTTCTGTTGGTCTACCTTACTTGCTTGATGATTTGACTCAGACTCTCAGTACTTATCAGGTCATGGTTGCTATTTCTTGCTCATTTAAAGAAAAAAAACACCATGGTGAATTAAAGAAAGCAGCAGAACCACCAACTCATAATTGCTGAGGTTTTTTGTTTGCTCATCTCACACTAGAATTCCAAAACAACCTGATAGAAGCCATAGATTAAAGTTTAATGGGCTTCTTACTTCTTACCTAGAGTAAGGGACTTCATTCCAAGACCAAAATCTCTAAACACATAGAATGTGTATGTTGTGGAAAGCTCAAGTTCCCTAAGTGAGTTATTGGGGATGTTTTTGAGTGGAATGACTCCTACTTTCACTTCTTGGTGCCTGGCCCAAGTGGTCTAGCTCTTGAGGATATAGCACCATAAAGTAGCTACTGGATTAAGATGAATAAAGGATAGTGCCCTGTCCTAACTAGATATTTATGTTGCATTTTCTTGGATGGGTGGAACTCAAAATAACCAATTATTAATCAAGTAGATGGTTGGGCTCCTTAAGGGATGATGTCATACTGGTGACTCAACATCTGTTCTGTTACTGGCAGTCTCTGGCTCTTACTGACTAGGAGAGTACTTACTGGGAGGTGCTTGAGAAAATGTCAACAGTCTTGACTCCTAATAGAGCTGCACTTTGAAGTCACATTTTATAAGCACTGCAAGTTGGAATACAGAAGTCATTGAAATTTTTCACTAGGCAAAGCCCTGAAGTAGAAGAGTCTCAGTCAATATAAACTATAGGCAGTAGGCTGAGAGGACCTTCTTAGGAAAGCTGTATTTTTATCTCTGCTTTCTGAAAAAATATTCAGATTGAGTTGATTTCTCTTTTGTAGAAATTCACTAAAAATAAGAAGCAGTCAAGATCTAACAGAATTCTATATTTTTTTCAAAAAGTTCCTTTGAAATAGGAGTTGACAACTATTGTACACAGTCCAACTGCCTCTTTTTATAAGTAAAGTCATACTGGAATACAGCCTTACACATTAGTTATACATTTTCTATGACTGATTTTGTTCTGATTTTGCCAAAGTTGAGCAGTTGTGAGAAAGACTATGTCCCATAAATCTAAAATATTTGGTATGTCCCCTTCAAGAAAGATTTTGCTGACTCTTGTTCAAGAGCTATAGACTTGGTTGATACTCAGCATGCTTTTAATATAAGCTGAGGTAGTATATTAAAATGAATGTTTGCCATGACATAACAAATGTACACATCCATGTAGCCACCAACACAATCAAGATGTGTTGATCTTAATCAACCGCCCGCCCTACCATTCCTTCATGACTGTTGGTTATTTTCCCACATCCCTAGTCCCAAGCAAATACTGATATGTTTCTATCATTATAGAATAGTTTATCTATTCTAAAATTTCATAAAAATGAAATCATACATTATTTACTATTTAGTGGCTGATACTGACTCAGTTTTTTGGCAATCCATCTATCCATCTTGGTGTAGGAATCAGTGGTCCCTTCCTTTTCCATTGCCTTCCAGTCAGTGAGTTATAAAACTACAGAATTCAGTCCTTTCTATTAGATTCCTATAACCAAACCACCCTGGTAGCGAAAGTTGTAGATTGTTTTCCTAGAACACTGTGAATCAAAATGGTTGCTTTTGCTCCCAATATATCACCCCTGAGAACACAGAATAGAATGGATATAGTATTTTCTTCTTTCTTTTAAAGATTCAAGTGATAAGTTTAACACATCCATTTTGTTCATCCAATCTGTCCAGAATTTGGTCACATGCCTACAGTTAGAGGCAAGGGAAGCTAGAGAATTTCTGTGTGTGTGTGAGACCATATTACCAGTGAAAATTCTATAACTATGGAAGAATAAGAGCAAGGATAGTGAGGACAACTGTCAATCTTCCATGGTTCACCAATATGGCTACTGAAACAGCTTCACCTTTTCCTCTCACTCATATAACATAGAAAATAGATCTTTTCTAGGGAAAGCAGTTCCAGATGGTCATCCAGTTATTGCTTCTATCTCAAATTCCAGCATCTCTTGGTCATGCATAGACTTCTACATCAGATCTATGTCTTCTTATGGTCTTGACATACAAACTAAAAAATAAGTTATATACTGAATTCTCCATCAAATCTCGACATAACTTTTCATGGTCTGGGCTTTATACAGACAAGTTATTTATATGCCTCTCTACACCTTCCAACCTGCCCAGTTATAGTCCATGACATGCCCCCACCATATTTGTGGAATTGTGGCTATGAATATAGATGCTTACAAAAAGAAAATAATAACATGCCTTGAGAGTGAATTAAATTATTCTCACCTGCTTCACACCCCAGCTTTGGTGCTAGAGAAAGCTGCAGTGTGGAAATGTCAGTGGATATAGATTTTTTTTTAATGCTTGATGTCTTTAGATGAGGAGTTTCCCTGGTGGTTCAGATGGTAAAGAGTCTGCCTGCAGTGTGGGAGACCTGGGTTCGATCCCTGGGTCGGGAAGATCCCCTGGAGAAGGAAATGGCAACCCACTCCAGTATTCTTGCCTGGAAAATCCCATGGATGGAGGAGCCTGGCATGCTACAGTCCGTGGGGTCGCAGAGTCGGACTGAGCGACTTCATTTTCACTTTTATCTTTAGATGAAGGACAAGAAAAGAAAAGCACAATGACAGAAATCACACACACCTGCTTATTTTTAAGACAACACAAAAATACTTTATATTTCATACACCATAGTAAGTACTGCATCAGTTGGAGTAAGTGGGCAGATCATGTCTTCCAACTCCTATTATGCAGTTACAATATGGTGTCCATCCTCCTTGAAGCCTGTGAACAGAAATCTTGATTCTCAACATCCTCCCTGCTGTAATGAGGAGACACCCTTGATAACACAGATCCTGTAGGTGGAGCTCGTCATTCCTTCCATGAAGTAATCAGTTGTTACTCCTCCTTCTAGAAGCCTAGGGGTGAAATTCTGAATCCCCCCACTTGAAGTTATGAGCTGGTGACTATCTTACTCCCAAGCTGATGCTGAGGAAACTATGGGGTGGAATTCTGATTCTGCGCAACACACTTGTGGGATAGAATAGAATATGATTGCATAGATTTTATAAACTAACATTTGAACTACGACCTCAAGACTGAAGCAGAACACACATTGTGAACATAAACATAAACATTTTGACTACAGGTAAAACAGATAATCCTTTTAGTTTAAGTACTTTGAAATTATCACTCCATTGTTGACCAAATTTCAGCATTTCTGATGGAAATTTGCAATTATGCATATCTTTGTTCCACTCTATGTAATGTGTTCCTCTGTAATCCAGATTATTTTTAAGTTTTCTTTAGGTATTGATTTTGCAAAAAAGATTTTTTTGTTATCTTTTTGTTGTTGTTTTGGCTACACTATGCAGCATGTGAAATCTTGGTTCCCCAATTAGGGATCAAACCTGCGCACTCTGCAGTGGAAGTGCAGTCTTAACCACTGGACCGCCTGGGAAGTCCCTAATTTTGTAAATTTTTTAATGATTTATGGGTATATTTTTCTTTGCGTTTACTGCAATTGAGTTTTTTGGGTTACTAGTTTTCATGAAATATGAAATACTTTGGCCACTGGCTCTTTATTTAGTATTTCAGCACTAATATTCTCTTCTCAAAATCTAATTACATGTATATTAGGATGTTTGATATTTTCCCACAGGTTCTTGAGTTTCTGCTCACTTTTTCACAATCTTTTCCCTCCTCTGGTCTCAAAATTGATTGTTTCTTGTTTCTAAAGCTTTTTTTCCCCCAAAATTTACTAATACTTTTTTGTACAGTGTCTAATAAGCTCATAAACACTTTCAATGATTCTTTTTATGAACTATTGCATCCTTCA
The DNA here is from genome assembly GCF_023699985.2 of Odocoileus virginianus. Lineage (NCBI taxonomy): Eukaryota > Metazoa > Chordata > Mammalia > Artiodactyla > Cervidae > Odocoileus > Odocoileus virginianus. The sequence goes on along the minus strand of NW_027224264.1, from coordinate 3,841,363 downwards.
GTTGGTTACTTGGTAATTTTTAATATCTTCCTTTTCCTCCTTATGTTTATATTGTCCTTTAAATCCTTGAGTGTGTTCATAATAAATGTTCAAAATCTTTTTTTCTGTGAGTGTCTTTATCTCTGTCATTTCTGAATGTGTTTGTATTGACTGCTCTTCCTCTTTGGTATGGATTATAGTTTTCTGCTTGTCCTTATATCTAGCAACTGATTGTTGTTCAGTTGCCCAGTCATGTCCGACTCTTCACGACCCCGTGCAGAACAGCATGCTAGGCCTCTCTGTTCCTCACGATCTCCCAGACTTTGCACAAAGTTCATGCCCAAGTAACTTATTACTGGATTATAAATATTTAAAATGACCTATTGTTGAATGTTTCTGATTCTAAATTTATTTAAGGAGAGTTGACATTTGTTTTGGCTAGCAGTTCTTGCTTACAAATAATTCAATCCTCTCATGGCTTCTTTTAAAGCTTTTGTCAAATGAATATCAAGTTAAAGTTATTCTAGGGATAGTTTTCTTCTGCTATTAAGCCATAACTCTTCTGATATTTCTCCTGAATATACTAGATATTCAACAATATCCCTTTTCTACAGATCATTGAACACCTAACCCTGTTTGAGCTATGTTCTTTGTCGAGTTTTTAGCTCCCTGTAATCTTTTTGAAGCATCATGGAATTTTATCTTATGTTGCACAGCTTAGGTATTTGTTTACCAAAACTCAAAGGAAATTTAATGCAGATTTCTGAGATCAAAATATGCCTGTTTCCCTCCTCTCCAAAAGCTTGTTACACAAAGCCCAGCTGCAACAGCCTACTTGTACACCATTAACTTTCTCCTCAGTCAGTGAGACTGTCATGTTTAATTTTGGATTTCCTCTCACCGCCTCCAAGCCTGGAAAATGCCTCAATGCAGAAAGTAAGGGGGAACCACCTTTTTTGTTCCCCTTCACTCTCTGATCAGTCTTTAATTGCTGATTTCCAATGTCTGAGACTGTTTCTTTTCCTATATATTTTTCCTAGGATTTATGGTGGGAACCCGTAGAAAAACTGGGTACCAGTTTCCCTGATATGGTGGAAATAGATGATGCTTGCATTATTTCAAATAAAATATTAATAAAGTTATATACTTCAAAATACTAAAAGAATTAGCTTAATATACCCACTGGCTATAGGGTTTCAAAAATTCTGCATAAAGTCTGTGTGTGTGTATTTGAATTGTCAAATAAATAGAGAAAATCCTCATAGAACAAATTAAAGAGAAATGGTAACATGGAGAGAAACAAGAGCATAATTATAGAGTTTTCTTAAAGACATATAAAGATCCTCATGTTTATTGTTTTGATGACTTCTTGGGTGGCATGGGATAATGTCTAGTACATATCTTGAAGTTAATATTGGAGGCCTTCACATAAAGCCATAATTCTTTAAATGAGATATTGCAGCACCTACAAAACCTGTACATTTCAGGTAAAATTAAAATTAGTGATATGTATAGCCTTCAAATATTATATTTGAAGTGAAGAGGCTCATAATTAACTAAGTATCCATTTAAATAAATTAGAAAAATAGAATAAAATTGGGAAAAATAGAAGATAAATAATAAAAACATATGAGCAAAAAGCAAAGATTAGTTAGAAAAGAATAGCAAAATTGAATGTTCTTTAGAAAAATTAGAAAAGACTAATAAAACTGAAAAACTTGTGAAAGATTGATTTAGGAAAAATGAGATAATGACAAAAATAATATTCTGCATAAACAGTGCCAAATGATTTAAATTGTAATGAGATAATGAGTTTTAAAATAAGAATAATGGAATTGACAGATTCTTAGAAAATACAACTCAGATATCACTAAAAGGAAATTTAAATATTCATTTTATTGCATTTTTATTAAGTTATACTTGACATACAATATTTGGTTTGGGGTATACAACATAGTGACTCAGTATTTTTATACTTTATGAAATAATCATGACAAAAAATCTACTTACCACTAGTCAACATGCAAACTTGTTAGAATGTTACTGACTACATTCCCTATGTGTACTTTATATCCCCTGACTTATTTTACAGATGGAAATTTGGACCTCTTAATCTGCTTCACCTGTTCATCCATCCCACTATCCCCTGCCTCTGGCAACTACCAATTTGTTCACTATATCTATGAGTCTCTTTCTGTTTTCTTGTTTTTTTTCATATGATTTTGCTTTTATTTTTAGATCCTACTTATGAGTAAAATTATATGATATTTGCTTTTTCCATTGACTTATTTCACTTAATATAATACCCACCAGGTCCATCCATGTTGTTGCAAATGCCAAGATTTAATTCTTTTTTTTTATGACTGAGTAGTATGTGCATGTGTGTGTGTATAAAATAATCTATTGATGGATAATTTCATATCTTGGCTGTTATAAATCATGCTGCAATGAACATAAGAATCCATATTTTTTATTCAAGTTAACAGTTTTAATTTTATTTTGATAAATACAAAAAAGTTAAATTACTGGATCTTACAGTAGTTCTTTGTAACTTTTTAAGGACTCTCCATATCGTTTTCCATAGTGGATGAGGATTCTCTTTTCTCCACATCCTTGCCAACCTTTGTTGTTTCTTTTTATTTTTTCATTTGTTGTTTCTTTTCTTTTTAATAATATGCATTCTGACAAGTGTTAGATGATATCTCATGGTGGTTTTGATTTGCATTCCCCTAATGATTAGTGATGTTCAGCACTTTTTCGTGTGTTTCATGACCATCTCTACATCATCTTTGGAAAAATATCTATTCAGGGTTCTCTGCCCAATTTTTTATTGAATTGATTTTTTTCTTTTTTAATATTAAGTGTATGAGTTATGTATACAGTTAGGATATCAAGTCTTTATCAGATATACCATTTACAAATATTTTTCTCCCATTCAGTAGGTTGTATTTTCATTTTGTTGATGGTTTCCTTTGCTGTGCGAAAGTTTTTGAGATTAATTAGGTCCCATTTTTATGTTTGCTTCTGTTTCCTTTGCCTTAGAACACAGATCAAAAAAAAAAAAATATTGATACAATATATGTCAAAAAGTGTCCTGCCTATGTTTCCATCTAGGAGTTTTATGTTTTCCAATCATACATTTAGGTCTTGAATTCATTTTATTTTTGTACATAGTATGAGAAAATTTTATAATTTCATTCTTTTACATGTAGCTCTTTGGTTTTCCCATAGCCACATATCAAAAAGACTTGTCTTTTCTCCAGTGTATATTCTTTCCTCCTTTGAATGAGTTTAATCTCTTTTTCATGCCTAATTTCTATGGCAAGAACTTCCAAGATTATATTAAATGAAAATGATGAAAGTAGGTATTCTTGTGTTGTTCATGATCTTAGAGGAAATGCTTTCAGCTTTTCCATTGAGTATGATGTTGGCTGTGGGTTTGTCATATATGGCTTTTACTATCTTGAAATATGTTTTCTTTATACGTACTTTTTGAGACATTTAATCATAAATTAAAGTTGAATTTTGTCAAATATTTTTCTGCATCTATCAAGATGATCACACAATTTTTATCCTTTATTTTGCTAATGTGGTGTATCATGGTGTTTTACTAATGGATGTTGACTATCTTTGTGTTCCTGGAATGAATCCCACTTGCTCATGGTGTATGATACTTTCAATGTATTGTTGAATTATGTTTGATAATATTTTGTTGAGTATTTTTGCATTTTGTTCATTAGGAATATTTGCCTATTGGTGTATGTGATGTCTTTGCCTGGATTTATTATCAGGGTAATGCTGATCTCATAAAATGAGTTTGGAAGTTTCTTCCTCTTCTATTTTTTGAAATAATTTGAGAAGGATAGGTATTAACTCTTCTTTAAATGTTTCATAGAATTCAACTGTGAGCCACCAGGACGTGGACTTTTTTTTTTTTTTTTGACGTGGACTTTTTTGAGGAGAAGGGTTTTTTGATTCCTGATTCAGTTTCACTACTTAATTATTCTTCAGTTTTCCATTCCTTCATGATTTAGTCTTGGAAAGTTGTATGTTTCTAGGATTTATCCATTTCATCTAAGTTTTCTAATTTGTTAGCATATAATTGTTCATAGTATTCTCTTATGATCCTTTGTATTTCTGTGGTGTCGGTTGTAATTTCTCCTCTTTTATTTCTGATTTTATTTAATTAGATTCTCTATTTTTTTTCCTCTTGAGTCTGGCTAGAGGCTTGCCTATTTAATTTACCTGTTAAAGAACCAACTTTTAATTTTATTGATTTCTTGTCTTTATTTCATTATATCTGCTCTAATCTTTATTGTTTCCTTCCTTCTACTAACTTTGGACTTAATTTGTTCTTGGTTTCCTAGCTTATTTAAATATACATTTAGGTTACTTGAGATTTTTCTTGTTTCTTGATGTAGGCCTGCACTGCTATGGACTGCCCTCTTAGAATTGCTTTTTTCTGTGTCCCATGGGTTTTATGGATTTGCATTTCCATTTTCAATTTTCTCAAGGATATTTTAAAATTTCTACTTTGATTTTTGTATTGACGCATTGATTTTTTATTAACATTAGTCTCCGCGTATTTGTGTTTTTTATAGTTTTCTGGAAAAAAATATCTTTTCCCATATGTTTGCTTTCATTCTATGTGTATCTTTAGACATAAGATCAGTCTCTTTGGGCCACATGTAGGTGGGTCTCATTTTATTGTTTGCTTATTTGTTTTCTTAAGTCTATTCAGTACCCTGCATAGAGAGTATTTCTTTTGACCAGAACATTTAGTTCATTTACATTTAAAGTAAAAATGTTGGCTTGTCTCCTTTTCTTTTAGGTTTAATTTTCTTGAGGTAACATTAGTTTCCAACATTATATAAGTTTCATGTGTACATTGTATTTCTACTTCTGTATACCCTATAACATCCTTACCACCAAAAATTTAGTTTCCTTTCATCACAATATAGTTGATCCACTTTACCCATTTCACCTTTTCCCCACCTCTTCCCTCTGGCAACCTCTATTCTGTTCTCTGTATCTATAAGTTAGTTTTGTTTTGTTTGTTCATTTTATTTTTTTGTTTTTCTTTTAATATTTCTCATATGAGTAAAATCATACAGTTGTCTTTCTCTATCTAATTTCACTTAGTATAATACAAAAAGGCAACCTACCAAGTGTAAGGAAGTATTTGCAAATGGTATATCCAATAAATTGCTAATATCCAAAATATATAAATAACTCTTGCAACTCAATAGAAAAAAAATCTAATTAAAAATGGGCAAAGGACCTGAATAAACAGTTTTCCAAAGAAAATATCTAAATGTCCAAAATGTAAATGAAAATGTGCTCAACATCACTAATCATTGCTGCTGCTGCTGCTGCTAAGTCACTTCAGTCGTGTCCGACTCTGTGCGACCCCATAGACGGCAGCCCACCAGGCTCCCCCGCCCCTGGGATTCTCCAGGCAGGAACACTGGAGTGGGTTGCCATTTCCTTCTCCAATGCATGAAAGTGAAAGTGAAAGTGAAGTCGCTCAGTCGTGTCTGACTCTTCGAGACCCCATGGACTGCAGCCCACCAGGCTCCTCCGTCCATGGGATTTTCCAGGCAAGAGTACTGGAGTGGGGTGCCATTGCCTTCTCCTCACTAATCATTAGGAAAGTGCAAATCAAAACCACAATGGGATAGCACCTTATACTTGTTAGAATGACTAATATGAAAAAGGCAGGAAATAACAGGATAAAAGGGAATCCTCCTATGCTGTTGATGGGCATGTAAATTGGAATAGACACAATAGAGATTTTTCAAAAAATTCAGAACAAATCTATTATATGATCTAGCTATTGCATTTCATATCTGAAGAATATGAAAGCACTAATACAAAAAGATATATGTACCCCTGTGTTCATTGCAGTATTATTTATAATAGCCAAGATATGTAAATAACCTAAATGTCCATCAATAGATAAATAAATAAAGTAATTATTGATATGTATGTATTTACTGTTATTTTATTTCCTGGTTGCTTTTTAATTCTTTTTGTCTTCTCTTGGTTTCTTCCTTTGTGGTTTGATGCATTCCTTTAGTGTTACATTTGGATTCCTGTCTATTTTTCATGTATCCATTGTAGGTTTTGGTTTGTGTTACTTTGAGGTTCATAAATATTGATCTGTTTATATAGCCATCTTTTAATTTGATAGTCCTTTAACTTCTAAGGCATTCTAAAAGCACTACATTTTTACTCCTCCCACATTTTATGTTTTTGATGTCATATTTTACATCTTCTAGTTTTGTGTACCTTTTAAGTATTTACTGCATTCATAGTTGATTGTACTACTTTTATTGCATAATCTTCATGCTAGCTCTTTAAGTGGTTGATCTACTGTTTTAACTATATATTTGTTTTTATCAGTGAGGTTTTTCCTTTAATATATTTTATTTTTAGATATGGCCTTTTCTTTTCCATTTGAAGATGACCCTTTAACATTTCTCATTAAGACCAGTTTAGTGGTGATGAATTCCTTTAGTTTTTGCTTGTTTGGGAAACTATCCTTCAATTTTGAATGAAAGCCTTGCTAGATAGAATATTCTGGATTTTTTTTTTCCTTTAAGTACTTTATATCCTGCCACTCCCCTCTGACCTGTAAAGTCTCTGCTAAAAAATCAGCTGATAGTCTTATTGGGTATCCGTTGGATGCAATTAGTCGCTTTTCTCTCGCAGCCTTTAAGATTCTCTCTTTAAATTTTGCTGCTTTAATTATAATGTGGCTTGTTGTATATCTCTTTGAGTTCACCTTGTCTGGAACCTACTGTTCTTCCTTAGTTTGATGTCTATCTCCTTCCCCAGGTTAGAGAAATTTTAAGCCATTATTTCTTCAAATAAACATTCCATCACTTTCTCTCTTCTCCTTCCAGGTTGCATCTAATGCAAATTTTATAACACTTGCTATTGTCCAAGATGTCCCTTAAACTCTCTTCATATTTTAAAATTATTTTTTCTTTTCCTGTTCTGATTGAATGATTGTCACTCTTCTATCTTACAGGCTGCTTTATCCATTCTGTGTCATAATCTGCTACTGCTTCCCTCTAGTGTATATATATATTTTTAATTTCAAATATTTCTTAAATTTTTCAAATAAAAATTTTTTAAAAATTTTATTGTGGACTTCCCTGGTAGCTCAAGCAGTAAAAAAATCTGCCTGCATTGCAGGAGACCTGGATCTGATTGCTAGGTCAGGAAGATCCTGTGAAGAAGGGAATGGCAACCCATTCCAATATTCTTGCCTGAAAAATCCCATGGACAGAGGAGCCTAGAGGGCTATAGTCCATGGGGTTGCAAAGAGTTGGACATGACTGAGCACTAACACACACACACACACACACACACACACACATACACACACACACCATGTTCAGTTCTGATTTACTCTTTCTTAAATTTTCTACATTTTGTGATGCTATCTCTGAGTTCTCCATTCTTATCTCAAGTTTGATGTACATCTTTATGACCATTTCACTGAATTCATGTAAGTTAATCATCTCCATTTCCTTAGTTTTTTCCCCTGGAGTTTTATTTTGTTCTTTCATTGGGAACCTATTCCTCTGTCTTCTCATTTTGTTTGACATTCAGGTTTTTATACTATGAATTAATCCAAACATCTCCTTTTCCTGGTCTTGAAGGAGTTGCTTTGTGTGAGATTGTCCCCTGTATAGACTGCTTTTGCCTAGTGCCTTTGGCACTCCTGCTAGAGCTGGACTGGTCTGGGCTGGAGGCTGCCCCTAGGGGGGTTTACCATGCCTGAAGTTGCATTGGCAGAGTGGCTAGGGATGGATCAGGTTCAGGTCAGGGGTAATTCCTGTGGAGAACTGTGTCCAAGGTCCCTTGGTGTAGTGGTTGTAACTGAATTGGGTCTGGACTGGTGGCAGTCCCTGGGTAGAGCTACACCCAAGGCTCTCTTGGTGGGGTGGCTGGTGCTAGTGCTGGAATTGGCAAGGGATGGGGGAATCCTGGGGAGACGCAAACAATGGTACTCTCCAGCGCCTCCAACCTCAGAGAGGGCTCTAGCTGTTACCTGCTCATTTGGAAGAATTTATATGGTTAGTAAATGGATTTCCTTCTCATATATTCTAGCTACCCTTTAAAGCGCCTTTTTTTTTTTTGCTGTCTACCTTGGTGGGTGACTATGCGCTTGGGCCCTTCAGCTATATTGCTCCATAATCTTAATACAAATCATAGAAATGGGGATGGTGTTCCCGTGGATATCTTATCTCCATCTTTCATAGCTGTCTCTATGTGGTCCTTCTATGTACAGTGGCTCTTCAGTCAGACCTCAGGTCTTCTTCAGGTGGAATTACCCTATATGTAAATGTAGATTTGATGTGTCTGTGGGAGAAGGTGAGCACAGGGTTTTTCCTATACTGCCGTCTTGCCCTTCCCCTGGAAATGTGAATATTCATTAATAATTAAGCTGAATATATAAATTAAATTTTTTCATAAAGAAAACATTAAGACCCAATTGTTCATCTACTAAATTCTAGCAGTATTTAAGGAATTCATGTCTTACACCATCTCTTATGAAGAACTGAGCAAATAATCCAACTCATGTAATTGGGGCTAGTATAACCTTCATATTAAAATTAGGTAAGAATTAGCAACAGAACAACAAACAAAGAACAATATAAGGTTGTTGATGCAAAAACTGTGATAAAATATTTGTAATGCAGATCTTTTGCTTTAGAAAAATGATGATACATCACCATGAGAATTGGGTTTATCTGGGAATGAAAGTCTGAATTGATGTTGTACAATTTAGTTCATAACATTAACAAATTGTGGGAAAAAATATAATCAACCTAATATATGAGAAAAAATACACTGGATAAGATTCAACATTCTTAATTAGTTGAAACAAAAAATCCTTTAAGAAAATAAGATACGGATGGTATATTTTTCATGTTCAATTTGTTGATAATAAAATCTACTCTAGTTCAAGGAGGAAAGCATTTATTTCAGCAACAGACATTCACAAAAATTATAATGGTTTTAAACATTATTTTTCATTTAGACAATTTCTAATTCAGATCTGGCAGCTCTCCAGGACAGTACCCCTCAAAGTGGTAACTCAGAGATCCAAGCTGCTTCCATCTTGTAGCTTTGATAACATGAAATTTATGGAGTGTAGTTTCACATGGAAAGAGGGAGTGGATGAGTCCCATGAGATCTTTTTAAGATTCAGGTCTTGGAGACTTTACTTTCAATTGCCCTTATCCATTGGTCAGAATCCAGTTACATATCTTCAACTTAACTGCAAAAGAGGCTTAGTTTTATATTTATATATATATATATTTTTATATATATATGGCAAAGCAGAAAAGAGATATATTTTGATGAATAAGTAGCATTGCCTCTGCCACAGAAGTGGAAAATCTTGTTGCTTTAAAATCTGCAGTGAGAAAACATGATCTGACAACAGTATTACAATTCAACATCTTAAGGATTTTCCTAGAGAGTGCAGTAAGATAGGACAAATATAATTAAATGGCATAAGGACTAATGTGAAGAATTAAATCTGATTATATGATTAATATAGAAAACTCAAAAGAAGATATAAGCAGATATTTAAGTAAAGATTTAGACAGATTCCTGGATACAGACTAATGTAAACAATAATTATATTTGTATACATGAGCAAAAAGAAACTACATTAAAAGTTTTTAATATCTTTTAATAATTCAGATGGATTCTTTAGAAATGAATATCTCTTATTGTAAAGAAACATTTCTTTGGAGTTTAGCAGTAACTTCAGATTTGCTCCTGCAGCAATTTTGTGTGCTAGGTTAACTCAAATAAAATTAAAAGTAATTCAAGTAATTATATTTAAATGTAGCATGTGTGGAAAAATTTCTCATTACTTCTAACTAAATACTAGTTACAGATTCAACTAACTGTATGTATCAAGAAGTATATCATAATTGATGCTCAGTAAATGATAGAAGTAGCTATTTCTCTGTGTTGAAATTAGTGTTTTGCTATACTTTTATTTTTCTGTTTTTCTGTTGCTGGGATTTTTAACAAATATATTTATATTATAAAATCAATAAATATAATGCCATTAAAAATTTAAAATATTTCATTAGAAAATACATGCAAAATGCTTGGAAATTAATTTAAAAATAAGATAAAATGCAATAGACATAATAACTATTTAATTGTGTTAGTTAAAGAGATAGAAAGTAAAGAGCTAAAGTGATATACTTTCCCTATCAGGTTCATAAAAATGACAAATAGTTGACATTTTAATGGAAAAGCTGCAAGAAAATGGATACAAACATTATGATACTGCAAATTATTTTTCTAGGAAATACTTTTTCACTATGCATTAAAGCTTTAAAAATTTATGTAGGTACTTATTAGCAATTTCAATCCTATGAATACTCCTAAGAAAATAATAATAGAGGTTCATAAATGAAGTGCATATAAACTTTATTTCTTAAAATTTATAGTATAAAATGATTAGATATAAAAGATTAATACCCATTCTCATATAATTAGGTAATACGTCTCTTCTGTCCATGGCATTTTCCAGGCAAGAGTACTGGAGTGGGTTGCCATTTCCTTTTCTGGGAGGTCTTCCCGACCCGGGGATCAAACCCAGATTTCCTGCATTGTGGGCAGACACTTTACCCTCTGAGCCAGCAGGGAAGCCCCAAGGTAAGTCTCTGGCATTGCAGGCAGACACTTTACCCTCTAAGTCACTAGGGAAACCCCAAGGTAATATATTAGGGTCACTAAAATTATACCCTAGAGCTACATGTACTGATACAGAAAATATCTCAACTATAGTATTGAAAAAGAGGCCATGCAATACAAGCCCTATTTTTGAAAAGTAAAAGAAAGCATCAAAAAAAAAAAAGCATCTATTATGTAGATGAATCTGTGGATGAAAATACATGAATATGTTCACAGTCGCTAAGTTGTAAGATGATTGGTGATTTTACCATCTTTATAGTTTCCTGAATTTTCTGTTTTTTTTTAAACAAAGAGCATATATTGATTTTAATATCAGATAGAATTAATTTTATTTCTATTTTCAAAGAAGCAGAGCACTTCATCTTTAATTCTCATATTTAACTAATGACGGCATGCCCCATCATTAATTAATGGACTTGTTCTTTCATTGTTGAAAATTTATCTCTCACTTCTATAAACAGAAGTATAAACAATCTAGTGCAAAATGTCACAAACCTGTCATTTCTATAACTACTGTTTTAGGTTTTCATGGTTGAATTGTGTCTAGTAATTGCCCATTTGATTCAGTTAGTAATTGCTGGCTTCCTTCCCTGAAATTAAGCTTTGTGTTCAAATTCATTCAGATTATAGCCACCAATATTTAAGATGTTTATTTATATCAAATATATAAATTAAATAAAATATAACTTAATATTGAAATTAAAATTTTAAACATTAAATTTTTAACTGGTTTAAATTAAAAACATAGAAAAAACACATCTTGATTTAAGTTGGTTATACTTGATCATTCTTTGAAACCTGATATCTGATTTTAAAAGAAACATATTTTGATCTCAGTTACCAACATAATTTTAGATAGCAAACAACAATATTGTACTTACCATATGCAGTTGCAATTGTAAATGTTTTAAAAACATTAAATCATTTAATTTCATAAATTATAACCCTTCTATGTTGGTATCATTAGTATCTTCATTTTACTGATATAGAGAGGCTTTTTCTTGTCCAATAATACATAGCTAGTCACGGATGGGGGACATGATTAAAAAAATAACCCCAAGAGCCTCACTCTTGATTTCAACTACTTTGAGTGTATACCCAGAAGTAGAATTAAGTATTTTCAATTTCTCCACAACCTCAACATTTGTTTTTAATTTTTAAAAAATAGCCAGTGGACAGTGGCTGACTTTATTTTTGGGGGCTCTAAAATCACTGCAGATGGTGATTGCAGCCATGAAATTAAAAGATGCTTACTCCTTGGAAGGAAAGTTGTGACCAACCTAGACAGCATATTAAAAAGCAGAGACATTACTTTGTCAACAAAGGTCCGTCTAGTCAAGGCTATGGTTTTTCCAGTGGTCATGTATGGATATGAGAGTTGAACTATAAAGAAAGCTGAACACCGAAGAATTGATGCTTTTGAACTGTGGTGTTGGAGAAGACTCTTGAGAGTCCCTTGGACTGCAAGGAGATCTAACCAGTCCATTCTAAAGGAGATCAGTCCTGGGTGTTCATTGGAAGGACTGATGTTGAAGCTGAAACTCCAATACTTTGGCCATCTGATGCGAAGAGCTGACTCATTGGAAAAGACCCTGATGCTGGGAGGGATTGGGGGCAGGAGGAGAAGGGGACGGCAGAGGATGAGATGGTTGGATGGCATCACCAACTCAATGGACATGAGTTTGGTGAACTCCGGGAGTTGGTGATGGACAGGGAGGCCTGGTGTGCTGCGATTCATGAGGTTGCAAAGAGTTGGACATGACTGAGAAACTGAACTGAACTGAACTGAATAGATGTAAGAATATATCTCATGGTTTTTATTTCTCTTTCTCTAGTGATTAGCAATGTTGAGCATCTTCTCATATAACTGTTGACTATTTGTATGTCTCCCTTGGGGAAATGTCTATTTAAGTCTTTGTTCATTCTTTAAATTGGGATATTTGGTTCTTCACTATTGAGCTGTAATCAGCTTTTTGTCATATACATAGTTTCTAAGTATTTTCTCCCATCCCCTAGGTTGCCTTTTCTTTCTGTTAATTATTTACATGCTTTTGCCTTTTCTTTCTGTTAATTATTTCCATGCTTTACAGAAACTCAAGTTTGATGTAATGCCACTACCTATTTTTGCTTTTATTACCTATGCTTTGGTGTCTATTCAAGAAATAATGTCTGAGAGAAATGTCAAGAAGCTTTTCTCCTATGCTTATTTCTAGGTGTTTCAGATCTTACATTGAAATTTTTAATCAATTTTGAGCTTGGTTTCATGTGGTGAAAGATAAGGGCACAATTTCATTCATTTGCACGTGGATATCCATTTTCCCAACACCATTTATTGGCGAGACTATTCTTTCTGTCATTGTGTATTCTTGCACGCTTGTCAAATATCAGTTAACTGTACATGCTTGAGTTTATGTGCTCTCTATGCTATTACATTGGCCTATATGTCTGCTTTTATGCTAGTACTATACTGTTTTGATTACTGTAGCTTTGAAAAATTACTTGATATATAAATGTGTAATGCCTCCAACTTTGTTTTTCTTATTCATTATTGCTTGGGCTATTTTTTTCTATTTCTATAAAACTGTAAAAATGTCTTTGGAATTTGGTGTGAATTGCACTGAATCTGAGATTCTACTTTGGATAGTATGGACAGTATAACAATAGTAATCATTCAGTTGAGGAGGTATGATCACTCCCATGTTCACTGTAAGATTATTCAAAATAGCCAACATATACAGACAATTTAACTGTTGATCAGCATATGAATAAAGAAAATGTGGTATATACACAAAGCAGAATACTATTCAGCCTTCTGAAAGATGGAAGTTCTACCATTTGCAGCAAAATGGATAGATCTAGAGACAGTATTCAAAGTGAAATAAGTCAGCAGTAACAGAAGCTGTTTGGTTCAATAATATGTGAATTGATCAATTTTTATGATTTTAAGTCATATTAACTTGGTACAACTCCTATTTGATCAAGATACATGTTATAAATCAATGTTACATTTAGTCATGTGTTACTTCATTTATGATATTCACATTTGTGTCCTTCAGTATAAAGAGCCCATAAAGGGGTTTTTTGGTCTTCGTTTTTCTTTCTCTTTTTGTTAAAATAAATCATTTTATATTTATAAAACCAGTTTAAATATGCCTCATGGAATGAATTGAAAATCTTCATAATATCTTGCTCTTTCAAAGCAGCTTGTTAACTGAACTATAAAGCCATATGGGCCAAGACTTACGCTATTTTTGCTTTTATTTATCATTTGATGGGGCAGTTTTTATTGTCATGCGTGAAAAATTAGTTTGAGGACCATTCAAGTTTTTTATTTACTTTTTTAACCAATTATGACAATTTATATTTTTACAAAAGTATATTGGTTTCATTTTATTTTTTAAAATTATTAGGTTTGTGGTGTTTATGATATATTGTTAAAATACTATGGTACTGTATTCATTTTCTTTTATATTCATTGGAAAGTTTTGTTTTGATTTTTGATTAGCACTATCAGAGTTTTAACTCTCTTCTAAAGAATTGGAAGAATCAGGTTTATAACTCTTTTCTGTTTTCTTATTGTCACTTTGGTGGATCTCTTTATTTCTGCCTTATCTTTAGTATTTCTTACTTCTTTCTTTGGGTATCTCTTATTCATTAAAGTACTTATCTCATTTGTTCTATTATTTCTTGTTTGTGAGTAGTATATATACAGCTCTGAATTTCCTGTGAGCACTACTTTGTATCCAACAGATTTCATTATATAATGCTTAAATTATTATTCAATTTTATGTATTTTATAATTTTAAATACAATCTATTCTTTAATAAAGCTATTATTGGTGATAATTATTTTAGTTTTTAGCAATAAAAAATTTGAACTGCTTTCATTTATTATTCAGGTGTAGTTCTACTATATTATGTCCAGACTTACAGTGAAAGTCACTCAGGTGTGTCCAACTCTTTGGAACCCCATGTACTATACAGTCCATGTAATTCTCCAGGCCATAATACTTTCCCTTCTCCAGGGGATCTTCCCAACCCAGGGATCAAACCCAGTCTCCCACATTGCAGGTGCATTCTTTACCAGCTGAGCCACAAGGGAAACCCAAGAATACTGGAGTGGGTGGCCTATCCCTTCTCCAGTGGATCTTCCTGACCCAGGAATTGAACCGGGGTCTCCTGCATTGCAGGCAGATTCTTTACCAACTGAGTTGTCAGGGAAATCCCAAACATATAATGTGTTATACTGAGATATATTTTTTAATCTAATATATGACAATTAATTGGTGAATCATTTGTGCCCATAAAAGCTATGTATTTCCACTTTGTTGTAGATTTATTTTTACTATATGTTGTATATTGTATATTCAATCAATCAATTTAGTCACTCAGTTGTGTCCAAATCTTTGTGACCCCATGAACTGCAGCACGCCAGGCCTTCCTGTCCATCACCAACTCCCAGAGTCCACCCAAACCCATGTCCATTGAGTCAATGATGCCATCCAACCATCTCATCCTCTGTTGTCCTCTTTTCCTCCTGCCCTCAATCTTTCCCAGCATCAGTGTCTTTTCAAATGAGTCAGTTCTTCACATCAGATGGCCAAAGTATTGGAGTTTCAGCTTCAGCATCAGTCCTTCCAATGAACACCTGGGACTTATCTCCTTTAGGATGGATTGGTTGGATCTCCTTGCAGTCCAAGGGACTCTCAAGAGTCTTCTCCAACACCACAGTTCAAAAGCATCAATTCTTCAGCTCTCAGCTTTCTTTATAGTCCAACTCTCACATCCATATATGACCACTGGAAAAACCATAGCCTTGACTAGATGGACCTTTGTTGACAAAGTAATGTCTCTGCTTTTTAATATGCTATCTAAGTTGGTCATAACTTTCCTTCCAAGGAGTAAGCATCTTTTAATTTCATGGCTGCAATCACCATCTGCAGTGATTTTGGAGCCCAAAAAAATAAAGTCAGCCACTGTTTCCCCTGTTTCCCCATCTATTTGCCATGAAGTGATGGGGCTGGATGCCATGATCTTAGTTTTCTGAATGTTGAGCTTTAAGCCAACTTTTTCACTCTCCTCTTTCACTTTCATCAAGAGGCTTTTTAGTTCTTCTTTACTTTCTGCCATAAGGGTGGTGTCATCTGCATATCTAAGGTTATTGATATTTCTCCCAGCAATCTTGATTCCAGCTTGTGCTTTGATATTACAAATTGTATATTGTATACATATTACATACATTAGATTAAATCTGTATGTTTTCTAGCTGAAAATAGGTCTTCCAAAATGGAATAAAACTCCTGCAAACTTGTAGCCCATTAGGGAGCCAGAAGAATAAATAATCCAAATACTTTTTCTTGTCTCTTGCAACTTCTGTAGCCTGAACTCACCCAGAAGTCAGCAGACAAATGTAGATGCAGTTGAGGAGGTTAGTTTTCTAGGGCACTAAGAAGAATAGGGATAAATTGGGCATAAATATGGAAGGATAAACAGGTCATTGAGTTGACATAGGCAAACATAAAAACTTACTAAGTCCTAAATAGTATTAAAATTTTTTAAAATTTGTTTATTTTTGACTGTGTGGGGTCATTGTTGCGGACTTTTCTCTAGTTGAGGCAAGCAGGGGCTACTCTTTAGTCGAGGTGCATGGACTTCTCACTGTGCGGGCTTCTCTTGTTGTGGAGCACAGGCTCTAGGGCACATCAGGTTCAGTAGTTGCAACTTGCAGGCTCTAGAGCATAGGCTCAGTAGTTGTGAGGCACAAGATTAGTTGCCCTGTGACATATGGCATCTTTCCTGACTAGGGATCAAATCCATGTCTCCTGCATTGGCAGGCAGATTCTTAACCATTGGATCACCAAGGAAGTCTGAGTTAGTGTTAATTTTTAAATTACACAAGTAAGCATATTGTGGTGAAATTCCTCAATTTTGAGAAAAAGGAGATAATCATATATTTCCAAAACCTCTCCCCCACCCCAAAAAAAGCTAATTATGAATAAAACATCAAACATCCAACATCTG
This sequence comes from Odocoileus virginianus, assembly GCF_023699985.2. Lineage (NCBI taxonomy): Eukaryota > Metazoa > Chordata > Mammalia > Artiodactyla > Cervidae > Odocoileus > Odocoileus virginianus. The sequence continues at coordinate 3,824,621 of NW_027224264.1, read as the reverse complement.
AAAACTGTCATCTGGAAAATATAAAACAGTATGTATAGAATATTTATTTATTTTCCAATAATTTATTGAATACCTATACCTACCAGATTCTAGCCAGTACTTTAAATGCTGGATATATAGAAGTGAGGAATACTGACAAGATCCCTACCATTACTGAGCATTTATTTAACAGAAGAAGATAGAGAAATTAAACAATAAAAAGAGAAAATAGATAAATATAAATGCATATACTTATGTTTGCTGTAGATAAAAAATAAACTAGGATAAGAGTAAAATGACATTGAAAAAAGAATGATTTCTTTTTATCAGCCTCTAAAAGAAACAGCTGAGCATCAAACTGGATTTCATTCTCCTTACTATGCATATATATAATTATTCTTTTACACAGCAGAAGACAAGAGGTTTATTTTCTGGACTTAGAACCTTCAGACAGATACAGCATGGTCATAGTTAACAATACTGTATTGTATATTTGAAAATTACTAAGGAAAGAAGGAAGAAAGGAACAGAAGGAGGAAAAAAAAATCACATGGAGTCACCTGTAAGGGCTGCCATGCAAAAACTAGGAGAATAACTGAATATGAAACCAGAACCCACAGATCCTATAATCAGCTCCAATAACCTTAAAAACTGTGTTTATATCTTACCATATACACTGAAGAATGTCTTGCAAAAGGGAAAAAACACCATATAGTTTCTGGTAGATGTGGATTTTCCAATGAAACATTACCATTCCTTGAGTGGATTCTATCCTTTGAAAGCATTGCCCATCTACAGAGAGCTTTCTTTCAGTTTCTTAGTGCCTCTGTCAACAAATATAATAGGGAGAATGGGTTAGCAGTCATTTTATAAAAGCATATAATATAATAAAAATAGAATTAAAATCATAACAGAAACCTCAATGAAAGTAAAAATAACACAAGTGAAGACAAAATTTTAAAATAACTGATATTCTCACAGAGTTAAGAGAATACACTGTGCTGATGAAAGAATGGCATGATGCTATAAAGGACATTCAGTGGGGAAAAATGATTGCAAAAAAGAAATAAATACAAAGTGTAGAAGATAAAGTGGAGACAATACATTGATGTGGTGGTTAATTGTATGTGTTAACTTGACTAGTCCACAGAGGTTCAGACACTTGGTCAGACATTTTGGATGTATCTGTGGGGGTTCTTCTGGATGATATTAGCCTTTCAATCAATAGATTGAATTAAGCAAATGGCCCTCATTAATATGGGTAGGTCTCATTCCGTCATTTAAAGACTGGTGTAGAAAACAAACTTTTGGTTACCAAAAGGAAAACGGGGTGGGGGAGGGATAAATTAGAAGTTTGGGATTAGTAGATACAAACTACTATATATAAATAAATAAACAACAAGGTCCTACTGTATAGCACAGGGTGCTAAGTTACTCAGTCATGTCCGATTCTTTGCAATCCTGTGAACTGTAACCCTCCAGGCTCCTCTGTCCATGGGATTTTCCTTGCAAGATTGCTGGATTGGGTTGCTATTTCCACCTCCGGGGAATCTTCCCGACTCAGGGATAGAACCCTAGTCTCCTGCTTTGTAGGCGGATTCTTTACCGCTGAGCTACTGGGGAAGCTCCCATAACACAGGGAGCAATATTCAGTATCCTATAATAAACCATACTAGAAAAGAATATAAAAAAGAATATGCGTGTATATATATGTATACACACACATACATAAACATATATATATATATATATATATATATGTGTGTATATGTATAACTGAATCACTTTGCTGTACACCAGAAACTAACACAACATTGTAAATCAACTATACTTCAATTAAAAAAAAAAAAATAAAGTAAAACTTTAAAAACAAATCTTTCTAGGCCTGAGGACCTTCAGACTTTGTCTCTAACAGAATTTAATAGCAAATAAAGGTTAGTGAATTTTGTGTCTTTTTTCTTCTTCCGCTTTCTACATGTGATTTTTTAGTTTTAATTTATTATAATCCACCAACTGTTTACTGAGAAAAAGATAATTTGTTTTTTAATACCTAGGTTACTCCATAATGGTGAACCATAAATAGGTTTGATCAAAGGACTACGTATCACCAATGTATCTTACAGTTTGTATTGTATGTAATAATTATATGAAACATCTGAATTCTCTCCCTTGGTATATCATTTAGAATGGGATCTATTATATTGTGGTAACAAATATTCTCCCCAAATACCAGTAGCTCAAAACACTGTCACAGGTTAGTGGAAGGCGGTGTTTTGTGTTACATATATGGAACAACCATTTTATTAATATGATTCTTACCTCTAAGGCAGAATGAAAGAGAGCTGAAATTTTTTTAAAAAAATTGCTCTGTCACACCAAAACAAATAATAATAAAGAGAAAATCTCAGAAGCCAATAGAGGAATAAAGTCATATACCGAAGAATAAATACAAAAATTGCAGTTAACTTCTTGTAAGAATAAAGTGCAATCCAGTAGACACTAGAGGAATTGAATTCAAGAATCCCTTCTTCTATGGTATTCTGTTTGCTGTTAAGACTATACAATGATTGTTTATTTCAGATATTTTATTTTTAGTTTTAAAATTTCTAACTTGCTCTTTTAAGAAGATTTAATTTCTGTCTTTAATTTTCCTATCTTTGTGCTAATTCTGTCCCTATTATCCTGCAAAGTCTTAATATGTTTATGACAGGCTTTTTGCATCTGTTCTTGTTTCTGTCTATAATCTCGTTTTTTAGTCACATCATCTTTTTTTCCTCAAATGCTTGAAAATTTTTATTGTGAATTTGATGTTATATATAAAAATTATATAAATACTTTAATATTCTAGATGATGTTATAATTATCTAAGAAGGAATTTTGTTTGCTATGCAAGGAAAAATTTTTTTAAAATCATTTTAACAGGACTAGAATGTGAAAATATTTTAATAAGGCTTCCAGGCCTTAGAAGTTCAATTTTTGATTATTCATTTTTTCTCTAGATTTTAACTTCCCTTTCTTGTTGCTCTGAATGTTTCCAAATCACTGTCCATCCTTGTGGCCACTCAGATAGGTGTACAGCTGTCCTTAGGGAAACATGAACATGAATCAAAATTCAGTCTGACATCTCAGAATTTTTTCCCTAAATCTTGGTGTCAAAATATTTTAATTTTTGTGTCTTTTTTCTTCTTCCACTTTCCACTTCCACATACCTCCACCCATGAACACACTTCCTCGGGTGCACATATGTGCACCCGTGACTGATTCATGCTGATGTATGGCAAAAACTCCACAATATTGTAAAGTAATTATCCTTAAATTAAAATAAATTAATTTTAAAAAGATTAATTGAAATATGTAAAACATTTTGCAAAGAGTGTGTCATGTAAGTGCTCAATAAATATTAACCATGAAAATGAAAAAAAAAAAAAATTCCGCCTTGTTAGTTTACAAATGCCTTCAAATCAGTGGATACAGTGATATATAAATGGATGTGTAAGTAAATATAAATAAACATGTAAACACATAGCGATATTTTATCCAGATCTTTTTCTGTTTCCAACAGGAGTGTTATTCAAATTGCCGACTCTAAAATTATTGGACAACAGAATCTCTTACTCCTTTCATTGTTGTTATTACTTATTTTGGTGTGGTTTGGGGAGGTGCAACAACTATGTTCTTGGGCTTCCTTCGTGGCTCTGATGGTAAAGAATCTACCTGCAAAGCAGGAAACCTGGGTTTGAACCCTGGGTTGGGAAAATCCCCTGGAGAAGGGCATGGCAACCTATTCTAGTATTCTTGCCTGGAGAATCCCCGTGGACACAGAAGCGTGAAATGCTACAGTCCACGGTGATGCAAGAGTTGGACATGACTGAGGGACTAACACTTTCACTTTCACAACTGTGTTCCTAACTACCTGGAATTCTACCTTATTTACAGAAAAAAAATGCACTATAGGATTTTGTGATGGTTGATTTTTTAGTTGTTTGAGGCTTAATTTCTCTTCAACTTTGAAAAATGATAGCTTTCTGGCTTCCCAAACTGAGAGTCTAGTTCCCCATAATGCCTCATTGATAGACTGCTTCCTGCATGTTGGTGAATGTGTATGTGTTTAGCATTAATTTCTAACATCCTGCTACAATTAGCAGCTAGAGAAGCTCTTGCTACTAATACATACTTTTCTTTTTAAATAACACTTTTAAAAGATGGGAGATACACATTCTTTTGCTACTCTGATTTGTTACTGCATCTGTTTTTGCCCTGCTTCCATGCTACCAAAAACACTGTCCCCCCTTAAAATTTGTTTCCAAAACCTAACAGCACAATTAAATTTATGAGATACACATTGCCTGGTTTCTTATAAAAAGTATTATCTGAATATAGAGGTATGGATATTTTAAAATAAAGTGTGTCTTCTCTCAACATATATAACAAATTAATGGAAAGAAATTAGAGTCAGAAGTCATATTTTTGCTTCCCTGGAAGCAGAATCTAATGTATTTTTTTTATTCTTAAGATTTCATGCCCTGGGACAGTCAAATTGCATATTTCCTGACTTAGAGTCACTTCATTCCTTAAAACATCTGTTTATGAATATATTTGTAAAAATAATGACTATTTTCACAGTTTTATGGCTTTGAAATGAGTTTATTGAAGATTTTTCAGGCAAGATATATTGGAACTTTCTGGTAATTTTTTGGAAAATGATTATAAATGTGAGTGGATGATAAAATCCCTATCAGTTGAATTTATTTTTATTTATTATGCATCCTTCCTCAAACCAACATAAAAACCACATAATTCTACAGAATATGAGTTTTGAATGTTGGCTTAAGTGAAAATTGATTTAATTATCAAGAAAATCATTGATATTTGTGCCAAGAATGACTATGATTTAAATTATTTTTAATTAGCAGCATTTATATTTTAAGAGTAATTTTAGGGTTATCAAAAAATTGAGAGAAAAATACAGAGTTCCCATGTACTCCCTCACTCAAAATAACTTGAAGGTTTCTAAGTGTTTTATTGCAATGAATTTATAGTTAAATCTCATTTTGGTTAAACTATATTATCTGTATGATTTCTGCCTTGAAACTGACTGAGATGTAGTGTATACACTGTTGACCTAAAATAAATATCTGTGCTGTGCTGTCTGACAAATCAGACTCTGATTTGTCTGACTTTTTGTGGCCCCATGGACTGTAGCCCACCAGGCTCCTCTGTCCACAGAATTTAGAGTGGGTTGCCATTTCTCCTGCAGCGGATCTTTCCCACCTAGGGATCGAATCCTGTCTTCTGTGTCTCCTGCATCGGCAGATGTATTCCCTACATCTGAGACACCTGGGAAGCCCCCAAATAAATAGTCTGCCAGTCATTTGAGCTTATTTGTGATCAGGGAAGAATTGCAATTCATTGTCTGCAACCACAGTGAGCCAAGTGTAAGTCCCCGTGAACAGCCAGGGAAGTAGGGCTCTTCTATACAAATGAACAGAAAACTGGAAGGTCTAGAATAAACAGAGTCCATGGTTTTTCATTAACTGAGTCTTTGCCAAGAAAGAAGAGGTGTCTTTCTTCTTCCTGTTGGATTCTGTTATCACTGCAGAGAAAGCGAGTTTCCTCTTCTGGTCTCCTGACTCCATCTAACTGAGGTTTCTGTTTATTAATTTTTACTCTAGCAACATATATTCTATCTGACAAATGTTCTGTGTACCTCTGAAACAAATGTGAAAGATGAATATAAAAAACAATTTAGAGTTTTTTATATTGTTATAAGTGACTTATCATAAAATTTCTTTCTATGTCTTTGGACAAACTCCCTGTTGACTTCTACTTTGATATAAATATCATCATATTTGCTTTCTTATGGCTCATGCTAACATGATAGGATTTTCCAACCACTTTAATTAACTTGCATTTTTTAAAATGAAAACTTTTTCATAGTTGCTCTAGAGATTGCATTAGAATTTTAGCTCATTAAGATGGATATTTAAAAATATTAAAATATTAGTTGACCAACAAAATATTATTTGAACTGTGTGATTTCTTTTACTCACCCTCACACTTTTTTGTGCTCTTATTTTCATATATTTTGTTGTATATAAGCTGTAAAGGTTACAATAAATTATGGTTATCTTTGCTTTCATTTGTCAAAAAACTGTGAAAGAAATTTTATATATTACACATATATTAAAATAATATAATCTGTACACATCATGCTTATAGTTAGCAATACTATATCATGAACTTAAAAATTTAAGAGGTCTCATATTATCTGTTCTTACCACAATAAAAACATGAAAAATATAACTACTTAAAAAGCCTCATAGATTTATTGTTATATAAAAATATATATTTTTATACATAAAGATATAAAACATAGTATATTCTTTCCTTGGTTGTATCAAGTGAACTGATGAGCCTGTTGAAGGCATTTGTCATAGTCTTGCTAACTACTCTACACCCTAACACCAAGTTTCTCAGCAATAATTAGAAACTTATGGTGCACTGAGGGCAATCGTGGAAACAACAAACCTCAATTACAAACTGCTAACTAGATAAACTCATCCACACAGATTACAGGCTCAAGAGAAGAAAAATAGCTGCTCATATCCAGGCATTAAAAATTCATTACCTCAGTGTCTACTCTCCTAAACAAGATGTAAAAATTCTACAAAAAAAATTGAAGTATTAATATATGAAAAAGTAAGAGTAGCCACTCCCCACAGACAAAGCAGTCTTGAGAAGCAATCATCAGAACCAGACTCAGATACAAAACAGAATGTTGAAACTAACAGAGAATTGAAAATAATTATGATTAATGTGATGAGTATTCTAATGGAAAACAGAAAACATGCAAGATTCAATAAAAAGTAAAGTCATCAGAGAGACTTTATAGCTCCAAATTGAGGAGTTATAAATAAAGAACAAAGTAATAGAGATAAAGATTGCCTTCAACAGACTTATTAGTAGACTTGAGATAGTCAGGAAAAGAATCAGTGAACTTCAAGAGGGATAAAGACAAATTATGTGTATGCATGCATGCATGTTATGTTGTTTAGTAATGTCCAACTCTTTGTGACCCTATGGCTGTAACCTGCAAGTCTCCTCTGTCTATGGGATTCTCTAGGCAAGAAATACTGGAGTGGGTTGCCATGCTCTCCTCCAGGGAATCTTCCCAACACAGGGATTGAACCTGCATATCTTGCATTGGCAGATGGGTTCTTTATGCAAGTAGGGAAACAAAGACAGAGACACATACAGTGTTTCACAATGTGCCACATATTGCTAAAGTTGTTTAGTATATGTTAAGTTATTTAATTTGGCAGGTGCTGTAATTATTCCTATTTTACAGACAAGGGTCTAAGTAGTAGGTTAGTTTCCATGATTTTCTGAGGATCACACAGCTACAAAATGGTAAAGCCAAAAACCAAACAAAGGTGAAGACCATACAATAGCTTAGAAAGTTTAACACTGGCGTAATTATGTTCTGCTCTTTGGTACTGACAAGGTCTGCCATAGTGAGTATATATATATGCACTTAATGAAAATAATAGCACGATTATTGGTGCCAAAGAAATCAAGTTTCTGGATCCCACTTTAGTGGGACTAGTTAATCGACTAGCTAACCTGCCAAAATTTCCTAACTTTAAACGCCTGCTATCAACCCAAGGTTTATGTCCTACCCAAGTTCATATGTGTAAATATAATCTCTGATATGATGGTAGTTTCATATGGGCCTTTAGGAAGTAATTAGGTCATTAGGGTGGGGCTCTCATGAATGAGATTCAGTTCAGTTCAGTACAGTCGCTCAGTTGTGTCTGACTCTTTGCGACCGCATGAATTGCAGCACGCCAGGCCTCCCTGTCCATCACAAACTCATGCTCATCGAGTCAGTGATGCCATCCAGCCATCTCATCCTCTGTCGTCCCCTTCTCCTCCTGCCCACAATCCCTCCCAGCATCAGGGTCTTTTCCAATGAGTCAACTCTTCACATGAGGTGGCCAAAGTATTGGAGTTTCAGCTTCAGCATCAGTCCTTCCAATGAACACCCAGGACTTATCTCCTTCAGGATGGACTGGTTGGATCTCCTTGCAGTCCAAGGGACTCTCAAGAGTCTTCTCCAACACCACAGTTCAAAAGCATCAATTTTTTGGTGCTCAGCTTTCTTCACAGTCCAACTCTCACATCCATACATGACCACTGGAAAAACCATAGCCTTGACCAGACAGACCTTTGTTGGCAAAGTAATGTCTCTGCTTTTTAATATGCTATCTAGGTTGGTCATAACTTTCCTTCCAAAGAGTAAGTGTCTTTTAATTTCATGGCTACAGTCACCATCTGCAGTGATTTTGGAGCCCAAAAAGATAAAGTCTGACACTGTTTCCACTGTCTCCCCATCTATTTCCCATGAGGTGATGGGACCAGATGCCATGATCTTAGTTTTCTGAATGTTGAGCTTTAAGCCAACTTTTTCACTCTCCTCTTTCACTTTCATCAAGAGGCTTTTTAGTTCCTCTTCACTTTCTGCCATAAAGGTGGTGTCACATCTGCATATCTGAGGTTATTGATATTTCTCCCAGCAATCTTGATTCCAGCTTGTGCTTCTTCCAGCCCAGCGTTTCTCATGATGTACTCTGCATATAAGTTAAATAAGCAGGGTGACAATATACAGCCTTGATGTACTCCTTTTCCTATTTGGAACCAGTCTGTTGTTCCATGTCCAGTTCTAACTGTTGCTTCCTGACCTGCATACAGGTTTCTCAAGAGGCAGGTCAGATGGTCTGGTATTCCCATCTCTTTCAGAATTTTCCAGTTTATTGTGATCCACACAGTCGAAGGCTTTGGCATAGTCAATAAAGCAGAAATAGATGTTTTTCTGGAACTCTCTTGCTTTTTTGATGATCCAGCAGATATTGGCAATTTGATCTCTGGTTCCTCTGCCTTTTCTAAAACCAGCTTGAACATCTGGAAGTTCTCGGTTCACGTATTGCTGAAGCCTGGCTTGGAGAATTTTGAGCATTACTTTACTAGCGTGTGAGATGAGTGTGCAATTGTGCAGTAGTTTGAGCATTCTTTGGGATTGCCTTTCTTAGGGATTGGAATGAAAACGGACCTTTTCCAGTCCTGTGGCCACTGCTGAGTTTTTGAGTGCAGCACTTTCACAGCATCATCTTTAAGGATTTGAAATAGCTCAACTGGAATGAATGAGATTAGCCACTGTATAAAAGTGATCCAGAGAATAATCTCAACCCTTCCACTATGTGAGGATACAGCAACAGAAATCCATCTATCAACTAAGAAATGGCCACCACTGGACATCAAATCTGCTGGTGTCTTGAACTTGGATTTCCAAGCCTTCAGCACTGTGAGAAAGGGCACCCATTCTGTGTTAATTTTCTGATAGCTTCCTGAATAGCTTAAGATAATGCCTTAGGACCCTCATCTCCATAGTGGCTGTAGTGATAGCAGTTGTTTCCTAGAGGTATGATGAGAATTAAAATATTTAATCCATTTAAATTTTTATCATGGCACCTGATAAGCTTTCTGCAAAACTATTTTTATAAAGTTTGAACTATGATATAAGTAGTTACTTTCATACAAGTAATTTCCTTTATCTGTTTGGAGTAAGGAAATAGAAACAGGTTATTTGACCTACTAAAGATTTCAACAGTTAAATAGAGAAAAAATTCTAAATTTATTCTTTAAAAGCATTGTGCATCATTTTTGAGCCAGAGAATTAGAAAACTGTTCACAAGTAAGACCGTTGTTATGCTTGTCAGAACTATGTGAATAATTGCACTACATTTTTACTTAAATTTGTCCACAGAGAGAAAGATCTTGTCATTCTTGTGCATCAGTAGAGTTCAGTCACTCAGTAGTGTTTGAGTCGTTTCAACCGCATGGACTGCATCACGCCACGCTTTCCTGTGCATCACCAACTCCCAGAGCTTGCTCAAACTCATGTCATTGAGTCAGTGATGCCATCCAACCATCTCATCCTTTGTTGTCCCCTTCTCCTCCTGCCTTCAATCTTTCCCAGCATCAGGATCCTTTCCAATGACTCAGTTCCTTGCATCAGGTGGCCAAAGGATTGGAACTTCAGCATCAGTCTTTCCAATGAATATTCATGACTGATTTCCTTTAGGATGAACTGGTTGGATCTCCTTGAAGTTCAGGGGACTCTCAAGAGTCTTCTTCAACACCACAGTTCAAAAGCATCAGTTCTTCGGTGCTCAGCTTTCTTTATGGTCCAATTCTCACATCCATACATGACTACTGGAAAAACCATAGCTTTGACTAGATGGACCTTTGTTGGCAAAGTAATGTCTCTGCTTTTTAATATGCTGTCTAGGTTGGTCATAGCTTTTCTTCCAAGGAGCAAGTGTCTTTTAATTTCATGGCTGCAGTCACCATCTGCAGTGATTTTGGAGCCCCCCAAAATAAAGTCTCTCACTGTTTTCATTGTTTCCCCATCTATTTGCCATGAAGTGATGGGACCAAATGCCATGATCTTAGTTTTTTGAATGTTGAGTTTTAAGCCAGCTTTTTTCACTCTCCTCTTTCACTTTCATCAAGAGGCTCTTTAGTTCCTCTTTGCTTTCTGCCATAAGTGTGGTGTCATCTGCATATCTGAGGTTATTGATATTTCTCCCTGAAATCTTGATTCCAGCTTGTGCTTCATCCAGTCTAGCATTTTGCATGATGTATTCTGCATACATAACAATTATTTGAAAAATACTGTTTGTTCGTCATTTTTCCTTCATTGGAAGCAACTCTTTTAATTCTGGCGGTCATCCATACAATCAAACTTTTGCCTGTTACCTCTTACCTTTTAAGAATTGACAGGTCTTGTTCAGTCTCCTAAAATCAAACATAAAGGATAACAATTTGAAACAGGATAATATCTGAAAAAAAATTAAAAATAGAAGACTGGAAGACTGATTGAAATAAGTTAAAAAACAGAAGACCTGTGTTGTCTGAAATGAAAGGGAAAATAAGAGTAATAAATGTAGTATAAAGCATGGAGACAAGAGTAAATTGAACAAGAAGAAAAAAATAAAAATATATTATATATATAGAGATAAAATACTCTTTGTTGTTATTTGCAAAACAGGACTATTTACTTACCTATGCAAAAGAAAAAAAAAGAATAATAATGGAGGCTATTTCCTCTAAATTTATTTTTAATAGTTTTCTATTTTAACAGTAAAATTAAAGAGATAAAATACTAAACAAAATGTTAAAATGCAAATTAATATAAGTATCTGACGGGTGTCCAATTTTTAAGGTCCTTATATTGATATTCTGTTATATTATCTCTGATCAATCACTGGAACTTATTTTTTTACAGTTGTTAGATATCACTGTGGGAATGTAGGGATGAATTCTGAAAAAGACTTAGAGATTTCCAATGGGGATTCATCAGTCTGAAAGTAGTTGGTCAGAAGATGTCAAAAAATGACTTGCAACAGAGTGAACACAGGCCTTGAAAATGATGCTATTTCAGAGCGCAAGCAAAACCTAGACAGATCTATGGAAACGTAAGCTTCCCAAAAATAGTGGGAAGGGGAAGTTGGTAAAAAATTTAGACTTTTAGTGACATTAAAACCTTCTAAACTGTTGTGATGTTAGACATTAAAATAACCTTCATTTAGTGCTCATATTGCATTTTGCTAAATTCTTTTCTTGCCATATGACCTTTACTTGTGGTGTGCTCAGCCATGTCTGACTCTTTGCGACCCCACGGACTGTAGCTCACCAGACTCCTCTGTCCATGGAGATTCTCCAGGCAAGAATACTGGAGTGGGTTGCCATGCCCGCCTCCAGGGGATCTTCCCAACCCAGGGATCGAACCCAGGTTTCCCACATTGCAGGTGGATTCTTTACCATGTGAGCCACCAGGGACACTCAACCTTTATTTAAACAATACTATACTTTAGTTATTTTTACTATTTTTATTTTCTAGATGACAGTGCTTGTCTGTTGCCATGAAGTTAGTTAATGACATTTCCAATCGCAATGCTACCCAGTCTGCTTCCAGAGGCTTAACTCTCATTAACTCTTATTGCCTTCAAAGACCTGAGTATTCAGGTTCATGTGACTTTTATAAGAAAAAAGTCTAACAATTTTAAAACAAACTACTTGAAATGAACTCCAGGATCCATGACTTACCAAGCACCATCACACAGTGATGTGACAGACCTACAAGATTATTCAAGTTGAACTTGAAAAGTTGAAATTTCTTCAACCACACTGGTTAAAAATGACTACCATTGTTCAGGGTAGTAAATTAATTGTAAAGATGTAGACTAATTGTAAAATTCCCCTAATTTTTCAACCATCTCTGTATTCAAGCCCTTTCCATGGTCACTTTTAAGTTGCTTATTTTAAAGGGTGATGTCTGTTCTTCCACCCTTTCAATCCAAGCCATCCTCATTACTTATGATGAGGACTCTCTCAGTGACCAAATTCTAGGCCTTGTCATCATGCATGTCCTCAAGAGCTCAGTTTTAGCAAGAATCCCATCAAGCTGATTTAACCAGAATCCCCAAACCTCAATTTTTAATCAGTGTCCTCATCCTGCACCCTTTCCCATGAGATATGCAATCACCTATTAGGTCAGTTTAGTAAGAATTGCCCTCAGTTCAGTTCAGTTGCTCAGTCGTGTCTGACTCTTTGCAACCCCATGGACTGCAGCACGCCAGGCCTCCCTGTCCATCACCAACTCCTGGAGCTTGCTCAAACTCATGTCCATCGAGTTGGTGATGCCATCCAACCATCTCATCCTCTGTCATCCCCTTCTCCTCCTGCCTTCAATCTTTCCCAGCATCAGGGTCTTTTCCAGTGAGTCAGTTCTTTGCATCTGCCCTACTCTCTTAATAATTTTCCAGCCACCAATTCCCCACCCAAAATTTGCTCCTTGGCTATAAATCTGCTTGCTGTATTTAAAGTTGAGTTCAGTATCACTCCCCTACTGCAAAACTACACTGCATTAATCTCTATACCTATCAAGATATTCCTGAATAAATTAAGCCTTACCATTTAATGGGCTTCCCTGATGGCTCAGTGGTAAAGAATCTGCCTGCAATGCAGGAAACCTGAGTTTGAAAGATCCCCTGGAGAAGGGAATGGCAACTCAATCCAGTATTCTTGCCTGGAGAATCCATGGACAGAGGAGCCTGGCAGGCTACAGTCCATAGGGTCACAAAGAGACGGACACGACTGAAGCAACTAAGCAGCAGCAGCAGCTACTATTTAACAGTATCACAACTAACGTTTTACATGTGAGTCGACCAATAAGCAGAAGTAGAAGTGTGCCCATTCCAACCCTAGATCACATGATGCCTCAAGAACAGCTCCTTTCTCAAAACTTTGTCTTGGCTTGCCTGCTGTTGGTGTGTGAGAGACACACAGAAGGCGCATCAGTGGTACCAGTGGAATTCATTCTAAATCAGCAGAAACACCCAGTTGACTCATAGATAGGAGAGCAAAAATAACTGTTTACTGATGTTTGTCACTAAGATTTTGTAAATTTTTCTTTATATGGATTATTGTACCAAGATAAGTGATGCTTTAGGTGGGAGAAGTTGTATATTGATACTAGAATCTATCTTTTGGTGTGTCTGGCATAAAATAGGTCTAGTAAACTGTATGTAAATCTTTACAAACTGTGGGTTTAGTTTTTCTCTATAAGTCCTTTCATCATATTTATTTCTTTCCAACACAGAATAATTTTGTGTGTGTATATACACACATATATTTCATGTACATATACATATATACATGGAATATATATGAGTTTTTAATTTGTTTTTCCATCTGTATATGTATCAGCTATGTGTATCTACAACTTAGAACTGTATTTCTAATAAAATTTTGTACAGCATTCTTACTTAATAATAGTATAAAGCCTATTCTCTTTCTCCCACAGTCACACTATTCTAACAATCGTTTGTGAGTTATTTTTCCTTACTAAAAATTACATATTATTAGAATTACAACTACATTGCTGTTTCCTTTGTTTGATTTTAAGCTATTACAGATTTTTCATGAACCTGCACAACATAATTTCTTTTCATATTTAATGGTCATACTTTTTTACATTATACTGATATACTATAGTTTACTTAAACATTCATTGACTGTTAACCATTTAGTTTGTTACAGCACTTTCCTTCAGTGCAAACCTTCACATGCATCCTTAATACACCTATAAAATTCAAAGGAAAAGTTCATCAGAATGAAATCAGCATTTGAAATGCAGCTATAGTTTCAGTTCTACATAGATCAGTAATCACCAAAAATTCCTAGCCTAGCTATGTCAGTGGCCACAGGACTGGAAAAGGTCAGTTTTCATTCCAATCCCAAAGAAAGCCAATCCCAAAGAATGCTCAAACTACTGCACAATTGCACTCATCTCACACGCTAGTAAAGTAATGCTCAAAATTCTTCTAGCCAGGCTTCAGCAATACGTAAACTGAGAACTTCCAGAACTTCCAGATGGTTTTAGAAAAGGCAGAGGAAACCAGAGATCAAATTGCCAATATCTGCTGGATCATCAAAAAAGCAAGAGAGTTCCAGAAAAACATCTATTTCTGCTTTATTGACTATGCCAAAGCCATTGACTGTGTGGATCACAATAAACTGTGGAAAATTCTGAAAGAGATGGGAATACCAGACCACCTGACCTGCCTCTTGAGAAACCTGTGTGCAAGTCAGGAAGCAACAGTTAGAACTGGACATGGAACAACAGACTGGTTCCAAATAGGAAAAGGAGTACATCAAGGCTGTATATTGTCAGCCTGCTTATTTAACTTATATGCAGAGTACATCAGGAGAAACGCTGGGCTGGAAGAAGCACAAGCTGGAATCAAGATTGCTGGGAGAAATATCAATAACCTCAGATATGCAGATGGCACCACCCTTATGGCAGAAAGTGAAGAGGAACTAAAAAGCCTCTTGATGAAAGTGAAAGAGGAGAGTGAAAAAGTTGGCTTAAAGCTCAACATTCAGAAAACTAAGATCATGGCATCTGGTCCCATCACCTCATGGGAAATAGATGGGGAGACAGTGGAAACAGTGTCAGACTTTATTTTTTTGGGATCCAAAATCACTGCAGATGGTGACTGTAGCCATGAAATTAAAAGACACTTACTCCTTGGAAGAAAAGTTATGACCAACCTAGATAGCATATTAAAAAGCAGAGACATTACTTTGCCTACAAAGGTCCGTCTAGTCAAGGCTATGGTTTTTCCAGTGGTCGTGTATGGATGTGAGAGTTGGACTGTGAAGAAACCTGAGTGCCGAAAAAACGATGCTTTTGAACTGTGGTGTTGGTGTAGACTCTTGAGAGTCCCTTGGACTGCAAGGAGATCCAACCAACCAGTCCATCCTAAAGGAGATCAGTCCTGGGTGTTCTTTGGATGGATTGATGTTGAAGCTGAAACTCCAATACTTTGGCCACCTCATGCGAAGAGTTGACTCATTGGAAAAGACCCTGATGCTGGGAGGGATTGGGGCAGGAGGAGAAGGGGACAACAGAGGATGAGATGGCTGGGTGGCATCACCGACTCGATGGACATGAGTTTGAGTAAACTCCGGGAGTTGGTGATGGACAGGAAGGCCTGGCGTGCTGCCATTCATGGGGTCTCAAAGAGTCGGACATGACTGAGTGACTGAACTGAACTGAGCTATGTCTTCTATTATACTGCCTTATTTCTTAATTAACTGTGTGTTTTTCTTGAATTTTTATAGCTTTGTATGATCTTTTTTTAAAATTATACTTGATTTACAATATTGTGTTTCAGATGTACAGCATGGAGATTCAGCATTTTTTTTTCTTCAGATTTGGTATTTTTAAGAGAGTAGATTTTTTTTTTTAGGCCACATCCTACAGTTATGCAGGATCTAGTTCCCTGACCAGGGATCAAACCCTTGCCCCTTGTATTGGGAGTTGGAGTCTTAACTACTGGACTGCCAGGGAAGTTCCAATATTGATTACTTTTGCAGATTATACTCCATTAAATGTTATTACAAGATAATGGCTATAATTACTCATGCTATACAGTATATCTTTGTTATTTATCTATTTTACACATGTAGTTTATTTCTGCTAATCCTACATCCCTAATTTACCTCTTTCTCCTCCCCATTTCCCTTTGGTATCCCTTCCTCTCTCCATGCAAACCCTTAAGAATTACTAATCTTTCTTCTCCCCTCATTGTTTTACCTATTATGGAATGCCATATAGCTGGAATTACACAGAACATAGTCTTTTCAGATTAACTTCTTTCATTAGCAATATGTATTAAAGATCCTTCTTGTCTTCATGATAGTTGATTTACTTTTAGTGCTGAATAATATGTTTTTGTACAAATGTACCACTGCGGTATTCTTCACTCATCCATTGAAGAACATCTTGGTAGCTTCCAAGTTTTTCCAATTATGGATAAAGTTACTCTAAATATTAACATCCAGGTATTTGTGTGGTCATAAGTTTTCAGCTCATACCACGTAGTATGATTAATATTTTAAGAAACTGTCACACTGTCTTCCAAAGGTGCACCATTTTACATTACCACCTGCAATGAATTAGTACCATTATCATTACTATTATTATTAATTATTTTCTATTGCTACATATCCTTGCCAGCATTTGGTATTGTCAGTGTTCTGGATTTTGGATGTTTTAATAGATGCATAGTGGCATCTCACTGCTATTTAATTTTAAATTTCCTGATGACACATGTTAACCATCTTTACATATGCTAATTTATCATATGTTTATCTTCTTTGGACACTGGACATATGTCTGTTCCAATCTTCTGCCCATTTTTAATTGAGTTTTTTGTTTTCATTTTGTTGAGTTTTAAGAGTTCTTTTTTATATTTTGCATAGCATTCCATTACTAGATATGTCTTTTGAAAACAATTTCTCTCAGTCTGTGGCTTGTATTTTCATTGTCTTAACAGTGTCTTTCTCAGAGAGATATTTTAAACTTTAATGAAGTTCAGTGTATCATTTTTTTCCCAAAGATTTTGCTTCTTTGTTTTCAAGAAGTCATTATCTCATCCAAGGCCATCTAGATTTTTTTCTTATGTTATTTTCTAAGAGTGTTGTAGCTTCACATTTTAAATTTAGGACTGTGATCTATTTTGAGTTAATTTTTGTAAAAGATGTAAGATCTGTGTTTCAAAACATTTTTTGAATGGTTGCATGCAGTTGTTCCATCACCATTTGTAGAAAAATTCTATTGTGTTCCCATTGTGTGGCCTTTGCTCCTTTGTCAAAATTCAGTTAAAGATATGATATTTCTATTCTTTTTAAATTTTTTCTCCTTTATAATAAATATTCTTTCATACTAATTTTACAATCATTCTCAGAAGTTCAGAAAGGAAGAAATGAAAAGTTTATTGTGTTTTCTCATCCAGAAATGTGGAATATTTAAGTTTTTCTGATCTTGTGTCCTTAAATAAGCTGTTATAATTACTTCTTCAGATCACCTACCTTTTATGTCAAATCTAATCTTTGTATTGCTACTTTTTGTAATTGTGGATGATCTGTTCATGCGAGTTTTTAACTGATTTTCATGGATAAAAAACCACAATTATTCTATATTTTAATCTTATAAACTAGCAAGTTACTTAATTTTCATAGTCTTTTTACATAGTCCCTTGGATTTTCCACTTGAAACCTCATATTATCTGCAAATAAACATAATTATGTCTCTTCTCTTCCAATATTTATACATAATATTTAATTGTATTTTCTTACTGCATTTGTAAGATCTTCCAAACTAATGTTGAACAATAGTGATCATAGAGGGTACCCCTAAGTTGTTCTTAATTTTTAATGGAAATGACCTCAGAAATTCAACCTTTACAATAAAGTTTGATTGTTTATTTTTTGTTGTGTAACCTTTATAAGTTTAAATGTGACTTTTATATTTACTTGAGTTAGGCTTATTATAGTAATGTCGGGATTGTATGAAAAGGTTTTTTGGCATTTATTTATATAATAATATATTTTTATTGTAGCAATGAAATATGTTTATAAAAAATCAATGATGTTTCCAATTTTGCTACATTTTATGTCATTTTTGATATAGATTTAAACTGTATTTTGTATTATTTTGATAAACATTTGAATTTTATGTTTTAATGTTTCATCAAATTTTTGTCATCAACATGAATGGGTAAGGTGAAATTTTATTTTGGTTGCTATTGTGGAAGGATGAAATTCCAGTCATAGCCTCATGCTAACAGCAAAGAATGATAGACAAGATAATAACTGTATTTTCTTCAACTCTATGAAAGAAAAGCAGATGCAAAAATGTCCTAATGAATTTAATTCCAGAGAGATCTGGGCCCTTCATATGTGACCAAGTAGCATTGACTTCTCTCAGTCATGTAACACTCTAAATTTAGTATGGTTCTAGGGGTTTGGGGGGTATAAAAGTGGTAAGTATGTCATATATAAAAAGAGTTTACAAGGTAGAGAAAAAAAACAGTCGACCATTTCAGTATATGCTGGTATAATGGATTGGAATCAAAATGATTTTCAAACACATGTATATTATCAAGTGTGAAACAGATCGCCAGTCCAGGTTGGATGCATGAGACAAGTGCTCGGGGCTGGTGCACTGGGATGACCCAGAGGGATGGGATGGGGAGGGAGGTGGGAGGGGGGTTCAGGATGGGGAACACATGTAAATCCATGGCTGATTCATGTCAATGTATGGCAAAAACCACCAGAATATTGTAAAGTAGTTAGCCTCCTACTAATAAAAATAATTTGGAAAAAAAAGAGTAAATTGCTTAGTTTAGCAGTTCAACCATTCTCCACCTCATACTGGGAATTTTGCTAAGTAAATTTTAGTGGGAGTAAAGTGTGAAATCAAATAAACATGTTATAATATTGGGCAATTTAGTAATACTTATATTCCAGGGCCTTGCTGAAGTTGAATCTAAATTTGAGTCAAAACTGAAGTTATCAGTGAACTTATTACAAACTCAAATACTGACAGGATCAAACATCAGCTTCTCAGCAGGGGAAGTTGTATGTTGGATTTAAGGGCAATGAGAGAACTCCTTAACCTCATTTAAAACCACAAGGAAACACTATCTAGCTAAAACAGTAGCCTAGAGCCTGCTTGGCACACTTTTTGAACTTTAATGATCATTCTCTTACCCTAGTCACTTGACAGAGAAAAGAGTTTTCATTTTCTAGGTAACAAACAAATATGTTATAGTTCAGTCTCTATTGTTCTTCAGTAGACAATGCCTAGCATAGAAGCAGAACCTAAGAATTGTAAAAAAGTAGAAAATTGTGAAATAAAAAATGGCAACAAAAGCAGAACCACATATGACACTGTTGTTGTTTTTCACTTGCTCAGTTGTGTCTGACTCTGTGTGACCCCCTGGACTGCAGCATGCCAGGCTTCCCTGTCCTTCACCATCTCCCAGAGCTTGCTCAAATTCATGTCCATTGAGTCAGTGATGCCATCCAACCATCTCATCCTCTGTCCCCTTCTCCTCCTGACTTCAATATTTCCCACCATCAGGGTCTTTTCTAATGAGTTCCCTCTTCACATCAGTCAGTCAGTTCAGTCACTCAGTTGTGTCTGACTCTTTGCAACCCCATGGACTGCAGCACGCCAGGCTTCCCTGTCTATCACCAATTCCTGGAGTTGCTCAAACTCATGTCCATTGAATTGGTGATGCCATCCAAGCATCTCATCCTCTGTCCACTAGTTCTCCTCCTGCCGTCAATCTTTCCCAGCATGAGTCATAATGAGTCAGTTCCTCACATCAGGTGGCCAAAGTATTGGAACTCCAGCATCAGTCTTTACAATGAATATTCAGGACTGATTTCCTTCAAGATTGACTGACTTAATCTCCTTGCAGTCCAAGGGACTCTCAAGAATCTTCTCCAACACTACAGTTCAAAAGCATCAATTCTTTGGTTCTCAGCCTTCTTTATGGTCCAACTTTCACATCCATACATGACTACTGGAAAAACCATATGATATAGATATTGGAATTAGTAGTCAAGAAGTTTAGAAATGCTTGAGAAAATATATTGATTATAGGGACTTTACAGTAAAAAATGAATATAATGGAAGAACATATATGATATATAAAGAATGATGTGAAAACTCCACAGGAGAAGAAATGGGAGTTGTAGTATTGAAAAAAAAATGAACTTAAAGCCCAATCAACAGAAAGTTTGCAAAGTGAAACATAGAGAAAAACAACAATACTGAAAAAAAAATTAGTGACCTGTAGGATAATACCAAGTAAGACCAGTCCCAGTGCCTTTAAAACTTAAAATGTTCTTCCATCATAAGACACTAGAAGACTCTGTTTCAGATCACTAGCAAGAACATAATGGAGTCTCGTAGGTTGAATCAGCAACTAAGTGGACTAGTGTTGTTCACTGTTAGATAAGTCAAAGAGAACAAGGCAAAGCAAATAATGACTTTTAAATTTTGCTCAGTATTGGTACACTATTTTTCTACTCACACGTTATTAGCCAAAGAATATCTCATGGTCTTTTCATAGGGAAAAAAATTAAATGGAATTATTGTATAGCCACCAGTATCTTAATGTTTGATTCAGTGTTTGTTTCATTGACTAATACACTTCCTTCAGCGATTCCCCTAGACTGATAGTTCTTATTATGTTACCTGACTCCCTTCAGGGGATCCACAAGGCCTCTGAGAGGCCAAATTACCTTTATATAATTCAGCCAAATCAACATATCATGAAAGACTAAATGCAGATACAGATAAGAGGATCCACTTGTCTTATATTAAACTATACATTAAGAAGATTTATTAAAATGCAAAAAAAAATCCCACACTAATGCTGTTTTCTGTAAATATAACTATTTTTCATAAAATGTTTTATGCTTACATATAATAAGTTCATTAAATAAATATTTTATGTAATTCATTCAACATATATTACAATATCACTAATATGACTCATATAAGCAAAAAGCTTTTGCATCCCCAATAATTTTCAGTAAGTACTGGAACCAAAATGTTTAAGAGCTGCTAAACTAAAAAGTTTTAAGAGAAGTGAGAATTGTAGCATTTGGATTACATTGGAAGGTGAGTAATAATGGCAGTTTTATTAAGGAACAACATCAGCGTTCCATTCATTTGTTCGTGTACTAATGATTTACTATTTTACTTTACCCAAGAAAGTCATTTGAATTTTATCTGTCATTAACTTTGATGCTCTGTTTGGAGCCAGAAGGGATTCACCTCCAATTATAGTTGTACCACTTGTTAGCTGTGAGAAGTTGAACAAGTTAAGTTAAGTTAAACTTCAACTTCTTATTTGCAAATGGAGACAATAAATGACTAGTATGGTTACTATCAGGATGCATTTATATAAAACTGTGACATTTTCTGTAAAGCAAAACATGATCAATAAAATTTTATCAATAGTTGAGATAACAGGAACAATGAATAACCAAAGAAGTGTCTGGACAGAATATTTCTTTTCCATTGAGTCAGAAGATGAAATTGGTAATAAAAGAGTTCTTCAGTAGGTTTTTTAATCATATATGTAAGTTGCCACCAATTCTGAATAAAAGTAAATCTGTCTTAACTGTCTACCCTGCACATCTAACAAATACGCAACATAACACTCACTTCTTGTAAAAATCTATTTGCTTAGTAACTGCCACATTTTGTAATGCAATATCCTCCAAGAATATTATTACGTAGTTTATTCAGGTTCATCCACAGTTTTGGGTCTCCTCTTCATCCAGGCATGTAGGAGGACTTGTGCCCACCATCCTCCCTTTTAAAGATAGGCATGACCATACAGCTTGCTCTGTTCAATAAACATGAGTAGGGTTGATATACATCACTTTTTTTCTGGAAGAATTTAAAATCTAGTGTTCTATTCCCTTTTTACCATTAAAAAAAATACCTATGGATTCTCACAAGTGAGAAATAAGCCTTCATTGTCCTAACCCACTGAGATATAGAAGTTGTTGAAGTAGCATAACCCTGTCTATGTTATTGACTGTCAAACTAATTGCAATAGTGTCACAGGGACACTTACCACCATAAGGGTCCAATATCAATTAATGTACCTCTGGGCTACAAATAATATACTCCTCTGCTTCTCACCCGAGATGGATAATCTATTCAGTACAGTATTGACACTATAACCTTTTTCCATTGGAAATATCCTCTGAATATAGTGAAGCTTTTCAAAACTTTCATTTTCAATTACTTTTTATCTTTTCTAGAAGGCCATATTTTAAGTAAAGTAGGCTAAATTAGCCCTTCTTACTTTGCTTCTCCACTCTCATCAGGGCAATAAAATGCACAGTTAAAATTCATTCTCATGCATGTGTAAGGCTTAGAAAGATTAGTGAATAATAGACTCCAAATAAGGAGCTTTTGAACATTAATCCACCAAGAGTTTAAGTTAGAAAATGTATCATCTTTTGAGCTATTGGGCATAATATTTAGATAGATAGATTTGGATGGATTTTATAATAGTTGGAAAGCCATGTGGGCCAAGGTGGATTAAGAACTAATTTTCTTCCACCATCTGGTGTATTCACTTATATTGTTGAAAACAGTCTATGCTATTGTACTGTTCAGCACAATCTTTTAAAACTTCTCTCCATGCATTTGAAAAAATGTCTAATTCACCTGGTGTGTTATTATGATAACAGTGGGGATTTTGATCTTTATCCATTGTGAAAATATGGTCAACAAACACACTGTGTATGATTTGACTAGCAAGAAATATACAAGGGTTTTTTTTTTTTTTTTGTCTTTTCTTACATTATGAAAAAGAAGTGTATATATCTGGAGAACCTAGTACCAAGGATGCCTGGTTGTTTACATGTGAAAGACTCTAGGCCAGGAGCTTTAAAATGGCTATATCAGAATGGAGAAAAAAAAAATAGAGGGACATAGATTGGGAACTGGGAATAAGTTTAGGAGGCCAAGCAGAAAAAGAGAAGTTTTGGTGCTATGATTCATTCAGTTCAGTTCAGTCACTCAGTCGTGTCCAACTCTTTGTAACCCCATGGACTGCAACATGCCAGGCCTCCCTGTCCATCACCAACTCCTAGAGTTTACTAAAAGCCATCTCCATTGAGTCGGTGATGCCATCCAGCCATCTTGTCGTCTTTCATCCCCTTCTCTTCCTGCCTTCAATCATTCCCAGCATCAGGGCCTTTTCCAATGAGTCAGTTCTTCACATCAGGTGGCCAAAGTATTGGAGTTTCACCTTCAGCATCAGTCCTTCCAATGAATATTCAGGACTGGTTGGACTGGTTGGATCTCCTTGCAGTCCAAGGGACTCTCAAGAGTCTTCTCCAACACCACAGCTCAAAAGCATCAATTCTTTGGTGCTCAGCTTTCTTTATAGTCCAACTCTCACATCCGTACATGACTACTGGAAAAACCATAGCTTTGACTAGATGGACCTTTGTTGGCAAAGTAATGTCTCTGCTTTTTAATATGCTGTCTAGGTTGGTCATAACTTTTCTTCCAAGGAGCAAGCATCTTTTAATTTCATGGCTACAGTCACTGTCTGCAGTGATTTTGGAGCCCAGAAAAATAAAGTCTGTCATTATTTCCACTGTTTCCCCATCTATTTGCCATGAAGTGATGGGACCAGATGCCATGATCTTAGTTTTCTGAATGTTGAGCTTTAAGCCAACTTTTTCACTCTCCTCTTTCACTTTCATCAAGAGGCTCTTTAGTTCATCACTTTCTGCCATAAGGGTGGTGTCATCTGCATATCAGGTTATTGATCTGATTCATTATAGATCACATGATCTATTGATTCATTAGAAAACTCTTAATACCATATTGAACACCTGCACATTAATTTTTTCCCCAGACCTATCAATGTATAATTGACTTTGAACATTACACAAGTTTGAGATATATGATGTGGTAATTTTATAAATGTATATGTTGCAAAATGGTACTGCAAAAAGATTAGTTATCACCTCCATCACCTCACATACTTACAGTTATTTTTGTCGTGAGAGCTTTCATGATCTATTCTTAGCAACCTTCAAATATCCACAACATTTAACTCTAGTTACATTACATATCCAGAACTTGTTTATCTTATGACTGGAGGTTTCTATCTATTGACCAAACTTACTCCATTTTCTCTACTACCCAATCCCCTCCCTGGATAACCACCAATCTGACCCCTGTTTCTATGAGTTAAACTTTGTAGATTCTACATATAAGAGATAAGTATTTATCATTGTCTTTCTGACTTTTCTCATTTAGAATAATGACCTCAAGTTTCATGCATGTTGTTGCAGATGACAGATATTTTTCTTTTTATGCCTGGTAAAATCATTATTAATAATACATAGTTCATTATTATGCATTCTATATAGTCCATTATTCTACATTCTTTCTATCTATACTCCAGGTCCAAGGTAAGAGAAACCCAAGTAAGATGATAGGCACTGAGAGAGGGCATCAGAGGGCAGACAGACTGAAACCACAATCACAGACAACTAGCCAATCTGATCACATGGACCACAGCCTTGTCTAACTCAATGAAATTAAGCCATGCCATGTGGGGCCACCCAAGACAGATGGGTCATGGTGGAGAGGTCTGACAGAATGTGGTCCACTGGAGAAGGGAATGGTAAACCACTTCAGTATTCTTGCCTTGAGAACCCCATGAACAGTATGATAAGGCAAAAAGATAGGACACTGAAGGATGAACATGCCAGGTCGGTAGGTGCCCAATATGCTACTGGAGATCAGTGGAGAAATAACTCCAGAAAGAATGAAGGGATGTAGCCAAAGCAAAAACAACTCCCAGTTGTGAATGGAACTTGTGATAGAAGCAAGGTTCGATGCTGTAAAGAGCAATATTGCATAGGAACCTGGAATGTTAGGTCCATGAATCAAGGCAAATTGAAAATTTGACCACATCTCCTGTGGGCAAAGAGGAGATGGCAAGAGTGAACATCGACATTCTAGGAATCAGCAAACTAAGATGGACTGGAATGGGTGAATTTAACTCAGATGACCATTATATCTACTACTATGGGCAGGAATCCCTTAGAAGAAATGGAGTAGCCATCATAGTCAACAAAAGAGTCTGAAATGCAGTACTTGGATGCAATTTCAAAAACAACAGAATGATCTCTGTTTGTTTCCAAGGCAAACCATTTAATATCACAGTAATCCAAGTCTATGCCCCAACCAGTAATGCTGAAGAAGCTGAAGTTGAATGGTTCTATGAAGACCTACAAAATCTTCTAGAACTAACACCCAAAAAGATGTCCTTTTCATTATAGGGGACTGGAATGCAAAAGTAGGAAGTCAAGAAACACCTGGAGTAACAGGCAAATTTGGCCTTGGAGTACAGAATGAAGCAGGGCAAAGGCTAATAGAGTTCTGCCAAGAGAACGCACTGGTCATAGCAAACATCCTCTTCCAACAACACAAGAGAAGACTCTACACATGGACATCATCAGATGGTCAACACCGAAATCAGATTGATTATATTCTTTGGCAGCCAAAGATGGAGAAGCTCTATATAGTCAGCAAAACAAGACCAGGAGCTGACTGTGGCTCAGATCATGAACTCCTTATTGCCAAATTCAGACAGAAATTGAAAAGGGGAAAACCACTAGAACACTCAGGTATGACCTAAATCAAATCCCTTATACAGTGGAAGTGAGAAACAGATTTAAGGGACTAGATCTGATAGACAGAGTACCTGATGAACTATGGATGGAGGTTTGTGACATTGTACAGGAGACAGGGATCAAGACCACCCCCAAGAAAAAGAAATGCAAAAAAGCAAAATGGCTGTCTGAGGAGGCCTTACAAATAGCTGTGAAAAGAAGAGAAGCAGAAAACAAAGGAGAAAGGAAAGATATACCCATTTGAATGCAGAGTTCCAAAGAATAGCAAGAAAAGAAAGCCTTCCTCAGTGATCAATGTAAAGAAATAGAGGAAAACAACAGAATGGGAAAGACTAGCTATCTCTTCAAGAAAATTAGAGATACCGAAGGGAACATTTCATGCAAGGATGGGCTCAATAAAGGACAGAAATGGTATGGGCCTAACAGAAGCAGAAGATATTAAGAAAAGGTGGTAAGAATACACAGAAGCAACTATACAAAAAAAGACCTTCACAACCCAGATAATCATGATGGTGTGATCACTCACACTCACCTAGAGCCAGACATCCTGGAATGTGAAGTCAAGTGGGCCTTAGGAAGCATCACTACAAAAAGCTAGTGGAGGTGATGGAATTCCAGTTGAGCTATTTCAAATCCTGAAAGATGATGCTGTGAAAGTGCTGCACCCAATATGCCAGCAAAGTGGAAAACTCAGCAGTGGCCACAGGACTGGAAAAGGTCAGTTTTCATTCCAATCCCTGAGAAAGGTAATCCCAAAGAATGCTCAAACTACTACACAATTGCGCTCATCTCACACACTAGTAAAGTAATGCTCAAAATTGTCCAAGCCAACATCCGCTGGATCATCGAAAAAGCAAGAGTTCCAGAAAACATCTATTTCAGCTTTATTGACTATGCCAAAGCCTTTGACTGTGTGGATCACAACAAACTGTATAAAATTCTGAAGAAGATGGGAATACCAGACCACCTGACATGCCTCTTGAGAAACCTATATGCAGGTCAGGAAGCAACAGTTAGAACTGGACAAGGAACAACAGACTGGTTCCAAATAGGAAAAGGAGTACATCAAGGCTATATATTGTCACCCTGCTTATTTAACTTATATGTAGAGTACATCATGAGAAACGCTGAGCTGGAAGAAGCACAAGCTGGAATCAAGATTGCCGGGAGAAATATCAATAACCTCATATATGAAACCACCCTTAGGGCAGAAGGTAAAGAAGAACTAAAGAGCCTCTTGATGAAATTGAAAGAGGAGAGTGAAAAAGTTGGCTTAAAGCTCAACATTCATAAAACTAAGATCATGGCATCTGGT
This sequence comes from Odocoileus virginianus, assembly GCF_023699985.2. Classification (NCBI taxonomy): domain Eukaryota; kingdom Metazoa; phylum Chordata; class Mammalia; order Artiodactyla; family Cervidae; genus Odocoileus; species Odocoileus virginianus. The sequence continues at coordinate 3,797,650 of NW_027224264.1, read as the reverse complement.
CCCATCACTTCATGGCAAATAGATGGGGAAACAGTGGCTGACTTTATTTTTTGGGGGCTCCAAAATCACTGCAGATGGTGATTGCAGCCATGAAGTTAAAAGACACTTACTCCTTGGAAGAAAAATTATGACCAACCTAGATGGCATATTAAAAAGCAGAGACATTACTTTGCCAACAAAGGTCCATCTAGTCAAGGCTGTGGTTTTTCCAGTAGTCATATATGGATGTGAGAGTTGGACCATAAAAAGGTCTGAGTGCCAAAGAACTGATGCTTTTAAACTGTGGTGTTGGAGAAGACTCTTGAGAGTCCCTTGGACAGCAAGGAGATCCAACCAGTTCATCCTAAAGGAGATCAGTCCTGGGTGTTCATTGGAAGGACTGATGTTGAAGCTGAAACTCCAATATTTTGGCCACCTGATGTGAAGAGCTGACTCATTTGAAAAGACCCTGATGCTGGGAAAGATTGAAGGCAGGAGGAGAAGGGGATGGCAGAGGATGAGATGGTTGGATGGCATCACTGACTCAATGGACATGGGTTTGGGTAGACTCTGGGAGGAGTTGGTGATGGACAGGGAGGCCTGGCATGCTGCAGTTCATGGGGTCAAAGAGATTCGGACACGACTGAGCGACTGAATTGAACTGAACTGATCGTATGTGAATGAACACTTAGGTTGTTTTCATGTTTTGCCTATTATAAATAATGCTGCAGTGTACATGAGGGTGCATGGATCTTGTCAGGCTAGTGACTGTATTTCTTTCAGATATATACCCAGACACAGAATTGCTGGATTGTATGGTAGTTTTCCTTGTTATTATTTGAGGAACCTCTGTACAGTTTTCCAGAGTGACTTTATCATTTTACATTCCCAGTAGCAGTGTATAAAAAGTCCCCTTTCTCCATATCCTAGTCACCACCTGCTATGTCTTATATTTTTGATAATAGCCATTTTAACAGATATAAGGTGATCTTATGATGTTTATCAATATTTACATTTCTATGATATTAGTGATGTTGAATATATTTTCATTCACCTGTTTGCCATTTAAATATATTCTTTAGGAAAATATCTGTTCAAGTGCTTTGTCCATTTTTAAACTTGAATATTTGCAGGGTTTTTGTTTTTTGCTGTTGAGTTGTATGAATTCCTCATGTATTTTGCATGTTACCCTCTTATCAGATATGTGGTTTGCATATATTTTCTCCCATTCCATAAATTGTCTTTTGATTTTGTTGATTTTCTTTTGCTCTGTCGAAGCTTTTAGTTTGATGTTGTCCCACTTGTTTATTTTTGCTCTTGTGCTTGTGCTTTGTGTCTTATCTAGAAAACCATGGTCAGGACCCATGTCAGGGATCATTTTCCCTGTGTTTTCTTCAAAAGAGTTTTATGGTTCAAGTTTTATATTTAAATTATTACTCCATTTCAAGTTGATTTTTCTGAATGATGCAAGATAGGGGTCTAGTTCATTTTTTTGCATGTGATTCTAGTTTCCTCAGTACCATTTATTAAATAGACCAACACTTCTCATTGAGTATTATTCATGCCCTTGTTAAATATTAGTTAATGATATATGCATACATATATATATTTATTAGCTCTCAATATTGTTTTGTTACAGCTGAAACAAAAGAAATACAAAGGACTATGATACTAATTTGAATAATATACCACTAACTTGGACAACCTAGAAAAAATGAATAAATTCCTAGAAATGTATAAACTACCAAGGCTGAATAATGAAGAAATAGATAATCTGGACACCAATTTTCAGTAAGGAGATTCAATCAGTAATAAAAATGCTCCAAACAAGGAAAATTTTAGGACTACATGGTCTCACTGGTGAATTTTACCAAATATTTATAAAAGAATTAACTCTAATCTTCTCAAATATTTCCAAAATTTTTGAGGAGAGAATACTCCCAGATTTATTTTATGAAGCAGTGTTACCCTGATACCAAATCCATATAAGGATACTATAAGAAAAAGAAACAGCAGACCAATATCCCTGGTGAATATAGATGCAAACATTTAAAAACAATATTAGTAGACCAAATTCAATAAATCATTAAAAGGCTTATACACCACGGCCAAGTGGGATTTATCCCAAAGATACAAGAATAGTTTAACATGTGCAAATCAATAAATGTAATATACCACATTAGGAGTATAAAAGACAAAAAAATATGGTCATCTGAATAGATGCAAAAGAAAGCATTTGATGAAATTCAACATCCTTTCATGATACAAATTCACAACAAATTGTACATAGAAGGAATCCAAGTGAATATATAACTATTGAGATTTTGTGTAAATGTATAACATAGGGAGGGCTTCCCTGGTGGCACAGTAAGAGAAGAGTCCATCTGCCAATGCAGGAAATATGGATTCAGTCCCTGGGTTGTAAAGATCCCCTGGAGAAGAAAATGGCAATCCACTCCAGTATTCTTACCTGGAAAGTCCCATGGACAGAGGCGGGCTGCAGTCCATGAGGTGGCAAAAGAGTCAGGTATCACTTAGCCACTATTCAACAAAAATATAGGAAATGTATGAATATTGTGTTTTTTGGCAAAAAAAATTTAAAAAAATAAATGCATAACAGGTTCACTCAAAATTTTTTTTCATTTATTTTTATTAGTTGGAGGCTAATTACTTTACAATATTGTATTGGTTTTTGCCATACATTTATAATTGTATATCTTCAGAATATGTTTGATATTTCCAGTATTTTTGCTTATACCTAGGCAAAAATAGCATTATGTAAGCAATGACATTTATTTAGATTTTGAAAATGAGTACAAATGAGCTTTTTTTTCTGGATTAATGATTTTCACTCTATTTAAAGGACAGTATTGGAAATTTGAATGATTCTTTTCCCATTTTCATAGTCAGCAGAACAAAGTGTCCGGGGGCAGCTATGCTTCAATCAAAAATCTACCAGTCACTTCTCTTAGCCATTCTTAAAAGGATTTTCATTATCCATTAACATGGTTATACATTATCATATGACACAGATGTGAATCTGGGGATAGAAAGAAGAGTAGTGATCCTCTTCTTTACAAGGAAATGCAAAAATAACTCTGATAGTTACAGCATAATTCCTCTGAGACTTCAATGGTAGTATGCCCATATTATTGTGACAGTCTTTAGCACCCTTATGAGTGAGAAAAATATAGACAGAATTTTTAAGTTAAATGAATAAAAACTTTATTTTGTCAAAGAAATTAATTTATGTATTTGCTGGACTCTTTAATCATAATGACTTTTTTTGGAAGCATGATCTATATACAATGAATAGTGCTTTAAAACGTGCACAGGCCTTAAATTTGTCAGGATGTGGCTTGACAGATTTCTTTCTCCCCCTTTAAAAAGAAATTCTAAGAAAACTAATTGGTGGTCATTCAATTAATCAGACTTAACAGTGCACATATGCTAGCGTCCATCTGCTGAAAGCTGTCATCAAGTGATATTGCCTTCTAACTGGATTTCAGAATTATTTGGCATGCCTGCAACATAGCCCACCTTCTGTTCCAGGTTGTAAAATAGACACTTAAATTTTTTCCTTCCTCTTGATGTTAACAATTTATATTACTTATGTACCAGAGACTTTTAATTTATTCAGATTCTTTGATCATTCACTGTTTGCTGGGATTAAAACTTTCTCGGAAGACACAGGAGTTTCTGTGTTGATTTTCCACTTTTGTGACAACCATAGAATAAAAATGTATGTGCTTTCCTCAACTCTCAGCCTTTGTTATTTGGGTGAGTGCTAGTAAATGATAAAGAAGCAAGTAAGAAGATAAGGGTGAGTTTAACAAGATTTATTTCTAGATTCCTTTGATGCCATCTCTTGGCTAAGAGTCCATCACCAGTAAAAGGAGATTTTATTTCCTGCCTTTAAGTATAAAATAAGGATCTTTTTCTGCACTTAATGCTTTTTAATTGCCTTCACCCAAAATAATTTTTATGACAAAAGACATATTTTGGGATGATGTATTCTGGTTCCTTTAAATCATTCTACTTGAGACAATACATTAATCTTCAGTATATAATATTACTTACGTATATTGCTTGACCACTACAAGTAAATTCCACTTACCCAAGATTTTACCTCCCACTCACTATCTTGAAAACATTGAAAAAGATACACAGCATAGTTGACAAGTAAAATAGTTCTGGTGATGTACCTGTCCCAAGGAAAATGTAAGCAATATTTTTGGCTACAGTAAAATAAAACGTATTAAAAAGCCAATATATCCAGCAAAATATAAAGCTACTGTTTGGGACACATTTATTGGTAACTGAAAACAAAAATAAAGCAAATTTGCTCACCTCCTGTTTTGCTATTTTCTCTATTAAGGAGGATCAACTTAACTCTGGTGAAAATGGAATATATTAGTACATTGAGTAAAAAATTAGAATAGGAGACTACTTATATGAGACTCTAAGTGAGAAGTTGTGTGTTCCAAATGAATGCAAGCCTCCTTGTTAACTGATGTTATATGCAGGGATATTGATATTTCAGGATATGGAGAGAAACACTGCTGACAATATCTGAAGACTCAATGGAGAGGCAAGTTATTCTATTTAAAAAAATCAAACCAGAAAAAGAACTTTAATTCTAAAATGAAAATGAGATCATTCCTACAATTATAAATTGCTAAGAATATAATAGCAAAGCTCGCATTTAATTCCAACCAAGAAACGCTAACCACAGATAGGAAATTCATTCAGGTTAGCAGAGGTAGACAAAAATAGGTCCCAAATTATTTCATGTAAAAATTCAGAAAAGTTAAGTACCTTGCCCTACATTACAGAGTTTATAAGTGGCAGACAGAATTCACATATCTGTCTGATTTTAGAGCTTTCACAATTATCTATTGCCACATACAGTTTTTGATAAATATCCAACCAAAATTCTAGGTTGGATTATTGAATGTCTAATTTTTACAAGAATAGTGGTCATTAGAACCACTAATAATAATACAATGATATCACACTGACAGATAAATAAATATATAACATTTTTCCAAACTGTAGTGATTAATATATTGATTTAAGCCTTGATAAAGGAAGTAGTCAGACAAATGGATGCTTTATTCTGTTTTATTGATGATGCAAATCCAGTTATATAGTGTGCTAATCAAATTGGCAGATGGCACAAATCTAGGCCAATTATATTAACAGGATGTCAATATTTGAAACAGGGATTTGTAAATACTGAAGAAATTGAGAACACCACACTCCAAAATATGCCACTCTGGCATATTGACCTATTTTGAGTTAAAGGCACTTGAAAATTAGCAAATACAAAAAAGACTCTGACCTTCCTTCTTTTTCTTATAGTAAGAGGTAACATTCCATTTTTAAAAAATGTTTTCCCTATACCAGAAAGATAATGACATCATGATCATCAAGGATGAGGTGTTGAAGCTGAGAAAATTGTTAAGAGATCTTGTTAAAAGAATTGTTATCTTCCTTTAGCCTTCAACATAGTTTAGTAGTCACTTTTGCACAATTGCCTTTCTTTGTTCAACCTAACATAAAAGGAAGCAGATTTTACTTCATTCTTGGGTCTTCATCCTTTATGACAGCTCCCGTATTATATAGAATTTATATTAAATAAACTTATATGCTTTTCTCCTGTTGATCTGTTTTATGTCAATTTAATTCTCAGGCACAGTGAAAAAGAACTCTGATAAACTAAAGGTAGATGTTTGCCTCCCCTGCAATATGATTCAGTTTAACTTGATAGATCTCTACATTGTTATCCAACCAATCTATACTTGAGTAATTTACAAGAAACTCACCATTTTCTGATGTTTCCTCTTCTAACCATGGTTGTTTTATTCTTTCAATAAGGAAAGTATGGCTTGGTTTCTTTTAACTGTTTAACCAACTAATCTTTATTCACTGTAGTGGAAACAGCGAAAATCTGTATGTATTTTAGGAACATACAGGCAAGGTTTAAAAAGTGCTTGAATGGTTGAAAATACCAGCTGAATTAAGGAAGCATATTCCCCTGTTCTATATCAAATGTTTAAATTTCTTTTCATGAGTGCTGTTAATAACTAAAATATAGTATAGAAAATAATAAGTATACAGAATAATTGTATTAATGTTGTAAGAGATCAATCCTGGATTATTGTATGGAACATATTCACAACTCTCTTAGTAGTACCAAACAAATAACTACTATTAGATTTCTGTTTAGTTAAGAATGACTATCAATGCTAGATATAATTTTCAAAATAAAACCTGCAATGGTGAAGTTAATTCTAGTTGTAATTTAGATTCAACTTTATTAAGGAATCATTTGTATATAATAAAATCTACTGTGTCGAATTCAATCTGTAAGTAGTGTAACCATTGCCATAATCAAGATATAAGACATTTTCATCACCCTTACCTGTCCCCTCCTGACTAGTTCCTCAACTAGAACTTCTATAAAGACAAGTGAATGTGATCCTTTAAAAAAGCAAATATGTAAAGTATTAGCCTCCAATTAAATAAGTTTATAATTTTTAAAATGCAAATAGAGTTTCTATAAGTAAATAAATATATGTAGATATAAAAATGATATGAATATATGTGAAAGTCAAGTCACTCAGTCATGTCTGACTCTTTGCGACCACATGGACTGTAGCCTACCAGGCTCCTCTGTCCTTGGGATTTTCCAGGCAAGAATACTGAAGTGGGTTGCCATTTCCTTCTCCAGGAGATCTTCCTGACCCAGGGATTGAACCCGGGTCTCCCACATTGTAGGCAGACGCTTTACCATCTGAGCCACCAGGGAAGTCCATGAATGTATGTAAATATCTATAAATCAACATCTATCTCACATCAAAATATAATGAATGGATTAAATAACACACTAAACAAAGCAGAAGAAAAAAATTAATGAACTGAAAGGTTTGAAGTTATTTACTAAAAATTAGACCAGAGAAATTATAGCTATAAAATATGAGACGTTAGGATATAGTATTGAATGACTTCTGAGAGGTAAGACACAGATTCCTTTCTTAATCACAATATTTTTAGTCTGCTCCAAATATATTGAATAAAGTAAAAATTTCCTCAAACTCTTGGAGTAGGACAATAAATTTGTTGTATATATTGTATTACCTGAGAATTACCTTCAATTATAGCATTGGGTCTATGGGAGAAATGTATTCCAAGTTAAAAATAGCTGAAATGCATTGAAATTTTGTAACAAAAAAATCATATTTTATGTCATGACACATACTTACTGTATATATACATTTCTTTATTATTTCTGTTGGTATTCTTTTGCTTCCTATTCATACTTTCATCCACAGTACTATAATAATTATAATCTCTAAATGGAATAACAAATATAAGAATATTCTTTATTGTGATACCATGTGTATTTCCTTATTTGAACCATTCCTTTGTGTTTTTCTGAAACAAAAATATAAACCCCGTGATTTACGTATTTGTTCTATCAATGTTTAAATACAGTATGAAAAATTACAAGAGATTAACTTCTTTAAGACTCTGAAGGTGAAATAAAGATATCCATCTCCCATTTTAAAATGTTTTTTAAATCTCTGAATAAGTATCAAGAGATAGATAGAAGTTATTATAAATTAGTTTAAATTTTATGAAGAAATATTGCTTATTTCAAGGATTTTGAATAGAATTTTTTTCATTTAGTATTCTATCCTGAATAAAGACTTCTTTTCAGTGTATGAGAATTGTTCCTCTACTCTGATCAATTTAATTTGCCTTCAACTGGATTCAATTATGATTGTATCTAACTCATCATTCTAAGTTTTAAAAATATGCTTTTGAAATCCTTCAGTTTATTGTATCTATAATTCCTATTTGAGATTCCAGAATACATAAAGCACTTCAAATAGAACTAACTTTAAAACTTAGAGTTCACAAAATATATTAAAACCTTGATTTAATAGATGCCTAAGAAATACTGTTTAAATGCTCTCCTGAAGTGACAATTATGCAAAAAACCCATTGTCTTACATTTTATTATTTAAAAGTTTTCTAAAGTACCTGTGTCTACTTTGCTTTTACCTACTATATTAAAGTGATTTTAACGACATTTCTCTTTTAAAACACTACAGTGCTTCAGGGTCATCTGTTAGCATAGCACTTCATAGTGTAGATGAGTTTATATGCTGAAGCTGCAAAGACTAAACCATCTGTATACTAAATCTAGAGCATTTCCTGAAAGTTACCTATAAATTGTATATTTTGTCATGAACATGTTATCATTAGTATCTTCCAGATAGGTTGAAATGTCAGAAATCCTGATTATTTGAGAGTAATAGTGAACTGGATTCTAGATTATTTATATTATTACAGCTAAACATATCTAAGTTGTGTGAGGTGTAGCCCTAATAACAGTGTCAAAATCAAAACCCATCAGTCATTTTTTTTGTGTTATATAGGATAATGCAATACCTCTGGTGAATCATATGCAAAGTGAAGGTGAAAGTTGCTCAGTTATGTCTGACTCTTTGTGACTCCATGGCCTATGTAGTCCGTGAAATTCTCTAGGCCAGAATACTGGAGTGATTAGCCTTTCCTTTCTCCGGGGGATCTTCCCAACCTAGGGATCGAACCCAGGTCTCCCACGTTGCAGGTGGATTCTTTACCAGCTGAGCCACAATGGAAGCCCAAGAATACTGGAGTGGGTAGCCTATCCCTTCTCCAGGGGATCTTCCCAACCCAGGAATTGAACCAGAGTCTTCTGCATTGCAGGCAGATTCTTTACCAACTGAGCTATCAGGGAAGCCCAACATATGCAAAAGTGGCCTTCTGATTCTTCCTATTCCTCTAAGTGCCTGCCACTTCGCTCATGAAAATGTAGTCTATTTCCTTTTCACATGAATCTGGAAGGGGGGGTGTGACGTACTGTGAACAATTGAATATGATAGAATTGATGTTGTGCGATGTCTGGGCCTAGGCCTTAAGAAGTCTTTAAGAATTTGCATTTTCTCTCTTAAAAACTAGTCACCCTAAAAAGATGTCTGGGTAACTGAGTGGAGGAAACATATGTGAGAAAGAAGCCTATCCAAATTTTAGTTGTTCTAACCATCCTAGCAAAGTTGCCATAACTTTGAGTGAATTCATGTTGGCTTCAGCGAAGACCCTGGATGAATGCAATTTGCAGAATTATATCTGCACAAATGTTGTCAAGAAGTGTACAACAATATTGGCACAATGTTGTACATCAATATTCTTTAATTTAATAAAATAAAAAAAGAAAGTGCACAACAAAGACAAGACAACTCACAGAATCATTAGAAATAATATTCATCGAAATTTTAAGTCATGTTGTGTTAAGTGTTTTGTTATGCTGGCTGAGGAGATTACTGATCAAATATTTGAAAATGTCAAATAGCTTACTTTAAGAGAGTATGATAAAGTCCTACAAGAGAAAGGTAAACTAAGTAAGGAAAATTAATTATGACCCAAAACAATCTCTCAAGCAGGCAAAAAATTTTCATAGTAAGAAATGCCAAATGACACAGGTGATAGTGAGACCAGTAAAACTTAGCCTAAAAATCAGGATAAAATCAAACTGTATAGCTGTAAAAATCTTTGTCAAGACCTTGACAATATTTGTTTGGTCCCCTTCACTAAATAAATTTTCCAAATGTTGTCCGACAGCAGCCTGCCACTTTCACAGTAGAGAGAGGTAAATCTAAGAAAGAATTATGATTGTGGCATAAGATGATTTGAAATAAGCTTCACTGAAAACCCACAAAAGTTTTAAGAGAATTATACTTGAAACAGCATCCTGGACTAAAAGCATAGTGATAGTTCAAAATAAGACCCTCTCTACAAATTTTCTATTGGCAATAAAAAGATGGAGGGAATTATTCAGTTGCTAACATAGATCATATATTATGGAAAAATAAAGACTTAAAGAGTGGAGCCAAGAACTACTAAGAACAGTGGATTAAGAAACTATTTCCATAAAATTACAAGTGGACCTTAATCAAGGAACATCTTCTGTCAACAAGAAGGGGAAATTCATTATATGTCCCTGGCACAATTTCCCATCTTTTGAACAGATCAGTGTACCAGTGTGCCTTTTTTCAAATGATGTAAATTAAACTGTGATCATTATTCTTTTAGTTGTGTGTTACCTTAGTATGTTGGGTGTCTGGGGGCAAATATTTGTTCTAATTCATAGGTTTCCAGAACAAGACTTTTCTTGCTTAAAGAGCTTTATCTACTTCTGAACATAATGCTGATAATGAAACCTTCGATTTTGTATTGATGTCATAGCAAAAAATGATATTGGATGGAGTGGATAATAGGAATTAGTGTATTTTGCATCAGGGAGATATGTGGATTATTGTGGCCTGAGGGTGTATTGGGATGTTTGCAAAGATGCCACTAATATTTCTTCCTATACTTTTATATTTCTTCTCCCTCTCTCTCAAAAGATATATTCTCTTTGCTTTTCCTTAAAGTGTGGGCTTGCTCTTGTGACTTGCTTTGACCAATAAAATATGAAAGTTATGCTCTGAGATTTCCAAACCCAGTCCCTAGAAAAGATCTGGTAGCTTCCATTTTCTACCCATTGAGATTCAGCACCATGTAACAGAACTCAAGTAAAACTGCTGGATGGTAAGACAACACAAGGATCAAAAGGATAACTGGCTGATATCTATTCTAGCTACCCTAGCTGACTTGCCATATAGGTGAGTAAAATTGTTCTAGGCATCTCAAACCCAACTCAACTCACAGATAAATGCAGCTTCAGCTGAAAACATACAGCATGTAACAGCCCAGTTGATTTTAGGCAACCCAGAAAATTGTGAGAAAAAAGTGTTCATTTTAAGCCATAAAGTTTTAAAATACAAAGACCACTACAATGTTGTAAAGTAATTAGCCTCCAACTAATAAAAATAAATGGAAAAAAAATAATGCCATTTAAAGCAAAAGAAAAATACACAACAGAGACATTCCCTTTTTTTAAAATTTATTTTTGGCTGTGCTAGGTCTTCATTGCTGCATGGGCTTTTCTCTAGTTGTGGCGAGTGGGGGCTACTCTCTAGCTGCGTTGTGGTGGTCTCTCATTGCAGAGCATGGGCTCTAGGGTGCGTGGTCTCCACTATTTGCAGCATGTGGGCTCAGTAGTTGCAGCTTCTGGGCTCTAGAGCACAGGCTCAATATTTATGGCACGCTGGGCTTAGTTGCTCCGCAGTATGCGGGATCTTCTTGGATCAGGGATGGAACCTGCATCTCCTTCATTGGCAGGCAGATTCTTTACCACTGAGCCACCAGGGAAGAGACATTCTCTTTTTAATAGCCATGAATAAGATGGTGGGCTATGTTTCTAAAGAGAATTAGTCTGATGGGTTTATTTATGTGAGAAGTTTTAATTTTTCAAAATTTATTTACTCTTTGTATATAGGAATATTGTGCTCTGATCAAGGTATTGTTGGCAAATGAAGCTATTCTAAAATTGCATAATCACTGGTGGAATGATTCTTTGAATCATTAAAAACAAGCATTCAAATGTTTTGATAAATATTGGTGTGTTCACTTGATGTAATAATTAGTCCATCCATATTTAATTCTAATTATTTCAATAATGTTCTATGAATAATCATATTGCTATTTAAAAACATGTTTGGGGATTTTAAAATGATGAAACATTACTCAGATTCAGTTTTAGACTTTCATCATGATAAAACAAAGGAACTTGTTTCACTGTATAATTTTATCAGTTTCAATTAGTAAAATAGATGTACAAAGAATATCATGTATAAATTATTAATAGGCCACTAACTCTTTTAACCATGGAAGGACAAATTACACAAATTTCTGTCTATTTCATATTATAAATGCTAATGGGTGCTAAACTGCTCTATTTCATTTTTTCAACCAGAACTTAGTGCTATGTGCAAGAGTAGGATTATGTTAGGTAAAGTGAGTGATCTCCAATAGAGACTTGATTCTTGTATACCAGATTGTTGTTGTTCAGTCACTAAGTTGTATCCAACTCTTTGTGACCCCATGAACTGCAGCACTCCAGGCTTCCCTGTCCTTCACTATCTCCCTGAGTTTGCTCAAATTCATGTCCATTGACTCAATGATGCCAGAGAGAGCTTCCAAAATCAGACTAAAATATTACATGGAGGGCTCTCGGAAAGTTATGTTTTTTTAAATCTTTTCTTCGATGATAATGATGATGACAATGACAATGATGATGATTACGATGACAATGATTTGAGGAAAAATTATTCAGAAATGAAAAAAGAGAAGGCAAGTATATTTTCATATGGTTGATCTTGTCAAATTATGTGAAGTTCCATCATAGAACTCGGCCAGATAGATGGACACAGGGTAAAATTGATAGAAGTGTCAGGCAAGTAGGCGCATGATGAAATAGAGACAAGATGATGCAGAAAATAAACTTTATTTTCTTAATAATTTTTACAAATGCTTACTCTCCATGTGACATGAATCTCTACTTACCCTGCAGATTTGTTGCTTGAATAAAATAAAGGATGTCAAATTACACATGATTTTCAAAAATAAAGCATTATATGCCTGTAAAGTTATTACTCTTGCTTATTGAGTGCATCAAAGAGAGATTTTAATTCATTCATTTAAAACAAATATTTACTGGAAATTCACATCCTGGGTCGGACACTGGAAATTCTACATATTAAAGACACTGATGCCATCAGAAATTCTCAGTCAAATGGTAGATATAATAGAAATATGTATAGTACTTTCCAATGTACTCAGGGTTTTAACAGGTAATAAAATGTCATATTGAACAATGATTCTTCCTGGGATATTTAGTATATGATATTTATATTATTGAAACATGAAGGATGACTAGTTTTTCACAAAGCAGAGAGGAGGAGGGGAAAAGAAGGCCACAAAAGATGTGAAAAATGATGAGGAATTCAATGTGGCTTTGGTCAGTTATTTGTAAGGGCAAGTAGAAGAATATAAGGCTAGAATTTAAGAGGACATTTAATGCCTTCTTAAGAATTTTGGCATGCTAATAATTTTGAATTTTATCTTTCATAAAATAAGATGAGCATTTTTTTCACAAATACCAGCAAAGAGTTTTAGAGAAAATCAAGCTGAAAAATATTTATTTAATGATAATTGTATTCTCTATTGCTTTTCATGACACTGTTTGGCATAGGAGGTAATTCAATAGAAGTCCTGCTTCATATTACTAAAAATTACTACAGAAAAATTTAATTTATTTAATTTATTCATATTTATTAATAACCATTGCAACCTCCTAATTCAAAGCATTTTTCTTTGTCCCGTAAGAGTTACACAGGTGAATCAATCCTGTAGGAAATTTACTAGAGAATATAGGATATGTACAATAAATATAGAGAAATAGGTGTGATTTAATTGGTACAGATTAAAACCTATGTAAAACCAATAAAGAATAGTTCCTTCTACAAGATTTTGGGGAGGCTGGTAAAAAACACCCTATTGGTCATGTAGACATTTTATCACATTTCAGATTTTGCTTATTTCATGCAATATTTTTGGAGGGACTTAGACAAATGGATACATATAGATCTAGAATAGAATCTATCAAACTTTTTTGGTAAAGGGCCAAATACTAAATTTTAGGCTTTATAATCCAGATGGTCTCTGTTGCAACTTCAGAATTTCATGGGCACTATAATTTGAATTTCACATAATTTTCACATGTCACAAAATACTGCTCTGTGGTTTTTGTCACCATTTAAAATTTTTAGAAACATCCTTTGCTGTGTACTATGTAAAAATGGACAGTAAAATAAATTTAGCCTATAGTCTGTGGTTTACTGACTCCTGATCAGTCTAGTCCATTCCTTTTTACTGCTGTGTAGTGTTCCATGCTTACTATTTCTCCATTGTACATAGCTCAGAGAGGAATGATTGATTCATTGGCCAATCTGTCTTCAACTATATTCTCCAAAGTAAATCAGTTTAAATCCTTCATAATCATATAAGAGATTCTTTTTTCCACATTTGTGCCCATGCTCTGTATTCTTCAGCATATGTATTTTCCTGAAACTCATGTCTAAGACAACAGATAAATTCAGGTTTGATTTATTATTTTATTTTGCAGCCAAAGAATCACAAACTTAGAGAGCACTTATACATGTAGTACAAATCACTTTTATTTTTCTAAACCACTTGTAAGTTGTCAACCTGTCTCATCATTTCTGAAAATGTTGTGCATGTGTGAAGCAAACAAGGATATTCTGTTACATAAACACAAAAAATAATTGGACAGAACTAGAGAATCATACACATGCATACATACAAACACACATCACATGTATGCTTATTTTAGTTTCTATCTGTATATGTTGAAACCCATGAGATTCTTAGATGCTGAAAATATATGCCAGTCGGTACTTTCAACATTAATACCCTCCATAACCTACTCAGGATATAATATGTTAAATCTCTTATCTGCATTGGCACTCACACGAATGTTCTCTTTACCTTGACCAGAGCTCTGATACTCTAACACTCTACATCATGGCTTCTCACCTCAGTCCACCCACTGCAACTACTACATTGCTCTGCCCTACCTAATACTTTTATACTTTAATTATTCAGTAAGAGAAGGGCAGGGTAGTAAATATAGATCTAATTGCAATTCCAATTTGCCAGTTAACAAATTTTCATATATTATTTCATTATTCAGATTTCCTTTCATATGAACTGCCTGTTCTTACATTTGACTATATTTTCTTTTCTTAATATAAATTTATTTATTTTAATTGGAGGTTAATTACTTTACAAAATTGTATTGGTTTTGCCATACATTGACATGAATCTATTCAGAAAACTGCTGAAAGAAATTAAATAAGATACAAAGAAAGAGAAAGAAAACCTGTATTCATGAATTGGAAGACATAGTATTTTTAAGATGACAATACTGCCCAAAGTGATCTACAGACGCAATGCAATCCCTATCAAAATCTAATGACATTATTGTGCAGAAATAGAAAAAGTCATTATAAAATTCACATGGCATCTCGAGGGACCATGAATAGCTAAAACAATCTTGAAAATGCCAGATTTGGAGGTATTGCACTTAATTTCATTTTCTTTTTACAAATATGCAGCAATCAAAAGTGTGTTACTAACATAAAGGCTAGACAAATGGGATAGAATAGAGAGTCCAGAAATAAACTCTTACATACAAGGTTAAATTATCTATCCTTGAGAATGGTCTGTGTACAGTTAATAGAGTATGTTCTGATGCTACTGAATGGAACTGTCTTTGCTTCTCTGTTAGTTCCAATTGAACTAGACTATTGTTTAAGACAAGTTGTTTCCTTACTAATTTTCTGCCTAAATAACTTGTCTGCAATTAAAAGTGAGATATTGAAGTTTCCTACTCTTACTGTATTGCTGTCTATTTCTCCCTTCAATTCTGCTAATATTTGCTCAAAATATCTAGTTTCTCCAATGTTGGGTACATATGCATTTACATTTGTTATATCTTCTTTATGAATTGACCTTCACTTCATAGTGACCCTCTTTGTTTCTTGTAACCAATTTTGACTGAGAGTCCATTTGATACATTAGATCAAATGCAAATTGGGGCTTCCCTGGTAGCTCAGCTAGTAAAGAATCTGCCTGCAATGCAAGAGACCCTGGTTCGATTCCTGGGTTGGGAAGATTCCCTGGAGGAGGGAATGGCAACCCACTCCAGTATTCTTGCCTGGAGAATCCCATGGACAGAGGAACCTGGCGGGCTACAGTCCATGGAGTCACAGAGTCAGACACAACTGAGTGACTAAGCATCGCACAGCAAGTATATCCACTTCTGCTCTCTTTGATTATCTTTTACATGAATTTTTTTTCTGTTGCTTCACTCTCAGGCTATGGTTCCCTAAAGATAAAGTGAATTTCTTGTAGGCCACACACAGTAGGGGTTTTAAAAAATCCATTCATCTACTCAATATCTTTTGATTAGATAACTGAATTCACTTACTTTTTAAGTAACAATGTTAATAAATAAGGACTCACTATTTTCTGTTTTGTCGTTTCTTTGTTCCTTTCTCTCTTGCTGTCTTCCTTTTGTGATTTGTTGACTATTTGTAGTGGAATGCTTTGGTTTCCTTTTCTTTAACTGTTGTGTGTCTAGTAGAGATTACTGTGAGACTTATAGCCAACATCTCATAACAATAGCAAATTAACTTCAATTGCATACAGAAACTCTACATTTTATTTCTCTTTGCCCAGGTTTTATTCTATTGATGTCTTGTTTTGCATCTACTCATGTGATGTTTTCTTTGCATTGATCACTGAGGAAGTCTTTCTTTTTTATTTTATTATTTTTTAAAATTAAGTTACTTATTTTAATTGGAGGCTAATTACTTTACAATATTGTAGTGGTTTTTGCCATATATTGACATGAATCAACCATGGGTATACATGTGTTCCCCATCCTGAACCCCACTCCCACCTCCCTCCCCATCCCATCCCTCAGGGTCATCCCAGTGCACCAGCCCTGAGCACCCTGTCTCATGCATCGAACCTGGACTGGCGATCTGTTTCACATATGATAATATACATGTTTCAATGCTATTCTCTCAGATCATCCCACCCTCACCTTCTCCCACAGAGTCCAAAAGTCTGTTCTTTACATCTGTGTCTCTTTTGCTGTCTTGCATATAGGGCCATCATTACAATCTTTCTAAATTCCATATGTATGCATTAATATACTGTATTGGTGCTTTTCTCTTTGACTTACTTCACTCTGTATAATAGGCTCCAGTTTCATCCACCTCATTAGAACTGATTCAAATGCATTCTTTTTAATAGCTGAGTAACATTCCATTGTGTATATGTACCACAGCTTTCTTATCCATTCGTCTGCCAATGGACATCTAGGTTGCTTCCATTTCTCCAAAGAAGACATACAGATTGCTAACAAACACATGAAAAGATGTTCACTATCACTCATTATCAGAGAAATGCAAATCAAAACCACAGTGAGGTACCATCTCACGCCAGTCAGAATGGCTGCTATCAAAAAGTCTACAAACAATAAATGCTGGAGAGGGTGAGGAGAAAAAATGAACCCTCTTACACTGTTGGTGGGAATGCAAACTAGTACAGCCACTATGGAGAACAGTGCAGAGATTCCTTAAAAAACTGGAAACAGAACTGCCATACGACCCAGCAATCCCACTGCTGGGCATACACACCGAGGAAACCAGACCTGAAA
Organism: Odocoileus virginianus; assembly: GCF_023699985.2. Lineage (NCBI taxonomy): Eukaryota > Metazoa > Chordata > Mammalia > Artiodactyla > Cervidae > Odocoileus > Odocoileus virginianus. Next base: position 3,780,423 of record NW_027224264.1, on the reverse strand, counting down.
GAGACACGTGTACCCCAGTGTTCATCACAGCACCGTTTACAATAGCCAAGACTTTCTTATCTCTCCTTGCTGCTCTTTGGAACTCTGCATTCATATGGGTATATCTTTCCTTTTCTCCTTTACTGTTAGCATCTCTTCTTTTCTCAGCTATTTGTAAGGTATCCTCAGGCAACCGTTTTGCCTTTTTCATTTCTTTTTTGCGGGGATGGTCTTGATTTACTTAACTGCTTATTTAACATATTCAGAGTACATCATGCGAAATGGTGGGCTGCATGAAGCACAAGCTGGAATCAACATTGCCAGAAGAAATATCAATAACCTCAGATATGCAAATGACACCACAATTATGGCAGAAAGTGAAAAGAATTTAAGAGCCTCTTGATGAAAGTGAAAGAAGAGAGTGAAAAAGTTGGCTTCAAACTCAACATTCAAAAAACAAAGTTCATGGCATCTGGTCCCATCACGTCATGGCAAATACATGGGGGAAACAATGGAAACAGTGAGACGTTTTATTTTGGGGGGGGGGGGGTTCCAAAGTCTAACAGCTGGTGACTCCAGCCATGAAATTAAAAGACACTTGTTCCTTGGAAGAAAAGCTATGACCAACCTAGACAGCATACTAAAAAGCAGAGACATTACTTTGCCAACAAAGATCTGTCTAGTCAAAGCTATGGTTTTTCCAGTATTCATGTATGGATGTGAGAGTTGGACTATAAAGAAAGCTGAGTGCCAAAAAATTGATGCTTTTGAACTGTGGTGTTGGAGAAGACTCTTGAGAGTCCCTCCAATTGCAAGGAGATCCAATCAGTCTCTCCTAAAGGAAATCAGTCCTGAATATTCACTGGAGGAACTGATGCTGAAGCCAAAACTCCAGAGGATGAGATGGTTGGATAGCATCACTGACTCTATGGACATGAGTTTGAGTAAGCTTCAGGAGTTGGCAATGGACAGGGAAGCCTGGTGTGCTGCAGTCCAAAGACTCTTTGCTGGGGTCACAAAGAGTCAGACATGACTGAGAAACTGAACTGAACTGATGTGATGTATGTATTAACAAATTATTTCATCCACAGTTATTTTTAATACTTGTGTCTTTTATATCAGAGCTAAAATGGATTCACCTACCAAATAATTAGAGCATTCTGAATTGATATATTTATATTCACCAACGAATTTATTATTTCATTGAGGTAAAAAAAAAAAAAACATGTTTTGTATTACTTATGTCCTGTTAAAATTTTGTTGTTTATTTCATGGCCGAGAATATTTTCTCTCTTGGAGAATGTTTCATGTGTACTTGATAAAGATGTATATGATGCTGTTGTTGAATGAAATGTTTTATTAGATATCAGTTAGGACTAGTTGGTTTATTGTGTCACTCAGTTCAGTTCAGTGGCTCAGTCATGTCTGATTCTTTGAGACCTAATGGACTGCAGCATGCCAGGCCTGCAACCACAGGGACTGCAGCATACCTGTCCATCACCAACACTCGGAGTTTACTCAAACTCATGTGCATTGAATTGGTGATGCCATCCAGCCATCGCATCCTCTGTCTTTCCCTTCTCCTCCTGCCTTCAATCTTTTCCAGCACCAGGGTCTTTTCCAATGAGTTCATTCTTCACATCAGGTGGCCAAAGTATTGGAGTTTCAGCTTCAGCATCAGTCCTTCCAATGAACACCTAGGACTGATCTCCTTTAGGATGGACTGGTTGGATCTCCTTGCAGTCCAAGGGACTCTCAAGAGTCTTCTCCAACACCACAGTTCAAAAGCATTAGTTCTTCAGTGCTCAGCTTTTTTATGGTCCAACTCTCACATCCGTACATGACTGCTGGAAAAACCATAGCTTTGACTAGACGGACCTTTGTTGGCAAAGTAATGTCTCTGCTTTGTAATGTTCTGTCTAGGTTGGTCATAATTTTTCTTCCAAAGAGTAAGTGTCTTTTAATTTCATGGCTGCAGTCACCATCTGCACTGATTTTGGAGCCCAAAAAAATAAAGTCTGTCACTGTTTCCACTGTTTTTCCATCTATTTGCCATGAAGTGATGGGACCAGATGCCATGATCTTAGTTTTCTGAATGTTGTTTTAAGCCAACTTTTTCACCCTCCTCTTTCACTTTCATCAAGAGGTTCTTTAGTTCTTTTTTGCTTTCTGCGATAAGTGTGGTGTCATCTGCATATCTGAGGTTATTGATATTTCTCTCAGAAAATTTGATCCTAGCTTGTCCTTCATCCAGTCCAGCATATTTCATGATGTACTCTGCATATAAGTTAAATAAGCAGGGTGACAATATACAGCCTTGAGGTACTCCTTTCCTGATTTGGAACCAGTCTGTTGTTCCATGTCCAGTTCTAACTGTTGCTTCTTGACCTGTATACAGATTTCTCAGGAGGCAGGTAAGATGGTCTGGTATTCCTATCTCTTGAAGAATTTTCCACAGTCAAATTTTTGGCATAATCAATAAAGCAAAAGTAAATGTTTTTCTGGAACTCTCTTGCTTTTTCAATGATCCAATGGATGTTGGCAATTTGATCTCTGGTTCCTCTGCCTTTTCTAAATCCAGCTTGAACATCTGGAAGTTCACAGTTCATGTACTGTTGAAGCCTGGCTTGGAGAATTTTGAGCATTACTTTACTAGCGTGTGAGATGAGTGCAATTGTGTGGTAGTTTGAGCATTCTCAATTCTATCACCTCTACTAGCTTTCTTCATAGCGTTGCTTCCTAAGGCTAACTTGACTTCACATTCCAGGATGTCTGGCTCTAGGTGAGTGATCACACCATCATGATTATCTGGGTGGTGAAGATCTTTTTTGTGTAGTTCTTCTGTGTATTCTTTCCACTTCTTCTTAATATCTTCTGCTTCTGCTAGGTCCACACTGTTTCTGTCCTTTATTGTGCCCATCTTTGCATGAAATTTTCCCTTGGTATCTCTAATTTTCTTGAAGAGATCTCTAGTCTTTCCCATTCTAGTCCCCTATTTCTCTGATGAACTTCTACCTTTGTTCTGTTATTGAAAGTTCAGTATTAAAGTCTCCAACTGTATTTTTAATTGTCTGTTTTCCATTTTTATCCCCTTTTGATTTATGTCTTTATATAGTTGTTAAAGCTTTCTGATGTATCAACCTTTTTATAGTTCTAAAAATATCCTTTATCTCTGGTAACATTTTTTTGAAGTTTATCTAATATTAATATAGAAGCAACTTTATTGAGGTTACTGTTTGCGTCATATCTTTTTCTGTCCTTTTACTTTCAAACATTGTCTTTAAATCTCAGTCTCTCTTCTTGGACATCATATAGGATCATCATGTTTTATCTAGTCTAATAATGTCTTTCGATTGGATTGAATAATATACTTACATCTAAAATTTTGTTGACATACTTTGATATTGTCTGCCATTTTATATATTTTTTCTATTTCATTCATACATTCTTTTGTCCCTCTAATACTTCTTCACTGTTTTCTAGTGTGGCATTTAAAATTTTTAATGATTTTGTTCACTATTTTATTTGAGTTATCTGCTGCTGCTGCTGCTAAGTTGCTTCAGTCATGCCCGACTCTTAGCGACCCCATGGACTGCAGCCTACCAGGCTCCTCTGTCCATGAGATTTTCCAGGCAAGAGTATTGGAGTGGGGTGCCATTGCCTTTTCCATTTATCTACATAGTGGTTTTTCGGTGGCTTACATTATATTGGGTTGGCCAAATATTTTTCTGGGTTTTTGTAGCACCTTTTGGAAAAACCCAAATGAACATTTTCACTAATCCAATATATACTTTAACTTACCACAGTGAGTTTCAAATTTACACTAAAAATTCCAGTGGGATATGTAAATATCATTCCTCTATAGTGAAACTTTAGATAATATATCATAGTAACTTTGGGGACTTGCTCCTCAAAATCTCTGGGCTTTGTTACTGTTTTTTGCTTTTTAAATTTATTTCGTGGTTTGGCAGATTATCTTTGCCATCTATCTTCCTCCTGCAGTGTTAAGCTTCTGATGTTGCTCCTCAGAGGGGTGTAATCTTTGTTGTACCTACAGTCACCCTATATATCAGTGGTTTGGGCAGGCCCCTTTTTGACTCTGTCTCTTCTCAAGTTCTCTGCTTTCCCACCAGGAAAAATCTTTGAATCAAGGCTCTGGAGTTAGGGCTGGACTCAATGATGAAATTCATTCTGAGTGACACCCCAGCATTATGAACTGAACACTTAGTGAGGCTGGCAGTGAGAAATATGCTCAGTTTTCCTTTCCTTGCTTCTTCATGTGCAGAGCCACAGCCTGTTCAAGACAACTATCCTATGTGTGTGTGTATGTGTGTATACATATATATATATATATATATATATATATATAATTTCAGTAGAATTTTAGGAAAGTCATCCATTTAACCTAAATTAACATATTGAAGATCTTTGCTTGAAAGTTAGTGGCATTAGCAGATTTTCTTCTGCTTGTAAGACCAAAGGAGTTGGTTTTGCCTAGAGTTTAGGGGTTGAGTAATTTGAAGATAAAGCCTAATATCCTCAACTTTCATTCTTTCTGTTAATCATATATTATTTAATTTTTAGCACCTAATAGAATTTCAGACCTTTAAATGTATATTCTATCTTTTTTAATTGAAAAAATATGTCACTGGTGCCTATGGTTTGGTGTTTCATTTCTCAAGGAACTGCTGTGCATTTCCCACCTTCCATGTATTTTGACTTACTAAAATTAGTTGCTTAACCTAGATGCCCATCAGCAGACGAATGGATAAGGAAGCTGTGGTACATATACACCATGGAATATTACTCAGCTGTTAAAAAGAATTCATTTGAATCAGTTCTAATGAGATGGATGAAACTGGAGCCCATTATACAGAGTGAAGTAAGCCAGAAAGATAAAGAACATTACAGCATACTAACACATATATATGGAATTTAGAAAGATGGTAACGATAACCCTATATGCAAAACAGAAAAAGAGACTCAGATGTACAGAACAGACTTTTGGACTCTGTGGGAGAAGGCGAGGGTGGGATGTTCTGAGAGAATAGCATTGAAACAAGTATACTATCAAGGGTGAAACAGATCACCAGCCCAGGCTGGATGCATGAGACAAGTGCTCAGACCTGGTGCACTGGGAAGACCCAGAGGGATCGGGTAGAGAGGGAGGTGGGAGGGGGGATCGGGATGGGGAATACATGTAAATCCATGGCTGATTCATGTCAATGTATGACAAAACCCACTACAATATTGTAAAGTAATTAGCCTCCAACTAATAAAAATAAATGAAAAAAAAAGAAGAATAGAAAATAAAGATATGACAAGGAAAGAAAAAAAATAAAAATAAAATAAAATTAGTTGCTTAAAATTATGTAATCAGATATTCCTGACACTAGACACCAGACACATACAGCAGGCATTGAAAGAGAAATCCATTTGTTATACTGTATACTTTTTTTCTGTTACCTGTTGTATATCCATATAAAAATACTTCTCATTATCATGAATATTTTCTTTAAACAAGCTCAATAATTAAAGACTACTTTTATAGGACAACAGACTATTTTATCACACCAAAACATAAGTAATCCCATCCTTATTTGTAGCATCAATGTTATGTCAGTGGTTTCTTCAAACTGTTGGTGATTTTTAAATGCTTTTCGAAAAATATACCTGTAAAAATGATGTATGTTTTTAAAGAATTTTACTTTGATTACTTAATCCTTTTTTATATGCCTGCATATACTTTTCAATCATCTTTCATAGTTTCCATAAGATATTTTCAAACAAAATGAACAAAATCAAATACATAATCATACGAAACAAGAATGCAAGGATAATTGTAAAAATTTCTTCATAATAATAGTGTTCACTCATATGTGATGCCAAATAGATGGGGAAAAAATGGAAACAGTGACAGACATTATTTTCTTGGGCTCCAAAATCACTGCATATGTTGACTGCAGCCATGAAATTAAAAGATGCTTGCTCCTTAGAAGAAAATCTATGACAAACCTAAGCAGCATATTAAAAAGCAGAGACATCATTGTGCCAACAAAGGTCTCTATAGTCAAAGCTATGGTTATTCCATTAGTCACGTACAGATGTGAGAGTTGGAAAATAAAGAAGGCTAAGCACTGAAGAATTGATGCTTCTGAACTGCAGTGTTGGAGAAGAATTTTGAGAGCAAGGAAATCAAATCACTCAATCCTAAAGAAATCAACCCTGAATATTCATTGGAAGGATGGATGCTGAAACTGAAACTCCAATACTTTGGCCAGTTCAGTTCAGTTTAGTTGCTCAGTCATGTCCGACTCTTTGCGACCCCATGAATTGCAGCACGCCAGGCCTCCCTGTGTCCATCACCAACTCCCGGAGTTTACTCAAACTCATGTCCATCGAGTCAGTGATGCCATCCAGCCGTCTCATCTTCTGTCGTCTCCTTCTCCTCCTGCTCCCAATCCCTCCCAGCATCGGGAGTCAAGTCTTCCCGTGAGGTGGCCAAAGTACTGGAGTTTCAGCTTCAGCATCAGTCCTTCCAAAGAACACCCAGGACTGATCTCCTTTAGGATGGACTGGTTGGATCTCCTTGCAGTCCAAAGGACTCTCAAGAGTCTTCTCCAACACCACAGTTCAAAAGCATCAATTTTTCAGCACTCAGCTTTCTTCACAGTCCAACTCTAACATCCATACATGACCAACTGGAAAAACCATAGCCTTGACTAGATGGACCTTTGTTGGCAAAGTATTGTCTCGGCTTTTTAATACGCTGCCCAAGTTGGTCATAAATTTCCTTCCAAGGAGTAAGCATTTTTTAATTTCATGGCTACAGTCACCATCTGCAGAGATTTTGGAGCCCCAAAAAATAAAGTCTGACACTGTTTCCACTGTTTCCCCATTTATTTCCCATGAAATGATGGGGCCAGATGCCATGATGTCAGTTTTCTGAATATTGAGCTTTAAGCCAAATTTTTCACTCTCCTCTTTCACTTTCATCAAGAGGCTTTTTAGTTCCTCTTCACTTTCTGTCATAAGGGTGATGTCATCTGCATATCTGAGGTTATTGATATTTCTCCCAGCAATCTTGATTCCAGCTTGTGCTTCTTCCAGCCCAGCGTTTCTCATGATGTACTCTGCATACAAGTTAAATAAGCAGGGTGACAATATACAGCCTTGATGTACTTATTTTCCTATTTGGAACCAGTCTGTTGTTCCATGTCCAGTTCTAACTGTTGCATCCTGACCTGCATACAGGTTTCTCAAGAGGCAGGTCAGGTGGTCTGCTATTCCCATCTCTCTCAGAATTTTCCACAGTTTATTGTGATCCACACAGTCAAAGGCTTTGGCATAGTCAATAAAGCAGAAATAGATGTTTTTCTGGAACTCTCTTGCTTTTTCGATGATCCAGCAGATATTGGCAATTTGATCTCTGGTTCCTCTGCCTTTTCTAAACCAGCTTGAACATCTGGAAGTTCACGGTTCACATATTGCTGAAGTCTGGCTTGGAGAATTTTGAGCATTACTTTACTAGCGTGTGAGATGAGTGCAATTGTGTGGTAGTTTGAGCATTCTTTGGCATTGCCTTTCTTTTGGATTGGAATGAAAACTGACCTTTTCCAGTCTTGTGGCCACTGCTGAGTTTTCCAAATTTGCTGGCATATTGAGTGCAGCACTTTCACAGCATCATCTTTTAGGACTTGAAATAGCTCAGCTGGAATTCCATCACCTCCACTAGCTTTGTTCGTAGTGATGCTTTCTAAGGCCCACTTGACTTCACATTCCAGGATGTCTGGCTCTAGGTGAGTGATCACACCATCATGATTATCTGGGTCATGAAGATCTTTTTTGTACAGTTCTGTGTATTCTTGCCACCTCTTCTTAATATCTTCTGCTTCTGTTAGGTCCATACCATTTCTGTCCTTTATCAAACCCATCTTTGCATGAAATGTTCCCTTGGTATCTCTAATTTTCTTGAAGAGATCTCTAGTCTTTCCCATTCTGTTGTTTTCCTCTATTTCTTTGCATTGATTGCTGAGGAAGGCTTTCTTATCTCTCCTTGCTATTCTTTGGAACTCTGCATTCAAAAGGGAATATCTTTCCTTTTCTCCTTTGCTTTTCAGTTCTCTTATTTTCACAGCTATTTGTGAGGCCTCCTCAGACAACGATTTTGTCTTTTTGCATTCCTTTTCCATGAGTATGATCTTGATCCCTGTCTCTTGTACAATGTCATGAACCTCTGTCTATAGTTCATCAGAGACTTTGTCTATGAGATCTAGTCCCTTAAATCTATTTCTCACTTCCACTGTATAGTCATAAGGGATTTGATTTAGGTCATACATGAATGGTCTAGTGGTTTTTCCTACTTTCTTCAATTTAAGTCTGAATTTGGCAATAAGGAGTTCATGATCTGAGCCACAGTCAGCTCCTGGTCTTGTTTTTGCTGACTGTATAGAGCTTCTCCATCTTTGGCTGCAAAGAACATAATCAATCTGATTTTGGTGTTGACCATCTGGTGATGTCCATGTGTAGAGTCTTCTCTTGTGCTGTTGGAAGAGGATGTTTGCTATGACCAGTGTGTTTTCTTGGCAAAACTCTATTAGCCTTTGCCCTGCTTCATTCTGTACTCCAAAGCCAAATTTGCCTGTTACTCCAGGTGTTTCTTGACTTCCTACTTTTGCATTCCAGTCTCCTATAATGAAAAGGATATCTTTTGGGGGTGTTAGTTCTAGAAGGTCTTGTAGGTCTTCATAGAACCATTCAACTTCAACTTCTTCAGTATTACTGGTTGGGGCATAGACTTGGATTACCATGATACTGAATGGTTTGCCTTGGAAACGAACAGAGATCATTCTGTCATTTTTGAGATTGCATCCAAGTACTGCATTTCAGACTCTTTTGTTGACTATGATGGCTACTCCATTTCTTCTAAGGGATTCTTGCCCACAGTAGTAGACATAATGGTCATCTGAGTTAAATTCACCCATTCCTATCATTTTACTTTTAAAATGATTTTTTTACTAGTGATTCCTAGAATGCCGACATTCACTCTTGCCATCTCCTGTTTGACCACTTCCAATTTGCCTTGATTCATGGACCTAACATTCCAGGTTCCTGTGCAATATTGCTCTTTACAGCACCATACCTTCCTTCTATCACCAGTCACATCCACAAGTGGCAGAAGTGCACCGGTTGCGACGGACCATGCAGAAGCGTGGCTGTGAGGAGCTACCCCTCGCCCAAAGTCAAGGGTGGTGACTGATAGCACTGGGCTGTAATGCCACAGAATTGGCCGAGAGGAGCTACCCAACGTCCAAGGTCAGGGGCGGCAGCCAAGACGAGCTATCCCATGTAGGAGGTCAAGGGCGGTGGCCGAGAGGAGCTACCCCACGCCCGAGGTCAGGGGCCATGGCTGAGAGGAGCAACCCCATGTCCAAGGTAAGGAGCAGTGGCTGTGCTTTGCTGGAGCAGCCGTGAAGAGATACCCCACGTCCAAGGTAAGAGAAACCCAAGTAAGATGGTAGGCACTGAGAGAGGGCATCAGAGGGCAGACAGACTGAAACCACAATCACAGAAAACTAGCCAATCTGATCACAGGACCACAGCCTTGTCTAACTCAATGAAACTAAGCCATGCCGTGTGGGGCCACCCAAGACGGACGGGTCATGGTGGAGAGGTCTGACAGAATGTGGTCCACTGGAGAACGGAATGGCAAGCCACTTCAGAATTCTTGCCTTGAGAACCCCATGAACAGCATGAAAAGGCAAAATGATAGGATACTGAAAGAGGGACTCCCCAGGTTGGTATTGGGCACCCAATATGCTACTAGAGATCAGTGGAGAAATACTTTGGCCACCTGATGAAAAAACCATCTCATTGGAAAAGATCCTGATGCTGGGAAGGATTGAGAGCAGGAGAATGGGGAGACAGAGGAAGAGATAGTTGGATGGCATCACCGACTCAATGGACATGAGTTTGAGCAAACTCAGGGAGATAGTGAAGGACAGGGAAGCCTGGCATGCTGCAGTCCATGGGGTCACAAAGAGTCGGACATGACTTAGTGACTGAACAACAAACTTATCATTTGTATCACTAAGAATCCAGTTCAGATAAGAAGCTGGACATTTCAAATATATGTGGTTTAACATAAGGTTCTGTTCCCCCAGGTAATGGAAAGCAATAAAAGGATGATAAGATAACCCCAAAATCAGTAACATAAGATACAGTTACCACTTATAAGAATTGAGAGGAAAAAAAAGGATTTAAAAATGGTTGTATTAGAATTTAAGAGCTTAGAGGAAGAACTCTGAAATGTTGGTGCTTGTTCACCAAGAAGAGATTATGAGTTAGCAGGTGGTCATATTGCTAAGAAGAGTGTGGCTTAATGAGTGCTTGGACAACATAAGGTCCTGGCACAGGGTATGAGGGAACACAGGAGGCTATTCTCTGACTGCCAAAGAATAAAAGCTGACTGTTGCAAGAAACTGTGAAGGTACATTCCAAGGCTAATCTTGGAGAAACTGAAAGATGAAAACTGGAACCCAATGATTGCTGCTGCTACAGCAATGTTAACAGGAACTGGAAACCAAAAGAGTGAAAAAAAAAAGTTTCCATTATCTCTACAATACCTCCCTATGGTAATCAAAGAAATCTCAAGAAAACTGATTCTGTCCAGCACTGTCCAGAAATTAACCTAACTTTGTGCAACATGTTAAAACTGGACATGAAAAAACAGACTGGTTCCAAATCGGAAAGGAGTACGTCAAGGCTGTATATTGTCACCCTGCTTATTTAACTTATATGCAGAGTACATCATGTGAAATGCCAGGCTGGATGAAGCACAAGCTGGAATCAAGATTGCTGGGAGAAATATCAATAACCTCAGATACACAGATGACACCACCCTTATGGCAGAAAGTGAAGAAGAACTAAAGAGCCTCTTGATGAAAGTGAAAGAGGAGAGTGAAAAAGTTGGCTTAAAATTCAACATTCCAAAAACTAAGATCATGGCATCCAGTTCCATTATTTCATGGCAAATAGATGGGGAAACGATGGAAACAGTAAGAGACTTTATTTTGGGGAGCTCCAAAATCACTGTAGATGGTAACTGAAGCCATGAAATTAAAAGATGCTTGCTCCTTGAAAGAAAAGTTATGACCAACCTAGACAGCATATTAAAAAGCAGAGACATTACTTTGCCAACCAAAGGTCCATGTCTAGTCAAAGCTATGGTTTTTCCAGTAATCATGTATGGATGTGAGAATTGGACTATAAAGAAAGCTGAGTGCCAAAGAATTGATGCTTTTGAACTGTGGTGTTGGAGAAGACTCTTGAGAGTCCTTTGGACTGCAAGGAGATCCAACCAGTCCATCCTAAAGGAAATCAGTCCTGAATATTCATTGGAAGGACTGATGCTGAAGCTGAAACTCCAATACTTTGGCCACCAGATGCAAAGAACTGACTCATTGAAAAGACCCTGATGCTGGGAAAGATTGAAGGCAGGAGGAGAAGGGGACAACAGAGGATGAGATGGTTGGATGGCATCACCAATGCGATGGACATGAGTTTGAGTAGGCTCTGGGAGTTGGTGATGGACAGGGAAGCCTGGCGTGCTGCAGTCCATGGGGTCGCAAAGAGTCAGACATGACTGAGCGACTGAACTGAACTGATACAAAATGGTTCTTCAGAATGTTATAAAATATTAGCAAAGAGTCTAAAATAAAGCACGTAAACTATGGGAAGACTATTTTTAGAAGGGAAGACAATTTTCTAAAATTGATCTAATACTGCAATAGGAAAAAATAATCCCAACGGGGACACCTGTCCAAGGGAAAATGCCATACTGGAAAATTATCAGGAAATATAAGTTATCCCCCAAAAGACAATTTTGAACAAGTAAGTGTGTATTCATGGTTTACCATATAATAATTCATATTATAATGTCATGACAATCAAGGCATATTGGTTTGAAGTTGATGAGAATAAATAGCACAACTGGACATAAAACAGACCTTAGAAATACAGACTCATTAAAGGAAAATTAGTATATGATAGACAAAATCTTTCTAATCACTTATTATTGTAACATCAGAAAATAAGATGAAGTATATTTTGTATGGGCTTCCCAGTTGGTTCAGTGGTAGGGTATCTGCCTGCCAGTGCAGAAGATGCAGGAGACACTGGTTCAATCCCTGGAGATGGGAATGGCAACCCACTTGAATATTCTTGCTTGGAGAATCCCACGGACAGAGGAGCCCAGCGGGCTACAGTCCAGGGAATTGCAAAGAGTTGGGCATGACTTCGCAACTGAACAACAACAACAATGCACTGATATTCTTATTTAAGTACAATATGCATATGGAAAAGTGCATATGTTGTAACATACAGAATTTTCAAAAATGGAACACACTTGTATAGCCAACTCCCAGATCAACAAACACATCAAGAGTAGTCCAGAAGTATTATACTCCCTACCAATCACTAACCTCCTACAAAGGTAACCAACACTGTGACTTGTAACAATGTTCATGTATTTTAGCTGTTTTGTATTTTACACAAATGTGATCAGATGACATTGAAGGAGTTACGCATGTAGTACCCCAAGGTATGCAGCTTTGGTATGTTGATTATTTTGAGTCGAAGTCTCTTGAAAAATACAAATGTAGGGAGAGAATCTCTCTCAACTCCCTTTATTTGTCTAAAGACAAATCTTCCAAAGGAAATAGATGTTTATAAATCCTCTCCCTGGGAGTCAGGGAAGACTGACTCTTAAGAGAAGAGACCAAAGGTTGACACCACAGAGACAAAGTATCATTCTTCTAGGGGCCCACTCATCTTTCTTAAAAATAATTTACTCTCCTTTTGATTGGATTCTAGTCCCCTTCTCCTCCACCTTCCTTCTGAAGGCAATATATATGCTTTTATTTTTTATTTTTTATTTTTTTTATTTTTATGATTTTTATTTTTTTTTCCATTTATTTTTATTAGTTGGAGGCTAATTACTTTACATCATTGCAGTGGTTTTTGTCATACATTGAAATGAATTAGCCATGGATTTACATGTATTCCCCATCCCGGTCCCCCCTCCCACCTCCCTCTCCACCCGATCCCTCTGGGTCTTCCCAGTGCGCCAGGCCCGAGGCTTAAAAGCTTTTGCACAACAAAGGAAACTATAAGCAAGGTGAAAAGACAGCCCTCAGATTGGGAGAAAATAATAGCAAACGAAGCAACAGACAAAGGATTAATCTCAAAAATATACAAGCAGCTCCTCCAGCTCAACTCCAGAAAAATAAATGACCCAATCAAAAAATGGGCCAAAGAACTAAACAGACATTTCTCCAAGGAAGACATACAGATGGCTAACAAACACATGAAAAGATGCTCAACATCACTCATTATCAGAGAAATGCAAATCAAATATATATGCTTTTAAATCTCACCACTTTTTTGGGGGGGGTATTCACTTATTTGTCTGTGATGCCTCTGTGAATGTAATATTACAAAATTATAAATATGTACATTTTTTCTCCTATTAATCTGCCTGTTATTGATCTTGGGTGGCCTCACCCTGCAGTGGCTTGAAGTAGGATTTCGGTTCCTGGCCAGAGACTGAAGTCAGGCTGCGGCAGAGAAAGTCCTGAATCCTAGCCACTAGACCACTGGGGACAATGACCATGATAAGGTCTTGGTCTGTCAGCTTTGTAGAAATAACTTTCCTCAAAGAGATGGAAAGTAGTGAAACAAGAAAATTCTTTGTTAGGAGGGAAAGAGTTCATGTGGATAGACAGACGGGCAGACTTAGAGAGCCACACCCCCGTGATAGTTTAAATCACTTATATGGGGCATTTCTTCTGGGTTTCCTCTGGCCAGTCATCATGCTTTGGGTGACTCTGAGTCTGTATTAGGTTTATCTCAGGATTCTCCCCTGTGTGCACATGTGCATCTCTTAGACAAGATGGATTTCAGTGAAAGGCCTGTGGGTAGGTTGCCATCACTCCAAGTTTGTCTCCCTATGTGTAGTCAGGAAGGTCTCCTTGACCTCAAGAATGAGAAGCATGTGGTCTCTTTAACAGGGCTCAGCTTCTCCTCCTCTTTGTATTGAAGTATCTGTCTATGGGCAACAAACTTAAGCTGTTCAGCCTGGGGCCCATCTTTCAAAGACCTTATTTCATAGACCCAGTTATCAAGCCTCTAACACATGAGGGTAGACAGAAAGTATTTCTTCCTCTAAAATATGAACTGAGTTTAGTATTGCTGTAGGCTGAATTGTATCTCTCCCAAATTTATATGTTTAAGTCCTAACGTTTGGTGGGATAGTATTTAGAGATGGGGCCTTTGGAAGGTAATTAGAGTTATATGAGATTATGAGAGTGGGACCTTATAGTGAGATGGCTGGTGACTTTATCAGAAAAAGACAAAGAAAAAGATTACTCTTTCTTCACTATATGGTGACACAGTCAGAAGGTCAGTTCAGTTCAGTCGCTCAGTCATGTCCAACTATTTGCGACCCCATGAACTGCAGCACACCAGGCTTCCCTGGCTGTCACCAACTACCAGAGCTTGCTCAAACTCAGATCCATTGAGTCAGTGGTGCCATACAGCCATCTCATCCTCTGTCACCCTTTTGTCCTCCTGCCTAAATCTTTCTCAACTTCAGGGTCTTTTCCAATGAGTCAGTTCTTCACATCAGGTGGCCAAAGTAACTTGGAGCTTCAGCTTCACCATCAGTCCTTCCAGTGAATATTCAGGATTGATTTTATTAGCATTGATTTGTTGGATCTCCTTGCAGTCCAAGGGACTCTCAAGAGTCTTCTCCAACCACAGCTCAAAAGCATCAATTCTTCAGTGCTCAACCTTCTTTATGGTCCAACTCTCACATCCATACATGAAAAACCATAGCTTTGGCTATATGGACTTTTTTTGGCAAAGTAATTTCTCTGCTTTTGAAAGGTTGTCTAGGTTTGTCATAACTTTTCTTCCAAGAGGAAGCGTCATTTAATTTCACGTCTACAGTCACCATCTGCAGTGATTTTGGAGTCCCAAAAAATAGTCTCTCACTGTTTCCATTGTTTCCCCATCTATTTGCCATGAAGTGATGGGACCAGATGCCATGATCTTAGTTTTATGAATGTTGAGTTTTAAGCCAGCACTCTCCTCTTTCACTTTCATCAAGAGGCTCTTTAGTTCTTCTTTACTTTCTGCCATAAGGGTGGTGTCATCTGCGTATCTGAGGTCATTGATATTTCTCCCTGCAATTTTGATTCCAGCTTGTACTTCATCCAGCCCAGCATTTCACATGATGTACTTTGCATATAAGTTAAACAAACAAGATTAGAGATTGACGTACTCTTTTCCCAATTTGGAACCAGTCCATTGTTGCATGTCAGGTTCTAACTGTTGCTTCTTGACCTGCACACAAATTTCTCAGGAAGCAGGTAGATGGTCTACTATCCCCATCTCGTTAAGCATTTTCCACAGTTTGCTGTGATCCACACAGTCAAAGGCTTTGGAGTAGTCAGTAAAGCAGAAGTAGATGTTTTTCTGGAACTATCTTGCTTTTTCAATGATCCAACAGATGTTGGCAATTTGATCTCTGTTCCTCTGCCTTTTCTAAATCCAGCTTGAATATCTGGAAGTTCTCGGTTCATGTACTGTTGAAGCCTTGCTAGGAGAATTTTCAGCATTATTTTGCTAGCATGTGAGATGAGTGCAATTGTGCAGTGGTTTGAACATTCTTTGGCATTGCCTTTCTTTGGGATTGAAATGAAGACTGACCTTTTCCAGTCTTGTGGCCACTGCTGAGTTTTCCAAATTTGCTGGCATATTGAGTTCAGCACTTTCACAGCATCAGTTTTGGGGATTTGAAATACTTCAGCAGGAATTCCATCACCTCCACTAGCTTTGTTCATAGTGTTGCTTCCTAAGGCCCACTTGACTTCACATTCCAGGATGTCTGGCTCTAGGTGAGTGACCACACTATCATGGTTATCTGGGTCATGAAGATTTTTTGTATAGTTCTTCTGTGTATTCTTGCCACCTCTTCTTAATATCTTCTGCTTCTGTTAGGTCCATACCATTTCTGTCCTTTATTGTGCCCATCTTTGCATGAAATGTTCCCTTGATATCTCTAATTTTCTTGAAAAGATCTCTAGTCTTTCCCATTCTATTGTTTTCCTCTACTTCTTTGCATCACTTAGGAAGGCTTTCTTATATCTCCTTGCTATTCTTTGGAACTCTCTATTTAGATGGATATATCTTTCCTTTTCTTCTTTGCCTTTTGCTTCTCTTCTTTTCTGTTATTTGTAAGGCCTCCTCAGACAACCATTTTGCCTTTTTGCATTTCTTTTTCTTGGGAGTGATTTTGATCATTGCCTCTTGTACACCATCTTGAACCTCCATCCATAGTTCTTCAGGCACTGTCTATCAGATCTAATCCCTTGAATCTGTTTGTCACTTCCACTGTATAATCATAAGGGATTCGATTTAGGTCATACTTGAATGATCTCATGGTTTTCTCTACCTTCTTCAATTTAATTCTGAATTTTGCAATAAGGAGTTCATCATCTGAGCCACAGTCAGCTCCCAGTCTTGTTTTTGCTGACTGTATAGAGCTTCTCCATCTTCAGCTGCAAAGAATATAATCAATCTGATTTTGGTATTGACCATCTGGTGATGTTCATGTGTAGAGTCATCTCTTGTGTTGTTGGAAGAGGGTGTTTGCTATGACCAGTGCATTCTCTTGGCAAAACTCTGTTAGCCTTTGACCTGCTTCATTTTGTACTCCAAGGCCAAATTTGCCTATTACTCCAGGTATCTCTTGACTTCTACTTTTGCATTCCAGTCCCCTATAATGAAAAGGACATCTTTTTTTGGTGTTAGTTCTAGAAGGTCTTGTTGGTCATCATTGAATCTACTGTTTGGGGCATAAACTTGGATTACTGTGATATGGAATGGTTTACCTTGGAAATGAACAGAGATCATTCTGTCATTTTTGAGATTGACCCTAAGTACTGCATTTCAGACTCTTTGTTTTTTTTTTTTTTTACTATGATGACTACTCCATTTCTTCTAAAGGATTCTTGCCCACAGCAGTAGATATAATGGTCATCTGAATTAAATTCACCCATTCTGGTCCATTTTAGTTCACTGATTCCTAAAATGTTGATGTTCACTCTTGTCATCTCCTGTTTGACCACTTCCAATCTACCTTGGTTTATGGAGCTAACATTCCAGGTTCCTATGCAATATTTTTGTTTACAGCATCAGACTTTACTTCCATCACCAATCACATCCACAATTGGGTGTTGTTGGGAAGTACCCCTTTTCAAGCCAGGACAATACCTCTCACCAGGAATTGGATTGGTCGGTACCTTGATTTTAGACTTCTTGTTGTCCAGGACTATGAGAAATTAATGTATTTAAGCCACTCAGGCTATAGTGTTTTGTTACAGTGTCCCAAGCAGACTAAGACAGGTATGGCTTATGTGACTCAATGTTACTTTTATTAAATTCATTCAGATTATAGAATATACTTTCTTTTTTAAATTTTTTAATTTATTCATTTTAATTTTAGAATATATTTTTAGTGACTCATTATCTTTGCTGTAATGTATTTGATTGTATGAATAAAATATTTTTACCCACTCCTAGTGATTATTTCTAGTTTTTAACAGTTATAGATAGTACTGTCAAATGTTCTAGTATTAATACATGTCTTTGAAACCTGTATACCTTTTGTGCAGTGGAATTGATGGAAAATTTGTTATTAACATGTTCAGCATTGTAAATTCTGTCAAATATTTCAAAATGGCTATACCACCAAAGTTTATGAGTATTCCCATTGTCCTACATCCCTTGGAACAAGTGTTTAATCCTTTTTATTTTCTTTTTTTTTCATTTTAGCAATTCAGATGGGTGGTTAGTGGTATATTCTTGTGATTGTAATTTGCAATTCCCTGATAATTAATTAATGAGCTTGAACACCTTCTCACATGTTTAATACTTATTTGCATATCTTCTCTTGGGAAGAGTCTGTTTAATTATTTTGTCCTATTTTCTATCCAGTTCTTTTAGGTCTTTCCTTTATGATTCATCTTTTAAGGTTATATTTTAGATAATCATTCTTTGTTAGATGTTGTATTAAATCTGATGATATGAGAGAATAGCATTGAAACATGTATATTTCCAGATGGGAAATGGATGACTAGTGTGTGTTCAATGCATGAAGCAGGGCACTCAAAGCTGGTGCTCTGGGACAACCCAGAGGGATGGGGTGGGGAGGGAGGTGGGAGGGGGTTCAGGATGGGGGGGACACATGTGCGCCCATGGCTGATTCATGTCGATGTGTGGCAGGGGCCACCACAGTGTTGTGAAGTGATTGTCCTCCAATTAAAATAAATAAACAAATTTTTAATAAAGGTTAACTTTTCCCATCCTGAATATCTTTTTATTTCTGAGTTGTGTCTTTTAATAAAATAGAAGGTCTTAAATATATTTACATGTATGTTTCTTTCCCTTTATGATTAGCACTCTTTTGCACTGTTTAAGAAACATTTACTTACTCTAAGTCACAAAAATGTTTTCCTATTATTTTCTCTAATGTTTTTATTGTGATGCATCTAATAGTTAGACCAAGTAAATTAGGACTGTGTTTGTATATGTGGTGAAATATAGAAATCTTTAATAAAGAAATATATAATTCTTCTTTTATTCCATGAGAATAGCTAAATGACCCAGTACTCTTTTGGATTTTGATTGTATTTCAATGAATCTGTTAATTAATTTGTGGAAATTTGAGAGTTTAATAGTATTAACTCTCAATACACAGACAGATTCCTCCATTCATTTTGGTATTTTAAAATTTCTGTTACTAATATTTATATTTTTCAATTCAGCATTCTTATGCACCACTTAATAGATTAGTATTGATGGCAGTATAATTTTCTCTTGACATTTGTAAAACAAATTCTTTTTATTGAAGTATAATTGTTTACAATACATATTGAATAGCTATTTACAATATTTTATTAGTTTCAGGTTTACAACCAATTAAATATTTTTATGCATTATACTCCTTTTTAAGTATTATAAAATATTGGCTATATTGCTTGTACAGTATAATATATCCTGCCAGTTTGTTAATTTTATACAGAGTAGTCTGTGCTATGTATAAAATTTTGTATGTTGACCTTATATCAAATATCCTTGCTAAATTGTCATACATTAATTTGGAATTTTATGTACAGTCGTGTTTTTTGAAATTCTGAGTTTTATTTCTTTCTTTCTAATCCACGTGGCTTTTACTGTTTGCATTGCCTTATTGCAAGGGAATGAAATGTAGAACAGAAGATATGATAGCATATGCATATCCTTGTTCTGTTTTCTATATCAGGGAAAAGTTTTCATTATATCATGTTAAGTATGGTGAACACTGTAGATTTTTATAAACATTCTTCATCAGATTAAGGAAGTTCCATTCTCTTTCTTGCTCACTAGGATTTGTTTGTTTTGTCTATTTTATATATAGTCAATGGGTTGTGACTTTTTTCAAATGCAGATTTTTAAAATTTATCCTATCACTTTTCTACTATGTTCTGTTAATAAGTTGAATTGAATTACTCTGACAGATTCTCAAGTGTTAAATCATCTTGCATACTTGGGGTGAATCATATGTGATAATGATACATACAAATATGTACATATACACATATAAAACTTGCATATATGTTGTCATGTGTATTTGTGTTTATACTCTTGGAAGATATTTGTCATATTTATTTATTGTAATATACATTCAGATTGTGACACTTAATTTGCAGCTCCTTGAGAGACATATATATTAGTAATTATAATAATGTATTGTTTGTTTTGTGATATGTATAGATGTGCTATGTACCAAATAATAGAACAAAAAGGTGCTAATAGAGTAAAGCAACATAGGTGCAATGATTCTCTCATTGGAAGTAAGTCATGTAAATCTGAACTTGATCCTGTTTAGGTGCATATGTTAAGTCCTAAAGCAATATACTAAGAATATAACTAAAATATATATAGTAAAATTCATATAGGAATGAAAATGTTACAGTATGAAGCGTTTAATGCAAAATATTGTATGTATCCACTTATATGAGGATATGAATTGGGCAAATTCATACACACAATAATTAAAATAGAGTTTACCAGGATCTTGGGGCTTGGGAATATGGGAATGGGGCATTATTGTTTATGTGATATAGATTTTTAAATTTGGAATAATGAAAAATCCTGGAAATGTATGCTAGCTATGTTTACACAGCATTACGAATGTACTTAAGGTCACCAAATTTACATTTAAAATGGATAAAATGGTAAATTTCATGTTAGCTATATAACATCAAAATAAAATGTAAAATGATGGAAATATAAG
Organism: Odocoileus virginianus; assembly: GCF_023699985.2. NCBI lineage: Eukaryota > Metazoa > Chordata > Mammalia > Artiodactyla > Cervidae > Odocoileus > Odocoileus virginianus. The sequence goes on along the minus strand of NW_027224264.1, from coordinate 3,760,043 downwards.
ATTCAAAACAAATAATAATTAAAAGAAAGCTAGAGTAACTATACTAATATCATACTAAGTGCACTTAAGACAGGAAAAATTTCAAGGGATAAAGAGGGCCATTATGTAATAATAAAATGAGGAATACATCAAAAAGACATAAGAACTCTGAATGTATTTGACCCAATCCGTAATGCTTCAGGAATCATTAAGAACAAATTTGTAGGATTTAAAGGAGATATAGATAAATTCAAAATTATCAGTTAACAAGTAAATACTATACCATACATAATATATAAAACAAGGAAACAGAAAATCAGGAAGGATATATAGAAGGTCTAGTGAACATTACCAGTCAACTTGACCTAGTTGATATTTATAAATATCAGCAAAGTGATTCAGTTATACGTAAGTGTGTATACAGTTTTTGAGATTGTTTTCTCTTATAGGCTATTGCAAAATATTGAGTATAATTCCCTGTGCTATACAGTATATCTTTTTGATTAGCTCTTTTATATACAGTAGTGCATACATGTTAATCCTTAACTCCTAATTCATCCCTCCCACCACCCCTGATGGGTTTTAATTGCTATTTTTTGTTCCTGGGGGCTATCACTTTGATTGATTTGTGTATATTGAATCATACTTGCATCCCTGGAATAAATTCTGCTTCTTAATGGTGTGTGATCCATTTAATAATAGTTGAGGAATTTTCCGTCTGTGTTTATCAGTGATATTTTATTGGCTTGTAATTTTCTTTTTTCATGTGTGTTGTCTTTGGTTTGGGTATCAGGGTAATACTGGCCTTGTACAAACTGTGTTAGGAAGAGTTCCCTCATCTTCAGGTTTTTTTGGAAGAGTTTTAGATAGATAGGTATTAAATCATCTCTGGATATTTGGTATAATTTACCCATGAAACTGTCTGGTTTTGGACTTTTGTTTTGGGGGAGGCTTTTGATTGCTGTTTCTGTCTCTTTACTATTGATCAGTCTTTTCAGATTTTCTATGTCTTCCTGATTCAGTCTTAAAGTTTTTAATAATTCTACAAATTTGTCCATTTCTTCTATTTTATCCTGTTAGTATATGTTTATTCATAGTATTTTCTTATAATTATGTGTATTTCTGTGGTATGCTTCTTATTGCTTCTCTTTGGTTTCTGATTTTATTTATCATATCCTTCTCTCTTTTTTCTTAGTGAGTCTAGCCATACTTAGCAATTTAATTTTTAAAATAAAAAGAATTATTAAAGTATAGGTTGATTTACAATATTCCATTAGTTTCAGATGTTAGCATAGTGATGAAGTATTTTTTATAGATTTTGCTCCATTAAAAGTTATTGCAAGATATAACTCCCTGTGCTATACAATATATCCTTGTTGCATATCTATTTTATATGTAGTAGTTTTTATTTCTTAGTACCATACACCTAATGTTACCCTCCCCTCTTCCCTCTCCCCACTGATAACCACTAGTTTGTTTTCTATATCTGTGAGTCTGTTTCTGTTTTGTTATATACATTCATTTATTTTTTAGATTCCACATATAAGTGATAGCATACATTATTTGTTCCTCTCTGTTTGACATGTCACTAAGCATAATATTCTCCAGGTACTAATATATCTGCATTATTTTATGACTGAGTAATATTCTATTTTATATACAACATTTGTGTGTAGGTATATAACACCACATTCTCTTAAGCCAGTCATGTGTTGATGGACACTTGGGTTGCTTCCATATCTTGGCTGTTGAAAATGGTGCTACTTTGAATATTAGGGTGCATTTATATTTTCAAATTAGTGTTTTTATTTTTTCTGTATATGTACTCAGGAGTGGAATTGCTAGAACAAATGGGAACACTATATTTAGGTTTTTTTGAGGAACCACCATGCTGTTTTCCATAGCAGCTGAACCAATTTACATTCCCACCAAGAGTGTAGAGAGGTTCCCTTTTCTCCACATCCTAGAAGACATTTTTTGTTAGTTGATTTTTTGATGATAGCCATTCTGATTGGTGTGAGCAATATATATATTGTATAGCACAGGGAGTTATATCTTGCAATAACTTTTAATGGAGCAAAATCTATAAAAAATACTTCATCACTATGCTAACATCTGAAACTGTTGTCATGATTTGCATTTCTGTAATAACTAGCAAAAAATAAAATAACATAAAAAGACAACCTATGAAATGGGAGAAAATATTTGCAAGTGGTATGAGTGACAAGGAATTAATATCCAAAATATATAAACAGTGGGATTTCCTGGTGGCTCAGATGGTAAAGAATCTGCCTGCAGTGCAGGAGACCTGGGTTCAGTCCCTGGGTCAGGAAGATCCCCTGGAGAAGGAAATGGCAACTCACTCCAGTATTCTTGCCTGGAGACAGAGGATCCAGGTAGGCTACTGTCCATGGGGTCATAAAGAGTCAAACATGACTGAGCAACTCACATTCACACATATATATATAAAAAACTCATTCAACTCAGTATCAAGAAACAAACAACTCAGTCAAAAAAAAAGGGGCAGAAGACCTGAATAGACATTTTTCCCATGAAGACATACAATGGCTAACAGGTGAATGAAAAGATGATTTTTAAAAATTCTTCACTGGATAATTCATAGATCTTCAATTTCTTTGGGACTTGTTCCTGGAACTTGTTTTATTCCTTAGCTAATGCCATATTTCCCTATCTTTTTGTCATCTTTGTTGCTTTGTTTTGGTGTCTGTATATTCAAAGAAGCAATCACCTCCTCCAGTCTTTATAGGCTGGCTTTAGGAAGAAAAGACCTTCACCAGACAGCTAGACTAGAGGAGATTTTGGTCCATATAGTCAAAGCTATGGTTTTTCAGTAGTCATGTATGGATGTGAGAGTTGGACCATAAAGAAGGCTGAGCACCAAAGAATTGATGCTTTTGAACTGTGGTGTTGGAGAAGACTCTTGAGAGTCCCTTGGACTGCAAGGAGATCAAAGCAGTCAATCCTAAAGGAAATCAACCCTGAATATTCATTGGAAGGACTGATGCTGAAGCTGAAGCTCCAATACTTTGGCCACCTGATGCAAAGAGCTGACTTATTGGAAAAGACCCTGATGCTGGGAAAGATTGAAGGAGGGAGGAGAAGGGGACGACAGAGGATGAGATGGTTGGATGGCATCATCAACTCAACAGACATGAGTTTGAGCAAACTCTGGGAGATAGTGAAGGACAGGGAAGCCTGGCATGCTGCAGTCTATTGGGTCACAAAGAGTTGGACATGACTGAGTGACTGGACAACTCACTTTTTTACTAGATGTGCCTTCTTATTTTCTCTCAGTTTTTTCTGGGATGAGGGGAAATTGTAGAATTCTGTGTTTCCTCTCTTAATCCCAAAGACCCAGCTGGGTGCCAAGAGTCATCCACTCCTTTTCCTACTCCTTGGCCTGATATGTCAAAGTATTGGATACAGCACCACTCATCTCCCTCACTCCTGAAGGAAATATCTTAGGATTGCACACCTTCTCCCGACCCCACAGTGTCATACCATGTGCCAAAAGTCACCTGTCTTTTTCCTCTAAGGTAGTGTAGGTGGTGCTATGGTAAAGAACCCACCTGCCAATGCAGGAGACATAAGAGATGCAGGTTCAATCCCTGAGTTGGGAAGATCCCCTGGAGAAGGAAACAGCAAGCTACTCCAGTATTCTTGCCTGGAGAATCCCATAGATGGAGAAGCCTGGCAGGCTACAGTTCATAGATTCGCAAAGAGTTGAACACGATTGAAGTGAATTAGCACACACAGTGTACAGAGATGCCAAAACAATGAGTGAAAACTATTTTTTCCTATCTCTCCTCAAGAGGCAGTTGGACTGTTGTTCGCCTCATCCTGTCTAGTAGAACTGGCTGCCGAGATCTCTATGTTGTTTGCAGGGTATGGGGAGTACCAGGTGCAGTGGTTCACAAGTCACTGGCTGTGGGAATGCATAGAGGGCCATCTGTAGGGATGTGCTGGGACGTTGTCAAGATCTACATATCATCTGGTGTAAGCTATTACTCCTTTTCTTTGAGCTCAGTTGCCTTCAGATGATCAGATGCTCCACCTATGCCAATTTTTCTAAACATTTTTGGTGTAGGGATGTTGGAGTGGAACTTTGGGGAAGTTCCCCCAAAGAATTGGAAAGCTAGGTTCTCACATCACTCTTTCTTCCTCCAGTGGTCAAAGTCACAGATTGGGGACTCTACTTTTAGTACTGAACTGTGCTGGCTTGGAGGAAAAATGACAGGGGTAAAGTGGAATTGATCTTCTTGCCCTTTCCATGCAACTAATCTTGGGTTTTGTGCTCGGCCAGATATGGTGATTGCAGCCATGAAATTAAGAGATGCTTACTCCTTGGAAGAAAATTTATGACCAACCTAGATGGCATATTAAAAAGCAGAGACATGCTGTTCTCTCAGAACATCCCACTCTCGCCTTCTCCCACAGAGTCCAAAAGTCTGTTCTGTACATCTGTGTCTCTTTTTCTGTTTTGCATATAGGGTTATCATTACCATCTTTCTAAATTCCATATATATACGTTAGTATACTGTATTGGTCTTTATCTTTCTGGCTTACTTCACTCTGTATAATGGGCTCCAGTTTCATCCATCTCATTAGAACTGATTCAAATGAATTCTTTTTAATGGCTGAGTAATATTCCATGGTGTATATGTACCACAGCTTCCTTATCCATTCATCTGCTGATGGGCATCTAGGTTGCTTCCATGTCCTGGAAAAAACACACTACAGTATTGTAAAGCAATTAGCCTCCAACTAATAAAAATAAATGGAAAAAAAGAGAAAAAAAATGTCATTTAGATGCATAAGTATCTACAACTAAAGAAAATAAAAATAAAATAAAATAAAAAGCAGAGACATTACTTTGTCAACAAAGGTCCGTCTAGTCAAGGCTATGGTTTTTCCAGTGGTCATGTATGGATGTGAGAGTTGGGACTATAAAGAAAACTGAGTGCCAAAGAATTGATGCTTTTTTTCCCCATTTATTTTTATTAGTTGGAGGCTAATTACTTTACAATATTGTAGTGGTTTTTGCCATACATTGACATGAATCAGCCATGGATTTACATGTGTTCCCCATCCTGAACCCCCCTCCCACCTCCCTCCCCATCCCATCCCTCTGGGTCATCCCAGTGCACCAGCCCCGAGCACTTGTCTCATGCATCCAACCTGGACTGGCAATCTGTTTCACACTTGATAATATACATGTTTCGATGCTATTCTCTCAGATCATCCCACCCTCGCCTTCTCCCATAGAGTCCAAAAGTCTGTTCTATACATCTGTGTCTCTTTTTCTGTCTTGCATATAGGGTTATCATTACCATCTTTCTAAATTCCATATATATGCATTAGTATACTGTATTGGTGTTTATCTTTCTGGCTTACTTCACTCTGTATAATGGGCTCCAGTTTTATCCATCTCATTAGAACTGATTCAAATGTATTCTTTTTAATGGCTGAGTAATATTCCATGGTGTATATGTACCACAGCTTTCTTATCCATTCGTCTGCTGATGGGCATCTAGGTTGCTTCTGTGTCCTGGCTATTATAAACAGTGCTGCGATGAACATTGGGGTACACATATCTCTTTCAGATCTGGTTTCCTTGGTGTGTATGCCCAGGAGTGGGATTTCTGGGTCATATGGCAGTTCTATTTCCAGTTTTTTAAGGAATCTCCACACTGTTCTCCATAGTGGCTGTACTAGTTTGCATTCCCACCAACAGTGTAAGAGGGTTCCCTTTTCCCCACACCCTCTCCAGCATTCATTGCTTGTAGACTTTTGGATAGCAACCCTTCTGACTGGCATGTAATGGTACCTAGAATTGATGCTTTTGAACTGTGGTGTTGGAGAAGAATCTTGAGAGTCCCTTGGACTGCAAGGAGATCCAACCAGTCCATCCTAAAGGAGATCAGTCCTGGGTGTTCACTGGAAGGACTGATGCTGAAGCTGAAACTCCAATACTTTGGCCACCTGATGCAAAGAGCTGACTCATTTGAAAAGACCCTGATGCTGGGAAAGATTGAGGGCAGGAGGAGAAGGGGACAACAGAGGATGAGATGGTTGGATGGCATCACCGACTCAATGGACATGGGTTTGGGTGGACTCCGGGAGTTGGTGATGGACAGGGAGGCCTGGCGTGCTGTGGTTCATGGGGTCGCAAAGAGTCAGACACGACTGAGCAACTGAACTGAACTGAGTGTGCTAGAACTTCTTAACTGAACTCTGAAGTGCTCATAAATGTACTGGGTTGGCCAAAAGTTCATTCGGGTTTTTCCAGAAAATGTTACAGAAAAACTCAAACGAACTTTAGGGCCAACCCAACATTTTGCCTATGGACAGTTGTTATATTGATGTCTCTGTGAGGGTGGGAGCAAGGGCTGGACATCTTGATGACATTATCCTTCCATCTAAAAAATGCTTTGAATGCAAATTAAAATATTACATATCAGAATTTGTGTGACACATAGAATGAGTTTATACTGCTTTAGTGAAACATAATTCATGTACCATATAATTCATCCTCTTAAAGTGTTCAGTGTTGTTTAGATAATTCAGAGTTATGCAACCATCACCACAATCATTTTGAGAACATTTCTGTCACAGTGGAAAAGAACCCCATATCCATTAGCAGTCACTCTCATTTCCGTCCTCTCTCTAGCCCTGTAATTTTAACCCTATTACAGTTTAGTTCTCTAGTTTGATTCAATCACAATTGCTATTCCTTATACTTTTTTGCCATCTTGATTTTATACTTGAAAGTTTATGTAAGTACATATCAGAAATGTATGAAACATTTCCCTAAGGGTTTTCTAATTTGGGGGGTGTGTGTATGTATGTGCCTGTGCTTTCTCCTGGTTATTGACCAGTATGTGGAGAATTATGAGGTCAGGTCTGATTTTTTTTTTTTAATCACTATATAAGGCTTGGTTTTTCTTTGTTTGATGGAATGAGGAATTTTTCCTTATTACTTAAAGTTCAGTATTTTTAAGAATATATATTATTTATCACATATTTAATATAAAATATATATACAAACTATAATGTACTATATATATAATATATACACATAATATATCCTGCATAATATATTATTTATGTTTATATAATTTATGATATATATGAACTATAATGTATATGTTACATATAAAATGTATAAAGTGTTAAATAGATAATATTTTACATATCATAATATAGATTATAAAATACTATGCATATATAGGATATTACCCATTTAATACATTATATAGTTTACATGTAACATATTCATTATAGTTCATAAATATATCATAAATTGTATACAAATTGAAAAATGAATTTATAGGCTATATTTTGTAAATAATACAGATATTGTATATAATACAATATTTTGTATATACATGATAAAAATATATATTGATCTACAGATCTGTATCTATACATGCTGTGTAAATATTTTTCTGGGACTATTTGAACTTTCTATTAGAAGGTTCAAGTCTTTTTTTCATAAATTATGCTTAAAAATACATTCATTTCATCCTTTTCTCTTATATTTGAATTTATCCTATACTACTTCCATTTTGAATATGTTGAAGTTTTTCAGGGTCAGCTGTTGACTAGAGGTTTTCCTTGTAAAAGAGAATGGATGGTGTTCCAGGTTTTTAGTACTTTTCCTTGTTATCCAGACTCATGTTTGTTTATGTGTACGTGCAGTAATTTGGATGTTAGTTCTCTGCAAGCATCTTGAATGTTTCACAATATCTAGGATGGTTCACAAAAGCAGGCAGCTTTTGAAAATTTGACTCTTGTGTGTTCAAGCCTGTTTTCTTTTCATGAAATAAAAGTGCATGGTTGGTGTTGAAGAAAAATAATATCCAAGCCACTTGTTAAAGGTAGTAAGGCAGATTTTATTCAGGACTATTAATAGAGACCACTGCAGTGGGATTTTACAATAGAGGAGAAAGATTGAGCTCAAATCCCATTACATGGGCATGGGAACTGGGAATTTATAGGTGAGCAGCAGGCTGCAGGCTAGTTATTGGAAAATTACTAAGAGGAAATATCAAGAGTAAGGAGGTTCTGGCTAAATCAACCCAATAGGTTTCTTGCTAAGCATCGGCTAGGTAGATCAGAAATCCTTGAGGTATGGTAGAGAATGAGGATCCAGATGAGGTATCAAGGATGATCAGATATCAAGGGTAAGAGGTTCTGGTAAAACTGACTTAGAAGGAGTCTTCCTCAAACTAGATTTTACAATGAATTGCATAGATGGGCCTAGAAGAAGGTTCAGGAGTCTGACCAGAGTTTGGTCAAGCAAAGAATCTTTGCCATTGGAAAACTCCATCATCCAGTGATAAGTTCTTTTCCCATCACTCTATAAAAAGATATTTTGATTTTACATTCCACATGTACCCCCCACTTTGGGCAAATATATATTACTGTTTATTTCTTACATCAACAGCCATCAGCAGCTTCTCAACCTGACATCTCTTGTACCCCTGCTGGAACTCCACTGCTCTCAGCAGCATTTTTAGACCTTGTGCATTTATGTTCTCATATGTTTCCTTGTTCTTTTTTTGCTATTTCTTAGTGATTTCTGAGAGAAATAGAAAATTGTATTGTATACTGCCATGTTCATGTTCAAATAAAAGTCATACTATGCCTTAATATTCTTTAGTATTTATTATTTTTCTTGGAATGCATGTACAATTATGGGGCAAATATATATGCAATTTTTAAGTGATCAATTTGTCCATAGTATATTTCTTCAATTATTAAAGCCTTTTTTTTCGTTCTGCTCTGTGAAGTTTTTTAGTGTTCCTTCTAAAGAACTGCATATTCACTGATGAGTTTCTCTTCTACCCCATGCTGACATTTTTTGACTCCAGTTCCCTGAATGTGCCCTCATTTTTATGAAACAAAAATGTTTGTCTATTAATCAACATTATATTTTTTTCCTGTCTTTCTATGCAATCATGGTTTGTCATATACTGTCATCAAAACATCAATAATTCCACAAGATAAAGCAGTAGAGAATGTGAACTAATTTTTAATGGGATACAATGAGAAAGCACACCTTACTTTCTGACCAGCAAATAGGGAACCAATTCTGTTAACACCATCAATGGGAAAGTTTTGTGAGTAATAGTAATATAAGCTAAACCAAGGAACCTTGCTTCCGTCACATCTATTTCCCTGAACTAGTGCCTATTTTTCATGTTTTAAAATGCTTTAGAGAGCAACTTGAATTAGTACTTTGTAAAGGTCACCACTTACATTTACTTTTTTAAACCCCATTCCTCTTATGTGAGATGAGCATGTGTTTCTGCCAAGCTTTGATTTTCTGTGACAAGCATGGAAGAATGCCTTGCTAATTAGAGAGGCTTACATATTCCCTAATATTCAATCATCTGTTATGCTGATCTGAGACACTTTCTGGTTGAATAAATACCTGAATATTGAGCATACTGAGGGAGAGCCATTTTTCTACTTGAAAAATCTGAATATTTACACAATAGAGATAGCATCGCATATCTATAGATTCCTTTCTAGTCCAGTTTTAATAACTGTATGTGGTGGTGGTGGTGGTTTAGTCGCTAAGTCATGTCTGACTCTTGCGACCCCATGGACTGCAGCCTGCCAGGCTCCTCTGTCCATGGGATTCTCCAGGCAAGAATACTGGAGTGGGTTGCCATTTCCTTCTCCAATAACTGTATGTAAAAACCACTAAATATCAAAAATAAGAAACAGACCCCAAAGTGATTAAGTTTGTAGATTTTGACTTCTTTTAACCTTGAGAAACATTTTCATTTGACATTCAATACACCAAACACTCATTAGTAGGAAATTCATACTTGATAATTTAATATAATTTGGACAGAAGTTCATCAAAATTTGAACTAATTATGATAAACTGCTTATATTTTCATTTATTTATTTATTTCTTTTTGCTGTGCTGGGTGTTAGTTGCTCCATGCGGGTTTCTCTAGTTGTGGCACACAGGCTTCGTATTGCGGTGGCTTCTCTTTTGGTGGAGCGCAGGCCCTAGGGTGCACAGGCTTCCAGTAGTTGCAGCATGAGGGCTTAGTAGTTGTGGCTCATGGGCTTAGTTGCCCCGTGGCATGTGGGATCTTCCCAGACCAGGGATCGAACTGTGTCCCCTGCATTGCAAGGTGGATTCTTAACCACTGGGCCACCAGGGAAGCCCAAAATCGCTTATATTTTGTTGAAATTAAGATTCTCTCCTGGAGTTTGTAATATTAAAATAAATAGATTTACCCTATATATTGTGAAGAAATAAAATGAATTATATAGAAATCTGTAATTCAAAATTTTCACTAATTGTTATTTGTCTGTATTCATGGATATTTTATTAAATGTCACTTATACTTTTGTGTGCATTATATAGTCGGCAATTTTACACTTAATGACACAGTTCAGGAGATAAGGAGCTTATGAGAAAACGTCTTTTAATGTAATATCTACTTCAGGGTAATTTTGCATTCTTTGAAACAGTTTAGCTAAAAAGAAAATGAGAGGGAAAATCATACTTATGTTACATTTCATTTATTATATTTGTTTCTTATGAAACAAAGTAATTTTTAATTTTCCAGAATAATTATTACAATTAAATTGGTTTCATGAAAGTACATCTGCATGTCACTATCAGATTCAGAGTAGGAGTTTAAAATCTTTTTGGCTCTGTTGCTGACCTCCTAGGTGACCTTAAGCAAGTAATTTACCCCTCTCCACTGCTGATATCCCACTAGGGATAAGGTTAATCATATTTGCCATCTATTTACCTCACAGTTGGATTAGGGAGGTGATCATTGGAAAGTGCTTTTGGAAGGAAAATGAGAAATAAATGCCAATCATAATTTATACATTATATGTGAGCTACTGATAAAGTAATAAAAACAGTTTCACCCATTTTAAACCACTCACGAAAAACATGATTACGGATAGACCTTTGGTATAATTCTCTGCAATAGTGGATAACTTTTCTTACTTCTTTAAAAAATTCCACTCTAAACTATTCAGAGGAGAAATAATTGAATTGCACATTATCAAAACAACTGCCTGCAATATTCAGTCAAGAATTATTTGCAAATTTTTCTTTTGTAATTTCAAAGAATTCAAATAACTCATTTGAAGTAGCCTGGCTGTTTGGTTACATAAAGACTTTTTCCCTGCTCTTAAGACAGTTGTATGTGAATTTGAAGCAACAGTTATTTTTAATTTTATTTTTTCTTGTTTACTATTTTTCAACTTTTTATGGAAATAATTTCACATTGATTTTCCCATCAAGGACTTGTATCCTCTGGTTCTCAGAAGTAAATTGAACATAATATTACTTTTTAAAAGTACCTATTCTTAAAATAGTACATAATTATATAAATAGCTATAATATAGTAATAATAATTTGACAATTTGGATATCTGAAATGTATCTTATTTCTTTAAAACTTGTGAGGGAGGAGTCTTGATTAGAGAGGGTAAGTACATTTTATTTTAAAGTAACCAAATTTATTGTTAGCGATTTTCCTTGTAAATGACTACCTTTCCATTTAGGTTTATTTAAGATTTAATTTCATGCATCCTATTATACCTTAGTTCGTTCCAAGTTTATTAGTCAACGTTGAAAAAACCCTAGTACACATGGACAGAACCAGACTTGGAACATCAATAACGTTCAGAGTTAAAATCTTTGCCATATATATTTTCCTAATAGGTACAAATGATTCCTTAGGTATTATGCACTAAGCAGTATTGATTCATGCTCATTTTATTTTATTGAACAATTTTCTAGCATACTGACTTAATTTCCTTCTAATCTGTGTAATTACTTCTAGGGGAATATACACTAGCAGAAAGAAGTTAATCAAGTTCTAACTCCTGAGGATTATTCTGGTCTCGAACTTCCTCTAAATGCAAAGGTACCAGTTACCAATATTTCCCTTCTCTTTCTTCACTTATAATTTTTAAACACCACTTGACAATTCTGTTTAAAAACTATGTAACTTTTAATGGGCAAACCCATTTAGGCTAGAAAACTCCATTAGAAAACAAAATAATATCTTTAAATTTTGTATAATGGATACAACTTATTCTCTTAACACCTATTTCTTCATTAAGGTAATCCAGCATTTAAAATAATACATTGAAGATAACTTAAAATATGTGCTAAAATGATTGAAAGGACTGCTATAAAGTTATTATCCAAAAATAACTATTTCATTGACTTTTCACTCTTTTATGTGTTATGAGTGCACAATAAAAGGAAATAGTAAAGAGCAAGATTGACTATGAGTTGCTTCAAGAAGGATAAATATGATTTGCATCAGAGTGAAGAGTAGAAAGCCCAGTCACATGGAAGAAAATAACATGGTGAGAGATGTGGAGATAAAATTGAATACAATGTGTGAAAAATATGAGCTCTTTTTCCCTAAAACTATTCTAGGAAATTTATATTATATTTTATTATACACATTAGAATATACATTTCTATGTGGTTTTAATTGTTACTTACTCATGCTTTCTGTCAATGCTATTTTATCTCTCAGACACTGATGTTGTGGGTTTCACATTTGGCAAATTTGCTACATGATATTTATTAAATTGTAGTCAAGAGTCAAGTATTTATACCAGAGTTTTGAATATATGTGATTTGGATAGAATCTGCATTAGCAAAATACCACTCTTCCCAAAGAATTAATGCATCTATCCTTTGAAAAAGTAGATAATTAGTGGTTTTAATCTGCTTTTCTTGCCAGTGTTTAACTCATTAATAAGTATTTATGATTTCATCTTTAAAAGTGCATGAAAATTAGGTCATCAGTAAAGTGAGTGGAATAGAATGATTAATTTTCATATGCAGAAATCAGACAAAATAAACCTCAAAAGAGTCACTTGATTTTGTCCTCTCCGCTTTACCTTTGGAGAAAACAGTTGTTACCTTTGGAGAAAACAATTGTGTCCTTTAGAGTAAATTCTCTTTTATTATAATTACACACTTTAGATGACAAAATTCCATTTTAAGAAAATTATATAAAATAGTGGCTTAAATTCCCATTTATATTCCACTTTGCATATGCAAAGATGGAATCAATGATATTAAATTGAGAGCACTTATCTTTAACTCTTAATGGGAAAAAAGGTAGTTTTTTTTTATCATATTATTATCTTCATATTTGCGTAGTTTGGCCTTCCCTGTGGTAGAATTTCAGAGATTCAAGTAACTAATAGAGTAAGAGGAGAGTCAGAGCCATTTCCTTTAGAACATATATTTATTTTGAAATATTTGTTCCATGACCTCTTCTGCACAGATTAATAGACTTCTTCCCCATACTAAAGAGTAACAAATAAGAATTCAAAGTCTAACTTTATTTTCCATCTGTAGTAGTGTTACAAAACTTATTGTTGTTTGCAGTGGCTGTATTAGACCTTATGTTCTCCATAAGCATGGATGTGCGTGTGTCAGGCAAGAATACTGGAGTGGGTTGCCATTTCCTTCTCTAGAGTATCTTCCTGACGCAGGGATTGAACCTGTGTCTTCCACACTGGCAGTCAGATTCCTTACCACTGAGCCACCTGAGACACTCCTTTATGGAAATATACACATTCTTTTAATTCTAAGGCTTGGAACTTTGGTAAAATATTCAGTAGTGCCTCATCCAAATACAAATGAAAGAAAAATATACACTGAAGTTTTTTGGAGTTGTTCTCTCTTCTTGTTTTCTAAAGAAACAAAACTTTACTTGCTCTGGTAATTAGCAAGATCCAGTGTTAGGATCAACAATGGTTAGAACTGGATGTGGAAAAACACACTGGTCCAAAATTTAGAAAGGAGACATCAAGGCTGTGTATCGTCACACTATTTATTTAACGTCTATGCAGAGTACCTCATGTGAAATGCCAGGCTGGATGAATCACAAGCTGGAATCAAGACTGCCAGGAGAAATATCAACAACCTCAGATATGCAGATGATACCACTCCTAATGGCAGAAAGTGAAGAGGAACTAAACAGCCTCTTGATGAAGGTGAAAGAAGAGAGTGAAAAGCTGATGCAAAACTCGACATTTAGAAAACTAAGATCATGGCATCCAGTCCGATCACTTCATGGCAAATAGAAGGGTGAAAAAATGCAAGTGGTGACAGATTTTATATTCTTAGACTCCATAAACACTGTGGGTGGTGACTGCAGCCACAAAATTAAGATGCTTGCTCCTTTGAAGAAAAGCTATAACAAACTTAGACAGTCTACTAAAAAACAGAGACATCACTTTGCTGACAATTGTCCATATAGTCAAAGCTATGGTTTTTCAGTAGTCATGTACAGATGTGAGAGTTGGATCATAAAGAAGGCTGAGCACTGAAGAATTGATGCTTTTGAACTGTGGTGCTGGAGAAGACTCTTGAGAGTCCCTTGGACAGCAAGGAGATCAAACCAGTCAATCCTAAAGGAAATCAACCCTGAATATTCATTGGAAGGACTGATGCTGAAACTTAAGCTCCAATACTCTTTGGCCAATTAGTTGGAAAAAAAATGATGCTGGGAAAGATTGAGGGCAGGTGGAAGAGGGGGCAATAGAGGATGAGATGGTTGGATGGCATCATTGACTCAACGAACATGAATCTGAGCAAACTCTGGGAAATAGTGAAGGGCAGAGAAGCCTGGCTTGCTGCAGTCCACGGATAGACATGACCGAGTGACTAAACAAGAACTGCATGTTTGGTGTTGGCAAAAGTAGTGATAAATTGTGTGAAGAATTAGTCAAATATCATTAACAGGGGTATACTCATAGGATATTGCATTTTCCTCCACTCACACCATTATTCAAAATGGTTTTCTTTTTTCATGTTAACTTGGAGATTTAGTGTTTAGGTGCCAGACTGGGGAAGGATTCTAAATCTAAAGATGTAGATATATCTATAGAGATGTAAATATGAAGTTGTTTTATACACCTAAGATCAGGGATATGATAATATTTTGAGAAAAAGAATTCTTGCTGTAGGTTCGTTTTCTTTGCTTGTTCATCTGCAGGGAAGAATATATATGTCTCACAGTTCCCATACTTTGATTCTGGTCATCTGGTAACTCTGGCTGAGTATCTCTCTGTTTCTCTTCTTAGTTCCTGGGAGTGAGAATGTAATTGGTTCAGACTAGATCATCTGTCTATTCCCAGTCCAACTAGTCATGGTTGAGGGCCTGGGGAGACACGCAGTTACAGGGAGTCTGACTCTCAAATGCTGTGAATGATAGAAGAGATTCCAGACAAGGTGAATTATGTGCTAAACAATAAATATGCAAAAATTTTTCTAATAGTACAGAATAATAGTAATGGTAATAGCAGTAATGGCAAGTATAATTTTAAAAGCATTTTTATTATGGACTTCATACTCTTTTGTTGATATTGATATAATAATGACAAACTTATTTTACTAGATTTTTTTATTCTGGTAAAATATATATAATTCACCATTTTAACAATTTTAATTGTATTATTCAGTGGCATTAACTGCTTTCATTTCATCATCACTCTCAAACTTTATCATCTGAAACTCCATGTCCATAAATATTAGTTCAGTTACTCAGTCGTGTCTGACTCTTTGCAACCCCATGGGCTACTGCATACAGTATTAACTCCTCCTAAATTCCTCCACCCAGGCATTGACAAATACCAACTGTCTCTAAGAATTTGACTACATAAGGTACCTTGTATAAGAAGAATTGTATACCTGGCCTTTTGGGTTTGGCTTATTTCACGGTTAAGGTTTATCTAGTTTGTAGCATTATATCAGAACTTCAGTCCTTTCTTTTACGACTGAATAATATTCCACTGTATGTATATCATGTTTAGTTTATTATCTGTCAGTGGACATGTGCATCATTTTCACTTTTTGACCAAAATACTTCTGTTAACATTGATGTACAGATATATGTCAAGTCCTTGCTTTCAATTCTTTTGAAATAAATAACCAGAAATGGAATAGCTAAATCATAGGATAATTTTATGTTTATTTTGGGAACGTCACAAAGCTCTTCACAGTGGCTGCACCATTCTACATTGCTATAAGCAAAACATTGGGATTCCAATTTCTCCACATCCTTGACAAAACCTGCTATTTTGGGGGTATTTTTTGTTACTTGTTTGTCTCTTTGTCTGCTTTTGATAATAGCAATCCTAATGGGTATAAAGTGGTATCTCTTTAAGGTTTTGACTTGTGTGTCCCTAATGATAGCTGATGTTGAACATTTTTTCATATGTGTATTTTGCATCTGTGTATCTTTTTGAATAAATGACTATTTATGTCCTTTACCCATTTTAGATAGATTTTTTTCTTTGTGTTAATTTGTAAGATTTCTTTAAATAGTCTGGATAAGTAATATTACTGGTAAACATTTTCTCCCATTTTGTAGGTGATCTTTTCCCTCTAAAGGTAGGGTTTCTTGATGAATAAAATTTTTTCATTGTGGCAAATTAAAATTTATCTAATTTTTCTTTTGTTATCTGTGCTTTAGCTATCATATCCAAAAATTCATTACCAAACTCTAAAGTTCTGAAGCTTTTGCCTGAGTTTTCCTCTAAGAGATTTATAGTTTTAATTCTTACCTTAAGCCCTATGAGCTATTTTGATTCAATTTTTGTATATCATGCAAGGAAAGTGACTATTTTTTTTTCATGTGGATATCCAGTTTTCCCAGCATCTTTTATTGAAAAGACTGTCATATCCCCATGGAATGTTCTTCGAACCCCTGTCATTTGACAATACATGCAAGAGTTTAGTTGGGGGCTCTCTATTGTATTTTATTGGTTTATACATCTCTGTTTATGCCAGTATTACAGTGTTTTGGTTACTGTAGTTTTGTCATAAGATTTGGAATCATGAATGTGAGAACTCTTAGTTGGTTATTTCTTTCAAGATGGTTCTGGCTATCTTGGGTCCTTTTCAATCACATATAAATTTTAGGATGAATTTTATATTTCTGCAAAAATTTCCTGGGATTTTAATAAGAATTATATTGAATATATAGATAGCTTTGTGTGGTTTTAATATCTTAACAACATTAAGGCTTCTAATTCATGAGCATGGGATGTCTTTCCATTTACTTCCTAAGGTACATGAAGGACTTTTTTGTATGCCAGAGGATATAGGTAGTAGCTTTAATTTAATAAGCCCCAAATTATTGTGAGAACCTTTTTAATATTCATTTGATTATAAGTTACATTGCTTAGGTTAGATCATTCTTGCATAATTTTCCAGAAATTAGTTACTGATTTGCCAAAAAAGTCATCTTTTCTGTCCCACCTGTTATAACAATGGCCTTATTATACTGATAATTTTATGTTGTACATTCTAATGATGGGTCATGGTGAAGAAGTCTGACAGAATGTGGTCCACTGGAGAAGGGAATGGCAAACTACTTCAGTATTCTTGCCTTGAGAACCCCATGAACAGCATGAAAAGGCAAAAAGATAGGACACTGAAAGATGAACTCCCCAGGTCGGTAGGTGCCCAATATGCTACTGGAGATCAGTGGAGAAATAACTCCAAAAAGAATGAAGGGATGCAGCCAAAGCAAAAACAACACCCAGTTGTGGATGGGACTGGTGATGCAAGCAAGGTTTGATGCTGTAAAGAGCAATATTGCATAGGAACCTGAAATGTTAGGTCCATGAATCAAGGCATATTGGGAAGTGGTCAAACAGGAGATGGCAAGAGTGAATGTCGACATTTTAGGGATCAGAGAACTAAGATGGACTGGAATGGGTGAATTTAACTCAGATGATTATATCTACTACTGTGGGCAGGAATCCCTTAGAGGAAATGGAGTAGACATCATGGTTAACAAGAGCCCAAAATGCAGTACTTCGATGCAATCTCAAAAACGACAGAATGATCTCTGTTCGTTTCAAAGGCAAACCATTCAATATCACGGTAATCCAAGTCTATGCCCTGACCAGTAATGCTGAAGAAGCTGAAGTTGAACAGTTCTATGAAGACCTACAAGACCTTCTAGAACTAACACCCCCAAAAGATGTCCTTTTCATTATAGGGGGACTGGAATGCAAAAGTAGGAAGTCAAGAAACACCTGGAGTAACAGGCAAATTTGGCCTTGGAGTACAGAATGAAGCAGGGCAAAGGCTAATAGAGTTCTGCCAAGAGAACACACTGGTCATAGCAAACACCCTCTTCCAACAACACATGGACATCACCAGATGGTCAACACCGAAATCAGATTGATTATATTCTTTGTAGCCAAAGATGGAGAAGCTCTATACAGTCAGCAAAAACCCAAGACCAGGAGCTGACTGTGGCTCAGATCATGAACTCCTTATTGCCAAATTCAGACTGAAATTGAAGAAAGTGGAGAAAACCACTAGACCATTCAGGTATGACCTAAATCAAATCCCTTATGACTATACAGTGGAAGTGAGAAACAGATTTAAGGGAAACGATCTGATAGACAGAGTGCCTGATGAACTATGGATGGAAGTTTGTGACATTGTAGAGGAGACAGGGATTAAGACCATTCCCAAGAAAAAGAAATGCAAAAAGCAAAATGGCTGTCTGAGGAGGCCTTGGATGCAAAAGCTGTGAAATAGCTGTGAAAAGAAGGGAAGCAAAAAGCAAAGGAGAAAAGGAAAGATATATCCATTTGAATGCAGAGTTCCAAAGAATAGCAAGGAGAGATAAGAAAACCTTCCTCAGTGATCAATGCAAAGAAATAGAGGAAAACAATAGAATGGGAAAAACTACAGATCTCTTTAAGAAAATTAGAGATAACAAGGGGACATTTCATGCAAAGATGGGCTCAATAAAGGACAGAAATGGTATGGACCTAAAAGATGCAGAAGATATCAAGAAGAGTTGGCAAGAATACACAGAAAAACTGCACAAAAAAGATCTTCATGACCCAGATAATCATGATGGTGTGATCACTCACCTAGAGCCAGACATCCTGGAATGTGAGGTCAAGTGGGCCTTAGGAAGCATCACTATGAACAAAGCTAGTGGAGGTGATGGAATTCCAGTTGAGCTATTTCAAATCCTGAAAGATGATGCTGTGAAAGTGCTGCACTCAATATGCATTCACATTTGGAAAACTCAGCAGTAGCCACAGGACTGGAAAAGGTCAGTTTTCATTCCCCATCCTAAAGAAAGGCAATGCAAAAGAATATTCAAACTACCGCACAATGGCACTCATCCCACACGCTGGCAAAGTAATACTCAATATTCTCCAAGTCAGGCTTCATCAATAATGAATCATGAACTTCCAGATGTTCAAGCTTGTTTTAGAAAAGGCAGAGGAACCAGAGACCAAATTGCCAACATCCACCAGATCATCGAAAAAGCAAGAGTGTTACAGAAAATCATCTATTTCTGCTTTATTGACTATGCCAAAGCCTTAGACTGTGTGGATCACAATAAACTGTGGAAAATTCTGAGAGAGATGGGAATACCAGACCACCTGACCTGCCTCTTGAGAAACTTGTATGCAGGTCAGGAAGCAACAGTTAGAACTGGACATGGAACAACAGACTGGTTCCAAATAGGGAAAGGAGTACGTCAAAGCTGTATATTGTCACCCTGCTTATTTAACTTATATGCAGAGTACATCATGAGAAATGCTGGGCTGGAGGAAGCACAAGCTGGAATCAAGATTGCTGGGAGAAATATCAATAACCTCAGATATGCAGATGACACCACCCTTATGGCAGAAAGTGAAGAAGAACTAAAGAGTCTCTTGATGAAAGTGAAAGAGGAGAGTGAAAAAGTTGGCTTAAAGCTCAACATTCAAGAAAACTAAGATCATGGCATTTGGTCCCATCACTTCATGGAAAATAGATGGGGAAACAATGGAAACAGTGGCTGACTTATTTTTTTGGGCTCCAAAATCACTGCAGATGGTGATTGCAGCCATGAAATTAAAAGACGCTTACTCCTGGGAAGGAAAGTTATGACCAACCTAGATGGCATATTAAAAAGCAGAGACATTACTTTGTCAACAAAGGTCTGTCTAGTCAAGGCTATGTTTTTCTCAGTGGTCATGCATGGATGTGAGAGTTGGACTATAAAGAAAGCTGAGCTCCGAAAAATTAATGCTTTTGAACTGTGGTGTTGGAGAAGACTCTTGAGAGTCCCTTGGACTGCAAGGAGATCCAACCAGTCCATCCTAAAGGAGATCAGTCCTGGGTGTTCACTGGAAGGACTGATGCTGAAGCTCAAACTCCAATACTTTGGCCACCTGATGCAAAGAGCTTTCTCATTTAAAAAGATCCTGATGCTGGGAACGATTGAGGGCAGGAGGAGAAGGGGACGACAGAGGATGAAATGGTTCGGTGGCATCACTGACTCAATGGACATAGGTTTGTGTGGACTCCAACAGTTGGTGATAGACAGGGAGGCCTGGCGTGCTACAGGGTCTCAAAGAGTTAGACATGACTGAGGGACTGAACTGAACTGATTCCAATGATATAGGTGAATTGGAAAGATAAAACATATTGAAAATGTTGGCCAAATAACTATTTCAGTAATATAAAAGGTTAAATGGAAAAAAGCAAAATTTCTTCTGGTGTTGACACATATGGTGTTAATTCCATAACTGTGTATCACAATTTGTCTTGGAGTATGAGAAGCTTATATAGTACTCTTTTCTCTCCCATTTTGTATTCATTATTGGTGAAAAAAGTAGATATAGAGCTACTAAAAATTTGCTTTATAAAGATCCCAAGGGAAGGAGGCTTTCTTGATAGAATGCACTGCTGTATGAATTCTCTGCTTCTCTATCTCTAGAAAAGAGCTGAGTTGCTAGCCAAGCTCTAAAGTGGGTTATGTAGTTCAATGGAGTGGAATCACATAAACGCCTGAGTGGATTATTAGCTTATTGGACTAAAGTCACTACATTACAAGGACCATTATACATACTCACACATATACACATAAATGCACACACTACTTTTCCAACAAAATGTCCATGAGGCATCAAAAGACTCTGAACAGACCGTATGATGTTAGAAATTGTGTTGAGGGAAATTGATGGAAGTGGATTTGAAAATATTTAAT
This sequence comes from Odocoileus virginianus, assembly GCF_023699985.2. Lineage (NCBI taxonomy): Eukaryota > Metazoa > Chordata > Mammalia > Artiodactyla > Cervidae > Odocoileus > Odocoileus virginianus. Next base: position 3,738,985 of record NW_027224264.1, on the reverse strand, counting down.
CCTTTTTAGAGAGTATTTTATCAACTTCATAAATGTAAAATCTTTACTTTGTATATGGAATTCGTTCAGTATTCAGAAGGCTGTCTTTTCGTAATGATATTTTATAGTAATTTGATTGATCTATGTTTTGTTTCTTGAGGGGGGCTTGTTTTTGATCAATACATGCAAGAATTCCATTCAGCTACATCCTAGGCCCTATTACTTTGGCTTTTAACTTTATACACAATACTTTTGGCTTTATAAAGAATAGAGATATAAACAAAACAAAAAACAACCTATGGAATGTGAGAAAATATTTGCAAATAATGCTATCAACAAGGGTTCAATTTACATAGTATAGAAACAGCTCATATAAATTAGTATTTAGAAAAGTAAACAACCCAATTGAAAAATGGGCAGAAGAGCTGAACAGGCATTTTTCCAATGAGAAAATGCAGATGGCCACCAGAGACATTAAAAGATGTTCAAAATTGCTAATCATCAAGAAAATGCAAATCGAAACCACAATGAAATATTACCTCACACATGTCAGAATGGCTATCATCAGAAAGAACAGAAATAACATGTTGGTGAGGGTGTGGAGAAACAAGAACCCTCCATCACTTTTGGTAAGACTATAAATAGGTGCAGGCATTGTGGAAAATAGTATGGAGGTTTTTCAAAAAACTAATAATAGAACTACCATATGACCCAACAGTTCCACTCCTGGATATATGAAAAAAAAGCATAAATATTAATGTGAAACCATTCATGCTCCCCATGCTGTATTCACAGCAGCAATATTTACAAATGCAAAATATGGAAACACCCTAAGTGTCCATAAACAAATGAATGAATAAAAAAGATGTAGTATGTGTATGTACTTACATACATACACCATAGAGTAGTACTAAGCCATAAAGAGGAACAAAATTCTGCCAATTACAGAAACATGGATGGACTTGGAGGGTATTGTGCTAGTGTAATAAGTCAAAAATAGAAAGACAAATACTGTATGATATCACTTACATGTGGATTGTAAAAAAATTACAAAAAACTGTTGAATATAACAAAAAGAAGCAGATTCACAGACACAGAGAACAAACTAGTGGTTACCAGTGGGGAGAGGGAAGGGAGGAGGGGCAATATAGGGGTAGGGATAAAAACTATTAGGTATAAAATAAGCTACAAAGATATATTGTACAACATGGGGAATATAGCCAATATTTTATAATTATAGATGGAGTATAAACATTACAAAATTGTGAATCACTATATTATACACCTGTAACTTACATAATATTTTACAGCAACTATACTTCAATAAAAAATAATCAAAAAAGGACATCAAAAATTAATATTACATCTCTTTTTTACTTTTTTCTGTTTTTGGTCAGATAAACCATTAAATTCAAATCATATTTTATCACTAAGTGAAAAATATCCTTTTCTCCAACTTGTATGTGGAACTAAATATCTTCTCCATATTGAAACTGAGGAAGTTTCAGGGATGTGGCCTCCTGTTTATCCCTCATAGGTTATTGTGTGTTAATTTCCCTTCTATCTATCTATATGCACAAATGTGATACAGTGTTTTGTTTCTATGATTCTAAATCTAGTATCATGTGCAGCAATGATTAATTATTATCTTCCAAGCTTTAAACATCATATTGGCAGAATCATAATGGTAGTTAAAAAAAGGTAAATTCATTTAAATGAAGATTATTTTCATCACAACCCCAAAATAACTTTGTCCAAAATGGAAAACATTTATATTCATTCTTTTATAAGTTAATACAAACAATTCCCCAGCCTTATGTATGTGGAAGGAGGTTTTCTGTAGGTTACAAAATTTATTTTCACAGGAGTATATTTAAAGTCACAGAAGAATGGAATCTCAAAGTTCAAAGACAGCAGAAAGTGAAGTCAGTGAAGTCACTCAGTCATGTCTGACTCTTTGTGACCCCATGGACTGTAGCCCACCAGGCTCCTCTGTCCATGGGATTTTCCAGGCAAGAGTACTGGAGTGGGTTGCCATTTCCTTCTCCAGGGGATCTTCCCGACCCAGGGATGGAACCCAGGTCTCCCGCATTGTAGGCAGATGCTTTACCATCTGAGTCACCAAAGACAACAGAGTGGTTCTCTATTCAAATATTTTACCCAGTTAAAAATTCCCTTTATGAATCAACTTTCAAAATAGTTAAGTAAAAACCTTGATGTACTTGTTCTCATCTTAAAAGATGAAAATATGTCTGAAACAAATGAAACAAGACTATTTCTTAACTCAATGATTAACCAAAGCCACAGAACAAACAAACATGGTCTATCCAATATAAACTATTGACTCTCAGTAAGACATCAAGATCTGGCATTTTAATTTATGTCTATTTCTTTTACTTATCCTAGGCTAACTGGTGCCAAAAGCTGCAGACAGTGGAGAGATCCAACCTCTTCTGAAGTTCTCTTAAGAGCACCATCCCTAGAGCAAAATAAATATTTCATACAAAATTATTGCTCACTGGAAAGTCAGCATTCTCAAGTTCTGGTTACTGTTTTATTTGATTCAGTTATCCAAACAATAACAAAATCTGGGAACATCTTGGCTGCCTGACTGTGATTTCTGATGGGGCAAAGGAGAACCTGGACAGGAGTTTAAAAGGATGTACTGGAAAACTAACAATGATAGAGAATGTTGGGAAGCTCTGACATATTTCTGGCAATCTAGTAGGATTCACTTATGCAGAAAGTTCTGCACATACCTAGTAAAATCCTATGAAGGAAAAATTTCTCAGTCACTCACCTCTTGATGATCTTGAGACCCTATGCAAGCAGGAAGTGAAATTTAAGTGTCTTGAAAACTTCTTGAAGTTTATAGTGCTCTTTCTCAGATACGTCCCCTTGGGGAAAAAGTAGAAGATATAAAGGAAAGATATTTAAGCAAACATGATTCATTCTTGCCTCACTGCTAAATTTTACTGACACAAGTGTGGTCTTTAAGAAGCCCACACTTTAAAATTAAACAACTTTACAGAAAAACTGGCAGGGCACTCAATGGTTACACACTGCCAGGAATACATAATATACTTTAATAGCCCAATGTTGTTGCTTAGCTAAGCAGCAGTAAGAAAGTAAAAAACAAGAACAAACCAACAACAACACATTTTAGGGGGTGGGGAGTGTGGAAGGACTTGATACAGGCTTGTAATAATATATTATCTAAAATATCTAGTTTTCAGGCACTAAGTAAAAAACTCTTAAAGAAACAGGAAAGTATGTTACATAAAAAATGAAAAAAGTAATCAGCAGGAAAAGTCCCTGAGGGACCCAGATTTTATACTAAGTAAATAAGACTTTATCAGCTATTATAAATATTTTCAAAGAACTAAAGGAAATCATGTCTAAAGAATTCAAGGTTAAGTATGGGAATAAAGTATTACCAAATAGAAAATATCAATAAAAGGATAGATATTATAAATAAAAGAATAAATGATAAATTCTGGAGTTGAAATAAAAATATACTAGAGGGGTTTAAAAATAGATATGAACTGGCAGATAAAGAATCATCAAACTTGAAAATTGGCCAATAGAGAGTATGAAGTCTGAAGATCAAAGAGAAAAAAAAACGATTTCAGGAATGAAGGGCGCCTCAGAAACCTGTGGGATATCATCATACTAAAGCATACTAAAGCACAGGTGATTCACAGAAGGAAAAAATAAATTGAACAGAACAGAAAAAATACTTAAGGAAAAAATATATGAAAAATTCCTAAATTTTAAGTAAAATATTAAGCCACACATTTCAGAAGCTTAATGATCTCTAAGGAAGAAAAACTTATAGATCCACACCTAGACACATCACAGATTAATGAAAATCATAGGCAAAGAGCAAATCTTGAAAGTAGCAAGAGAAAAAAAAAACTATCATATGAAATAGATCCCTTAGTAAGATTAGCAGGTGAATTCTTATGAGAAAACATGGAGACCAGAAGGCAGATACAACCAGTCAATCCTAAAGGAAATCAACCCTGACTATTCATTGGAAGGACTGATGCTGAAGCTGAAGCTCAAATACTTTGGCCACCTGATGCAAAGAACTGACTCATTGGAAAAGACTCTGATGCTGGGAAAGACTGAAGGCAGGAAGAGAAGGGGAAGACAGAGGATGAGATGGTTGGATGACATCATCAACTCAATGGACATAAGTTTGAGCAAACTCTGGGAGATAGTGAAGGACAGGGAAGCCTGGTGTGCTGCAGTTCTTGGGGTCGCAAAGAGTCAGACACAACTTAGTGACTGAAAAATGAAATAAGGCAGTTGCGTGATATTTAAGGTATTTAACGGAAAAGATTTTTAGTCAAGAATTTTATACCCAGCTTAAATTTCTTTCAAAAGTGAAGAGAAATTAATACATTTCCTTGTAAACAAAAGCTGAAAGAAACTGTCACTAGCAGAGCTGCCTTACCAGAAATACTAAAGAGAATTCTTCAGGCTGCAATGAAATGACAGTGGGCTTTTGTTGGTCCTTTATTGGACCGGAACCTGGTGGTCTGGAGTCGATGATGAGAGAGTGAAAGAAGGAAAGAGGCTAATATTCCCTGGGTTATGCAGCCAGCTTTCGCGCTCCAGGGAATCAGCCAGAAATAGAGAGAGAGAGAGAGAGAGAGAGAAAGAAAGAAGACAGAAAGACAGACACGGGGACCCAAGCTCTGATGGAGCAAAGGTGCTTTACTGAATTCTGTAAGAGTATATATACCAGTAGCTTCTTTAGATAAAGATCAAGAGACCAGACTTTACAAGTTTACCAAGGAAGCAAGGAGCAATAGAGGCCATAAGGCCAAAAGGCGATCCATATGAAAAGAGGGTCATAAATAGTTACTTTTCACCATATGGAAAAGCTAATGAAGGAAATCCTATGCAAGCATCCCATCTCTTTGATCTCCGTCCTGGGAGAGGCTTGCCTGCTCCTCTCACCCAACATGGACTGATAAGGAACAGAGGGCTCAAGAGAGATAGGAAACAGCACACAGGAAGCCTCCTGTTAAATGCTTCCTGACAGACTTTAACTCAGAACCATTTGAAGAAATAAAGTGAAATAGTATAGGTAACTACATAGGTAAATAAGACAACATACACATATGTTTTGCTGGTACTATTTTTCTTGCAACTTTTAAAAACAATTTCATGAAATAATCATTATACGGTATACTGATGGGTTTTTTTAATATGTTTTTGTATATATGTGTGTGTTTATATATGTGTGTGTGTATGTATATGTGTATATATATATATATATATATATATATATATATAATTTGAACTGCAATAAAAGTACAGAGAAGGGGGATGATGTTCAAAGGAATTAAAAAGATAAACTAGAAACTGTCTAAAATAAATTGGGCAAGAATATAAGAACAGAGAAACAAAAGATGTAAAACATGTAAAAACTAATAGAAATGACAGAAGTGAATCCTACTTTATCAGTAACTACATTAAGCATAAATAGAATATTAAGTTCATTTAAAAAGCAGATATTGATAGAATGGATATATGCTGAAAGAAACATAAGTTTTAAAAAATATGTTAAAACAAAAAAAAGAAATATGTTAAAACAAAAATAATACAAGGATATGTACTATGCAGACTTTATAAGAGAGCTAGAATGGCTAAACTAATACCAATCAAAATTGACTTGAAAACAAACATATTTGTTACAGAAAGTTAATGACATTATATAATGATAAGAGAATCATCCATCAATAAAAAATAATTATGAACATACTATGTACCTAACAACAAAATCCCCAAATACATGAAAAAAAACTTGACAGAATTGAAGGAATAAATAGAAACATCAACAATAATAGAAAATTCCATTATAATGGGTGGAAATCTAGGCTGAAGATCAACAAAGAAATAGAAGACTTGAACAACACTAATACTAACAGATGTTTATTCAATGTTCTACCCAATAACAGCAGTATACACATTCTTCTCAGGCCACATGAAACTTTCTAAAGGATAGACATATGCTAGACTCTAATATAATCCTGAAAATAATTTAAATGATGTGAAATAAATGAAATATGATGTCCAGCCAACAATTAAACTAAATTATAAGTCAAAAACAAAAACTTAGGGAAAATTACAAATATATAGAAAATTGAAAAGCTACTTCTAAATAGCCAATTAATCAAAGAAAAAAATCAAGAGACAAATTAGAAGATAATTTGAGGAAAGTAAAAATGAAAACATGACAACCCAAAACTTCTGAAATGCAGCTAAAATAGTTTAGAGAGAAAATTATATTTGTAAGCACATAAAAATGAAGAACAATATAAAATAAATAATCTAACTTTCCATCTTAAGGAAACAAAGAAAATCAAACTTAAGCAAAAGCAAAGAAAAGGAAGGAAATGATAAATATTTGAGTGGGAATAAATGAAATAGAAAATAGAATCAATGAAACCGAAATTTGGCATATTGAACAGCTTTATAAAATTTACACACTTTACATAGACTGACCAATAAAGGGGAGAGAGAACTAAACTCATACCAAATTGCTAAAATCAGGAATGAAAGAGGGGACATTCACTGCTGTAATGACCTTACAGAAGTAAAATGGATATAAAGGAATGGTTTAAACAACTGCATTCCAGAAATTTAGATCATTTAAATCAAATAGGAAAGTTCTGAGAAAGACACAAGCTATCCAAAGTGATCAACAATTAGAAAATAAAAAGCAAAGAGATGAAATTACTAATTTTTGAAAATCTGATAATGACATTATCAGGGGCAAATGGCTGTGATAAGAAAATAGCTATTTTGAGTTGTTGCCATAAGAAAACAGCAATTTTGAGTTGTTGCCATAAGAAAACACCTATTTTGAGTTGTTGCCTATGCATTTAACAGTATGACAACCCTGCTCACACCCAGAACCTGGCATTTAGAAAAGACCTGAGCTTAGGATTCCCACCACATATTCCTGCTTTGATTTTCCCAAGGCATTTTTTTTTTTTAATTTTTATTAGTTGGAGGCTAATTACTTTACATCATTACAGTAGTTTTTGTTATACATTGATATGAATTAGCCATGGATTTACATGTATTCCCCATCCCAGTCCCCCCTCCCACCTCCCTCTCCACCCGATCCCTCTGGGTCTTCCCAGTGCACCAGGCCCGAGCACTTGTCTCATGTACCCAACCTGAGCTGGTTATCCGTTTCACCCTAGATAATATACATGTTTCAATGCTGTTCTCCTGAAACATCCCACCCTCGCCTTCTCCCAGAGTCCACAAGTCTGTTCCATACATCTGAGTCTCTTTTTCTGTTTTGCATATAGGGTTATCGTTACCATCTTTCTAAAGTCCATATATAAATAACCATTTAGGGTTGAGCCCTCCAAAAATTAGTGATCTGTGTCCCAACTACCTTATAAGTAATAGATGATTGCTACCCTGCTCTCCATTTCCTACTTACTATTGATGTGGGATGGGAGACTTCCTTTCCCCTGGCTTATTTCCTCTCCATTTCCTCCTACCTTCCCCATCATTCTGAGATTTTTGTAAGTAATAAATCCTGTGACTTGACTCTCTTTATGTGGGTGTATTGAAACTGTTCAGTTCAGTTCAGTCACTCAGTCGTGTCCTACTCTTTGTGACCCCATGGACTGCAGCACACCAGGCCTCCCTGTCCATCACCAACTCCCAGAGTTTACTCAAACTCATGTCCATTGAGTCAGTGATGCCATCCAACCATTCTCATCCTCTGTCATCCCCTTCTCCTCCCACCTTCAATCTTTCCCAGCATCAGGGTCTTTTCAAATGAGTCAGTTCTTCGCATCAGGTGGCCAAAGTATTGGAGTTTCAGCTTCAGCATCAGTCCTTCTGATGAATATTCAGGACTGATTTCCTTTAGGATGGACTGGTTGGATCTCCTTGCAGTCCAAGGGACTCTCAAGAGTCTTCTCCAACACCATAGTTCAAAAGCATCAATTCTTCAGCCCTCAGCTTTCTTTATAGTCCAGTTCTCACATCCATACATGACTGCTGGAAAAACTACCTTTTATCAAAACAACCCTAGGGTTTTCATTTCCACAAAGTGTTACTGAACCAAATATGAGTCTGTTCATTCTCACAGAGTAAAGCCAATCTACTGACACCAATTGTGGTGAAATATTTACTACAGCATTTATTACAGGCACCAAACTAGGAGTCTAGGCAGTTAATGCTCAAAATATGAGAACTCCTAATTCTTCTGATTAGTTGTTGGTGAGGTAATTGAGAATCAGCAAAATAGACCTTCTTGTTCCAACTGGTCTGGCATCTTCATGTGCTTGTGGTCAGCATGCGGTTAACTCCTTCCATCTGTTGGAACTTTTATGATCTGCAAAACAGCTCAAAGGACATGGCTCAGAATTTTACCTATAGCCCTTGAGGAGGAACTAAAGGTCCTTGACTGTGTTTAATGGCTAAACTATTATCATTTTGTCTTGCTTAGCTGTTTTCCTTTGTTCCTGTTGTTCCTTTGTTTCCTTTGTTTGAATGAGAGCCATTTCTCTGATTAAATGTATTATTTGGAACTCTGGGAAGGCCTCGGAGGCTTATGTTTTTATACAAACAAGAGGCAGGCAGAGCACTTGGCAGAGGGGGTCAGTCCCAGCAGGCCCCATAAGGTTCTGCTTGTTTACAACAGTGGGAGCTCGAATGCTGAGGAAACCACGTTTGTACCCCCACGCAAATTCTTTAGCTGCAACTAGCTGACTAACTTCTCCCAGATCACTCGGTTGAACCACTGTTTGCTGCCTGTCTAAGATGTTACTTTGTGCTGCTGAGTATTGCTGCTGCTTGGTGTTACTGCATATTCCCTAATACTGTGAAAGGTCAGATTCCCCTGCAGAGACAGATTGGCAAGCCCCAGTCTGAAGTGGGTGAATTTCCCATTAATCTATTCTGTAGTGTCAGGTCTGGAAATTATCAGTTATATTCATATGTGAAAGTCCCTGTCCTGAGCCAATGTGAGCTAACCAGGATGGTAGGGCTCTCTGCCTCTTTCTCTCAGGCAGGGACTGGAGTAGGGTAGGGCTGGGTGGGGATTTCAGGCTCTCAGGTCCTGGGAGCCAAGCAGACTTCCTCTAGATTAGTGCTACAAGGGAGACAGCAACATATGAGTTGAGGATGAGGCAACATTCATACCAGGTGTCCCCTCCCACTATTCATCTACCAAAATGTCTGACACCAGTGTGGCCATAAAACTGAGACAAAAAATTATACTATGATAGAAGTGCAAGGTTTTCTAGAAAAATTTTGTCCAAAGGAGGTGGGAGAAGGGAGCTAAATATAAGGTCATTCTGTTACAATTCATTTAAATTTCAGATACAGTACAATAGGCATTAGATTGCTTCTATGCTGTAACTAAACATGAAAAAAAGAGAATCTTTCTGAAGACCCAAATCTGGTTTTCTGGTACAGGTAAATGAACCCCACTTTCCCCTCAGCTAGAAACACAGTATAGGGGCTCTAGGGGATATGGTGGCATATGACTAAATTTTTTTTTACCAAGACTACTCATGTGCCTCCAACCTTTACTGTTTATGGAGATTTATAAATATATATATACATATATTATTTATAAATACACATATATATAATTTAATTTGCAAATTAACACTTCTATATGTTATATATAAAGTTGTTAAGAGAGTAAATTCTAGTTCTCATCACAAGGAAAAACTGACTTACAGTTGTGGATACTTTTTGTCTGCTCTGGAAACTGGACCTGAATGGGTACAATTAACCTCACAAATCCCCATTATCTCTCTCACTCCATCTTTTACTGTCCCCTCATTACTTAAATAGAGCCACAGTAACATTCTTTCTGTATCTGCATCACACCAAACAAATCACACTTCAAGGTCTTTGCACTTGCTATATCTAGAACGTGCTTCCCCTAGTTTGTTAACATGCCTCATCCCTTCACCTTCATTTTTTACACAAAAATTTCTTCTGGATATATAAAGCCTGTCCCAAGCACTTTACTAAGAAGCCTATAAAATTAAACTTGCTTGCCTCTTTACCATGCTTCAGATACTTTCTATCTCCTTCACTATTCTATTTTGCTCAAGAACATTTATCATGATCTAATATACTATATATTTTATTTATCTCAATTTTCATGGCCTATCAAACTGTTCCTCTCCCAGCTATATTTGTATGAACATGTGCACAAATGCACACCCACCCATATATATATATATATATATGTTGGAATGTAAGCTCCATAAGTGCAAGAATTATTGTTGACTCTCTTCACTGCTTTATTGCCAGTGCTTAAAACAGTGCCTAGTAGATGATAGTCCTCCAAAAGTTATTTGTTGAAGATACAGATAATTTTGAAGTTTTGGCTGTAAAATTTGCAGCATTATAATAGGACCATGGGAGATCCCACATGAATTTTTTTCTGGGTCTGCTTGTTAAGAATTCACTTTGGAAATCTTAATGCTTTCACTTCCCTTCACATCACAGCATCTTTTGAGGAGTCTTGCATATCTCTATTCTACCGGACTTTTGCACCCCAGGCTGTAGAAACAACTATTGTCAACATAGGGTCTTTCATCTCAAAGGCAGGAGGTTAAGCAGTGTTTTTTTAAAAAAAAAAAAAGAAGAATGTAACTCCTGTTTAGGTCTCATTGATAAGTATCCTTAACATGTAGTAATAGAAAAGATAACAGGACATTGAGTCCACTTTTATCTGGCATCCTGATGAGGAACACTAGTCATTTGATTAATTGAGGATTATTCTTCCTAGGACTCAGATTTTCTTGTCCGTGTGATCCTCCCACCAAGCTTATGATGACTATTTTTCAGAAAGAGAATGTATTCTGTAAAAATGTATGCAGATTCTCCCACTTACAACAGTCGATTTTAAAGTTAATACTTAATATGGTGAGTATTTTGTTCCTTGTTTTTATAGTGTTTTGCTTGATTCTCAATGCAGAACTTTGGTGGGGGCTAGGAAACTTATTGGATAGACTGGAAAAATTTAGTATCCAGATGGGTAGAGGTAGTGTATCAATTGGTATTTCAATTCTTCTCTGCAATGTAGATTTTAATTTCTTTTTTCTAATTTTGAAATAATTGTAGGTTCACAGGAAGTTATAGATGAATGTACAGGGAGGCCCCATGTAAACTTCACCTAATTCTCTCAATGAGAGAATCTTGCATAACTAAAATATAATATCAAAACATGGAAATTGACAATACTAAAATCCAGAAAACTTATTTATATTTTACCACTTTCACATGCCCTCATTTAGGCATCTATATATGTGTGTTTATAGTTTAATGTAATTTTCTCACATGTCCATTCATGTAACCTCCATCATGATCAAGATACAGAAGTGTTCCATCAGCAACCACAAGTCTCCCTTTTGCTTACTTAACCATTTGTTAAAACACATGTGGTCCAAAACAAATCTGTGTCCTAGATTTACCCTTGTTGCTACCAGTTTGCAATCTCTTTTATAAGTGATTTGTTGTTGTTCAGTTGCTAAGTCATGTCCCAACCCCATGAACTGCAGCATGCCAGGCTTCCCTGTCCTTCACTATCTCCCTGAGTTTGCTCAAACTCATGTCCATTGAGTCAGTGATACCATCCAATCATCTCATCCTCTGTTGCCCCCTTCTCCTTCTGTCCTCAATCTTTCCCAGCATCAGGGTCTTTTCTAATGAGTCAGCTCTTCACATCAGGTGACCAAAGTATTGGAGCTTCAGCTTCAACATCAGTCCTTCCAATGAATATTCAGAGTTGATTTCCTTTAGGATTGACTGGTTTGATTTTCTTGCAGTCCAAGGGACTCTCAAGAGTCTTCTCCAGCACCACAGTTTGAAAGCATCAATTATTTGGTGCTAGCCTTCTTTATGGTCCAACTCTCACATCCATACATGACTACTGAAAAACCATAGCTTTGACTATACAGACCTTTGTCAGCAAAGTGATGTCTCTGCTTTTTAATACACTGTCTAGGTTTGTCATAGCTTTTCTTCCAAGGAACAAGTGTCTTTTAATTTCATGGCTGCAGTCACTGTCCACAGTGATTTTGAAGTCCAAGAAAATAAAATCTGTCACTATTTCCATTGTTTCCCCATCTATTTGCCATGAAGTGATGGGACAAGATGCCATGATCTTAGTTTTTTGAATGTTGAGTTTTAAGCCAACTTTTTCACTTTCCTCTTTCACCTTCATCAAGAGGATCTTTAGTTCCTCTTCTCTTTCTGCCATAAGGGTGGTGTCATCTGTGTATCTGAGGTTATTGATATTTCTCCCGGCAATCTTGATTCCAGCTTGTGCTTCATCCAGCCTGGCATTTCACATGATATACTCTGCATATAAGTTAAATAAGCAGAGTGACAATATACAGCCTTGATATACTCCTTTCCCAATTTTGAGTGCTTTCAAAGATAGTTTTTCTTTTTTAAAATTTTATGCTGAACTTCTCCACTCTTCCCTGGTGGCTCAGATGGTAAAGCATCTGCCTGCAATGCAGGAGACCCGGGTTCAATCCCTGGGTTGGAAAGATCCCCTGGAGAAGGAAATGGCAACCCACTCCAGTACCCTTGCCTGGAAAATCCCATGGATGGAGGAGCCTGGCAGGCTATAGTCCATGGAGTCGCAAAGAGTCAGACAAGACTGAGTGACTTCACTTTCTTTTCTCCACTCTACCACCTCTCCATGGGATTTAGGCCAATGTGACATTAGGTAGTAAAAGAAAGACAAAAACCTCATGATAAGAACTATTGTCTTCTCAAAACCATAGACCTTCAGATAGCTAAGGTTTGGTAAAAGTTAAGCTTATTGCTCTATCTCTTCCTTTATAATGTTCCCTAGACCTGCCAGTGCCCCATGCAAATGAACTGATCTCAAGAAAAGTCCACTGATACACTAGACAAATCAAAACATTTCTTTTTTTTAAGAGTTGCTTTGTGCATTTAAAAAAATTATTTTATACTTAAGTGTAGTTGATTAGCAATGTTATGTCAGTAGGAGGGTAGAAGGGAGGCACAAGAGGGAAGGGCTATATCTGTGTTTATGTGTGTATGTATGGCATCTGGTGACTGCAGCCACTAAATTTATATACATATACACATATACATATATATATGGGGGAAGGGGAGAGTAATGGGTGATTTGTGTTGTACAGCAGAAACCAGAACAATATTGTAAAGCAATTATCCTCCATTTAAAAAAAATTATAAAATGATTGAATGGAGAACAGAAAAATAAATTAATGTTACAGTAGTTTCAAGTGTATAGCAAAGTGATTCAGTTATTCCTATATATATATAGATATATATATATAATGTATATACACATGTATCTATTCTTTTTCAAGTTCTTTTCCCATTTAGGTTATTACAGAATATTGAACAGAGTTCCCTGTGCTATACAGTAGGTCCTTGTTGGTTATCTGTTTTATATATGTATCCATTCTCTGCCAAACTCCCCTCCCATTCAAGCGGCCACGTAATATTAAGCAGAGTTCTACATGCTCTATTGTAGGTACTTGTTGCTTATCTTTTTTTCTAATTAATTATTTTTAAATAATTTGTTTTAATTATTTTAATTGGAGGAAAATTTATTTACAATATTGTGGTGGTTGCTTATCTGTTTTAAAAATACCAGTGTATGTATGTGAATCCCAACCTCCCAATCTATCCATCCCCCCAATCCATTCCCCTGGTAGCAATAAGTTTGTTTTCTAAGTCTGTGAGTCTTTTTTTTTTTATTTTGTAAATAAGCTCCTTTGTATCATTTTTTTTAGATTCCATATATAAACAATATCATATTTGTCTTTCTCTGTCTGACTTACTTCACTTAGTATGATAATTTCCAGGTCCATCCATGTTGCTGCAAATGGCATTATTTCATTTTTTTTAATGACTGAGTAATATTCCATTGTATATATGTGTCACTTCCTTTATCTGTTCATCAGTTGATGGACACTTAGATTGCTCCCATATCTAGGCTATCGTAAACAAAGCTGCAATGATCATTGGGATGCATGTATCCTTTCAAACCATGGTTTTCTCCAGATATATGCCCAGGAGTGGGATTGCTGGATCATATGGTAGCTCTATTTTTAGTTTTTTAAGGAACCTCCATACTGTTCTCCATAGTGGCTGTACCAACTTACATTCCCACCAACAGTGTAGGAGGGTATCCTGTTATTCATACCCTCTCCAACATTAACTGTTTGTAGACTTTTTGACGATGGCTATTCTGACTGGAGGGCTTCCCTCATAGCTCAGTCTGTAAAGAATCTGCCTGCAATGCTAGAGACTCAGGTTTGATCCCTGGGTTGAGACGATCCCCTGGAGAAGGGCATGGCAACCCACTCCAGTGTTCTTGCCTGGAGAAATCCATGGACAGAGGAGCCTGGTGGGCCACAGTCCATGGGGTCTCAAAGAGTCAGACACGACTGAGCGACTAACACACACATTCTGACTGGTGTGGGGCCATACCTCATTGTAGCTTTGATTTGCATTTCTCTAATAATTTGTGATGTTGAGCATCTTTTCATGTACTTCTTGGCTATCTGTATATCTTCTTTGGAAAAAATGTCTATTTAGGTCTTCTGCCCATTTTTTGATTGGTTTATATATATAAATAAATAAATATATTTTTTGATTGGTTTATATATATAAATAAATAAATATATTGAGCCACACTAACAGTTTGTAAATTTTGGAGATTAATCCCTTGTCAGTCACATTGTTTACAAATATTTTCTCCTATTCTGTGGTTGTCTTTTTGCTTTGTTTATGATTTCCTTTGCTGTGCAAAAGCTTTTGAGTTTATTTAGGTCCCATTTGTTTATTTTTGTTTTTATTTCCATTATTCCAGGAGATCGAAAAATGTATTGCTTCAATTTATGTCAAAGAATGTTCTGCCTATGTTTTCCCCTAAGAGTTTTATAGTATCTGGTCTTACATTTATATCTTTAATCCATTTTGAGTTCATTTTTGTGCATGGTGTTAAAGAATGTTCTCATTTGTTTTACATGTAGTTGTCCAGTTATCCCAGCACCATTTATTGAAGTTACTATCTTTTTTCCATTGTATACTCTTGCCTCCTTTGTTGTAGATTAAATGATCATAGGTTCATTGGTTTATTTCTGGCTTTCTATCAAGTTCCATTGGTCTTTATTTCTGTTTTTTTGTGCCAGTACTGTACTATTTTGATGACTTTGTAGTATGGTGTGAAGTCAGGTACTCTGATTCCTCCAGCTTCATTTTTCTTTCTCAGGATTGCTTTGGCTTTTCAGGGTCTCTCCATACAAATTAAAAAAAAAAAATGTTGAAATTGATAAACCTTTAGCCAGACTCATCAAAGGACAAAAAAAAAAAAAAAAGGATAGGACTCAAATCAACAACATTAGAAACGAAAAAGTAAAAGTTAAAATGGACTCCACAGAAATACAAAGGATGAAAGAGACTACTATAAGAAACTATACACCAATAAGATGGGCAATCTAGAGTAAATGAACAAATTCTTAGAAAGGTACAATCTTTCAAGACTGAGCCAGGAAGAAATAGAAAATATGAACAGACCAATCACAAGTACTGAAATTGAAACTGATTTAAAACTTCCAACAAACAAAAGTCCAGGACCAGATGGCTTCACAGGCAAATTCTATCAAACATTTAGAGAAGAGTTAACACCTATCCTTCTGAAACTCTTCCAAAAAATTGCAGAGGAAGGAACACTCCAAACTCATTCTATGAGGCCACCATCACCCTGATACTAAAATCAGAAAAGGTAACACAAAAAAAGAAAATTACATGCCAGTATCAGTGATGAACATAGACACAAAAATCCTCAACAAAATTCCAGGAAGCCAATCTAATAATACATTAAAAGGATCACATACCATGATCAAGTGGGAATCATCCCAGGGATCCAAGATTTTTTCAACATTTGCAAATAAATCAGTGTGATATAACAAATTAAAGAATAAAAACCATATGATCATCTCAGTAGATGCAGAAAAAACCTCTGAAAATTTCAGCGCCCATTTATGATAAAAAACCCTCCAGAAAGGGCATAGAGGAAAACTTGCTCAACATAATGAAGACCATATATAACAAACCTACAGCTAGTATCATACTCACTGGTGAAAAACTGACATCACTACTTCTAAGATCAGGAACAAGACACGGGGGTTCGATCCCTGGGTCGGGAAGATCCCCTGGAGGAGGGCATGGCAATCCACTCCAGTATTCTTGCCTGGAGAATCCCATGGACAGAGGAGCCTGGTGGCCTACAGTCCATAGGGTCACACAGAGTTGGACATGACTGAAGTGACTTAGCATGCACGCACGCACGCACGCACCTTGCACAGGCTAATCAACTATACCAATTTGCTCAAGACTTAGGAGTTTAATGGAATGCAGAAATTTGTGTTTTAAAATTAGGACAGTCCTAGGAAAACCAAGACAATTGGCTACCCCTAAAGTATATGATGAAAGACTGTCTTGTCTAGTGTAAATTCAAAACTCTAGAATTTTATTAACCTTCTAACATTAAAAAGTGCATTTAGAGAACTGTCTGATATCTGTGATTATCTTTCTAAATTTACTTTGAGGTTAAGTACACCAACGCCATTCTGTATTTAGATAATAAATAATATGTAATTTCTTCCTTGAGGGACTTTCTGAAGGATACTTTAAAATTAATTGTGTGTACTGAATCTCAGAGAGTGACTGACTGAAAGCAACTGATATAATCAACAGTCCCCTAGTTGGTACATTGTAAGAAGAGTTAAGGGTTTCCCTGATAGCTCAGTTGGTAAAGAATCTGCCTGCAATGCAAAATGTCAAAGAAGTCTGTGTTAGGAGCCTGGGGGGTGGAGGAAAGGGGAATACTAATTCTTGAATAGAAAAGGGAGATACAAATTTCTCTACAAGTTTGATTCTGATTTAAGTAACCCTCATCCACTCAACATACTTTCCATGCATATTACTGTGAAATGAATGTATTTAAAATACAGCTCTGGGAAATTGCACTTTCTCTCTCTCCAAATACACTAAAAACTGTGTTGATTTAGAGCTCAGTTACTCTGAAGCATCCTATAGTTTGAAGTTCAAACAAATCCTGCATGCAGTAACTCTGGTTCTACCTACTCCGCAACTCTATCCCATATCCAAATCATCCCAAAGAATCCTAACCCCACAAGAGAGATATCAAAATAGACTATATAGAAAGGAAAAGAGAAATGTGTTACTTAAAGAAATAATCGGTGTTTTTATTCTTTCAGAACTCTAATAATTTGTGCTCACTTCTTTATACCTGGAGAGGCCTCTGTGGAATTTGGGAATTTTCTTCTGGTCATCTCCTTTTATTCATTTTCTGTACCTTTCTCAGCATCATAGGAGCAACTTTTGTTCTAATCATTCATTCTTTCATTATAGCAAGTTAACAATAAAACTAGGCTTTCCCATTTCATTCTTTAAATTTGTCCAGGGAGGATAAAAATAGTCTACTTTGAATACTCTTTGCCATAATATCTGTCAAAAACTGATTTGTTAAAGCTTTCTTTTTCTATCTATGATCTCTATGTTCTGAAACATGGTGTTTATTACTAAAAAATAGTTAGAAAATGCATTGCATTTTTAATACAGAAAGGTGGTTAAATGTCAAGTATTTCTCAGAATAGTTTTCAAGGCAGCAATTTTGCTTGATTAAGAATCTAGGCTTTGAATCCTTGTGTGTGAGTAGTTCTGCTATGAACTATAACTTCTTTTCATTTTCTGGAAATTATTTGAAAATAATAATCAGTTTATAATTTCCATGACTGTATTTGGTCATGACTCTAAGGTTCGGTTTTTGTTTGATGAAATAATTTCAATTACATGTTGGCTGAGTCATAAAAATTAAAAGTATTTTCAATAAACTTACATTTGGGTAGAGATCTCTAAAAGTTATTGTTATAGTTTAAGCTTTATGGTTCGTGCATGGTTTGCTCTATGAATAATAAATTCTCAATTAGTTTTAAAAATATTTTAAGCATAGTAAAATTTATTAATCTGTTTAGTTAGTCATTTCCATGGCTATGGAATAAGCTATCATTTCCTATTATTTTTCACTTTTTTATTTAAAAATGGTATGTACAATTTCCTGAATTTTAAGCATTCAGTGAGTGAGCTGCCAATTTTAATTTTGTGTTGCTCTTTACCCAAATGACTTTTTTTTTCCCCCTTTTTTGGAGGAGGGGGCAAAAAGCAGCAATACTGTGTTTGAAAATGATCCTCTGGCTCTCCTGTGTATGTTAACCACTTCAATGTTATTATCCTGCTTTGGTTTTATAGTGATTGTGAGGCATTCAATGCAAGTATACAATTATTTTCTCATTAAAAAAAATAATAATAAAAAAAATAAAAATGGTATGTAAAATTTTAACATTAATAATTCATAGGTACTGAAAATATAATTTGATTCATATATCTAATTTTTTAGTTAACAAATAAGGATTTAAATATTGACAAACATGTAGAAAAATGAAATTTTAATCACTAATAGAATTTAGATTGTATATCTCAAAAATGATAACTGCAAAAATGTTAAAATATGGAAAAATAAATACAATATTCTTTTCTTTGGTATGTAGCTTTTTCATATTGACTTCTTTCACTTAGTAATATCTGCTTAAGTGTTCTCTATGTCTTTCCATGATGCTAGCTCATTTATTTTTAGAGCTGAATAATATTCTATTGTCTCGGTATATCACAATTTATCTATTCACCTACTAAAGAAAATCTTTGTTGCATCCAAATTTTGGCAGTTTTCAGCAGTTATGAATAAAGCCGCTGCTATAAACATCTGTGTGCATGTTTCTGTATGGACATAAGTTTCCAATTTGGGTAAATACCAAAGGCTGAGACTGCTGTATCAGATGGTAAAAGTATGTTTAATTTTCCAAGAAGCTACCATTTTGCATTTCCACCAGCAATGAATATGAGCTAGTGTTGTTCTACACCTTCACTAGCATTTGATTTTGTCCGAGTTCTGGGTTTTTGACATTTTAATGTGTGGTTGTATCTCATTGTTGTTTTAATTTACATTTCCCTGTTTACATGGGGCTTGGATTATCTTTTCATATGTTTATCTGTTATCTGTATATATTTGGTGTGGTGTCTGTTATGATCCTTGCCACATTTTAAAATAGGGTTATTTTCTTTTTGCTGAAATGTAAGAGTTCTATGTATATTTTAGATACCAATCCTTATCAGATGTGTCTCTGCAAATAACTTTGTTTTATGTTTCATTTTTCTCTTTTTTAATTCCATCTACTTGTGGGTTACTTAAACATTTTCTAGAGTTTGATTTTTTATTAATGTCTATTGTGCTTGAGTTTAACCTTTTATATAGCTTTTTCAGTAATTGTTATTGGCATTACATTATGTGTATATAATTTTTCATAATCTATTGGTATATTTTTACTTATTTTGTATGAAGTGCAGAAACCTTCACTTCCTTTACTCCTCCCTGTTTAAATAATAATTTTCTTAAATATGTTTTCCACATAAATTTATCTTTTGGTTGAAGTATAGTTGATTTACAATGTTTCATTGTATATAAATGAAAAGTGATTTTCATTTTCATGTATATATCATATTCAATATATATGCATGTATATGTATATACACACACTCATCTGTTGATGGACATTTAGCCATGTCTTGGCTATTCTAAGTAGTGCTGCTATGAACATTAGGGTATATGTCTGGCATTTTTCACTGAACTGGAATAAAAAAAATAAACTTGTTTGGAAACAAAAGAAATCCCAAATAGCAAAAACAACCTTGAAAAAGAAGAGAGCTGAATGAATCACACTCCTTGACTTTGGACTATACTACAAAGTTATATTAATCAAAGCAGTACATGGTACACATACAAAAACAGATACATAGGTCAATAACACAGAATAGAAAGCTCAGAAATAAACCCATGCAGTATAGAAGGTCCTTAAAAAAGCAAAAATACAGCTACTACATTGATTCAGCAATTCCACTCCCTGGGTATGTACCCCCCAAAATGAAAATTCTAAACAGAAAATATACATGCATTCCAATGTTCATGGCAGCACTATTTATAACTGAGAAGACGTGGAAACAACCCAGGTGCCCATAAACAGAAAATTGGTTAAGGAGACATAGTAGATAGATAGATATAGACATATTACTCAACCATTAAAAAGAATGAAATATTGCAATTTGCAGCAACATGAATAGGCCTAGAGAATATTATACTTAGTGAAGTAAGTCAGACAGAGAAAGATCAGTACTATATTTGCACTTTTATGTGATACCTAAAAATAATGAGATATGAATCTGTATACAAAATAGATAAAAGACTCACAGATGTAGGGAAAAAAAAGCACACCTTATTTACCAATGGAGAAAAGAGTGGGGGAGGGATAAATTAGGTGCATGGGATTAACAGATAAAAACTACTATACATAAAATAGATATGCATCACAGATTTACTGTATGGCACAGGGAATTATATTCAACATCCTGTAGCAACCTATAATGGAATATAATCTATGAAAATAACTGACCCACTTTGCTGTACTCTTAAAACTAACACAACATTGCAAGTCAGTTATACTTCAACATTTAAAAATTGTCTAGCTGAATTTTCTTACTGGTTTATGTGAAGGTCAGTGATTTCTGTCCATGATAAGCAAATGCTCAAGTCATGTTTCTCCCTGATAGGACCTATATTATTTCAGAAATCAGTTTGGTTGATTTCCCTGAAACTTCTGTGGTCAGACAAGATCAAGACATCAAAGATGTGCCCTTTGCCCATGTGTTTGTGAGTGATGCTCTTTCAAACTCTCTATATCTCTGAATAGGAGCCACACTTAACAGAGATTTTAATTTCAGTGATATTGTTTCCTCTTCTATTAGTATTACACGGCTGTTTTCCACACCAACTCAGGTAGCACTAGTGATAAAAAATCTGTCAACCAATGCAGGAGACATAAGAGACGTGGGTTCAATCTCTGGATTGGGAAGATCCCCTGGAGAAGGAAATGGCAACTCACTCCAGTATTCCTGCTTGGAGAATCCCATGGACAGAGGAGCCTGGCACCTGTAGTCCATGGAGTCACAAAGAGTTGGACATGACAAAATGACTAACACTTTCACTTTCTTATTTCTTTAAACATTTAAAATATGTTTTGTTGTGTTATTTTTGGTAATGCAAAAACTAACAGTATACTTGGGACTTCACTCTTGATTGTTTTCATTTACTTTTTCATGTTTTGAACTGGTTTCTTTTGTGTTTTGTAATTTTTGATTGTGCTTCATATTGGGGCAAATTTAGATTGTGGAAATTAGGAATTCCCTAGTTTCTGAATTGATTCCTTTAAGTGTTTTGTTTGTTTGTTTTTTACCTATCACCCTAGGGTACTGTCAACTGAAGACATTTTTTAATTATTTGATGGTTATAGGTATATTATACCATATATCTAGTATACTCCTGAATTACACATCTATGTGAGAATAGTCTATGTAAAATTTCTCAGTGAACACATTTTTTCATATGGAGTCAAGGGTTCTGTATCTTGTCTTTGGTCTAATTTATATTTTTATTTTAGACTGACTTTTTTACTATAAAGACTAGTAGAAATATAGTAGAATACTTTTATAACATTTTTAAAGGGAGGTTCAGCAAATTATGGCTCACATCTGAATTGTACCTAAATCCAACCTGCCGAAAATGTTTTTTATATTTTGAAAAGTCATATAAAGACAAAAATCAGAGAAGAAAAATATGTTACAATGACTATATGTGACCTACAATATCCGAAGTATTTACTATCTGGCCTTTCTGAAGAAAAAAATCGCTGACACTTGATCTTAAACCCAAGAATCATTCATGAAAAAAGCAAAACAACTTGATCTAATTAAAATTTTAAAATTATGTTTCATAGATGATAATAAAGTCAGAGTTTAAAAAGTTATAAAATTGGAGCAAATGTTGATAAAAAATAAGATTTATTAATAGATGAACATAGTTCTTAGGACTTCCCAAGTGACTCAGTAGTACAGAATCTGCCTGCCATTGCAGGAGCTGCAGGAGACATGGTTTGGATCCCTGGGTTGGGAAGATCCCCTGGAGAAGGAAATGGCAACCCAGTTCAGTATTCCTGCCAGGATAATCCTGTGAACAGAGGATCCTGGCTGGCCACAGTCAATGGGGTCACAAAGAGTTGGACACAACTGAGCATACGTGCACGAACATAGTTCTTATCAAGAGAATATAAACGTCTTCTACAAATCAATGAAATAATACTCTTTTTATAAAGTAATATGATGACATACATAACATTTAAGATGCATATATGCTTTGAGCTAACAATTTAATTTCTGGTAATATTCAACAAGTGGTAAGGTTATATTAGCAAAGATATTCACTGTTGAATTGTTTATACCAGTGAAAAGCTTCAAGAAACATGTGAGAAATAATTCACTAAATTATTAAACATCCGACCTATGCAATAATTACATCTACAATTTAACAGGGATTTACTGTAAACCTAAAATATAAATGATTTACATGCATTAATTCATTCAGTGCTCATGATCACCAAAGTGAAATTTTCTATCATATTCTCCTGTATGTAGGAATGAAAACTGTCTCAATGAGGTTAAATAACTTGCCATAACTCACACAGGTAATGAGTGGTTATCAAGTATTCTAATCTGAATATTCTGATTTCAGAGTTCTCACTCTTAATGACTTTGCTATATTGCTGCTCCATGTAATGCTATCTCATTATTAAAAGAAAAATATAAACCTGTATATAACATGCAAAAACCTTTAGGTATATTTTAACACAATAAAAATAATCACAGGGCACTATATATGTTTTAAAAACCACACCTCATCTCATGGAGATACACACACACACACACACACACACACACACACATCAATGAGTAATGTATATAAACAGAACAATGTATACTAAAATATTACCAAAAATTACCTCTTGAGAAGAGTGTTGTGGGCAGTTAACTGTAAGTGGTATTAACAGAGTGGGGAAAAGCTCAAATTTAATGTACTTATGTGCAAAAATCACTATTTCTTGAATTTGTCTAGTGGGAATATAGTAATAGAAGTATTGGTTAATAAAAAGGAATAACAGTCTGGACTTTTTGTAACAGAATCTTATTTACCTTTATACTAGCATTTTAATAAGAGCCTTTGAACTTAATAAAGTGATGAGTGCTTAAATGCAAAATGATACATCAGTGACCTTTTTAAGCAGTTCAGTATGGCAAATTGAGGATTTGGAAATGGTCACTTGACTTACAATTAACAACCTCCTTAAAACTTCAGTGAAATACTTGAATCTAATGGAAATTCCTATCTCTGTCTTATTGCAGAAGCATCACACCATTAGCTTCCTAAAGAATTTCTCAGGCTTAACTATGCTTCTTTGTCTTTTGCAAGGAGAAAAAAAAATCTTTGTGGAGGGCAAAGACTGTAGATGCTGTCATGCTACCTATTTTAAAATGGAGTTGAATTTCTCAGATTTTTTATCATTCTAGTATCATACATGCATAGCAAAATATCTAGTGGAATATTGTACAAAATGTTTGATATTGAGCATAACATTTGGAATTGTGTTAAGATTTTTTGTGACAATGCGGTAGGTAGACTTTGTATGGTTATTCAAATAATTTGGAGAAATAGCTGAAAATAACATTTTTAGATACAGGTATAAAGCAGTACACAAACAATGGCTAATAGCCCACTGTAATTCTGCTTCAGAGTTTTCAAAGAAATTTTCTCACCAGTCTTACTTGTAGAAGATGAAGAAAGAAAAATATAGCTTATTCACAGTAAATGTCTTAAGATGAAAGAAGTAGCAATATATTTTGAAAGATTAATATTCTATTCATTGCTTTAAAACTGATTATTTTTAATTAATCTTTTTCATAATTTTATTTATTCATTTGGCTGTGCTGAGGCTTCATTGCTGCAATGGCTTTTCTCTAGTTTCAGAGAGCAGGGACTACTCCCCAGGTGTATCACAGGGGCTTCTCATTGTGGTGGATTCTCTTGTTGTGAAGCACAGGTTCTAGAGTGCTCGGGCTTCAATAGTTGTGGTGTGTGGACCCAGTAGTTGCAGTTGCTGGGTACTAGATCACAGGCTCAATAGTTATGGCACACAAGCTTAGTTGCTCCACATTCTAATGTCTTAGTTGCTCCGTGTGGTATCTTCCAGAATCAGAGATCAAACCTATGTCTTTTGCATTGGCAGGCCAACTCTTTACCTCTGAGTGACCAGTTCAGTTCAGTTCAGTCACTCAGTCGTGTCCGACTCTTTGAGACCCCATGAACCGCAGCACGCCAGGCCTCCCTGTCCATCACCAACTCCCGGAGTTTACCCAAACTCATGTCCATCGAGTTGGTGATGATATCCAACCATCTCATCCTCTGTCGTCCCCTTATCCTCCTGCCTTCAATCTTTCCCTGCATCAGGGTCTTTTTCAAATGAGTCAGCTCTTCACATCAGGTGGCCAAAGTATTGGAGTTTCAGCTTCAACATCAGTCCTTCCAACCAACACCCAGGACTGATCTCCTTTAGGATGGACTGGCTGGATCTCCTTGCAGTCCAAGGGACTCTCCAACACCACAGTTCAAAAGCATTAATTCTTCAGCACTCAGCCTTCTTTATAGTCCAACTCTCACATCTATACATGACTACTGGATGTGACCAGGGAAGCCCCCAAATGGTTATTTTTAATATTTAATCAGTATACATTGTTTATAAGCACTTGAATTCTGTCTATGTGCAAGTTATTATGCTGAGCTCTGAGTAAAAGAAAAGGCACTATCTCCTTCCAGAAGAAACTGTTATCCTAAAAAAAAACCATAGAAAATAAATATGTAAATATTGGGTTGAGCAAAAAGCTCGTTCAGATTTTTCAAAACATTTTATGAAAAAACCCAAATTAAATTTTTGACTAACTCAATAAATGATCAAACTTTTGAGCTAAAATAGCCTAGGAAAACATATTTTGAAGAAAGCAGACAACTCAGCATGGAATATTTGGCAAAATTTTGAAATGTCATAAATTTAGATAGACTTTAAATAATTTTTGAAACTCTATTCATGAGGGAGATATAAGAAAAAAGGAATATCATGAGTAAAGTCACAGAGAACTTAATAGAATAGAGTATAAAATTTAGATAGACTTTAAATAATTTTTGAAACTCTATTCATGAGGGAGATATAAGAAAAAAGGAATGTCATGAGTAAAGTCACAGAGAACTTAATAGAATAGAGTATATTTAAGGAAGACTTAATATTATTGTAGTGTATAAATATGTGTTTGTGTGTGGGGGGTATATAATAAGCAGTGAATGAAAAGTATATTATGAGAATATGAGGAATAAAATATAGATTGAGTAACATCGTGTTTATTCTTTTATGCCATGCTAAGAAAAAAATTTATATTGTAAAAAATAGTGAAATGTTTCAACCATAGATTTTGCAATAATAAATATGGATTTTAAAAGGAACACTGATGGTAGAAGAGACTAGTAAGACGTTTCTTTAGTTAAGAAAACCAGTTTGAGGGCTACTACAAAAAGCTAGGAAATGGCAACCCACTCCAGTATTCTTGCCTCAAAAATCCCACGGATGGAGGAGCCTAGTAAGCTACAGTCCATGGGGTCGCAGAGGCGGACACGACTGAGCGACTTCACTTCACTTCACTTCACAAAAATCAAAGCAATTTTTTAAAAAGTGTGAATACATTCAAAGTTATATACATGAAACAGATTTATTTGGTGCCCTAAAATTCTGTTTTTATTTTAATAATTGCAGAGTATTATGATGAGAAGCTCTAGGGACAGTAAATGAAAGGAGAGGAAATTAATGACTGCCCATTTATTCATTTATTTAGGGACAAAATTATTAATGTGAATGTCAGAAAGTATAAACCCATATCAATTCTTGTATTTGTTTATAGTTAATATGCTTAATTCTCCAGAGCAGTTTTAAGTCTGCAGAGAATATAGAGTTCCAGTACACTTCCTGTTGACCTAAAACAAATAGGCTACCAGCAAAACGGATTTTGCAAACTGGAAAATTCTTAAAGAGATGGGAATACCAAACCACCTTACCTGTCTCCTGATGCACCTGTATGTGGATCAAGAATCAACAGAAATCAGACATGGAGCTACTGACTGGGTCAAAACTGGGCAAGGAGTATGACAAGGCTGTGTATTGTCACCCTGCTTATTTAACCTCTATGCAGATTACATCATGCAAAATGCCAGGCTGGATGATTCACAAGGTAGAATCAAGATTGCATGGAGAAATATCAATAACCTCAGATATTCATATAATACCATTCTAATGGCAAAAATGAAGAGGAACTAAAGACCTCTTGATGAGGGTGAAAAAGCTGGCTTAAAATTCAACATTCAAAAAACTAAGATCATGGCATCCAGTCCCATCACTTCATGGCAAATAGAAGGGGAAAAAGTAGAAGCAGTGACAGATTTTATTTTCTTGGGCTCCAAAATCCCTGTGGATGATGAGTGAAATGATGAAATTAAAAGACACTTACTCTTTGGAAGGAAAGCTATGACAAACCTACACAGTGTATTAAAAAGCAGAGACATCACTTTGCTGACAAAGGTCCATATAGTCAAAGCTATGGTTTTTCCAGTAGTCATGTATGGATGTGAGAGTTGGGCCATAAAGAAGGCTGAGCATCAAAGAATTGATGCTTTTGAATTGTGGTGCTGGAGAAGACTCTTGAGAGCCCCTTGGACTGCAAGGAGATCAACCAGTCAATCTTAAAGGAAATCAACCCTGAATATTCATTGGAAAGACTGATGCTGAAGCTCCAATACTTTGGCCACCTGATGCAAAAGAGCCAACTCATTAGAAAAGACCCTGATGCTGGGAAAGATTGAAGGCAAGAGGAGAAGGGGACAACAGAGGACAAGATGGTTGGATGGCATCACCAACTCAATGGACATGAGTTTGAGCAAACTCTGGGAGATGGTGAAGGGACAGGGAAGCCTGGCATGCTGCAGTCCATGGGGTCACAAAGAATCAGACACAATTTAGCAACTGAACAAAATGGGCTTATTCAGGATGAGCAGAGAATTATGATTTAGCCTCTGCAAGTATAGTGAATCATGTGTAAGTCCCTCATTGGCAAGTGAGGGAGAAAAAGAGACTTTCACCAGAGGCTGTGTTTGAGCAGAGATGTGGGTACCTAAACAGGCAGCACATTGACCCTCAGGGTTTCTCCTCCAGCAATATGGGAGCAGAATATGCCCCTCACAGGACAGTTGGCTATTGAGCAGAGAGAAAATTCCACCTCATAGTTGGTGCAAGTTCTAGCTCCTCCATCTTCAGGTTCACCCCTTACCAAGGTGATAGCTACCAGTGCACACGGAGGAAATAGTGAATTGTGTCCACATCAAATCCATATCTCCAAAAAAAGGTATTAGGAATATGCAGACTGTATAATATAGAAAAAGTCCTGCGTTTAAAACACCACCTCAGAACTTCAGTAGGTACTTGTTTAACTTAAATTCATAGAGGAAGAGAAAGTTAAGCAAAATAAAAAGGCAGAAGAACTACCCTCAACTTAAAGAGCAACAGAGAAAATCCTGAAAAAATAATTTAAACAGAAATAAGCAGTGTACTGGGTAAGGATTCAAAATATTGGTAATAAAAATGTTATCTTAATTAAGAAAAACAATTTATGTGAACAGTGAAAGTGGTCTCCTGCATTGAAGGTGGATTCTTTGCCAGCCAAGCCACCAGGAAAGCCCAAGAATACTGGAGTGGGTAGCCTATCCCTTCTCCAGTGGATCTTCCTGACCCAGGAATTGAACCAGGGTTTCCTGCATTGCAGATGGATTTTTTACCAGCTGAGCTACCAGGGAAGCCCCAAAAAGGGACTAGAAAATATACAAAAGACCCAATCAGAAGTGAATCATTCAATAGCTAGAATTTTGAAAGAATAAACGCATATCAGATTTAGTGATACAGGAGAATGAATAAGTGATCTGGAATGTAGAATAATGGAAATCATTCAATGAGAACATTGTAAATAAAAATAAACTTAAAAAAGGACATAATTTAAGAATTCTCTAGGATAACCTTAAGCATTCCAACATTCACATTACAGGAGTTCCAGAAGGAAAAGAAAGGGGAATCAAAAATTATTTGAGGAAGTTATGCCTGAAAGTTTTCCAAACCTGAAAAGAAAACAGATATCCAGGTACAGGGAGCAAAAAGTCCCAAAGTGAGCTCAAAGAGAACCGCACCAAGACATATGATAATTAAAATGTCAAAATTAAAGATAAAAGGAGAATTCTGAAGGCAGTATATACAGAATCATACAGTATATAAAGATTGATATAGTATATGAAGGATCATATACAAGGGGATCGCCATAAAGCTATCAGCTGATTTCTCTGCAGAAACTTTGCAGAGAAGCTACCAGTAACATTTGGAAGCCTCAAAGTACTAATCAAAATCAGCTTGCCACTCATTTCTGGAAATATTAGAGCTATAGTGATCCAATTCAATTTTAAGAAAATTGAGCTTGGGAATTTGAAAAGTTTTTCATAATGACCATATTCTAAATTAGCTATGGGCAGGTCTGTTCATTCAGTTAGAAATGTGCATGAGGAAAGTCTAAGGTGTTCAAACTTAAATTTGACTTGAGTCCCTATAAGAGAGGGCCCTCAAAATGTTTAGATATCTGGGATCCCATTTCTCAGATTTTTTTTTCTCTAGAGTAAAATAGCAATATTCAAACAGCTTAAAAATCTTATAGCTCAAACAGCTCTATTTGAATAGCTTGTAACTCAAATACCCTGCAGACTTAATACTAGCCAGTTCTAAGGGGAACAGCTTGGTCCTGGAGGAGTCAGGCAGCAGCCTTCTCAGCCAGTTTGCTAAGAACAGCTCCTCTTCCACAGAAGTGGACTCATGGCTGAACTGGCAGTTTCAGTGAAACAACCCCTTTTCCTGAAAGAGTGGGTGAAAGGCTTTTCAGCCAGTTTCAGTTGAAACGATCTGATTTCAAAATTAGACTAAAGTGCCAAACAAGCACTTGCATAGAGAACACAGCCTTAACCAGAAACATGAAACCTTAAAATAGATGATGAATAAAGCCTGGGCAGCTTCAAAGGCAAAAGGGGAGACTCAAATCCAGAAAAAAGATATGCCTTCAAACTCCAGGGTTAGTGAGAAAAGCAGTGAGCAACAGTGGGTTCAGTTGTGGGTGTATCTGTCTGCTCATCAGCTCTTGAGCAACTGAAAGTCTTCTCTGGTGCCTGCACTGGCCACTAAAACGTTGACCTAAAACAAACAAACTGCTAGTTATTTCTCTAGCAAAAAAAGGAGTTTATATTTGATCAGCTGAGAATTGCAATTTGAGGTCTGCAATCGTGGTGAGCCACCTGTGAGTCCCTCCGTGACCAGGGAAAGATAAGGATAACTCTCTTATAGAGAGGAAAGGAAAGTGTGGAGGGCTGTAGTAGACAAATACTTCATGGCTTTTCATTGGCTGAGTTGTTGCCAAAAGTCTTGTCGTCTTAAGATATATATTGTGGGAGTGGGTCTGGTAAGACCTTTCTATTGTTAGTTCTAATCTTGTTAATTTAAGATGTATGTTGTGGGAGTGGGTCTGGTAAAAGTATATAAGGCCTTGATAAGACTTCTGATGTCTATGTCAGAAGCTTTCTCTGTCCTTTTTCACTGTAATAAAACTTCTGCCACACAAAAGCTCTGAGTGATCAAGCCTGGTCCCTGATCCCAAAGCTAAATCTTCTTCAGAGATCACAAATCGAATATTGTTCAGCATAAGCTATTTGTCCATAGATTACATTAGGATTTACTATTTTGTGCTATACATTCTGTTAGTATAAAAAAATACATACTGAGATATATGTACCAGTGCAATATCTTATTGGATATTTTCAGTACCTTAAAAAATCTTTCAAATGATTCATCCCTCCCTCTCACCCTATCTTCAACCTCAGGCAATCCCTGATCTTATTACTTCTCCTTAGTTTTGCCTTTCCCAGAATGACTTCAATATAGTTGAAATCACACAGAATGCTGTTGTTGCTGTTGTTGTTCAGTGGCTCAGTCATGTCTGACTCTTTGTGACCCCATGGACTGCAGCATGCCAGGCTTTCCCTGTCCTTCACCATCTCCTGGAGTTTGCTCAAACTCATGTTCATTGAGTCAGTGATGCCATCAAACCATCCGTCACACAATATATAGCCTTTTCAAATTGCCTTCTTTTACTAGTAATAAGCATTAATGTTCCACCATATCTTTTCATAGCTTGATAGCTCATTTCTTTTTAGCACTGAGTATTATCTCATTGCCTGGACTTAAAACAGTGTGTTTATCCATACACCTATTGAAGGACACACTGGTTGCTTTCAAGTTTTTACAAATGTAAGTAAAGATGCTATAAGCATTTGTGTGCATGTTTTTGTGTGGATACAAGTTTTCAACTCATTTGGATAAATACCAAGGAGCACAACTGCTGGATCAAATGGTATGAGTATATTTAGCTTTGTTTTAAACCTGCCAAAATGTCTTCTAAAGTAGATTACTATTTTTCATTCCCATCAGTAGTGAATGAATATCATTGTTCCACATTCTAGCCAGTATTTGGTATTGTCAATGTTTTGGATTTTAGCCATTCCAGTGGGTTTGTAGTGGTATCTAAATTGTCATTTTAATTTTAAGTTACTTGATGTACTATGATGTTGAATATCTTTAGACATGCTTATTTTCCATCTGTATATCTTATTTGTTGAGGGGTCTGTTTAGATCTTTTGCCCATTTCTAAATGAGTTGTTTGTTTTCTTATTGTTACTTATTGTTAAGTTTTAGGATTATATTTGGGTATATTTTGGGTGCAACTCCTTTATCTTAACACGTGTTTTGCAAATGCTCTCTCCTTCTCTGTGTCTTATCTTTTTATCTTAACAGTGTTCTTCATAGGGCAGAAGTTTTTAATTTAAATGAAGTTCAAACTAACCTTTTTATCAATAGAGCATCCTTTGGATATTGTATCTAAAATGTGACCACCAAATCCAAGATCACCTAAATTTTCTACTGTTATACTCTAGAGTTTTATAGTTTTGAGTTTTCCATTTAGTTCTGTGATCCATTTTGTGAAAGATATAAGATTTGTGTGTAAATTCATTTTGTAATTCAAATATTTCCAAAATTGTTGCTATAAAATAAGAATGCTCTTATAAGGATGAAATTGGCAGATTCCAAAATCACTGCAGATGGTGATTGCAGCCATGAAATTAAAAGACACTTACTACTTGGAAGGAAAGTTATGACCAACCTAGATAGCATATTAGAAAGCAGAGAGATTACTTTGTCAACAAAGGTTCGTCTAGTCAAGGCTATGGTTTTTCCAGTGGTCATGTATGGATGTGAGAGTTGGACTGTGAAGAAAGCTGAGCACTGAAGAATTGATGCTTTTGAACTGTGGTGTTGGAGAAGACTCTTGAGAGTCCCTTGGACTGCAAGGAGATCCAACCAGTCCATCCTAAAGGAGATCAGTCCTCGGTGTTCATTGGAAGGACTGATGCTGAAGCTGAAACTCCAATACTTTGGCCACCTCATGCCAAAAGTTGACTCGTTGGAAGAGACCCTAATGCTGGGAGGGATTGGGGGCAGGAGGAGAAGGGGACGACAGAGGATGAGATGGCTGGATGGCATCACCGACTTGATGGACATGAGTTTGGGTAAACTCTGGGAGTTGGTGATGGACAGGGAGGCCTGGCATGCTGCGATTCATGGGGTCACAAAGAGTCAGACACGACTGAGTGACTGAACTGAATTGAACTTTACTGAACAAAGTGATAAATCTCATCCAAATGAGATTTGATATAATGTTTAAACCAAAACCAAAGAGACAAATAAATAACAAGAAAAGGAAGAGTCTGCTACTTTAGGCAAAGAATGTGATATTCATGTATAATGAATAAAAGTGCAAATGCTCAATTCCTGCTATGTTTCTATCTTCTCAGGCAAAATGAATTAGATTCAGATCAGAAAATATGTAATCAGCAATGGTAATGGAAAACTGCATCTAATGATATATCAGACCATAACAGAGTACCTGGTTACTCTCCTCATCCAAATAAATTACTGAAGAAAGTTGTGAACAAGTTTAATAATTACATCACCAAATCTGCCAGTAATTTTTTCATCATCGTGAAGAATATCAAAAGGATTGGAAGGCTGAATATGGAAAAACATGGTCCTTATTTTTCATTAGAGAAAAGAGCATTTTGATGATGTCTCTTGATTTCAGTAAAATTATAAAATCAATCATTAAGTAAATTGTTAACAATTATGAAATTATACTAATGACCACTAATTAATACATCCATTTGGTTTTTTAATTAATTTACTTTTTATTTAAGGATAATTGCTTTATAGAATTTTGTTGTTTTCTGTGAAACCTCAACATGAATCAACCATAGGTATACATATATCTCCTCACTTCTGAACTTCCCTCACATGTCCCTTCCCATCCCACCCCCTAGGTTGATACAGAGCCCCTGTTTGAGTTTCCTGAGCCATACAGCAAATTTCCTTTGGCTATCTATTTTACATATGGTAATGTAAGTTTCCATGTTACTCTTTCCATACATCTCACCCTCTCCTCCCCTCTCCCATGTCCACAAGTCTATTCTCTATGTCTGTTTCTCCATTGCTGCCCTGTAAGTAAATTCTTCAGTACCATTTTTCTAGATTCCATATATATGCATTAGAATACAATATTTATCTTTCTTTCTGACTTACTTCACTCTGTATAATAGGTTCTAGGTTCATCCACCTCATTAGAACTGACTCAAATGTGTTCCTTTTTATGGCTGAGTAGGTTACTAGGCTAATACATCAGGGAAATATAGCAATAAACATAGTATGTCTATATTTCATCAGAGTCTCAATGTGTCCTTCTGGAAAAGATGAAACTGTCTAAGCTAATTGATAATAATGTTAGGATCTCTAACTCACCGGGACAGTGCTAATTTCTGATTCCCTATCAACCTAGAGTGCGTTCACCAATGCCACAGACATCTCTCCTATTAATAACTTATAGCTTCTACAAGGGAGAATATTGCTAGCATTCAGTTATAATTTGTGTATAACATTAGAATGAGAAAAAGACTAAGTATATTAAAACCAAAAAATATGTCTTCATAGACTAGAACACAAGTCAAATTTATTAGAGATACATGTAAAGTGCTATAGTTATATAAATAATTTTTATTTATGCACGTGTTTGAAAAACCTGGTCATATTTGTCTAGAAATAAGAGTATTTTGGTGGGGTGCATATTTTGCTGGCTTCACATATTTGAAGGACTCCATGAGTACCATCAGAGATAAGTGGCTAGGGGCATAAACAGTGTCCCCCTAAAGAAGAAACATTTATCAATTAGAGCTGTGTAGAATTGGAATGGGCTACTTTGAATGGCTGCGTGTTCAATAAAGCTGAGATATTAAATAAGCTAAAAAGCCATGTATTATTATATTGGGAGGAAATTCAATCATTCAATGAAAGATTCAATTGTCTAATCATAAATAACCCTTCTGACTGAAATTGACTTGACAGTATTTTTTAAAGTATGCAGTTTTTTCTGGAAAATCAACTCAAAGTACTTTTAAATGCATATTCATAGCATGTAAAATCTTCTCCACTTTGTTCTCAAAACTAGATTCTTACAATCTCCATAGTTGCATATTAACCACACACTAGTATAGACAGGCAAAATCAGTTCCCTGCTGTTTTCTGATAAAGGAAAAATTTTTTATTAATAGTGGAATATATTTTCTTTTCATTGTTTTTCTAGGTATTGTTGTATGGTACAATGGTTAATTGCCTGGCTATTTTATTTTGCATTAGTCTGAACACTGCTGTTTAATAAGACAATGGCTTACATTTTAACAATTACAATCCTATTCATTGAGATGGAGGCGCATTTGCATGCTGACAATAAATGAGGGACAAACAAGAGTTTGTTTGAAGGCTGAACAGGAAACAGAAACAGTAAGTGTAAAGTCAATAATTAGAATCATTACTTATGTGCCACTAAGGATTTATTTTCATTGGCAATAGTTATTATAACAAGTTGATGATTCTTGGAAAAATAATTCTCTATTTTGAGATGGATGTTGTCATAATTTACCCTGGCAATCTCTTAATCCTCTAGCAACCATAAGATTAATATCCATTAGTGAACAATCATGCTTAGGTTGATACAAACTGAATAGAATATTTAACTGATAGCTGATGTCCTAGCTGTGAATGTTCAGTTCCATTGCTCAGTTGTGTCCAAATTTTTGCAAACTCATGGACTGCAGGCACGCCAGGCTTCCCTGTCTATCACCAACTCCTGGAGCTTGCTCAAACTCATGTCCATCGAGTCGGTGATGCCATCCAGCCATCTCATCCTCTGTCATCCCCTTCTCCTCCTGTCTTCAATCTTTCCCAGCATCAGGGTATTTTCCAATGAGTCAGTTCTTTGCATCAGGTGGCCAAAGTATTGGAGCATCAGCATCAGTCTTCCAATGAATATTCAGGGCTGCTTTCCTTTAATATTGACTAGTTGGATCTCCTTGCAGTCCAAGGGACTCTCAAGAGTCTTTTCCAGTACCACAGTTCAAAAGCATCTGTGAATGTTAGCACATTACCTAAACATTTTTTAAAGCAGAGTATTACACTTGTGTCCATTTCTCCCCTTTCCCAAATTTGTAAAATATTTTTCCTTTTCTGAATATCATGTATGATGGCTGAGAATAAAAATATTAAATTACAACTACCAAATTTTATTATAATTTATAGATTACCATAATTGCAATAGTATGTCTGGCTATCAGCTCATTTGCAACATTTCCACAGACTAACTTTTACACACCCTGAAAGTCATTGTACCAGGACTGTTAGAATTTATCTCAATTGTTTCTAACCTAGCTTTGTGCCTTCACTCTTTTTTTCCCTCTTGAATAACTGTAATCGTCATCAAATTCCTTCACTCATCAAAAAAATACATTGAGAAATCTAACAAAAATTCTTTAGTGTAGATCAAATTTCTATTCTTGATGATGGTCTTGTTCACACTACTTGCTTGGATTCTGAGTTCTTTTAGCTTAGTCTAACTGCTAAGACCTGATATAATTCACCTTGGCATATGACCCAACTCTAACTCTGAACTATGAAACTTTCAAGTCTTATTTTCTCACCTATATATATTAATTTTCTATTGTTGCTGAAGCAAATTGCAACAAACTTGTTGAATTAAAGCAGTGCAAATATTTTATCATTCTGTACCTCAAAATTCTGAGATGGGTCTCACTGGGCTACAATCAAGCTTTTGTCAATACTGCATTCTTGTCTGGAGGCTCTAGGGGCAAATCCATTTATTTTTCTTTTCCAGCTGCTAGAGGCTGTCTGCATTCCTTGGCTTGTGAATATCTTCCTCTATCCTGTCCTCAAAGCCAGCAACCATGGGTTGAGGTCTTCTCACATCAAATCACTTTGAACTATACTTCTGCCTCCCTTTTCTAGTTTTAGGATGCCCTTAATTTGGTTCCATCCAGATAAACTACCATAATCCTGTTTTAAGGCCAAAGGATTAGCAACATTAATTCCATCTGCAGTCTTAATTCCCCTTTACTATGTAACCTAGCAAATTCACAGGTACTAAGGATTAGGATGTGTGCATATTTGGGGGCCATTATTCTGCCCACCACAGTTACAATAAATATCTCAATTTCACTTCTGATCAACATTGAACTGGACTTACCTTCCCACCTAAAATAATTTAAAATTCAGAAAAAAATATACAAAACAATAATTTCCAGGTCAAGTAGAACAGGACAGTAATTTCTAAAACAGGGTAAGGAGACAAGGTAAGCCTTATAATTGTCCCAGATTACTGCCTAGAAAGAGTTTAAAGGTTTCAGTCCAGGGATCAGGAACCCAGACAAAGCCTGGCAATCTCTTTGAGTTGAGGAGATAGAGCCATAAGTCTGGGAAGACTAACACAATTAAAGTTCACAGGACAGAATAAAATAAGATGATCTTCCTCAAGTTTTCTGCTGAGTACTATTTTAGTGCATGCACATGAGGAAACTACCTGAGGTAAAATAAATAAACAACCAAAAAGAGCCAGGGAAATAATACTATTAACTCACTTTGGGAATAGTTCTTGTTTCCACAAGCCAAAGTTGGAAACCTCATTATATATGGGATGTTAGAAATAATACTCAGAAGGGTATTTTCTAAGTAGAGAGACAAACTTAACACTAGATAAAAGTTTCTGTGGTCCTAACTAATAAACTCAAAGTAAAATCCCCAAAGTAGAAACTATTTCCAAGTAACATAATGGTGTCCAAGAAGAATGCTAAACTATATTTATTGGAATACAATGATTGCCAGTACTCATGGGCAAAACAAAATCACAATATCAGATATTCAATAAAATGTTGCAGTGCATGAAAAGAAGTAGGAAAATATAACACCAAAAAGAGAAAATTGATAGAAGCAGTCTAATCAATGAAGGAAATTATATAATTAATATACAAAGACATGAAAATAATTAATATTGAGTATATTCCATATGTGGTCCACTGGAGAAGGGAATGGCAAACCACTTCAGTATTCTTGCCTTGAGAACCCCATGAACAGTATGAGAAGGCAAAATGATAGGATACTGAAAGAGGAACTCCCCAGGTCGGTAGGTGCCCAATATGCTACTGGAGATCAATGGAGAAATAACTCCAGAAAGAATGAAGGGATGGAGCCAAGGCAAAAACAATACCCAGTTATGGATATGACTGGTGATAGAAGCAGTGTCTGATGCTGTAAAGAGCAATATTGCACAGGAACCTGGAATGTTAGGTCCATGAATCAAGGCAAATTGGAAGTGGTCAAAGAGGAAATGGCAAGAGTGAATGTCAACATTCTAGGAATCAGCGAATTAAATGGACTGGAATGGGTGAATTTAACTCAGATGACCATTATATCTACTACTGTGGGCAAGAATCCCTTAGAAGAAATGGAGTAGCCATCATAGTCAACAAAAGAGTCTGAAATGCAGTACTTGGATGCAATCTCAAAAATGACAGAATGATCTCTGTTCATTTCCAAGGCAAACCATTCAATATCACAGTAATCCAAGTCTATGCCCCAACCAGTAATGCTGAAGAAGCTGAAGTTGAATGGTTCTATGAAGACCTACAAGACCTTTTAGAACTAACACCCAAAAAAGATGTCCTTTTCATTATAGGGGACTGGGATGCAAAAGTAGGAAGTCAAGAAACACCCATAGTAACAGGCAAATTTGGCCTTGGAGTATGGAATGAAACAGGGCAAAGGCTAATAGAGTTTTGCCAAGAGAACGCACTGGTCATAGCAAACACCCTCTTCCAACAACACAAGAGAAGACTCTACACATGGACATCACCAGATGGTCAATACTGAAATCAGATTGATTATGTTCTTTGCAGCCAAAGATGGAGAAGCTCTATACAGTCAGCAAAAACAAGACCAGGAGCTGACTATGGCTCAGATCATGAACTCTTTATTGCCAAATTCAGACTTAAACTGAAGAAAGTAGGGAAAACCACTAGACCATTCAGGTATGACCTAAATCAAATCCCTTATGACTATACAGTGGAAGTAAGAAATAGATTTAAGGGACTAGATCTGATAGACAGAGAGCCTGATGAACTATGGATGGAGGTTCGTGACATTGTACAGGAGACAGGGATCAAGACCATCCCCATGGAAAAGAAATGCAAAAAGGCAAAATGATTGTCTGAGGCAGCCTTACAAATAGCTGTGAGAAGAAGAGAAGCGAAAAGCAAAGGAAAAAAGGA
Source organism: Odocoileus virginianus (assembly GCF_023699985.2). Taxonomy (NCBI): domain Eukaryota; kingdom Metazoa; phylum Chordata; class Mammalia; order Artiodactyla; family Cervidae; genus Odocoileus; species Odocoileus virginianus. The sequence continues at coordinate 3,701,010 of NW_027224264.1, read as the reverse complement.
AAGATATTCCCATTTGAATGCAGAGTTCCAAAGAATAGTCAGGAGAGATAAGAAAGCCTTCCTCAGCAATCAATGCAAAGAAATAGAGGAAAACAACAGAATGGGAAAGACTAGAGATCTCTTCAAGAAAATTAGAGATACCAAGGGAATATTTCATGCAAAGATGGGTTTGATAAAGGACAGAAATGGTATGGACCTAACAGAAGCAGAAGATATTAAGAAGAGGTGGCAAGAATACACAGAAGAACTGTACAAAAAAGATCTTCACGACCCAGATAATCACAATGGTGTGATCACTCACCTAGAGCCAGACATCCTGGAATGTGAAGTCAAGTGGACCTTAGAAAGCATCACTATGAACAAAGCTAGTGGATGTGATGGAATTCCAGTTGAGCTATTTCAAATTCTGAAAGATGATGCTGTGAAAGTGCTGCACTCAATATGCCAGCAGATTTGGAGAACTCAGCAGTGGCCACAAGACTGGAAAAGTTCCGTTTTCATTCCAATCGCTAAGAAAGGCAATCCCAAAGAATGCTTAAACTACCGCACAATTGCACCCATCTCACACACTAGTAAAGTAATGCTCAAAATTCTCCAAGCCAGGCCTCAGCAATACTTGAACTGAGAACTTCCAGATGTCAAGCTGGTTTTAGAAAAGGCAGAGGAACCAGAGATTAAATTGCCAATATCCACTGGATCATCGAAAAAGCAAGAGAGTTCCAGAAAAACATCTATTTCTGCTTTGTTGACTATGCCAAAGCCTTCGACTGTGTGGATCACAATAAACTGTGGAAAATTCTGAAAGAGATGGGAATACCAGACCACCTGACCTACCTCTTGAGAAATCTGTATGCAGGTCAGGAAGCAACAGTTAGAACTGGACATGGAACAACAGACTGGTTCCAAATAGGAAAAGGAGTACGTCAAGGCTGTATATTGTCACCCTGCTTATTTAGCTTATATGCAGAGTACATCATGAGAAACGCTGGGCTGGAAGAAGCACAAGCTGGAATCAAGATTTCCGGGAGAAATATCAATAACCTCAGATATACAGATGACACCACCCTTATGGCAGAAGTGAAGAGGAACTAAAGAGCTTCTTGATGAAAGTGAAAGAGGAGAGTGAAAAAGTTGGCTTAAAGCTCAACATTCAGAAAACTAAGATCATGGCATCTGGTCCCATCACCTCATGGGAAATAGATGGGGAGACAGTGGAAACAGTGTCAGACTTTATTTTTTTGGGCTCCAAAATCACTGCAGATGGTGATTGCAGCCATGAAATTAAAAGACGCTTATTCCTTGGAAGGAAAGTTATGACCAACCTAGATAGCATATTAAAAAGCAGAGACATTACTTTGCCAACAAAGGTCCATCTAGTCAAGGCTACAGTTTTTCCAGTGGTCATGTATGGATGTGAGAGTTGGACTGTGAAGAAAGCTGAGCTCCAAAAAATTGATGCTTTTGAACTGTGGTGTTGGAGAAGACTCTTGAGAGTCCCTTGGACTGCAAGGAGGTCCAACCAGTCCATCCTAAAGGAGATCAGTCCTGGGTGTTCATTGGAAGGACTGATGCTGAAGCTGAAACTCCAGTACTTTGGCCACCTCATGCGAAGAGTTGACTCATTGGAAAAGACCCTGATGCTCGGGGGGGTTGGGGGCAGGAGGAGGAGGGGACGACAGAGGATGAGATGGCTGGATGGCATCACCGACTCGATGGGCATGAGTTTGAGTAAACTCTGGGAGTTGGTGATGGACAGGGAGGCCTGGCATGCTGCAATTCATGGGGTTGCAAAGAGTCGGACGTGACTGAGTGACTGAACTGACTGATATTCCATGTGTTCAACAAGGTAGGGGGAAAATTAAGTATGTTTTGTAGATGCATGAAATATATAGAAACACCAAAATAGAACTTCAAGACATGAAAAAATACAATGCATGGAGTTAGAAAATAATTGTATGAGATTATGCAGTTTAGACACTACAAAAAAAATTGTGAACTTGAAGATAAAGCAACTGAAACTATCCAAATGAAAAGTTAAGGCAATACATGGTCTGATTTTAATCTATATTTTAAAGCTATAGTAATTAAAACAGTGTGATACTGGCAGGAAAATAGATACATTAATCAATGGAACAGACTTGAGAGTCCAAAAGTCAACCCAGGCATATATGGTTAACTATTTGACATGGGAGTCTAGAACACTTGGTGAAGTAAAAGCAGTCTTCTAAATAAATGGCACTGGGTAAGTTGGATATTTATATGTAAAAGAATGGAAGTAGACCCCTGTCTTATATCATACACAAAGATTAACTCAAAATGGATTGAAGACTTAAATATAAGACCTGAAATCATAAAACTAGAAGAAAAGAGGACAGGCTTCTTGAAATGGGTCTTGGCAAAGATGTTTTGGATGTGACACTGAAAACACAAGCAACAAAAGCAAAAACAAACAAGTAAGACAATATCAAATTAAATGCTTCTTCTGAGTAAAAGAAACCATAAACAAAATGAAAGGGAACCTATGTAATGGGAGAAAGTATTTGCAAATCATGTATTTTCTAAGAAGTTAATGTCTAAACAATGTAAACAACTTTTACAAAATGATAATAATAATCATTTGTATAAATGGGCAAAGGACCCATGTAGACATTTTTCCAAAGAAGATATTCAGATGTCCAACAGGCATATGAAAAGGTGATTAGCATCACTAATCATTAGGGAAATGCAAATTAAAACCACAATGAGACATCACGTCACACTCATTAGAATGGCTGTTAGAGATAACAAATGATGACAAGGATGTGGAGAAAAGAAAACCCTTGTGCACTGTTGGTGGGAATGTAAATTGGTGCAGCCACTATGGAAAACAGTATGGAGGGTCCTCAAAAAACTAAAAACAGAGCTACTATACTATCGAGCAATTCTACTTCTGGGTATATAGTGAAGGAAACAAAATCTCTATGACAGAGAGACACCAGCATCCCCACATTTATTTTTTACCGTAACCAAGACAGAAACAACTAAAATGTCCATCAACAGATGAATACAAAGAAAATGTGGTATATATGTACAATGGAATACTATTCATCCATAAAGAAAAGGAAATCCTGTTATTTTCAGCAACATAAGCAGACTTTGAATCTGCCTTGGGGCTCAGATGGTAAAGAATCTGCCTGCAATGTAGGAGACCTGGGTTTGATCCCTGGGTCAGGAAGTTCCCCTGGAGAAGGGGCAAGGCAACCCACTCCAGTATTCTTGCCTGGAGAATTCCATGGACAGAGGAGCCCATGGGGTCACAAAGAGTCACACAGGACTGAACGACTAACACACACAGACAAACCTTGACTGTAGTTTGCTAAATGAAATAAGTCAGACAGTAAAAGTGTTGTGAGTTTGATTAGGAAAGAGAACATGTAAAATTGTCATTAGAGATGTTACAGAAATTTACCAACAAAAAAATACTTTGTAGGTTTTCCAGAGTGTATCAAAGGCTCACTTGAAGTCTGTGTTCTTTTCAGAGAAGTGCTGAAACACCATTTTATATAGCTATCCATCCTTATTTCCTATAGCTACCATAACAAATTAAAAAAAAATGTAAGTGATTTTTAAAAATGCAAATATATTATCTCACAATTCTAAGTTGAGAATGGGTCACACTGGGCTAAAATTAATGTTTTGGCAGAGCCATATTCCTTCCTGGAGGCTTTCTGTGCTTTTATTAAATTTCTAAGTCTGCGATAACAAATTACCACAAACCTAGTGGCTTACAGCATTACTGGTCAGGGCATAGACTTGGATTACCATGATATTGAATGGTTTGCTTTGGAAATGAACAGAGATCATTCTGTCATTTTTGAGATTGCATCCAAGTACTGCATTTCAGACTCTTTTGTTGACTATGATGGCTACTCCATTTCTTCTAAGGGATTCTTGCCCACAGTGGTAGATACAATGGTCATCTGAGTTAAATTCACCCATTCCAGTCCATTTGAATTTGGTGATTCCTAAAATGTCTTGCCATCTCCTGTTTGATCATTTCCAATTTGTCTTGATTCATGGACCTAACATTCCAGGTTCCTATGCAATATTGCTCTTTACAGCATCGGACCTTGCTTCCATCACCAGTCACATCCACAACTGGGTGTTGTTTTTGCTTTGGCTCCGTCTCTTCATTCTTTCTGGAGTTATTTATCCACTGATATCCAAAAGCATATTGGGCACCTACCAACTGGAGGAGTGCATCTTTCAGTGTTCTATCTTTTTGCCTTTTCATACAGTTCATGGGGTTCTCAAGGCAGGAATACTGAAGTGGTTTGCCATTCCCTTCTCAAGTGGACCACATTTTGTCAGAACTCTCCACCATGACCATTCTGTCTTGGGTGGCCCTACACGGCATGGCTCATAGTTTCATTGAGTTAGACAAGGTTGTGGTCCATGTGATCATTGGTTAGTTTTCTGTGACTGTGGTTTTCAGTCTGTCTGCCCTCTGATGAAGGATAAGAGGCTTTGGAAGCTTCCTGGTGGGAGAGACTGACTGAGGGGGAAACTGGGTCTTGTTCTGATGGCAGGCCATGCTCAGTAAATCTTTAATCCAATTTTCTGTTGATGGGTGGAGCTGTGTTCCCTCCCTGCTATTTACCTGGGGCCAAACTATGGTGGAGGTAATGAAGATAATGGTGACCTCCCTCAAAAGATCCCATGCATGTACTGCTACACTCAGTGCCCCCAGCCCTGCAGCAGGCCACCACCAACCCACACCTCCACCAGAGACTCCTGGACACCCACAGGCAAGTCCGGGGCAGTCTCCTGTGGGGTCACTGCTCCTTTCTTCTGGGTCCTGGTGCACAAGGTTCTGTTGTGCCCTCTGAGAGTCTATTTCCCAGTCCTGTGTAAGTTCTGGCAGCTCTATGGTGGGGTTAATGGCAACCTCCTCCAAGAGGGCTTATGCCATACCCAAGTCTGCTGCACCCAGAGCTCCCTGTCCCTGTGGCAGACCACTGCTGACCCGTACCTCCACAGGAGATGCTCAAACACAGTTCTGTCTCAGTCTCTGTGGGGTCCCTGGGTCCTGGTGCACAAGGTTTGTTTGAGCCCTCTGAGCATCTCTGGCAGGAATGGGGTTTGATTCTAAATGTGAATTTGCCCCTCCTACCATCTTGCTGGGGCTTCTCCTTTGCCCTTGGACATGGGGTATCTCCTCACAGCTGCTCCAGTGCCTACCATCTTACTGGGGTTTCTCTGACCTTGGACTTGGCCAGTCCAGCAAAGAATAGCCACCGCTCCTGACAATCGACGTGGGGTATTTCTTCACAGCTGCTACAGCAAAGCGCAGCTGACTATACAGTGGAACTGAGAAATAAATTTAAGGGACTAGATCTGAGAGACAGAGTGCCTGATGAACTATGGGCGGACGTTTATGGCACTGTACAGGAGACAGGAATCAAGACCATCCCCAAGAAAAAGAAATGCAAAAAAGCAAAATGGCTGTCTGAGGAGGCCTTACAAATAGCTGTGAAATGAAGGGAAGTGAAAACAAAGGAGAAAAGGAAAGATATAACCATTTGAATGCAGAGTTCCAAAGAATAGCAAGGAGAGCTAAGAAAGCCTTCCTCAGTGATCAATGCAAAGAAATAGAGGAAAACAATAGAATGGGAAAGACTAGAGATCTCTTCAAGAAAATTAGAGATACCAAGGGAATATTTCATGCAAAGATGGGCACAATAAAAGACAGAAATGGCATGGACCTAACAGAAACAGAAGATATTAAGAATAGGTGGCAAGAATACATAGAAGAACTGTACAAAAAAAGATCTTCATGACCCAGATAATCACAATGGTGTGATCACTCACCTAGAACCAGACATCCTGGAATGTGAAGTCAAGTGGGCCTTAGGAAGCATCACTACGAACAAAGCTAGTGGAGGTGATGGAATTCCAGTTGAGCTATTTCAAATCCTGAAAGATGATGCTGTGAAAGTACTGCACTCAATATGCCAGCAAATTTGGAAAACTCAGCAGTGGCCATGGGACTAGAAAAAGTCAGTTTCCATTCCAATCCCTAAGAAAGGCAATGCCAAAGAATGCTCAAAGTGAGAGTGAAGTCGCTCAGTCGTGTTTGACTCTTTGCGACCCCATGGACTGTAGCCTACCAGGCTCCTCCATCCATGGGATTTTCCAGGCAAGAGTATTGGAGTGGGTTGCCATTTCCTTCTACAGGGGATCTTCCTGACTCAGGGATCGAACCCAGGTCTCCCACATTATAGGCAGACGCTTTACCATCTGAGGCACCAAGAAAGTCCAAGAATGCTCAGATTACTGCACAATTGCACTCATCTCACATGTTAGTAAAGTAATGCTCAAAATTCTCCAAGCCAGGCTTCAGCAGTATGTGAACCATGAACTTTCAGATGTTCAAGCTGGTTTTAGAAAAGGCAGAAAACCAGAGATCAAATTGCCAACATCTGCTGGATCATCAAAAAAGCAAGAGAGTTCCAGAAAAATATCTGTTTCTGCTTTATTGACTATGCCAAAACCTTTGACTGTGTGGATTACAATTAACTGTGGAAAACTCTTAAAGAGATAGGAACATCAGTCCACCTGACCTGCCTGTTGAGAAACCTGTTTATGCAGGTCAGAAAGCAACATTTAGAACTGAACATGGAACAACAGACTAGTTCCAAATAGGAAAAGGAGTATGTCAAGGCTATATATTGTCTCTATGCTTATTTAACTTATATGCAGAGTACATCATGAGAAACGGGCTGTATGAAGCACAAGCGGGAGTCAACATTGCCAGGAGAAATACCAATAACCTCAGATATGCAGATGACACCACCCTTATGGCAGAAAGCAAAGAAGAACTAAAAAGCCTCTTGATGAAAGTGAAAGAGGAGAATGAAAAAGTTGGCTTAAAACTCAACATTCAGAAAACTAAGATCATGGCATCTGATCCCATCACTTCATGGGAAATAGATGTGGGAAACAGTGGAAACAGTGGCTGACTTTATTTTGGGGGGCTCCAAAATCACTGCAGATGGTAATTGCAGCCATGAAATTAAAAGACACTTACTCCTTGGAAGGAAAGTTATGACCAACCTAGACAGCATATTAAAAAGCAGAGACATTACTTTGTCAACAAAGGTCCGTCTAGTCAAGGCTATGGTTTTTCCAGTGGTCATGTATGGATGTGAGAGTTGGACTATAAAGAAAGCTGAGCACTGAAGAATTGATGCTTTTGAACTGTGGTGTTGGAGAAGACTCTTGAGAGTCCCTTGGACTGCAAGGAGATCCAACCAGTCCATCCTAAAGGAGATCAGTCCTGGGTGTTCATTGGAAGGACTGATGTTGAAGCTGAAACTCCAATATTTTGGCCACCTGATGCGAAGAGCTGACTCATTTGCAAAGACCCTGATGTTCGGGAAGATTGAAGGCAGCTGAAGAAGGGGACGACAGAGGATCATATGCTTAAGTGACATCCCCAGCTCAATGGACATGAGTTTGGGTAAACTCCGGGAGTTGGTGATAGACAGGGAGGCCTGGCATGCTGCTGTTCATGGGGTCTAAAAGAGTCGGACATGACTGAGAGACTGAACTGACTGAAATGATTCATTGGAAGGACTGATGTTGAAGCTGAAACTGTAATACTTTGGCCAGCTCATCCGAAGAGCTGACTCATTGAAAAAGACCCTGATGCTGGAAAAGATTGAAGGCAGGAGGAGAAGAGGATGACAGAGGATGAGATGGTTGGATGGCATCACTGACTTAATGGACATGAGTTTGAGTAAACTCCAGGAGTTGGTGATGGACAGGGAGGCCTGGCATGCTGCAGTCCATTGGGTCGCAAAGAGTTGGACACAACTGAGTGACTGAACTGAACCAAACTGTAGTGGCTTACAAAGGAGAGAAATTTATCCTTTTATATTCTGGATGCCAAAAATCCAAAATCAAGGTGTCAGAAAGGGCCACCATCACTTTGGAACTCTAGGAGAAAATCCTTCCTTGCCTCTTTCAGCTTCTGGTATCTTAACATGTTCTTTGACTTGTAGCTATATCAATTCAATCTTTACCTTCTTCCTTAATTGCTTTCTCCTCTCCTCTGTCTTCCATACTTTTGTCCATCTCAAATCTCCCTGTTTCTTTCTTTAAGTTTCTATTTTTATTTTTTAATAATTTTATTTATTTTTTTACTGCACTGGAGTTTCAGTGCTGCATGGCTTTTCTCTAGTTGTTGTGAGAGGGGGCTACTCTCTAGTTGAGATGTGTGGGTTTCTCATTGCAGTGGCTTCTTTTGATGCAGAGCACAGACTCTAGGGTATGTGAGCTTCAGTGGTTGCAACATGTGGTCTCAGTAGCTGTGGTACATGGGCTTAGTTGCTCCGATGCATGTGGGCTCTTCCCAGACCAGGAGTTGAACCCATGTCTCCTGCCTTGGCAGGCAGATTCTTATCCATTGAGCCAAAAGCGAAGCCCCTCCTTTTTACTTTTTTCTTTTTAACTCTCACTTTGTAGTGGTATATTTAGGATTAGGTGTGACACAGTTATTTATTGCTGAGTGAGCAAACCCAACCCCCTAGTGGGGTCTGCAAACTTCAGTGCTCCCCATGCTGCCTGTGAGCTGCCAGCCCCTCTGAGATGGCCATCCTGCCAACACTGCCTGCACCCAGCCCCACTCCCCCTGGCTCCTAGGAATCCTCAGGTCCTCCTTTCAGGCTCCCCATCACCTGTTTTCTTTATAAGAACATTTGTCTTTGGAATTGGAGACCACTCAGATAATGCAGGATAATCTGATCTCAAAATTTGTAGTTTAGTTGCATCTGAAAAATTATATTTCCCAAGTAGCATTTCGTTTACACATTGTATAGGGATTTTACATAGACATGTCTTTTGGGGGACCATCATTTATCCAATATGGACACAATTTTTTTCTTATATTTTTCAACTTTTGGATGCTGTCTGAGTTCTTTGTCTCATAGCACCTTTCCATCTTCAAAATAAAAAATGAATAATTGAGTCTCCCTCATACTATATGACTCTGACTTTGATTTTCCTGCTTTTGCATGAAAGAACCCTTGTGGTTACATTGCCTTCCCACCCCATCCTGATACTATCACTTTCATCCTGATATAAAAGTATAACATTCCCCTCTCAAAGTCATTTGATTATCAACCTTAATTACCTAATTTAAGTTCAAGGGAATAGGAGTTGGATGTTTCGAGAGAACAAATATTCTGCCCACCACACTATAGAAAATAGGACTGCCCTTTGTTCATCAGAGATGCATATTTTCCCGTATTTTTCGTAAGTCTCTTCAATGTTCATAGTAACAAAATCAGGTGCATTTAATTTCCATTTAAGTTATTATCCAGTTTAATTCTAAAGTGTCTGCACAATGTTTGTGTTATTCTCTCTGTAAGAAAGCAGAGACTGCTTATTAATTTTAATCACATTTGGATTTCATCATATATAACTTTGTGCTCAACTTGCTAATATTTACTCATGTGCAGAGTATTTTTCTTTCCTTGGAAATGAAAATAAGTCAAAGGATGTTGACTGGATTATATTGATTTAATTATATTATTCTTACTATAGTCAAATAAAAGTTTTTAAAATAATAACTTAGAAGTCATATTGGGGATTTTAACTATAAAAGTTCTTGCAAAAGAAAAGCCAAGTGTTTGTCTTGGCCTATGGAAATGGAAATGGGCTGAATTTTTTGTTTCTTTGTTTTATTTTTGTTTTCATGCTCTTATTAATGGTGATCTTATGTTATTCAAGCAAATGTAATTATTACTGGTGTTACTGTTGATTTTTCATAGCGTATTGCTCATACCATTACATACCATTTTTGCTTCCAGTTTTATTGAGATACAGCTGACATATAGCACTGAATAAGTTTAGGGTATGCTGCTAAGTCACTTCAGTCATGTCCAACTCTGTGCGACCCCATAGATGGCAGCCCACCAGGCTCCCCCATCCCTGGGATTCTCCAGGCAAGAATACTGGAGTGGGTTGCCATTTCCTTCTCCAAGTTTAGGGTATACAGCATAATAATTTGATTTACATACATTATGAAATGATGACCACAATATGTTTAGTGAACATCTATCATCTCATATAGATAAAAAATTAAAGAAATAGAAAAGCATTTTCCTTGTGATGTGCACTTTCAGGATTTACTCTCTTAACCATTTTCATACATACCATACAGCAGTGTTAACTATAGTCATCATGTTGTAGGTTACATCCCTAGTACTTATTTATCTTATCCCTGGGAGTTTGTGTTTTCTGATCACCTTCATCCAATTCCCACTCCTCGACCTCTCTTTCTGGAAACTACAAATATAATCTCTTTTTCTATGAGTTTGTTGGTTTGTTTGTTTTTGAAGAATCCATTAGTGATCTTTTAAAGGTAGAATTTGAAAAACTTCTGAACTAGGTTTACTTTAGTAAATATGGAGGTTTGATAATTTAATAGAATTTTATATTCTTCTTATAGTATAATGGGAAATATTCAAAATTGATTCATTGAAATATTTTTCTTGTTATTTCCTGCATTTTATTAATCCAAAGTATGAAGTTTACTGATGTTATCAGTTTAACAATAATCTAAAAAAATTTTTTGTAAAATCAGGTATGTCTATAATCAATTACATTGACTGCATGATGATAAAAATAGATATGAGATATAGGTTTAATCAATAAAGGTGTATTTCCTGGTTTAGTGATATCACTCCAAAATGCTGAGCACCAAATGAGTCATAAATCTGAGAAAGATCAAGTCACAGTTGAATATATATTACTGAAACACAAAGTACGTAGAGGATGAAAGAATAAAATAACTAAGAATCATTCAGCAGTCTATTCAATAAATATATTTTGAGCATGTTATGTATGATGGATATAATAGATCAAACAAGCAAATAAATCTAATGCAGTTTGGTATATGCCACTGTAGAAGATATGCAAAGTCCTGAGAGTGTACATATAAAGCATTCTAATTCCTAGAATATGAAAACACTATAGAAGATATAATCCTCCAATTTTTTTTCTTCAATAAGTTCTATAAAGTTAAGTAAATTACATATGTATTAGCATACAAAGACAACAATAATAAATCAAAAACTATAAAGGATTTGGAATATAAATGCTAAAAAGATGTAGAAAAAATAAAGGTCACTGTCGCAGTGAACTAATAGAAATTGAGCAGGACCCTGATGAAAGAGTTGGCCTTCAGTGAGTGGAAGTGTAGTGCAAGAATATTATAGTCAGAGTACACAACATGCAATAGAGGAATAGTAACAAAAATGGCAGCTAAGAAGATGGGGAATAAAAAAGAGGCACAGTGAAGACTAGAATAAGAATTTTGTGGTAGGGGATAGTATGTGATAAGCTTGATTAAAAAAAAATAGTGGGCCAAAATTGTGAAGTGTTAGAGATTTTTGGTTTGTTCAGGTCATTTATAATGAGCTCTTGGGTCAAACATAAAAATACAGCTCTAAGATCTCGTACTACAGAGAATGTAATAGAAGATTCCAGGAGCTGCCAGTGAATGACTGAATGCCACAGTGATACTAAGGCAGATCCATTCCTATGAGATGTAGGACTAATCTCACAAGGCAACTTTGGTCTCAGGACACTATATCAACCTGACCTTAATTCTCCTAAAACTGTATTGCAGTCTGAGACACTTCATAGGTACCATTATACGCCAGTCAGGATGGCTGCTATCCAAAAGTCTACAAGCAATAAATGCTGGAGAGGGTGTGGAGAAAAGGGAACCCTCTTACACTGTTGGTGGGAATGCAAACTAGTACAGCCACTATGGAGAACAGTGTGGAGATTTCTTAAAAAGCTGGAAATAGAACTGCTATATGACTAAGCAATCCCTCTTCTGGGCATACAAACCGAGGAAACCAGATCTGAAAGAGACACGTGCACCCCAATGTTCATCGCAGCACTGTTTATAATAGCCAGGACATGGAAGCAACCCAGATGCCCATCAGCAGACGAATGAATGAGGAAGCTGTGGTACATATACACCATGGAATATTACTCAGCCATTAAAAAGAATTCATTTGAATCTGTTCTAATGAGATGGATGAAACTGGAGCCCATTATATAGAGTGAAGTAAGCCAGAAAGATAAAGACCATTACAGTATACTAACACATATATATGGAATTTAGAAAGATGGTAACGATAACCCTATATGCAAAACAGAAAAAGAAACTCAGATGTATAGAACAGATTTGTGGACTCTGGGAGAAGGCAAGGGTGGGATGTTTCAAGAGAACAGCATCGAAACATGTATATTATCTAGGGTGAAACAGAGCACCAGCCCAGGTTGGGTGCATGAGACAAGTGCTCGGGCCTGGTGCACTGGGAAGACCCAGAGGGATCGGGTGGAGAGGGAGGTGGGAGGGGGGATCAGGATGGGGAATACATGTAAATCCATGGCTAATTCATTTCAATGTATGACAAAAACTACTGCAATGATGTAAAGTAATTAGCCTCCAACTAATAAAAATAAATGGGGAAAAAAAAAAGAGATGCTTCATAGCTAATTCTTTCCTTCACAAAGGCCAGACTTGCAGTGAAGAGTAACAGTTCTTTCCCTCTTCTCTAGCTTCCTGTCTCAACTTCCCCATGCTCCCACAGGGCTTTATGGCAATAAAATTTCTTGCCCTTTGGATAACACAACTCTTATAAATTCTTAACCTGGAAAGTGCAATGATTAAAATGAGATTTTCTTAGGACTAAAATTGTAATGCTATATCAAAAGAAGTAAAAAGTAAAGCCCTGGAAATTGGGAAGGTATGGATTTATGTAAGAGCTATGTGAGATGACCACCACCGTTATGGCAGAAAGTGAAGATGAACTAAAAAGCCTCTTGATGAAAGTGAAAGAGGAGAGTGAAAAAGTTGGCTTAAAGCTCAACATTCAGAAAACTAAGATCATGGCATCTGGTCCCATCACTTCATGGGAAATAGATGGGGAGACAGTGGAAACAGTGTCAGACTTTATTTTGGGGGGCTCCAAAATCACTGCAGATGGTGATTGCAGCCATGAAATTAAAAGATGCTTACTCCTTGGAAGGAAAGTTATGACCAACCTAGATAGCATATTAAAAAGCAGAGACATTACTTTGCCAACAAAGGTCCGTCTAGTCAAGGCTATGGTTTTTCCAGTGGTCATGTATGGATGTGAGAGTTGGACTGTGAAGAAACCTGAGCACTGAAGAATTGATGCTTTTGAACTGTGGTGTTGGAGAAGACTCTTGAGAGTCCCTTGGACTGCAAGGAGATCCAACCAGTCCATCCTAAAGGAGATCAGTCCTGGGTGTTCATTGGAAGGACTGATGCTGAGGCTGAAGCTCCAATACTTTGGCCACCTGATGTAAAGAGCTGACTCATTGGAAAAGACCCTGATGCTGGGGGAGGATTGGGGGCAGGAGGAGAAGGGGATGACAGAGGATGAGATGGCTGGATGGCATCACCGACTTGATGGACATGAGTTTGAGTGGACTCCAGGAGTTGGTGATGGACAGGGAGGCCTGGCGTGCTGCGATTCATGGGGTCACAAAGAGTCGAACATGACTAAGCGACTGAACTGAACTGAACTGAGATGATAAGAAATTCAAATTTGACAACACATATAGCAAGAAACCTGTGTTGGGAAGATTCCCCTGGAGGAGGGCATGGCAACCCACTCCAGTATTCTTGCCTGGAGAATCCCCATGGACAGAGGAGCCTAGCAGGCTACAGTCCATGGGGTTGCAGAGTCGGACATGACTGAGCAACCAAGCACATTGCAGATGGCAAGAAAATGGTAGAACAGGTATGATGTAGAACTATTTGCTCTGATAAAAAGAAGCAATACCAATCCAAGCAATCCAATCAAGGATTTCCTTCCAAAATACACAATGAACTTCTTCAAATCAGTTTAATAAGACTGTTCAAGTCAGATTAGCTTAAACAGGTTCTTTCTTATAGATGACTCACGATCTCCAATAAACATATTAATATGTAGTCAGTATCAATTAGTCATTAAAGGGATGATAATTAAAATCAGATTGAGGGACTATTAAATGCTTATAATAATGCCAAAATTTTTAAAAGCAGATAGATAGTACCCAGTTTTTGTTAAGATGTATGACAATCTGATTTCCTATATTCGCCTGGTAGAGTAAACTGGTACATTCACTTTGGAAAAGCATTTGGCAATAACTAATGTAGTTGACTATATGTAAACTCACTAGACCAGGATTTTCATTTCATTCCTGGTATATTAATTCTCATTGCTGTGTAGTTTCTACTCTTTGAATATACTAAAGCTTATGTATTCATTCTACTGTATGTATATAAAGGCATATGAAGTTTGAAACCAAGGGGAACTAATCTGTGAAGCTAAAAGTCAACATTGGTCATTCTTGGTTGAGTGTGCTCCAATGCTGTTGAAAATATTATATTTCTTGGCTTAAATGATGGTTATCCATGTATTCACTTTGAAAATTCATCTAATTATATACTTATGATTTATGCATCAATAAAATATTGTATGTTGTGTGTTATATATGCATATTGTACTTATATATTAAGGGAAATTTTAAGATAACAAAAAGTTATGGTCTTGTGGCTTAGACAATCAAGAATCTGCCCACAACGCGGAAGACCAGGGTTCGATCCCTGGGTCAGGAAGATCCCATGGAGAAGGAATGGCAACCCACTCCAGTATTCTTGCCAAGAGAATTCCATGGATAGAGGAGCCTGGTGGACTACAGTCCATGGGGTCACAAAGAGTCAGACACACTTTCCAAACTAAAATGTTCACATTATTCTTGTTCTATCAATCTTACTGTATACGGTTTTACTGTTGGATTTGTTCAATGTTTATTATTTTCTAGATTTATTGAGTTAAATAGGATTTGACTTTCCCATTAGAGAGCAAAATCCTGAGCACTAGGATAATCTTCATATTCATTCATGATCTCTCCTTAAACAAAAGATACCTTGGTCTCAAACCCTTTGGTCATTGCTCTTGTATCTCCATTTCTTGTATGAAGGATGCACCAATACACACATATTCCATGTTTGTGTGTGCTAGGTTGAAAATTATATATATTTTTAACTTCCCAACATTATCACCTTTAATTTCCACTATTATGTATTAATTATTAAGACTTTTTAATTATTTAAGACTTTTATTAACAGGTGCTTACAGTTTGTTGACTTTTTAAAAAAAATCAAGCTGTAAACTTTTATTACAAATTAGAAATGAGGTTTTAAAAGATATCAAAACTTGACCAAATATTAAACAATTTAAAAAAAAAACCTTCAAAGCTGTATAAAGAAAAACCAGACTCTTTGGGGAAAAAAAAAAAACACCATTTTTATTAACAAAAAGAAATGTCTTTATCTAAAAATAATAAAAACTCCATGCTGAATAGATAATGCAGACAATTCTTGTTATCTGTTTTCAACGGACAAAAAGCAAGAACTTATGATCTTCTGTTCCAATATTTTGTTCATTTCTAATTGCTTGAATTTCATGTTAATTACTTCTTGTTGAATGACTAAACCAAATGATGGTAGAGGTGATAAACTGTCATCGACTCAGCTCCTTCCTGCTCAGTCTAGGAAGCAGACAGATTCTTAGCTTGTGGATTGGCTGCTTTTGTTTCTTTCCCATCTCCTGGTTGAGCATCTGTATCAGTAATTGAGGTTGAGGCAGTACCAAGGTTGAAGTGGTTGCTGACCTTGGGTCTCATCTTGATTTTCTTTATTTTCTTCATTGCTGTCCTCTCTGGGCTGTGTTTGGACAGGAGAGCCCCTGTAGAACTGTGTCCTAGGTATAATCCCATAGTTATTCTGTCTCACTGGTCTACTTTGTTCTATCACACCCTGGTTGTCAGCACCCTCATCATTTCTCCCTGCACAGGATGGTTGGAACATGATGATCATTGTCCATAGGGTCTCCATATGTACTAAAGTGGGAACCTTTGCCTGCCATAGGGCCTAGCATTCAGGAGCATTCTCTGATCTCTCATTCTCTTCCTCCTTCTCACTGTTCTGCTAATTCTGCTGGTAACTGGGTGGACATGGATAACTTCCCTAATGGTTCAGTTCAGTTCAGTTCAGTTACTCAGTCATGTCCGACTATTTTCAACGCCATGAACCGCAGCACACCAGTCCCGCCTGTCCGTCACCAACTCCTGGAGTCTACCCAAACCCATGTCCATAGAGTTGGTGATGCCATCCAACCATCTCATCCTCTGTCATCCCCTTCTCCTCCTGCCCTCAGTCTTTCCCAGCATCAGGGTCTTTTCAAATGAGTCAGCTCTTCACATCAGGTGGCCAAAGTATTGGAGTTTCAGCTTCAACATCAGTCCTTCCAATGAACACCCAGGACTGATCTCCTTTAGGATGGACTGGTTGGATCTCCTTGCAGTCCAAGGGACTCTCAAGAGTCTTCTCCAACACCACAGTTCAAAAGCATCAATTCTTCAGTGCTCAGCTTTCTTTATAGTCCAACTCTCACATCCATACATGACCACTGGAAAAACCATAGCCTTGACTAGATGGACCTTTGTTGGCAGAGTAATGCCTCTGCTTTTTAATATGCCATCTAGGTTGGTCATAACTTTCCTTCCAAGGAGTAAGCGTCTTTTAATTTCATGGCTGCAATCACCATCTGCAGTGATTTTGGAGCCCCCCAAAATAAAGTCAGCCACTGTTTCCATTGTTTCCCCATTTATTTCCCATGAAGTGATGGGACCAGATGCCATGATCTTAGTTTTCTGAATGTTGAGCTTTAAGCCAACTTTTTCACTCTCCTCTTTCACTTTCATCAAGAAGCTCTTTAGTTCCTCTTCACTTTCTGCCATAAGAGTGGTGTCATCTGCCTATCTGAGGTTATTGATATTTCTCCCAGCAATCTTGATTCCAGCTTGTGCTTCCTCCAGCCCAGCGTTTCTCATGATGTACTCTGCATATAAGTTAAATAAGCAGGGTGACAATATACAGCCTTGACGTACTCCTTTCCCTATTTGGAACCAGTCTGTTGTTCCATATCCAGTTCTAACTGTTGCTTCCTGACCTGCATACAGGTTTCTCAAGAGGCAGGTCAGGTGGTCTGGTATTCCCATCTCTTTAAGAATTTTCCACAGTTTGTTGTGATCCACACAGTCAAAGGCTTTGACATAGTCAATAAAGCAGAAATAGATGTTTTTCTGGAACTCTCTTGCTTTTTCTATGATCCAACAGATGTTGGCAATTTGACCTCTGGTTCCTCTGCCTTTTCTAAATCCAGCTTGAACATCTGGAAGTTCATGGTTCATGCTGTTGAAGCCTGGCTTGGAGAATTTTGAGCATTACTTTGCTAGCATGTGAGGTAAGTGCCTCTGCCAGAGACTCCTGGACCCTCACAGTCTAACAAAACTTGGCTCACTGGAGAAGGCAATGGCAAACCACTTCAGTATTCTTTCCTTGAGAACCCCATGAACAGTATGAAAATTTGCTTTAGTAAATCTGAAAAATGCTGGTCCTCTGCAACTGACTTCCAAGCCTAGCAATGGTTTTAAGCATTTAATTCCTTGTATTAAATCCCTTTTCAGAAGGAATATCTAGAATGATTTTTATAGCCCATATCATGCTGATATAGTCTCAATATTATAATGTTTGAGGAAATAACTACTTTTAGCAAACATAAATTTTTCTTAGGTGAATTGTTCAATTCAGCAAGTACATGTGCTTTTATTGTTTTTAAAGTTCATTTTTACCCTTATATCAGCTTACGTTGGGTCTTCCCTGGTGGTTTAGCTGTAAAGTATCTGTATGCAATACAAGAGCCACGGGAAACATGGGTTCAATCTCTGGGTCTAAAACATCCTCTGGAGAAGGGAATGGCTACCCATTCCAGGATTCTTGCCTGGAGAATTCCATGGACAGAGACACCTGATGGCCTGCGGTCTGTGGGGTCACAAAGAGTCAGACACGGCTGACTAATACTTTCACAGCTTATGTTAGGGCACATGTAAATTACAATTATTCATTGATCACCTACAGGCGTAGATGCCTCTGAGATATTATAGGTTTAGTTTCAGACCACTATAAGAAAGCAAATAGTATAGTAAAGTGAGTCAAACAAATTTTTTGGTTTCCCAGGACATATGAAAGTATGTTCATACTGTACTATAGTCTATTAAGTATACAATAGCATTATGTGTAAAAAATTTATATACCTTAATGCTGAGGTAATGCTGAGGGGGAAGGATAAATTAGGAGTTTGGGATTATATACACTACTATATATAAAATAGATAGCCAACAGGACCTACTGTATAGCACAGGGACTTATGCTGTTTTCCATAATAACCTATAATGAAAAAGTTTCTGAAATGGAATATGTATAATAAAAGGTATATGTATAATTGAATTACTTAGCTGTACACTTGAAAACTAACACAATGTTGCAAATTAACTATACCTCAATAAAAATAATAATGCTGTTGGAAAAATGGTGCCTATACACTTACTTGAGGAAGGGTTACCACAAACCTTCATTATGTAAAAAGCACTATCTATGAAGAGTGATAAAGCAAAGTACATTAAAACAAGATATGCTTGTACTATCTTTTTAACATTGTTCTATGTCCTGGTGTTATAAGAATATTTTATAACATACTTTTTGCTTATAATATTATATTAGAAATTATAATCCTTGGTTTGGCAACTAAGACTTCTTTTGTTATAAGGACAATTGGATTAAGTAAAATATTGTCTTAGTTTATTCCACACTATAACCTGTCATATTGTAAGAATTGATTGCATTATAAACTTTACCATTTACTTGATAAACATAATTTCCTTCTATGTACAAAAATCTATATTTGTTTGCAGAGTTACAAAGATGAATGCAATGTGGTCCATTTTGCAATACACACACAATCCAAGTGACAAGGATAAGCATAGTCATGGCAAATTATAATGAGTTTAGCATATGTTGAAGTCAACATAGAAGTATTAAAAAATGGCAAACTACGATAGCATAACCGAAGGGTTTCTTTCTGCATCAAGAGTTGAATAAACCTTGACACTTGAATAGAAATGTTATCTGCCCCTAATTTGAATTCAATCAAGGCTAACAAGGAAGAAGGACATTTTGGATATACAGAACAGCTAGAAAATAATATAAATGCATCAAAATCAAAGCACTATTAGGTAATGAAAAATATTACATGATATTGAAGTATAAATTTTATGCTATCAGGGTGAGTTTGAATTTTATTCTCTAGGCAATCAGAAGCCAATAAAAGAGAGTTCTCAGTGGCAAACATGATCAAAGTTGAATTTAGAATTCCAGTGGTAATAGGAATTATGGAATAGAGGAGAGAATAATAGGTGTTCTGAAAATACCAATATCCTTCCTTTTCCTTGTCCTTAATGTCCATTTTGCAAAGGTGATGCTGTGTCATTGACATAACTGCTGGAGTGTAAGCGCTTGACATTAAACTTTTAAAATTATTGATTGTAATGTAAGTGTCTGATATTAAGTTTTTGATTGCCAAGGCATCCATCTCAAAGACATCCATCTCAAACATATTGTCAGCTATGTGACATAGCTCAACTAAATGAAAAACTGGGCTGCCCCACCATGAGGTTTTCCTTTTAAAACCCTGAATAACCTAGGTTTACTGACAGTGACCTCTCTTTTTCCTTCCCATGCTCTAATTCCCACTCTTATGCTTAAATTCTCCAATAAAGAGTGAACCTGTGAAGTCTTAGGCATCCCTCTTTTGGACACCAATAAAGGCCGAGCTCCAGGTTGGCATGCTTTCTCTCTCTTTCCTCATGACTTTGCTATGTGGCCCTTGAGTGTGCCATGTACCTTCCAGGACCTCTGTCTGAGTAATACATATCTTTTTTTCCCCAAAGTTCCCTGATGGATTTTTTGCTGATGTGCATCTTGCATTCAAAACAAGAACCACAAGAGTCTGTCCAGCCACAGTACTGACTTTGGTTGGGAAATTATCTGTGGGGGATCCCATTAAGTACATCAAATATTCCTAGACAACAGTGTCACTATTGATATGCTGAGAATGACAGTAAAAACCTGGCTTATAACAAAAATGAGGTACTTAACAACTGAAGTTCTTCAGAAGTGAAAATGAAAGTGAAGGTGGCTCAGTCATGTCCAACTCTTTGCAACACCATTGACTACACAGTCCATGGAATTCTCCAGGCCAGAATTCTGGAGTAGGTAGCCTTTCCCTTCTCCAGGAGATCTTCCCAACCTGGGGATCGAACCCAGGTCTCCAGGATTGCAAGCAGATTCTTTACCAGCTGAGCCACAAGGGAAGTTATTCAGACAAGGGTCCAAACCAATCTTTCAAAAATAATATTTTTTTAATTCTGCTGTGTATAATGAGAAATATTAATGCATGACTTCATGAATTCATACATGTTTTTTTACCTTAATATTATAATTTTAATGTTTTGTTTTTTCAAAAAAGCATGCCCATTATTTGTATAGTTGGTCTAAATTCTACCCATTTGTATACTTTGTCTAATGACATTGTTGATCAATTTACTTTTTGAATAAATTTGGCCTATTATCAAATCCTCAGTAAGCAGTGAGAACTGAGAAATCCTCCAAGCTAAAGAGAAGCATTAGTGATAGGGTTTCAAACCTAAAATGGTTTATGACGGACTATTTTATATTTAAGAAAATCAATGTAAAAATGGTCTAGTAAAAGCTAGCTCATTACCTATATTTCTCCAATTTTTCAAGGGCAAATATAATGTCTCTGATATTTTTCCCTTATTATTCTTTCTTTGGCTCTCTTTTTTGTCATTGAACACATTTTGCTGGATCCCAAGTGATGAAAAGTTCATTTTAAAGTCAAATATATAAGCTGTAATTAGGTTCAGGACTTGATTGTTTTAGTGAAAAAACTGAGTTCTGGTTTACCCTTATGGATAAAGATGTTAAGATCCCTTCTTATTAAGTTTTGTACTTTTTTGATCACATTCAAGAAAGAAACAAAAAATTCAATTATTTAATCACTGTGTCTTTTTCTATGATGGAGTAATAGAATCATTATATTATTCCTCTGTTTTTATTATCCATCTTCCTATGTTCTATTATGACTGATACAATAACAAAGTTAAAAACAATACTTTTTGTTCAATACTTCTGAGTGTCTTTGAATGCCATACTTTTGCACGAAACTAAACATTACTCTTAAAATTTATTATATTCCCAAAACAGGGAAGTTCCTCATAAGGAAATATTTAAAGAGTTCTACTTTCTCAAATTACCCTTGGATTGACTAGTGAGTGAAAAACAATGTTCTTGACTCACTGGGTTTTAATTCTCCATCAGAGTTATCTCCAGAGAACTGCATTTCTACATCTAGGGAGACTCTTGCTTGTCATTCTTAATTGAGAGCAGCAGCCCAACTAACACAACAGTGTAAAGAAAGACCATCAGTAAAAATGTCACATCAATATGAATTAAAGTAAATGGATTTTCTAGCTATCAGTGCATCTGTCAGGACATTGCCAGTCTAGATTCACATATCATATGTACGAACTGTTGATCATGGTTGATTTTTCCTGCTACAATATGTATGCCAACAATTATAGCAATTGCCTGCACAATATAAAATCAGTTGGCATAAAGCTATAATAAAAAGTGTGTGATACTACTGGAAGTATGAGCATACAGATTAATTGGTCAAAACAGCAATTATAGAAGGACAAAGAGAAGTTAATTATTTAGTATATGACAAATAGAGCATACCAAATTGGAAGGAAAAAAATTACTATTCAGTCAAGTATCTTAGGATAAATAGTGATTTAGGAAACATACATATGATTTCTATAACTGCATCTGTATGTTTACTTCATTTTTTTTTACTTCAATAGGTACTTTATAGACTAAAGCAGTGCTTTAAAGCCAGGAGATACATGTCAGAATAATTTTTTCAACTCTCCCAAAATATGCATTACAGCTGTATCCACTTGAAAAAATTGGGCAAACTAAAATATCAAAAATAGAAGATGTTATGTATTGGTACATCAAATTAAAAGACAGTAATGGAAAAGATATAAGAATAACACCTAATTTTATTGATATGAAAAAACATCATAATATTGAGAAAATTGACCAGGATACAAAACTACATGCGTAGTATACCAGAGGTAGGAAGAAAAAGAGAGAGAATAATTAGAGAAAATACACCACAGAACAATAATGATTATTCCTAGATACTGGAATTAAAATAGATTTTTCCTATTTTGCTTACTTTGTTACTTTTGCTTATCTATATTTTCTAATTTGTCTTCCCTTGGTACATACTTATTTTACATTAATAATATTATCAAAGTTAGAAGAAAGACTGAGTTATGTATTATGTGTTATAAATAATAATTATACATAAATAGGGCTTCCCTGATAGCTTACTTGATAAAGAATCTGCCTGCAATGCAGGGAACCCCAGTTCAATTCCTGGGTTGGGAAGATCCACTGGAGAAGGGATAGGCTACCCACCCCAGTATTCTTGGGCTTCCCTTGTGGCTCAGCTGGTAAAGAATCTGCCTGCAATATGGGAGACCTGGGTTTGATCCCTGGGTTGGGAAGATCCCCTGGAGAAGGGAAAGGCTACCCACTCCAGTACTGTGGCCTGGAGAATTCCATGGACTGTATAGTCTGTGGGGTCACAAAGAGTGGGAAGTGACTGAGCGAATTTCACTTTCATACATAGGTAATGCATTATATTATATTTAATGTGCAATTTCATATTATGTATTAGGGTTTCCCAGTGACTCAGATGGTAAAGAATCTGCCTGCAATGCAGGAGACACAGGTTCAATCCCTGGGTTGGGAAGATCCCCTGGAGAAGGAAATGGCAACCCACTCCAGTATTCTTGCCTGGAGAATCCCACGGACAGAGGAGCCTGGAGGGCTACAGTCCATGGGGTCACACAAAAGAGTCAGACACAACTGAGCAACTAACACACACTCTTTTTGAAATATAGTATGGACTTTGAACATGTATTTCTCAAAAGACTGTACAGGAAACAGCGGAAACAACAAAACAAGCCATACAAATTAAGAAGCAAACCAGTGAAACACCAGCTACAATGTTCTGGTAATTCTTTCCAGGTCTATGCAATTTTGGATTAAACTAAACTGTCCCTTTAGAGACAAGGTAAAAATCAGACCTAAGGAGTTGTTTTCAAAAGGAAAGTCTGATCATCTTATTCTCCATGGCTTATCCTCATTCTTAAACTTGTATAAACATTTCTGAGCCTCATAGAAAAACGGTCTTCACTGTTACGGTGGTCAGATTTCAAGCAAATTAAAATTCCCAAGTAATTCACCTGGAACTAAGGCAATGGGGAAAAAGAAAAGATCCACAAGTTCCAAAATCTTACTACAATTGGAAGACTCTGCCCATAAAACAGAAAGAAGCACAATGTATTGAAATTTTGATGAGGTGGTAGATTGAAGGCAGAATCACCATGATGATACCAGAGGCATACTGAATTAGAATAGAAAATAAAATCAATATAGAAAGTGTTGTTGTTATAAAACAATTGTCACAGTGGTAAAGAATCCGCCTGCAATACAGGAGACAAGGGTTCCATCCCTGATCTGGGAGGATCCCACATGCCAAGGAGCAACTGAGCCTAGGTACCACAACTACTGAGTCTGTGCTCTTTGTGCCCAGGAGCTGCAACTACTGAAGCCCAGGCAGCCTAGAGCCTGTTCTCCACAATAAGAGAAACCACCTCAATAGAGTAGCCCCTGCTTTCTGCAACTAGAAAATAGCCCATAGAGCAATGAAGACCCAACACAGCCAAATTAATTAATTTAAAAAATTGTCTATTACTATTCAAACTGCATCCATTTTTGTAATCAAAATGTATGATTTTTTATTAATTAGTATTTTCTTTATTTAATACACATATATAGTGTATAGAGTCAAACATGTTTTTAAATTTTATTTATTTACTTATGTTCTTGTTGTTCAGTTGCCCAGTCATGTCCAACTCTTTGTGACCCCATGGACTGCAACACAGCCAGGCTTCTCTGTCCCTCACCATCTCCTGAAGTTTGCCCAAGTTCATGTCCATTGCATCAGTGATGCCATCCAGCCATCTCATCCTCTGATGCCCTCTTCTCCTTCTGCCCTCAATCTTTCCCAGCATCAGGGACTTTTCCAATGAGTCAGCTGTTTGCATCAGATGACCAAAATACTGGAGTTTCAACTTCAGCATCAGTCCTTCAAGTATTCAGGGTTGATTTCCCTTAAGATTGACTGGTTTGATCTCCTTGCTGTCCAAGGGACTCTCAGGAGTCTTCTCCAGCACCACAGTTTGAAGGCATCAATTCTTTGGTGCTCTGCCTTCTTTACAGTCCAGCTCTCACAACTGTACGTGACCACTGGGAAGACCATAGCCTTGACTATACAGACCTTTGTTGGCAGAGTAATGTCTCTGCTTTTCAACATACTGTCTAGGTTTGTCATAGCTTTCCTGCCAAGAAGCAATTGTCTTCTGATTTCATGGCTGCAGTCACCATCTGCAGTGATTTTAGAGCCCAAGAAGAGGAAATCTGTCACTACTTCCACCTTTTCCCTCTCTATTTGCCATGAAGTAATGGGGTCAGATGCCATGATCTTAATTTTTTTTAATATTTAGTTTTAAGCTAGCTCTTTCACTTTCCTCCTTCACCCTCATCAAGAGGCTCTTTAGTTCCTCTTCACTTTCTGCCATTAGAGTGGTATCATCCACATATCTGAGGTTGTTGATGTTTCTCCCACCTATCTTGATTCCAGCTTGTAACTCATCCAGCCCAGCATTTCTCATGATGTGCTCAGTGTATAGGTTAAACAAACAGGGTGACAGCAGACAGCCCTGTCATACTCCTTTCTCAATCTTGAACCAATCAGTTGTTCCATACAGGGTTCTAACTGTTGCTTCTTGACCCGCCTACAGGTTTCTCAGGAGACAGGTAAGACTGGTCTGGTATTCCCATCTCTTTAAGAGCTTTCCACAGTTTATTATGATCCACACAGTCAAAGGCTTTGGCATAGTCAATGAAACAGAGGTAGATGTTTTTCTGGAATTCCCTAGCTTTCTCTATGATCCAGTGAATGTTGGCAATTTGATCTCTGGTTCCTCTTCCTTTTCTAAACCCAGCTTGGACATCTGGAAGTTCTTGGTTTGCATAATGCTGAAGCCTAGCATGCAAGATTTTAAGCATGACCTTACTAGCTTGGGAGATGTGTGCAATTGTCCAATAGTGAAATGGCAACCCACTCCAGTATTCTTGCCTGGAGAATCCCATGGATGGAGGAGCCTGGTAGGCTACAGTCCACGGGGTCGCAAAGAGTTGGACACAACTGAGCGACTTCACTTTCACTTTCCCTTTAGCACATTCTTTAGTACTACCCTTCTTGGGAATTGGGATGAGGATTGACCTTTTCCAGTCCTGTGGCCACTGCTGGGTCTTCCAGATTTGCTGACATATTGAATGCAACACCTTGATGGCATCATCCTTTAGGGTTTTGAATAGTTCTACTGGAATTCCATCACATCCACTAGCTTTATTAACAGCAGTGCTTCCTAAGGCCCACTTGACTTTGCTCTCCAGGATGTCTGGCTCTGGGTGGCTGATCACACCATCGTAGTAATCGGGTTCTTTTAAGATCTTTTTATTTATACCTGATTTATATTCTCACTAGACTTTCTTTCATATGGTAACTTCTCCATTATTTTATTTTATCTCTCAGTTTATATTTATGTCTTCAATTGTTATTTTCAAGATAAGTAGATAGTTTATTTTCAAATTTTTTACATATTACAACTTCATTTCTGTTGTCATTCATTAAAACAACTTGGTTGGTAGAACTGCTTGTATTCCAAATTTTATCGGCTCACATTCTCTGAATGTCTCTTTATGTCTTGCTCAGAATGTTTCAAGAGAGTAAATCTGATGACAGCTTGATTTTTTTTTTCTTCTGTTTGAACCAATTTGCTTTTCAGGTCTTAATGCATAAACAATTGTTTTGTAAATATTTGAAATATTTTATTTTGCCCGGATGTGCCCATATGTGGGCCATTTTCTCTTGAATCCATGGCTGTATGGTGATTGTGGCTTATTGATTGTAAAATATTTGTGAGCACTGTTGAAGTAATCCTAGTATGAAAACAAATAAATTAGGGTGTAGTCTTTAGCTATTTAATGATGATCATTTTTTCTGGGGAGGATTGATGCAAGGCTAGAACCTTATTTTTATCAGTTGGATGTGTGAGTCATCAATTCATTACATGGGCCTAGTGACAAAGGATAGTGAGGGAAAGTGTTTACTTTTAGTTTTTATTCGTGTAAGGCTCAAACTGGGAATTTCTTCTCATGTTATCTTCATTATTACTACCGTATATCATCTCCACTGCATCAGAAAATATTTTATCTTAGGCATTTTCAGCTTTTAAAGTTTAAAGATTGACTTTGGAAAGAATGTGCTGTACTGAGGCTCTGTAAATATTTAGAGTTTACTGTTTTATATTGAGACTAATTCAGTGATTTGACGTTGCCGTTGTGAATCTGTCTGATACCCAGTTAGTGTCTGTCTGTCTTATAATGTGTCAGGGTAGATAAGTAGGCCCATTATAAAGACTGAAAACATTAAAAATGTCAATATTAATAAAGTCCAGAAACTGAACATATGTCATTATTATGTGTATTCTATACACCCTAATTTATATGAGTCTGATGGAAGATGGATGATGGGAACTGGTTGCAAAAATCTACAAGTTAATGAAATTAAACTGTATTGTTTGTGATGGATGAAGTCTCAGTTACCAGGTGTTTAATAATAGTATAGATAATGCAAGAACTGAAAAGGGATTCTGGTTTAATTATATGTTTTCTGTGTAGCTTTACTTATGAATTTAATTGGTCTCTGGGAGATAGCACAACTGAGATGTCAAAAAGCATTTTTAACCTCCCAATCCAAAGTGGAATGGCACTTTAAATAACAATCCTTGAGTAATAGTAAAATAAATAATATTAGAAAGATCTATTGAGATAAATACATGCAATTGTAACTGAAGCATAATATCATATAATTCTGTACAGCATCTGTGTATATAAGCTATGAGAATTAATTCTTTGTATTTACTTTTTTTTGATAATTCCCTGTTTTGAGTTTGATATATTAACACTTAAATCTCCTCTAAAAAAATATCAGGAATATGCTGTTTGCTGTCCTCTAAGCCATATGCTTTTTAAACATCCCCATTAATTACTTTTACTTTTTCAAGTTTGATATATGCCAACTGTCTTGGTTATTTTGGGTTGCTGTAACAAAAATTCCTTGGAAACACTTATTTCTTACAGTTCCAGGTTCATTGTCTGGTGACGGTTAACTTCCTGGTTCACAGATGGCCATCTTCTTGCTATGTCCTTACATGTTGGAGGGGGAGAACTCTGGTCTTTCCAGTCTCTTATAAGGGAGCACTGTTCCCATTTTTGAGGGTTCCACCCTCATGACTTAATTACCTCCCAAATGTCCCAGCTCCAAATACAAGCACACTGGGGACTTAGGCTTCAACATATGAATGTTGGGTGAAAACAAACATTTGGAGCATAGCACCAGCAAACTAAGGTATTTCATAAATTAAGATTGCTATATTATTATTTTCTAAAATTTATACATAAATGTTGGGGGCAAATGTAGAGGTCAAATGTAGAGGTTTTTCTCTACTTACATGCCAATATTGGAAGGTTTATCCATATTTTCACCATGATTTGGGCAATAGAGGATATTTTTCCCCTACCTTCTTTTTTTTATTTTTTATTTTTCATTTATTTTTATTAGTTGGAGGCTAATTACTCTACAATATTGTAGTGGTTTTTGTCATACATTGAAATGAATTAGCCATGGATTTACATGTATTCCCCATCCCAGTCCCCCCTCCCACCTCCCTCTCCACCCGATCCCTCTGGGTCTTCCCAGTGCACCAGGCCCAAGCACTTGTCTCATGCATCCAACCTGGGCTGGTGATCTGTTTCACCCTAGATAATATACATGTTTCAATGCTGTTCTCTTGAAACATCCCACCCTCGCCTTCTCCCACAGAGTCCAAAAGTCTGTTCTATACATGTGTCTCTTTTTCTGTTTTGCATATAGGGTTATCGTTACCATCTTTCTAAATTCCATATATATGTGTTAGTATACTGTAATGGTCTTTATCTTTCTGGCTTACTTCACTCTGTATAATGGGCTCCAATTTCATCCATCTCATTAGTTCCCCTACCTTCTTAAGTGTTGTCTGTGCCTGAGGCTTGAAGGAATATTGATGCTTTCTGGGTTAGACTTTGTATGAGAGATGATTACTGAAAATCTGACAGACTGATTTTTAAAAAATCAGCAGATAGAAACAGCAAGCAAAAGTCAGTGGTCTTTTTTAAAAACTGTTTATTTGTTCATTTTTGGTTGTGCTGGGTCTTCATTGCTGTGTGGGCTTTTCTCTAGTTGCAGTGAGCAGGAGTTACTCTCTAGTGGTAGTGAATGAGTTTCTCGTTGCAGTGGCTTCTCTTGTTGTGGAGTGGGGACTCTAGGGTGTGTGGGCTCAGTAGTTGCAGTTCCCGGGCTCTAGAGCACAGGCTCAGTAGTTGTGGCACACAGGCTTAGCTGCTCAGCAGCACGTGGGATCCTCCCTATCCAAGGATCGAACCCGTATCTCCTTCCTTAGCAGGCAGACTCTCCACCACTGAGCCACCAGGGAAGCCCCAAGTCAGTGATCTTTTACTTGCAAGAAAATATTGCCACATTTGAGCTATAGAAGGCTTTCCTGGTGGCTCAGCTGGTAAAGAACCTGCCTGCAATGTGGGAGATCTGGGTTTGATCCCTGGGTTGGGAAGATCCCCTGGAGAAGGGAAAGGCTACCCACTTCAGTATTCTGGCCTGGAGAATCCCATGGACTGTACAGTCCATGGGGTTGCAAAGAGTCAGACACGACTGAGCAACTTTCACTTTCACTTTGAGCTATAGAAAGGACCTGCCTGATATAGAGAACAGACTTGTGGACATAGGCGGGGAAGGAGAGGGTGGGACAAATACAGAGAGTAGCATGGAAACATATACATTATCATGTGTAAAATTAGATAACCAGTGAAAATTTACGGTATGATGCAGAGAGCTCAAATGGAGTGCTCCCTGGTGGGATCCGGTGAGAGGTGTGAGGAAGGTTCAAGAGAGAAGGGACATATGTATACCTATGGCTGATTCGTGCTGATATATGGCAGAAACCAACACAATATTGTAAAGCCATTATCCTCCAATTAAAAATAAACAAGCTTTTTAAAAAAACTAAGTGTCTGCCTTACTGAGACAATGATATCTGAGTTGAAAGGGAATGGACAGATCTTTCATGGGATACAAATACATTCCAAACACAAGTTACCCAGAAATGCAGTTATTAAAACACTGAGCCATTTTTGTATCAGAAGAATAGTCCAGGTTTTTGCAAAGCAAGTCCACTCATTCTGTGATAGAAAAGGTTGAGAATGAAAATTTGGCTTGGCTAAGACTTGTCTAATGCCACCTTCCTTAGTATGCACAGCACATCCTGCCAACTGTACTGCAAGGAGCAAGCGGTTATCACACAAACGAGCATCCTCCAAGCCAGAATAAAAACATCGCTACTCTCCATCTAAACTAGTTTTATAGACTGAAGATAAAATAAATAAGGGCAAAAAAAGATGGACGGAGAATGAGGAAAGGGGAGAATGAAATAACCCTTTTCTAAGAAGGCAACAACCAATAGAATCATTTTTTTTTTTTTACCATTTTCTACTAGAAAAAACAAAATAAGTGTTATCTCAACCACTAAACCGAAGAGCCAATGACTAGGGTTCCTGGCTGTGAAAGGAAGTAGCAACTTATACCAGGTAGAAATTCCTTTCTGTCTCCTCTTTAATTTTTCTAAACCATGATTTCTCTATTAAAATCCTAGTACTGACTTCTAGAGATCTGGTGTCTGTCCTCTACCTGTTCCTGAATGAAAAAGCCCTTGGGGAAACTTCATTACTAATGACCTTCAGGATATTTATTGGAAAGGAGAGGAGGCTGTGCAATAAAAGGAGGCAGTCTCTACTTCTATTTTCTTGAGCAGAGGTCTGTGGAACATTAGGATGCAGCTGACAAAACTGCAGCTGTTGCCTATCTATGAACTCGTGTCCCAAATTAGTAAAAATTAGCTCTTTTGCAATTATAGAAACAGCTGTTCTGCTTATTTAGGAATACCGTTGCAATAGCTTTTATAAAACCTATCACCATATGTTTTGTTCTGTACAATAGGTGAAAGTGGCTGAGGGTACTCAGACATGCTACAACTTAACATATTGTTTTTGTTTTCCGAATACGTTACACATATTTCATTCATAGTTTTTCAGCACTGAGTTTCTTTAGTGGCAGTTGTTTTTCTTACAAAAAATGGATGTCTTTCCCTTTTTCTACTGTATATATTTGACAATGTATGCTTTTTCCATTTCCTGTACCTATTGGGATTTGAATGTGGAAGGCATTCTTGAATTTATTCATTTTACTGTGCTTCATTTATAAAATTCTTAGATAGTGAATAATTTATTACAAAATTCTTAATTTGATATTCATTCTTAGCTCTCCTCTCATTTCTCATATTTAACTTGATTTGTATACTTAATTTCACTCAAGCCTTCATTTTCTGTATTAGATTTAGTTTAGAAAAGTGAGTTTTCAATCTGCATTTACTAAAATGGAATCTAAAAAAATGATACAAATGAACTTATTTACAAAACAGGAACAGATTTAGAGAACAAAGAACTTATCATCACTGGAGGGGAAGGGTGGGGTAGAGGGATAGATAGGGAGTTTGGGACTGACAAGAAAAGAATTGAAAATTACTATATTGTGCACCCGTAATGTATATGATGTTGTATACACTACACATCAATAAAAAAGAAAGTGAAAAAATTAATAAAGTTCTGCTTCCTCTCAAAATGAGTGGCTATTTTATGTTAAAATGTCTTTGAATTGAGCTTAATAAGATCCCTGTTTTTAAAAGTGGGGTTTCAAACACAGTCATCATAGCTCACCTAAGTACTAAGATAAAAAATTATAGTAAATTAATGCATTATTATGAATGATCCATCTTAAAGAGTCTAACATCATGTTTGCAGTGTGACTAACTGTTTTGATTCATATGACTGTAGGGAGATTTATGCCATATATAAAGGAGGGCAATCCATTTAATGTGTGAATAAAATTAGGAATAAAATACTATATGTGGGAAATTCTTTAGTGGACCAGTGGGTAGGACTCTGTGCTTTTACTATCATGGCCCAGGTTAGATCCCTGGTCAGGGAACTAAGGTGCTGCAAACCACGGGGCACAGCCACACAAAAAATTATGTGTGTTTTACGATAGGACTGTGAAGTAAGGTTTTTGTTTTTATATTTGTCTTTGTAACTCAAAAATGAGAGTCAATATTTATTTTGCTACAAATTTTGTGCATACATAGGACTTATTTAGACACATACAACTTTTAAAATACACTTAGGCTATTATTACCAAGAAACCAGTCAGTAAAACCAGTGCACCATTAGTATTTTTTTAGTTCATTGTGATCAATTAATGTTTTCAACACAATGATTGCTACATAAAGTATCAATATCCCAATAGAGGTGGCTTTTGGAATTGAATTATGCATGTGCTATAGTCCTTTCCCCCAACAAGAAAAAAATAGAGAATTTATAAATTTTAAATGTAAAACATAATTTTACAAATAAACATCTCCTATTTGGTGTATTTAAAGGCAGCAGCACCTAGCATATGTGTGTAATAGAAAGATATAGCATTTCACGTGACTGTTTCATTGTTCATAGACTCAGCACTGTTCATTTATTTATTTTTGAATTATCTGCATTAATGAAAGATAGTGATGGCTCATATAAAATTGAATGATGGATGGTGTTCATTCACATTGTATTTGGTACTGGAAGAGACTTTTATTCTTCTGTTCAAATATGGATTCTGGGAATTCCTGACAATGCAGTCCAAAAACCAATCTCACAGAGAAAAAAAAATTCAGTAGATAGCTTCTGCATCTTTTGTTTTTCGCTCAGCCTCTTCTCTTGCCCTTTCCTTTATGCAGGACCTGATTTCATGTTCAGTACAAGAGAATCTCACAATTTGTACAATACCACATATACTGCTCTGATTGCCATTAAATCTCTGTCAACTAGTCAGGAAACCTCAGTTGTAACATTTCAGATAATAAGGATCATTATCTCCCTTTAGACTCTTTTGAACCTTCCTGAATACAAGTCAATTGTTCTATGTTGAGCAAAGTCAGATTGCATAGCATATTTAAGTGCTTTGGTTCTAGAATCAGAAAAACCTGGTTATGAATATTAACTCTCAAAGATAGTCAAGTTGCTTACTTTCTGTGAGCTCAGATTCTTCTAAACAAAATGGGAATAATAATAGCATTACCTCCTACGGTTGTGACAATTCAGTGAGCTAATGTACCGACAAGAGCTAAGCTCCAGTGACTTGAAAATAGCTCAGTTCAGTTCAGTTCAGTCGCTCAGTCATGTCCGACTCTTTGCGACCCCATGAATTGCAGCACGCCAGGCCTCCCTGTCCATCACCAACTCCCAGAGTTTACTCAAACTCATGCCCATCGAGTCGGTGATGCCATCCAGCCATCTCATCCTCTGTTGTCCCCTCCTCCTCCTGCCCCCAATCCCTCCCAGCATCAGGGTCTTTTCCAATGAGTCAACTCTTCACATGAGGTGGCCAAAGTACTGGAGTTTCAGCTTCAGCATCAGTCCTTCCAATGAACACCCAGGACTGATCTCCTTTAGGATGGACTAGTTGGATCTCCTTGCAGTCCAAGGGACTCTCAAGAGTCTTCTCCAACACCACAGTTCAAAAGCATCAATTTTTCAGTGCTCAGCTTTCCTCACAGTCCAACTCTCACATCCATACATGACCACTGGAAAAACCATAGCCTTGACCAGATGAACCTTTGTTGACAAAGTAATGTCTCTGCTTTTTAATATGCCATCTATGTTGGTCATAACTTTCCTTCCAAGGAGTAAGCGTCTTTTAATTTCATGGCCGCAGTCACCATCTGCAGTGATTTTGGAGCCCCAAAAAAATAAAGTTTGACACTGTTTCCACTGTCTCCCCATCTATTTCCCATGAGGTGATGGGACCAGATGCCAGGATCTTAGTTTTCTGAATGTTGAGCTTTAAGCCAACTTTTTCACTCTCCTATCTCACTTTCATCAACAGGCTTTTTAGTTCCTCTTCACTCTCTGCCATAAGGGTGGTGTCATCTGCATATCTGAGGTTATTGATATTTCTCCTGGAAATCTTGATTCCAGCTTGTGCTTCTTCCAGCCCAGCATTTCTCATGATGTACTCTGCATATAAGTTAAATAAGCAGGGTGACAATATACAGCCCGTTGACGTACTCCTTTTTCTATTTGGAACCAGTCTGTTGTTCCATGTCCAGTTCTAACTGTTGCTTCCTGACCTGCATACAGGTTTCTCAAGAGGCATGTCAGGTGATCTGGTATTCCCATCTCTTTCAGAATTTTCCACAGTTTATTGTGATCCACACAGTCGAAGGATTTGGCATAGTCAATAAAGCAGAAATGGATGTTTTTCTGGAACTCTCTTGCTTTTTCGATGATGCAGCAGATATTGGCAATTTGATCTCTGGTTCCTCTGCCTTTTCTAAAACCAGCTTGAACATCTGGAAGTTCTCGGTTCATGTACAACCCAATAAATGTTAGCTATTTTTATTATTATTAACTCTCACCTACAAATCCTAGTTCTAGCTTTCATATTGTGGCAAAGTTGACAAAATCCTGAATGAAATCGTGTATAAAAATTTTAATAAAAATTTGAGATTAAAGTTGGTCTTCAGAGTGTTCATAATGGAGATAATCTAAATCTTCTGCATGCAATCAAAAGTCATATATAGGATATATATTTGCATATCTATATACATATGCCCATATATACAAAGGTATTCACAAATATCAGAACCAGGGGATATAATAAAGTGGAAAATTCAAGAGAATATATCATCCCATATCTAATAATTTTAGTCTTCTTTGACATTAATTTATTAGAAATAGCTAAGCATCAGTGAAGTTTTCCTATACCTTCACTTCATTTGCTAGAAATCCAGGTTCTCTGGGCTACTGATCACTTTGTGCTCTTTATTACTAATTTGATGTGTACATTCCAACTGAAATTTAACTGAATCAGTTCTGTTCAGTTGCTCAGTCTTGTCCGGCTCTTTGAGGCCCCATGAATCGCAGCACGCCAGGCCTCCCTGTCCATCACCAACTCCCAGAGTCTACCCAAACCCATGTCCATCGAGTCGGTGATGCCATCCAGCCATCTCATCCTCTGTCATCCCCTTCTCCTCCTGCCCCCAATCCTTCCCAGCATTAGGGTCTTTTCTAATGAGTCAGCTCTTCGCATCAGGTGGCCAAAGTGTTGGAGTTTCAGCTTCAACATCAGTCCTTCCAATGAACACCCAGGACTGATCTCCTTTAGGATGGACTGGTTGGATCTCCTTGCAGTTCAAGGGACTCTCAAGAGTCTTCTCCAACACCACAGTTCAAAAGCATCAATTTTTCGGTGCTCAGTTTTCTTCACAGTCCAACTCTCACATCCATACATGACCACTGGAAAAACCACAGCTTTGACTAGACGGACCTTTGTTGACAAAGTAATGTCTCTGCTTTTTAATATGCTGTCTAGGTTGGTCATAACTTTTCTTCCAAGGAGTAAGCGTCTTTTAATTTCACAGCTGCAGTCACCATCTGCAGTGATTTTGGAGCCCAAAAAAATAAAGTCAGCCACTGTTTCCACTGTTTCCCCATCTATTGCCATGAAGTGATGGGACCAGATGCCATGATCTTAGTTTTCTGAATGTTGAGTTTTAAAGCCAACTTTTTCACTTTCCTCTTTCACTTTCATCAAGAGGCTCTTTGGTTCTTCTTGGCTTTCTGCCATAAGGGTGGTGTCATCTGCATATCTGAGGTTATTGATATTTCTCCCAGCAATCTTAATTCCATCTTGTGCTTCTTCCAGCCCAGCATTTCTCATGATGTACTCTACATATAAGTTAAATAAGCAGGGTGACAATATACAGCCTGACGTACTCCTTTTCCTATTTGGAACCAGTCTGTTGGTCCATGTCCAGTTCTAACTGTTATTTACTGACCTGCATACAGATTTCTCAAGAGACAGGTCAGATGGTTTGATATTCCCATCTCTTTAAGAACTTCCCACAGTTTATTGTGATCCACACAGTCAAAGGCTTTGGGATAGTCAATAAAGCATTTTTTAACTGAATCATAAAGCATCTATACTAGTTGCACTTTTAACAACGGTTTTTAATGAATTGGTCACAGTATGTTAATAATTGGGACAATTGCAGACCTCCAGGTAGGGTGATGGAGGAGCTTTGTGAGATCTGTAAGAAATTTTTAAATTAATATCATGCGAACAGTGGACCGATACACTTATATATGGTCACATATACCTATTTTATCTGTAAGTGTGCCATCTTAATATGTTAAATTGCTAAAATAACATACAGTAAGGTAGAAGGAATGTTAGTATATTTCTTATAAACAATTGGAAATATTCAAAGGAAGATCATCAAGTTTATATTTTTATTTTTCCTGTTTCAGAGGACAGAAATTTTGGAATATTGATGAATAGTATAAAACAGAGAGGTTCAATAGATTCGTGTTTTGGTAACCATGTCTGATAGATGCTCTTCTGTTCTCTGTTTTAATGCCATAAAAAATAGGCGGAAAAGTTGAATTATGGCATTTGAGGGACCCGTTTTATTCTTTAAAAAACTTGCAGTATCAGGTAAAATATTTTGTCCAATAGCTCAAGGATTGAGCATGTAAGTTTAGCTAATAAAAGTGTGATGAAGAACTCACCAGGCTGAATGGACTTTCACAATCTATATTATTGATCAATAGGAAGTAAAATAGTGAAATTAGTTTTATCTTTGAGGAGGCCAAAGTTGAAAACATGGAACATATTTCACTTCCTTGAAAGGAAAAAAGTGATGTAAGAATAAAGAAGAATTTAGATATTGAGAATATTATTATTTAACTTATGTGTTACCTGATTCTTTTGAAAAAATAAATAGATGCAATGGAAGTGCTCATGTATCCTGAAAATGAACAAGTATGATGTCTTTTCAATATTGTTTCATGCACATTTATGAAAAAGGCAATGTATCTCTTGAATGTAAATTGTTGTTTTCTCAGGTCTACTTTTGGAAAGAACTTGAAAGTTCTTCTGGTAGATTTTCTTCCATGACTTAAGTGATTCATTGCTCTACATGCAATATATATATTGGTTAATTTTCCTAAGCATGTACTGCTTTTCATAATGAAGTCACTCAGTTTATCTACCAAATTCAGTGTAACTTTTCAATCCATTATAATTGTAAACATTATTCCAATAAACTTGTAGGTATCTTAAAATAACTTAAAATATTCTCTAAAATTGTACTGCCTAGAATTTTGCAAGATATATTACCTGCATACTGAGGTGATATGTCTTCTAGTAAATAATCATATTGTGGTGCAGAAATTCAGCAATAGAGATTGTCCTGCTAGGTTCCCCTTGTTTGAAGAATTATATTCTTTCCTTTACATATATTGGACAGCCCCTTTGACGTGGACACAAACTACTTGTGCAGTATAAGGGGAAAGCACAGCCCTCACAAAATTGAGTATTTTGGACAAATTTATTGAAGCAAATGTTCCCATTTCCCTATTCCACCTCTTCATTATTTAAGTATGAATTAAGTTTAAGTACAAAGTAGGTTTGTACTTAAAACATAAAGTAAGTTTGCCCCATATGGGCTGAAAGATCACTTTATGTGTTAAATGTGAAGCTGGACCTAAAATAGGGTACACTGCTGAGAATCATGAATCAACTTCTGACTGGTCTACTTTCTCACACTGAAAATTAACATTGTATTTCACTACTCTAACAGTAATATTTATGTTAATATAAACAGCAACTGGCTGTTCCCCATGGTCACAATTCTTATTCACGAAGGATTAAAGAAGAATTCCCTTAATTGTCATACTGCTTGTATGTATTTTGTATAATAGAGGAGAGTCCTATAGTACAGCTTAAATGAGACCTAGGAGAGAAATTAATTGGGCTTGCTGAGTACCTTATAAAAAAATAGATAGAAATCTAAAACTCAAAGATCCATATCAGTGACGTATTTTCATGTAGAAGGCTCCTTGTTATGAGTTTTGCCAGTCAAAGAAAGAAATGACATTGGAATAATTTTTAAATGACTAATAAATTTATTAGTACTCATTTCTCAATCACTCTATATAATTATACTATTGTGAAAGTAAATAGGTGTAGAGCTATTTTTCTGCACACCGATATACATACAGGAAGGTCTGAAAAGCATTGATGTTCAAAGAAGAATGCAGTATTCATTATTGGTTTTTAAATATTTCCACTTTTGATAATATATGAACCCTATCATTTGTCTGAGTATTTGAAAATAATTCTGTATATAATGTTATAAAAGTGACAGAGATAGAATCGCTATAATTTTTGAAAAAAGAAAGTAATGATGCTGGCAAAGACATGGAGAACCTGGAACCTTCATACATTGCCGGTGAATCCTCAATAAGTTCAACACAAAATTAACATATGACTCAGCAGTTTCACTCCTTCATTCCTATGTTGGAGTCTTAACCACCATTACCTCCAAATGTGACCTTATTTCAAGAAATAGTCTACAGAGGTAACCGAGTTAAAAATGAGACCATTAGGGTGGACCTGAATCCAGTATGATTGGTGCCCTTATGAGAAGGAGAAACGTGGACATGGACATGCACATAGGGAAAATGACATGTGAAGATGAAGGCAGAGATAGGAGTGATGCTTCTATAAGCTAAGGAATGCCACAGATTACCAGAAAGCCACCAGAAACTAAAGTAGAGTCATGGAATAGATGTTTCTATTTTTCAAAAGAAAACAACTCTGTTAACATCTTGATCTCTGACTTCTAGCCTTCAAAACTGACAACACAATTTTTTTTTGGTGAAGCCATACAATTTTTAATACTTTGTTACAGTATAGCAACCCTAGAAAACTCATGCAGCACCCAAGATTTTAAAGGATGTATTCAAATAAAAACTTGCATGGAATGTTCAGAGCAGCAGTATCTACCATAACCAAAAGGTAGTAAGTGCCAGTGAGCCAATGATGGATTAAAAAGATGTGGTATATCTACACAATGGAATTTTATTCAGTCATAGAAAGAAATTAAATACTGATACATGCTAATATGGATGAACTTTCAAAGTGTTATTATGTTAAGTAAAGGAAGCCAGGCACAAAAGGTCACATGTATGATTCCATTTATATGAAATATCCAGAATAGGCAAATCCATAGAGACAGAAAGCAAATTAGTGACCACCAAGGTTGGAGGGAGGAATGAATGCAAAATGACTGCTTAATGAGTATAGATTTTTTTTTTTTTTTGCGGGGGGGGGGATAAAAATATTCTGGAATATGATAGTAGTTGCATAACATTGGAAAATACTAAAAGTCACTTGAATTGTACACTTTAATATCGTGAATCTTATGTGAATTTTATCTCAATAAAAACAGTGAGAGCTATATTTCAGGCATGGGAATTTGAATTTCATTGTTTTTCTGAGGCAGGAAAGAATATAGATATTGCAATTCAAAAATCAAGGTTTTAGCACTGCAATTTAAGGAGACAATCATCCTTTTACTAGTAAACTGAGACAATTTTATATGAAAGTCATTGAAGAAAAACATTTAATCCCCTCGTGTCATTTTTATTATCACTTTTCTCATCTTAAGAGCAATTATAAAATAGAAGTATGAAAAATTATGTTTATGGGTTTCTCACTTCAGTTGACTTAGTATTATTTATGACATTTTTGTGAGATGACCTTTGTTTTCTTTTTTTTTTTTATTAATTGGAGGCTAATTACTTTACATCATTACAGTAGTTTTTGTTATACATTGAAATGAATTAGCCATGGATTTACATGTATTCCCCATCCCAGTCCCCCCTCCCACCTCCCTCTCCACCCGATCCCTCTGGGTCTTCCCAGTGCACCAGGCCCGAGCACTTGTCTCATTGTAATATTTATGGCAGACTATTTATTTTATAGCTTAGATGAGTCATAAGAAAGTGAACAACAGGATTTTATTGCATCTAATTGCTGGGCCCTTAGCTACTATTGCCTAAAAATCACTCTATTCAAAATCCAAGTCTTGTCAGTGGTATGGAAACATTACTGATTGTCAGTATGTTTTTTGAGTTAGTCAACTCCTAGTGTGTATCTAATTTGTGATTGAATTAAGTCATTCCTGAACTAAAGTGAAAAACTACCACACACTACCACACCTTATTATTCATCTTTAGCTTGAATACCTACAGTGAAGGGAAACTCATTAATTCTTGAAAAAAAATCCTTATTATTTTTGATAGTTTAGGCTATCAGAAAGTTTTCCCCCTTCAAATTCTATTCATTTGTCATAGTTCTGTTATGTAAGATAATATGGAATGCATGTAATCTTTCTTTTTTATATAATTAGGAGTGAGAAGCAGTCTGAATTTTTTACTAACTTCTTACCTACTTCATTACTCCATTACATCCTAGAAATCCATTCAGAAAGGCTGCATGCCACCCTACTTGCCGTATATCCCTTCAAATATTCCTCTATGTCACTTGACAAGGAGATGCCTACCTCCTTCATAGATTTTCTCTGTACTTGCTAAGACATATGCTGCATCCTTACTGTTCTGTGCAAAGTGAAACGTGTACTTTGATTCTATTTCTATGCAAAAGTCTGAGGAGTTTTCTCACTTATCTTCAAAATGAATTGGACCCTTTGAGAGCAAGGAGAGAGTAATACTAAATTATTCAAAAATTAAATGTGTGATATTATGCAATGGGATAAAAAATAATCATAAGAAAAGAATTGGGGCTCGTGAAATTGTTTTTAGTCATTAAATACCAAGCATTGTTTTATAGCATTCTGTTTGAATTATTTAATAAATCTACTGGAAAAAAATTTAAATAGTATACAAAGACTAGATTTGAAATAATATTGTATCAAGAGTGTAGAGTAGATGGTGATATAAATGATAGAAATGGTGTGTTTATAGTTTATTGTGACAGCAAATTTCCTAATAGACCTCAGCGAATTCTCAGAGTTGTTCTGGCAATCATTCTGATCTTTCAAGACTTTTTCCCAGCACTTGATGAATTCCAAAATTGGTTTTATAGTCATTGACTTGTTGGTTGTTAACTAATATGAGACATATGCATAAGCACACTTGGATTTATATGGTATTGAATCATGGTATTAGAAGAAACCCTAAAATGCCACCTTGTACTTTTGCTTGCTCCTAGACATCAGATAGAGTAAAAGTAATCTTAAGAAACAGAGGATTCAGGGAAAAGGATTTAGTGAAAAGTCACAAACATACATTGGTTTTGATTTTTAATAGACTCATACATTATTAACTCTATTTTATCCACAGGCATTTATCCAATTACATAGAAATTCTCTTCTCCACAGATAATCCAAAGCAAGGACAGCTCATTAATGGTAGCCAAATTTGGTTGTAGAAAAGCAGGAGGTAGTTTTCAATGTAGATTTAATTGACTAAAGTAAAGTCTCCTTTGTGACAGGTTGATACAAAATTTAATAATATTTCATACACTTTTCTTATTATTCATGGTTGGCATTTTGATAATATCTTTTGTTTCCTGTCTCTCCCATGTACCTTTAGACTCAATTAAATGCATTCATCAGCCTATTCTCCCACCTTTCAGTTTCATGCTTTTTTTTGCTGGGAGCTTATGCACTATCATTTATAATCTTGTTTGTATTCTCTTTACTATGCTGCTGAGCTTTGTTTATAGCTTTCAGTAGTTTCTACACCTACTCAACACTTCATGCTCTTACCGTTTCTTTTCACCATCTTTATCAGTAATTTACCATAAGTGTCATCACTTTCAAATGAGACATGTATTAGGATAAGTGTAATTTCTATCTTGTTGTTTCTACAGTTACTCAATAATTTTTATCAGTATCACAATAATCAATGTCATAACTATAACTTATAATTTTTGATCATGCTAAAAATTCTACATAGTTCCTCATGTCCTATAAGCTAGTTGATGACTTTAAAAAAAATCAAACCCTGTATCTAAAATTCTTTAAACTTTTTATTTGAAACTAAACATGGGATTTCTTACTCAGCAGAAAGGCATTACAATACTCATTTGTTTCTTTATTTATTGTCTTCTATAGTTCAGATACTGTATAATACAATAAAGATTTAATTGTGAGCAAGGCAGGCATAGTCCCTGTAATCACACATGTCATCATTTGCTTGGAAATAAACAAGAAATATATGTGGGATATAATAAATTTAAGATTCAAATATGCTGATGGTAGTATATAGGAGGACTAAGTTTTAGGTTATAGAATGAATTTACAGTCACAAGTGTATAATTTGTATATAGTAGTAGGCTAAAAATTAGCCATGCAAATATGTGCATATGTGTGGATTTGTTTTACCTTGCATTTAGCAAATTGCTCCTTCTAAACCCAAAAACCATAAACTAAAAACTCACCAATAATAGCTAAAGCACACTGATTTTGTTTTTTTTTGCTTCAGCTAATCCAGAAGATTTCCAAATTTTCATGAACTGAGTATGATTGTAGTATGTAGTTTTGCGTCAGTGGAGCTTCATTTTATTTCATCATATTTGCATTGTTTTCCCCTCTGTACAAACCTTCATTGATTCTAGTAATAGTAGCGTCTTACATTTATATAATGCTTTCAAATTTCAGAATATTTTAACATCTATGATCTCATTTTACTCTTAAAGTAACCCTCGTATATGATAGATTGTGTTATCTCCATTTGATAAATGAGGAAATAGCAACTCAGGAGACTTATAGAGAGCACCAAATAAATTGATGGTGGAATTGAGATTTGGTTACTCACATACGTTGAGTATTCATGTATCTAGAGTAGCTTTAGATGTATGCTTTCCATAATGTGCAAAGCCCATAACTCCTCCCCTTGGAGAGTTCTTATTAGAAGAAGAGATTTTTTTCCTTTTTTTGAAATGAGAATCTTCCATGACATGGAGCTCATAGTACTTCTGTGTCCAGAGAGTGAAGATGATCCTTATTCTCATCAAAGGTAGGATACAAGTATATTTTCAGCTGCTGATATCCTCATCAT
The DNA here is from genome assembly GCF_023699985.2 of Odocoileus virginianus. Taxonomy (NCBI): domain Eukaryota; kingdom Metazoa; phylum Chordata; class Mammalia; order Artiodactyla; family Cervidae; genus Odocoileus; species Odocoileus virginianus. The sequence goes on along the minus strand of NW_027224264.1, from coordinate 3,658,604 downwards.
TGTAGATACATGCATGATTTTCTGTGTTCTGTTCTTTGATTTGGGCTTCCCAGGTGGCTCAGTGATAAAGAATCTGCCTGCCAATACAAGAGATGTGGGTTTGATCCCTGGGTCGGGAAGATCTCCCTGGAGAAGGAAATGGTAACCCACTCCAGTATTCTTGCCTGGAAATCCCATGGACAGAGGAGCTTGGTGGGCTACAGTCCATGGGGTTGCAAAAGAGTCAGATACAACTTAGCAACTAAACAACAACAACAGCAACAACATTCTTTCCTTCATTAAAATATCTGGATCAGAGTTTACAGTCAAACAATAAATATTACCAAAGCATGAGTATGCTACTGATCGATAGAAAGCTAAGGATAGCTTTTTAAAAAATGAGAACTGACAGTAGATGACAATGCCCCTTTTAAAAGCTGCAATAAGACAAAGAGGATGAGAAGAAACCCGTATCAACAGAGAGAGTTAATGGTTTTACATTTAAGAAGAGACCCTTTCTGTACCCATGTTACTGGCAATATTAAGTTTGTGCTTAAGCAGAAACAGTCTACCAGTGTTAACACCTTGGACTGTGAAGGTAAAGCTGAAGGCCAAGGCAAAGCGAAGGTTAACAAAATTAAATCCTGATGAATCAAATATCTTCTTACTATTTTTAATGCAAATAAAATAAATTAACAATAAATATTACAATGTTTGTAATAAGAGAAAATTCTGTATCATAAGGTGAAACAACCACAAATACATAGAGTTTGTCAGCATTCGACATGAATGGCATAGATTTACCATGGTTGATAATTCTAGTTGCCATGAAGGATATTTAGTGTGTCTATTCTCAAAAAAATGTAATGCGTAATAATTTGGAGGCTACTCCTTTCATTTTTAAGGGAGAATTCTTAGATAATTTATGTTGATTTAATTATCACTTATATGTGCCTTAGAATTGGAATTATCTAGGGTTACCTAACACCATTGACATATTCCATCACCACTTGTAATTTTAAGTAACAACTTTATGGGAAATTACTCTGTCCAAAAGGAACTTAGATGGGATATGATACAATAGGCTTTCTTTCTTCTGCTACAATGGCCTTTCAGCCTATACAAGACTAATGCACTTGTTTTGATTTCTTTAGTATAGAAATAGAAATAGGAAATTTTAATATCAAAATTATGATGGGATAGAGAGAAAAAGAAAGTACTTATTTTTACTTCCCCTTCAGTTCAATGTCATTGGTCAGTCGCTCAGTCATGTCCAACTCTTTGCAATCCCATGGACTGCAGTATGTCAGGCTTCCCTGTCCAAGTTTCCTAAGTTCATAAGGGAAGATATCTAATAATCTAAGCTTCCTCAGTGAAAGCCTTTCCCATGAATACTTTCTCCACTCCAACTGTGGCTCTCCTCCTTTCAGTGTTGTACTCATATCTTCAAAGCATTCTTTTATCCAAGTATTTCAGGCATAAATACTATCCCCATCCTTGAGAAAATCCTGCCCCTTTCCAGAGGCAGAAAAGAGTGTCTCTGATCCTGACCAAATCCTACAGTTTGAGGTTTTAATAGTGTCTTACTCTGTTCTGGCTACTGTAACAAAATAACACAGACTGGGTGGCTTAAAAACAACAGAATTTTTTTGCTCACAGCTCTAAAGGCTGAAAGTCTGAGGTCAAGGTGCCAGAATAACTAGGTGAGGGCTCTTTTCCAGGTTCCAAACCTGTCATTGTGTCCTTGCATGGCTGAAGGAGCTAGAGACCTCAGAGGGTCTCCTTTTATAGAAGCACAAATCCCATTTATGAGGACTCTACCCTCATGGCCTAATCACCTCCCAAAGACTCCGCCTCCAAATACCATCATATTGGGCATTAAGATTTCAGTATATAAATTTTGTAGGGACATGGATATTTAAACCATAGTAAGCAGTAATCCCCGAATCCTCAGATGGCTTTAGCTGAATGGGCATTAATAGTTCTTTCTGAGATTCTCAATGATGATTTTATTTTCAGTATCCCAAGCAGTGAAAATTCTTAGCCTGATAATTATTTTATTATTTGGCCTATTAAATGTGCACATCTCCGAAGGTAAACATTTTTTTCTTTCTTTTCGTCAGAAATAGCCCAATCTTATACCATGTTGAAGAAAAAAATATCCTATAAGCAAGATTTTGGTTCTGTCATGAAGTAAATGTCTCTTATAAAGCTAGGAAATATCTTTTTTTTCCCCTGAAATAATCATAAAAGTGTCATATAAGTTTCTTTATTTCCTCAGGGAATGCTGCTAGCCTCAACTCAGTGTTTTTCATAAAACCGAGGCGTGGCAGGTAGAGTTCTTGCAATCGTTCTCACCACACATCATCTCTAAAAATCAAGTATTTATAACAATAAAGAAGAATCAGCAAATCTATGTTATGCCTAACTTTTACAGATCAGTTCAGTTCAGTTGCTCAGTCGTGTCTGACTCTTTGTGACGAAATGAACCGCAGCACACCAGGCCTGCCTGTCCATCACCAACTCCCGGAGTCCACCCATACCCATTGAGTCGGTGATGCCATCCAACCATCTCATCCTCTGCCGTCCCCTTCTCCTCCTGCCCTCAGTCTTTCCCAGCATCAGGGTCTCTTCCAATGAGTCAGCTCTTCGCATCAGGTGGCCAAAGTATTGGAGTTTCAGCTTCAACATCAGTCCTTCCAATGAACACCCAGGACTGATCTCCTTGCAGTCCAAGGGACTCTCAAGAGTCTTCTCCAACACCACAGTTCAAAAGCATCAATTTTTCAGCACTCAGCTTTCTTTATAGTACAACTCTCACATCCATACATGACTACTGGAAAAACCATAGCCTTGACCAGACAGACCTTTGTCGGCAAAGTAATGTCTCTGCGACAGCGCACAAGCGTGGGCGGCTGCGACAATGCACAAGTGCGGCCAAGAGGAGCTACCCCACGTCCGCGGTCAGGGGTGGCGGCTGGGAGGAGCTACCCCACGTGAGCGGTCAGGGGTGGCGGCTGGGAGGAGCTACCCCACGTGAGCGGTCAGGGGTGGCGGCTGGGAGGAGCTACCCCACGTCCGCGGTCAGGGGTGGCGGCTGGGAGGAGCTACCCAACGTCCACAGTCAGGGGTGGCGGCTGGGAGGAGCTACCCAACGTCCACAGTCAGGGGTGGCGGCTGGGAGGAGCTACCCCACGTCCGAGGTCAGGGGTGGCGGCTGAGAGGAGCTACCCCACGTCCGAGGTCAGGGGTGGCGGCTGGGAGGAGCTACCCAACGTCCACAGTCAGGGGTGGCGGCTGGGAGGAGCTACCCCACGTGAGCGGTCAGGGGTGGCGGCTGGGAGGAGCTACCCCACGTGAGCGGTCAGGGGTGGCGGCTGGGAGGAGCTACCCCACGTCCACAGTCAGGGGTGGCGGCTGGGAGGAGCTACCCCACGTCCGCGGTCAGGGGTGGCGGCTGGGAGGAGCTACCCCACGTCCGCGGTCAGGGGTGGCGGCTGGGAGGAGCTACCCAACGTCCACAGTCAGGGGTGGCGGCTGGGAGGAGCTACCCCACGTTCGAGGTCAGGGGTGGCGGCTGGGAGGAGCTACCCCACGTCCACGGTCAGGGGTGGCGGCTGGGAGGAGCTACCCCACGTCCGCGGTCAGGGGTGGCGGCTGGGAGGAGCTACCCCACGTCCGAGGTCAGGGGTGGCGGCTGGAGGAGCTACCCCACGCCCAAGCTCAGGGGTGGCGGCTGAGAAGAGCTACCCCACGTCCGAGGTCAGGGGTGGCGGCTGAGAGGAGCTACCCCACGTCCCAGGTCAGGGGTGGCGGCTGGGAGGAGCTACCCCACGTCCGAGGTCAGGGGCGGCGGCGGGAGGAGCTACTCCCACGTCCAAGGTAGGGAGCAGTGGCTGCGCTTTGCTGGAGCAGCCGTGAAGAGATACCCCACATCCAAGGTAAGAGAAAACCAAGTAAGACGGTAGGCACTGAGAGAGGGCATCAGAGGGCAGACAGACTGAAACCACAATCACAGACAACTAGCCAATCTGATCACATGGACCACAGCCTTGTCTAACTCAGTGAAACTAAGCCATGCCGTGTGGGGCCACCCAAGATGGACGGGTCATGGTGGAGAGGTCTGACAGAATGTGGTCCACTGGAGAAGGGAATGGCAAACCACTTCAGTATTCTTGCCTTGAGAACCGTTTCTTTACCGTTGAGCCACCAGAGAAGCCCCAATGTGCTTAAATAAACAGTTTTAAATGAATGGTCCCACAGCACTACCATAAATTACTTGACATTTAATATTTTATAGCTAAACACACATTTTCCATATTCCATGTATACTTAAAGGTAAAAACATTGAGTAGTTTTCAAGAGGGAAATTAAGTGAATTAAAGATATGCTGATGAGCAGTGATTTTAAAAATCATCTAGAGAATGGGAAAATAATGGGAACATTTGGATTTATTATTTATTTTCATTCTACAGAATAGCGATTATCAGAAGAAAGTACAAGTTTATTTCTTCCAGTTTTTGTTATTTAAATTTAGTTTACAGAAATTTATGCTTTAAATCTGGCCTATATGGAAACCAAATACAAAATTAATCCATGAATTATACAATTATATTGAGTGCTCATTTAATACACATGGTGACTGTGATGAAATTTAAAAATATTTAGAAAAAATAGAGTTTTTATGTTTAGAATATGATCTCAGAGCTTTAATTAATGATCAAGATAGAGAATAAAGAGGGGATAAAAGACATTCTATTCTTTAGAACAAATGAGAACCATATGGCTATGTTAGGAAGGTAGTCAGTTTGCCAAAGAACTGTATTATTTGCTGAAGGAAATACCTTTTTAAGTTCATTCTTCACAACTTAGATTAATGGAGTTTATATACAAGAGCTCATAATAAATTCCATTTTGGAAGAGCAATAATTTCATGTGGCAATTTTCTTAGTGTTTTTGTTATGGTAAAATATTGTTCTAAAAATATAAGCCAGGCTTAAGTGAATAAAAATAAAAAAATGTAGAGTAATCTTGTAAGTAGTAGGACATATCCATTGCAAATTTGAAACTGGACTTTAAAACAAGCATTAAAGAAATTCATGAAATTCTAAATGATTAAACTCATGCATAGGTGGTAGCTGTAAAACATAATTTTAATATATTACCTTATGAATAGGTATCTTGCACTACAATCTCTCAGTCTCTCATCCTCTCTGTCTCTGTCTCTCTCCACTCTCCCTTTTTTCTCTTTTTTTGAATATTCACCAGGTTAAGCTGGCTTTTTTTAAAGGGTTTTGACATATGTTTTTTTATAATTTTTATTATTGTCTGCAGTGGATCTTCATTGCTGCATGTAGGCTTCCTGTAGGTGCAGAGAGCAGCAGCTACTCTCTAGTTGCAGTGCATGGGCTTCTCTTGTTACAAGATCATAGGTTCTAGGGCACACTGGCTTCAGTAGTTAGTGCACATGGGCTCAGATGTTGCGGTGCACAGACTTAGTTACCCATGGCATGTAGGACCTTGCCAGACCAGGGATCAAACCAATGTCCTCTGCATTGCAAGGTGCATTCTTAACCACTGGACCACCAGGAAAGTCTTTGATATATCTTTTTAAACTTGAAATCATTAGGGAAATTTGGAGTTTTCCTGTTGTGTATTTAAACCTCAAAAAAAAAAAAAAAATTAAAGCTGCAAATCTATAAAGGAAAAAGAGACAAATATATGCAGTATGTAAAAAAGTTAGAAGAAAACGTGAACTTGGAGGGCATGATAGAAATAGGAAACCAAGAAAAAGAAAAAGATTGGTTAATTAGAGTTAATTTCTGAAGATTAAATGCTGTATTAGTATTATTTCATTTATATCCTTCCAACATGTTTATGTATGTCCATAAAAAGTAACATAGTTTGGTTTCCATGTAGGATGTATAAGGCAGAAGGACTACTGCTACCATAATTAACAAATTAAAAAATTTGGATAATCTAAAATATCATTTATTTTCTTGATCTCATCAAAGAGTTGATGACACAGGGCAAACATGGAAAATAGGGCAAAGAGGTCTGAATTACAAAGAGACACAAACCTTTCCCAAAAAAGGGACCCAAGAGACAGAAAGTCTATCCCCTGAGGGAGAGCAATCCTGGTCAGGGGCTGGAAATGTAGGTTGTGGATGGAAGAGAGGGCTGACTACAAAGTAGCAGAGAGACCAACTTGTGATTATGAAAATGTTCTAAATCTTGACTATGTTAGAGGTTGCATTATTATATGTGCTTGTCAAGATTCATAGATTATATCTAAGAAGAGTGAGCTTTAGTACATGTAAATTATACTTCAATAAACTGAATTTTGATAAAATGTACTAAAATAATTATAATATTATTATAATATTGTAAAATGTTATAATGGTATTAATAATTATTTATTATTAAAAATAAAATAAGAGTTAAGAGGCTGAAGAGTGAAGAAAAATAAAATAAGAGTAAAAAGTGAAAAAGCTGGCTTAAACTCAACATTCAGAAAACTAAGATCATGGCATCCAGTCCCATCACTTCATGGCAAATAGACAGGGAAACAATGGAAACAGTGAGAGACTTTATTTTTAGGGCTCCAAAATCACTGCAGATGGTGACTGCAGCCATGAAATTAAAAGACACTTTCTCCTTGGAAGAAAAGCTATGACCAACCTAGACAGCATATAAAAAGCAGAGACATTACTTTGCCAGTCCATCCAGTCAAAGCTACGGTTTTTCCAGTAGTCAGATATGGATGTGAGAGTTGGACCATAAAGAAAGTTGAGTGCCAAGAATTGATGCTTTTGAACTGTGGTGTTGAAGAAGACTCTTGAGAGTCCCTTGGACTGCAAGGAGATCCAACCAGACAATCCTAAAGGAAATCAGTCCTTTCATTCAGGACTGATGCTGAAGCTGAAACTCCAATACTTTGGCCACCTGATGTGAAGAACTGACTCATTGGAAAAGACCCTGATGCTGGGAAAGATTGAAGGCAGGAGGAGAAGGGGATGACAGAGGATGAGATGGCTGGATGGCATCACCGACTCTATGGACATGAGTTTGAGTAAGCTCCAGGAGTTGGTGATGGACAGGGAAGCCTGGTGTGCTGCAGTCCATGGGGTCACAAAGAGTTGGACACAACTGAGCGACTGAACTGAACTGAAAGCTCACTCTTTTTAGATATAATTCTATGAATTTTGACAAGCACATATAATAATGCAACCTCTAACAAACTTTGAAGAGGCTTCAGCAAATGCTGTGTGTGTGTGTGTGTGTGTGTGTGTTTGTGTATAATGAGTTAATTCTTAGAAATCATAAATTTTAATTTTGTTTTATATAGTAAAGAGATTGGAATATACATTCTTGATTGGGAAATTAGTTCAACTGGTGTTTGATAAGCAACTTATATTAAAAAAGCTGTTTACCATTTATCAAGTGCTTCTATTTCTCATTAAATACACAACTGGGATATGTTTACAACAGAGGACTTTGTATTGTACCAGGATTTTAATTTTAAAAAGTGACTGAATGATGACATAGGCTAATTCCATTGAAAGAAAATTTTAAAAACAGTTCCCTAAGAAATGACAGGCACAGCAGACCATGCAGGATCACACAAGGCTTATCATATGGAGCAGTCAGTAAGCAGAGGGGTTGGGATTCTGCCTTATGACTATGATGTGACTTATGATGTGACCTTATGATGCGACTAGGTGGAGATGTCTTTTATTGCAGTAGTCCCCAAATTTTTTGGCACTGGGGACCGATTTTGTGTAAGACAATTTTCCACAGACTGGTGTGGGAGGGGTGGTTTCGGGATGATTCAAGCACATCCCATTTGTTGTGCACTTTATTTCTATTGGAGAAGGAAATGGCAACCCACTCCAGTCAGTATTCTTGCCTGGAAAATCCCATGGACAGAGGAGCCTGGTGGGCTATAGTCCATGAAGTCACAAAGAATCAGACATGACTGAGTGACTAACACACTTATTTCTATTATCATTACATCAGCTCCACCTCAGAGTGAAGATATTCACAATTTTGGTCATTAAATCTGGCCCTGTTACATAGTGAACTTATGGAGAGGTTGGGAATAATTGATGTCAAATAGCCAATACAGAATTTAGAAACATGTTTAACACAGACAAATGTTATTTCTGCCGAAACTGAGGCTTACACACATTAAACCACTTGCTTAGAAACAGATGCAAAACAAAGAGCAGAGCCACTTTTGAAATCAAAGTCTTATGAGACCTCTTCAACAATTTTCAAGTTATCCACCCCAGAGACACACATACAAATCTACATGTAATAAGAACAAGCATTTTGATAAAATTAATTTAAAAATGCAACTATACTAGGCACTAGTTGAGATCCTGAAAATGAAATACTGAAAAAAATCTCATTTTTTTATTGCAGGCAATAACTAAATTGACAATAAAGGACTCAGTTTCACAGAACATGTAATCTTTACATTACCAACACTGTGTTTACCCCAACCAGTCTAAGAATCTCAGATAAAAATACTCATTGTTTAAAATCCATCTAGGGACTTCCTTGGCAGTCTAGTAGTTGAAACTCCATGCTTCCATTATGGGGTGCATGGGTTTGAATACTGGTTCGGGAACTGTGATCCCACATGCCATACAGTCAAATAAATAAAAATAAAATCCATCTATTTAAAAATCATATAGGTATCTTCTTTTTTCTATAAGAAGAGGAAATAGCTTTTAGATCATTTATAATAATAATGGCAATGACTAATTTTTATGGATTTATAGTTTTTATATGCCTGGGCTAATAGGCACTCTTATAAATACTATAGATATAATAATACCTCTCTTAATCCTCACAAAAATTCTCTGAATTATATACTGTTATTTTAGGCGTTTTACAGATGTTAACCAAGAGGGATAAAATATTATTTAAGTAGAGATAGAGTTGAGACTTGAACCCAGGAGCTATGTGTCAGTCCTTATTCTAAACTACTACATTAATTGGCATAATATTCTCAAACAGTATAAACTCGGGGTCACTGAGAATCAATACAATGAAACTTGAAAAGTTATGTCCCAAGGCAACTTAAATCTATTGTTCACTTAGGAGAAGATGAAGACATTAAGCCCCACAGAGTCTCTCAATGGTATGATAGATTGAGCACTAACAAATAGTATGCATGCTTTGAGAGGTAATATGGCTTGGTGGAAAGAAAACAGGGCTTTGGGTAACATAAATTGTATTCCAGACTCTCATTTATTAGGTCTATGGTTTTACAAGCTACTCTCTAGTCAAGTGGGCCTTAGGAAGCATCACCACAAACAAAGCTAGTGGAGGTGATGGAATTCCAGTTGAGCTATTTCAAATCTTGAAAGATGATGCTGTGAAAGTGCTACAGTCAATATGTCAGCAAATTTGGAAAACTCAGCAGTGGCCACAGGACTGGAAAAGGTCAGTTTTCATTCCAATCCCAAAGAAAGGCAATGCCAAAGAAAGGTCAAACTACTGCACAGTTGCACTCATCTCATACGCTAGTAAAGTAATGCTCAAAATTCTCCAAGCCAGGCTTCAGCAATACATGAACCATGAGCTTCCAGATGTTCAAACTGGTTTTAGGAAAGACAGAGGAACCAGAGATCAAATTGCCAACATCTGCTGGATCATTGAAAAGCAAGAGAGTTCCAGAAAAACATCTATTTCTGCTTTTATTGACTATGCCAAAGCCTTTGACTGTGTGTATCACAACAAACTGTGGAAAATTCTGAAAGAGATAGGAATACCAGACCACCTGACCTGCCTCTTGAGAAACCTGTATGCAGGTCAGGAAGCAACAGTTAGAACTGGACATGGACCAACAGACTGGTTCCAAATAGGAAAAGGAGTACATCAAGGCTGTATATTGTCACCCTGCTTATTTAACTTATATGCAGAGTACATCATGAGAAATGCTGGGCTGGAGGAAGCACAAGCTAGAATCAAGATTGCCGGGAGAAATATCAATAACCTCAGATATGCAGGTGACACCACCCTTATGACAGAAAGCGAAGAAGAACTAAAGAACTTCTTGATGAAAGTGAAAGAGGAGAGTGAAAAAGTTGGCTTAAAGCTCAACATTCAGAAAACTAAGATCATGGCATCTGGTCCCATCACCTCATGGGAAATAGATGGGGAGACAGTGGAAACAGTGGCTGACTTTATTTTTCTGGGCTCCAAAATCACTGCAGATGGTGACTGCAGCCATGAAATTAAAAGATGCTTACTCCTTGGAAGGAAAGTTATGACCAACCTAGACAGCATATTAAAAAGCAGAGACATTACTTTGTCAACAAAGGTCTGTCTAGTCAAGGCTATGGTTTTTCCAGTGGTCATGTATGGATGTGAGAGTTGGACTATAAAAAAAGCTGAGCACCGAAGAATTGATGCTTTTGAACTGTGGTGTTGGAGAAGACTCTTGAGAGTCCCTTGGACTGCAAGGAGATCCAACCTGCAAGGAGATCAGTCCTGGGTGTTCACTGGAAGGATTGATGTTGAAGCTGAAACTCCAATACTTTGGCCACCTGATGCGAAGAGCTGACTCATTTAAAAAGACCCTGATGCTGGGAAAGATTGAAGGCAGGAGGAAAAGGGGATGACAGAGGATTAGATGGTTGGATGGCATCACTGACTCAATGGACATGGGTTTGGGTGGACTCTGGGTGTTGGTGATGGACAGGGAGGCCTGGCGTGCTGCGGTTCATGGGGTCGCAGAGTCAGACATGACTGAGCGACTGAACTGAACTGAACTAGTTTCCTCATCTCTAAAAGGAGTTTCTGTAAGTATTAAATATATATTATGTATTATTTAGTGCAGTATTTGAAACAGCACTTAATATCAGTTTCTCCCATTGCTTCTTAAAGATATTTGTATGCAATACTTATCTTTAAAATATCTCTTTTGTTCTTACCACACCAAGCTACAGTGTTTTTCATGAAATAATAAAATAGTATTAGTGACTTTTCACAGAATAGCATTTTAAGGAGTTCCTCACCATTGATTTAAAACAAAGCAAAACAAAACAAAAATGCCCCCTGAAGATTGTAGAGACAAAGAAATAGGGACTCTCACTTCTAAGTTAAATGAAAAGGTGTTCTGGTTTACTTCTCCCTCTGTACTTTTTAGCAAACTGTAATAGCTCAGACTGTCCTAACAAAATACCATATACCAGAAGGGTTAAACAACAGAAATTTATTTCTCAGTCTGGAGGCTGGGAAGTCCAAAATCAAGGTGCCAGACCATTTGGTTCCTGATGAGAGCTTTAATTCTTAGATTTTTTTCTAAATTGAAGTATAGTTGCTTTATAAAATAGTGTTAATTTCAGGTATACAGCAAAGTGATTAAGTATTTTTGAAATTATATTCCATTATAGGTTATTAAAATATATTGGGCATAATTTCCTATACCATACAGTAAATGTGTATTGCTTTTCTATTTTTTTTGTAGTAGTTGATATCTATTATTCCAATACTCCTAATTTAGCCTTCCCCTGATCTTCCTCTTTGGTAACCACAAGTTTGTTTTCTATGTCTGTGAATCTGTTTCTGTTTTGTACCTACATTCATTTTATTTTTTAGATTCCACATATAAATAAAATCATACAGTATTTGTCTTTGACTTATTTCACTAAGTATAATATTCTCTAGGCCCATCCAGATTGCTACAGATGGCACTATTTTAATTTTTATGACTGAGTAGTATTTCATTGTGTGTCTGTGTGCACACACATTCATATCACATCTTCTTTATTCATCTTTTGATGGGCACTTTGGTTGCTTTCATGTTTTTGCTATTGTGAATAGTGCTTCTATGAATATTGGGACATATGTGCATGTATCTTCTTCAATTAGTGTTTTTTTTTTTTCTGGATATATACTCAAGAGTGGAATTATTGTATCATATGGTACAAGTGAAAGTGTTAGTTGCTCAGTCGTGTCTGACTCTTTGCAACCCATGGACTGTAGCCCACCAGGCTCCTCTGTTTATGGAATTCTCCAGGCAAGAATACTGGAATGGGTTGCCATTCCCTTCTCCAGGGGATCTTCCTGACCCAGGGATTGAACCCAGGTCTCCTGCATTGCAGGCAGATTCTTTAACACTGAGCCACCAGGGAAGCCCAATCGTATGGTAGTTCTAGTTTCAGTTTTCTGAGGAACCTCCATACTGTTTAATATATTAGTTCCACTAGTTTATATTCCCACCAAGAGTGTCTGACGGTCCCCTTTTCTCCACATTCTTGCCAACATTTGTTATTTGTAGACTTTTTGATAATAGCCATTCTGACAGGTGTGAGGTGATATGTCATTGTGGTTTTGATTTGCATTTCTCTAATAATTAGCAGATTTAAGCATATATTCATGTGCCAGTTAGCTGTGTATCTTCTTTGGAAAAAAAAAAATCTGTTCAGGTCTTCCACCCATTTTCTGGTTGGATTGTTCTTTTGATATTGAGCTGCACGAGCTATTTTTATATTTTGGTGATTAACCCTTTGTCAGTCACATTATTTGCAAATATTTTCTCCTGTTCTGTGTTTTATCTTTTCATTTTGTTGATGGTTTCCTTTGCTGTGCCATAGTTCTTAAGTTTAATTAGGTCTAGCATTTATTTTTGCTTTTATTTCCTTTGCCTTGGGAAATTAAGAAAATATCGTTGCAACTTATGTAAAGAGTATTTTGCTTGTATTCTCTTCTAGAAGTGTTGTGGTCTCAGTTCTTACAAATAGGTCTTTAGACCATTTTGAATTAATTATTGTATATCATGTGGGGTGTGTTATAATTTCATCATTTTACACGTGGCTGTCCTGTTTTCCAGGCACCAGCTGTTGAAGAGACTGTATTTTCTCCATTGCATATTGTTAGCTCCTTTGTCATAGATTAACTGACTTCAGTTATGCTGGTTTATTTCTCAGATCTTCATTCTGCCATTGATGTATATGTCTGTTTTATACCCATACCACACTATTTTGATTACTGTAGATTTATAGTATAGTCTGATGTCTATTGTATATATACTATACTATAGTATATATCTATTCTATAGTATTGTATAGTCTGATGTCTGAGAAACGTGGGGCTGGATGAAGCACAAGCTAGAATCAAGATTGCAGGGAGAAATATCAATAACCTCAGATATGCAGATGACACCACCCTTATGGCAGAAAGTGAAGAACTAAAGAGCCTCTTGATGAAAGTAAAAGAGGAGAGTAAAAAAGTTGGCTTAAAGCTCAACATTCAGAAAACTAAGATCATGGCATCCAGTCCCATCACTTCATGGCAAATAGATGGGGAAACAGTGGGAACAGTGGCTGACTATATTTTTTTGGACTTCAAAATCACTGCAGATGTTGACTGCAGCCATGAAATTAAAAGACGCTTGCTCCTTGGAAGGAAAGTTATGATGAACCTAGGCAGCATATTAAAAAGCAGAGACATTACTTTGCCAACAAAGGTCCATCTAGTCAAGGCTATGGTTTTTCCAGTGGTCATGTATGGATGTGAGAGTTGGACTATAAAGAAAGCTGAACGCTGAAGAATTGATGCTTTTGAACTGTGGTGTTGGAGAAGACTCTTGAGAGTCCCTTGGACTGCAAGGAGATCCAACCAGTCTGTCCTAAAGGAAATCAGTCCTGGGTGTTCATTGGAAGGACTGATGTTGAAGCTGAAACTCCAGTACTTTGGCCACCTGATGGGAAGAGCTGACTCATTTGAAAAGACCCTGATGCTGGGAAAGATTGAGGGTGGGAGGAGAAGGGGATGACAGAGAGGATGAGATGTTGGATGGCATCACTGACTCAGTGGTCATGGTTTTGGATGGTCTCCGGGAGTTGGTGATGGACAGGGAGGCCTGGCGTGCTGCAGTTCATTCAGTCACAGAGTTGGACACGACTGAGTGACTGAACTGAACTGAACTGATGTCTGAGAAAGTTATACCTTCTGCTTTGCTCTTTTTTCTCAAGATTGCTTTGGCATTTGGGTTTTTTTTTTGTGTGTGTGTGGTTCGAAATAAATTTTAGTATTATTTGTCCTAGTTTTGTAAAAAATGTTCTGAATATTTTGATAGGAATTGCATTAAATCTGTAGATTGCTTGGGTAGTATGGCCATATTAATACTATTACTTCTTCCAGTCTAAGAGCATGAGATATCTTTTCTCTGTATCACCTTCAATTTCTTTTATCAATGTTTTATAGTTTTCAGTATATGGTTTTTTTCACCTTGGTTAAGTTTATTCCTAGAGTCTTTTTTGGATGTATGTATAAATGGGATTTTTTTACTTCCTCTCTTGATATTTCATTATTAGTTTATAGAATTGCAAAAGATTTCTCTAAATTAATCTTGTATCGTGCAGCCTTGATGAATTCATTTATTAGTTCTCATAATTTCTGGCTTCTTCATGGCTTCCAGATAGCCACCTTTTTGCTGTGTTCTCATATGCTCTTTTCTCATTGTGTGTGTGCATGCATGTACTGGAATTTTAAGAAAAAAGGAGAAAGGAGAGGAGAGGAGAAGAGACAGGGAGACACACACACACACATAGAGGAAGCTAGGTCTTTAATGTTTCTTCTTACAAGGACACTAATCCTCTCATGAGGGCCCCACACTTATGATCTTGTCTAATCTTACCTAACATTACCTCTCTAAATTCCCATCTCCAAATACCAAAATTGTGGGTTAATGATTCAAAATATGAATTTTGAGGGGAAATATTCCACCCATAAAAAACCAAAAGCCAAATCTTTTCATCACTTTTTTCTTACTTGTGTGTTAAAAACATATAGCTTTTGACATAAATATTTCAGTTGATGAAATGTGACAGGATATTTAGAAGCTTGAATTGTTTTAAAGATATTTTTATTTACATATTTTACTTTGTTGATTTCTAAAATACTTTTATTATAATGAATCATCACTTTGAAAATCAGGATGACTTTTCAGCAGAAAACTACTTAAATGCTATGTCTGTAGAGATCTTGGAGCTCAAAATTTATCAATATGGATTTTAAATCTATATAAAAACAGAATATATGGCTTAAAAAGCTTATTTATTTGGCTGTAGTTGTGGCATGTGGGATCTTTGTTGCATCACACAGGATCTTTTGTTGTGGTACACAGACTCTCTAGTCATGGCACATGGGCTCTGGAGCACATGGGTGCAGTGGTTGTGGCGCAAGAGCTTAGTTGCTTTGCAGCATGTGGGATCTTAGTTCCCCCACCAGGGATCAAACCCACATCCCCTGCACTGGAAGACAGAGTCCCACCCACTGGAGCACCAGGGAAGTCCCATCTGTGTCTTAATCATTTGTTTTCCAGAGTGACAGGGTATCTACATTCCTATTTTTATTTACTTTGGTGAGTATATATCAAACATCAGCAGACATGTAGAATATGCCTATAAATGACCTCCATTTTCCCACATATTTAATTTAATATCTGGTTGTTTACTCTCTTTACTAGAGACTTTACATTTTCAGAGTCATTGTTGCTTGATTATGTTTTTCATCGTGCAAAACTGATACATGATTTTTACTTGTTCTTCCTAAAAGTTAATTGATCTATAATACTGATATAGAGACTGACAACTGATCATAGAAATAATGGTCATTAGTCAAAATAACAAACAAATAACCTGGAAACCCAATTTTAGCAGAAGCACCATTTAAAACTTTGTGGATTTTTAAATAGGTCTTAAACTAAAATATAAACACGTTAATTTAAATTTGAAAACCGGTTTCTTTCCAGAAAATATGCAATTTTTCTCTTGAATCACTTTTCAATATCAGAAAACCACTTGATATATACCAAGAATATATTAGTATTGCTTGGCTTGAAAAGTAGTTAGCTTGGTACTTTTAAATAGATGCAGATAAAGACCATTACAGTATACTAACACATATATATGGACTTTAGAAAGATGGTAATGATAACCCTATATGCAAAACAGAAAAAGAGACTCAGATATATAGAACAGACTTGTGGACTCTGGGAGAAGGCAAGGGTGGGATGTTTCAAGAGAACAGCATTGAAACATGTATATTATCTAGGGTGAAACAGATCACCAGCCCAGATTGGGTGCATGAGACAGGTGCTCGGGCCTGGTGCACTGGGAAGACCCAGAAGGATCGGGTGGAGAGGGAGGTGGGAGGGGGTGGACTGGGATGGGGAATACATGTAAATCCATGGCTGATTCATTTCAATGTATGACAAAAACTACTGTAATGATGTAAAGTAATTAGCCTATTAAAAAAAATAAATAAAAAAAAATTAAAAAAAAAAAAAATGAAAAGCAACTGATAGGAGAAGATCCCTAAAAGACCTTTAGAATAGCATAATTATGCTGTGGCACTGATCCATATTCAATCTTTTAAAGCCTTAAAATGTCCATTGAAAAATCAGATTCTCAGAATTTCAACTATGGAATGTATGATTACAATTGGAGAGAGATGGCCAGATTTCCTAAAATAAATTAATAAATAAAAAATATACCTAAAAATAAATGAATAAATAAAAGTGGAGCAGAGGAAGCAGAAAAATTGCTGAGTAGACAAGGTCAGTCAGTGCTTATCTGAGTTCAGGACTGAATTCTATCTCATATCATTAATGTATATTCTAGGATTGGTGACATCTCATTGAGAAAGGATGTCACTACTTTTATATACAAATGTCATGAATAAATAATACAAAAGTTTACAAAGTAAGAAAATGTTCTGTGAATATTGCTTGTGTGGCTAGTAGAGATTACAGATATGGTAAATGAGAGACTTAGAAAAAATGTTTACTTTTAAGCTACCCATATGGTTTTGCTTCTTTTAATCGATATAGACATATGAGATGGCTGATCCACGTTAAGTAGGCCACCTGGAACCGCTGAGCAGTTTTCCTTGCTTTTCTTTCCCTTTTCTGAACAAAGTAAACCAATAAGAATGAGCATAAAATCAGAGAAGATAGCTTCATTACCATAGTATCCAAGTTTAGAACCCGAGGAAATAGAAATACATTTTTATCTGTGTGTGTTTGTATATACATACAGTTGTCCCTTGGTATCTGTGGGGGATTCTTTCAGGACTCCCCAAGGATACCAAAATCCATGATTGCTTGAGTCTCTTGCATAAAATGGTGAAGTATTTGCATATAACCTAGACACGTCCTCCTATATACTTTAAATCATCTCTAAATTACTTATAATACCTAATACAATGTAAATGCTATGTAAATAATTGTAAATACAATGTAAATGCAATGTAAATATTTGCCCGTGTACTGCAACTGCAAGTTTTGTTTTTTGGAACTTTCTGGAATTTTTAAAAAGTATTTTGATCCACAGTTGATTGGGCCCATGATTGTGGAACTTGTAGATAGAAAGAGCCAACTGTATGCATATATTTGTACATATATAAATATATATATATATACACATCATTAAATATATACATTTATATTTCCAATGTTGGAGACAATAAATATTAAGCATTCAAGTTGAGTCGTAAGTGACAGCAATATGAAGCTCCTTTCAATTCCTAAAAGAGTTTTAAAATATATACTTCATAGCTATATTTACCGTATATAAGGAAGAAGGAAATTAATGGGGAAGAGTTGACAAAGGAGATGAGGAAAGTGGCAGCTGTACAGTTTTAATATTTTTCAAAGTATGAAGAGGTAAATGTTACCTCATTTACTAATATCCATTTATTTGTTCAGAAATATTCATTGAGCACTTAAGATATGCTGTTTACTGGTCTGGGCATTGGTGACACAACAGTAAACAAATGGAGAATGTCCTCATTTTCATGTAGCTTAAATTTTATGAAGATAAATAAACACTGAATATTTTCATATATGTGAGATAATGATGAAGAAAAATAAGGCAGGAAAAAGGAAACAGATTGCCAATGGAAGGTATGGGAATTGGGAGTGCAATTTTTGAGAGAGTAAATAGAGAAGTCCTTTCTGAAAAGGTGACATTAGAAGCTACTTGAAGTGAGAGCAAATCCTAAAGCAATGTGAGAAAAAGTGTTATAAGCAAAGAATGCATTATGTACAATGGCCCTAAAGAGCTGGCTAGGTATATCCAAGGGATTTCAAGGAGGCTAGTGACTGGAGTCAAGTGAACAACAGAAAGAATGGTAAAAAGATCAGGTAATAGAAGTAGTGGAAGACCAGACTATGTACACACTAAACACAAAAACATAAACTTTGTGTTTTGTTCTGAGTTAAATTGTAATGCATTGGGACTTCTGTGTAAAATAGCAATATGATATGTATTTCATAGAAGCAACTTTGGCTGCTGTGTGGAGAATGGTAAATAGAGGGGATAGACTTTGTTCTTTTTTATTTTTCAAGATGGTTTTACCTATAAAAGACATTGAAATTCCCGGTGAATTTAAGATTAAAATCTCAAGATAAAATTTCTTAACAAACCTCTGTTGCTGCAAAAAGTTCAGCTGGCATTTATGTAGAAATTTTAATAAATTTTTAGATTGCTTTCAGCTGTATTGAAATATTTTAAAAAATATTTATTTATTTGACTGCTCCAGGTCTTAGTTGTGGCATATGGGCTCTTTTTTTAGTTGTGACATGTGAATTCCTAGTTGCAGCATGCAGGATCTAATTCCCTGACCAGGGGTTGAACCTGGACCTGCTGCACTGAAGAGCACAGAGTCTTGGCTACTGGACCACCCGGGAAGTCCCTTTATTGACATCTTAATAATATTAAATTTCCCAGTCCATGTACATATACTGTATTTATTTAAGACTTTGTTGTTTGTAGTGAAAAATTCTTGCACTTAAACTTTTTAAAGTATCTTTAAAAAAATATGATTATAAATAGATTTAAAAGTTTTTTTCTTTCTGATTGTTCATTGGTATTGTGTACAAATATAACTGATTTGTGTATATTCTTCCTGTATCCCATAACTTTGTTGAAATTATTTATTATATCTACTACATTGTGTTTGATCTTGAGAGTTTTCTATATATAAGATCGTTCCTTCTGTAAAAAGACAAGTTTAATCATTTATTTTTGATCTGAATCTTATTTTTCATGTTCTTACTTTATGGCTTTGGCTAGAACTTCCAGTAAAATGTTGAACAGCAGTGGCAAAAGTGGACACTGTCCTTTTTTCTGACCTTAGGGAGAAATATTTCAGTCTTTTTCCATTGAGTATGATGTTAGCTGTTTTTTACAGAAGCCCTTTGTGAGGTTAAAAAAGTACCCTTCTATTCACAATGTTTTAAGTGTTTTTTACAATTTAAATGTGTAGGATCTTGTCAAACGCATTTTTGTGTGTCTTTTGAGATGATTTTTAAATTTGTTCTATTAATATAGTATATTACATTGATTTTGCTTTGTATGTTGAACCACTCTTGCATTTCTTGGTTAATCCCAATTGTTCATGGTGTAAAGTCTTTTTCATATCCTTAATTTGGTTTGCTAGCATTTTTTTGAGGATTTTGCAATTCAAAGGGATATTGGTCTTTGGTTTCCTTTTCCTATGATGGTATCAGGCAATTAGTGGCCCTGTAGAATGAATTAGGAAATATCCTCTTTGCCTCTATTTTGTGAAAGAGTTTCCAAATGCTGTTTTTTTTCTTCAAACATTTGGTAGAATTAACCAGTGAAGTTGTATGGAACTGAACTAAACAATTAACAATGTGCTTTAGAATGAAAAATACAGAGTAAGACATCTTTCTTATTTAAAATGATACATTTTAGTAAAAACAATAAATTCTGCATAATTATTAACATTTTTACATAATACCTCTAGAATTTGGGGTAGCCTGTCCATTACAGAGATAATGAGGTGGCATGAAATATAATTATTGACTGTAACAGAATATCACCCAGTGTCTGATAAATTTTCTTTTTGCTCTCATTTTAGGGGTATTTCATATATTTTGAGAAGTCATATACAACTTTAGAGGATTAAAAGAAATGAAATAAATACCAACTCACAAAGCTGGTATTCAATATGATTTTGCTAAAAGGTTGATTTGTAACTGAACCCAGGTTCAGCTGCTTGCCACTGAAGTGTCAGTAGTAAAGAAAGGTGCTGTAATCAGAAACCGACAATCTGGGGAGAAGGTGGACTCATGTGTAAAGACCAATTCCAAAGATTCTGCTCAGCCATGACAGTTTGTGAAATGAAAAGTGGAAGGAAGACTCTCAGTGAATCATCAAGGCAGGAGGTTGGGTTCTGCATCCTTTTCCATTGTGTGCAGACTGACTGATTCTCTTTTTAGATGTTATCTTGTCTACATGATCTGCCTTGTAGGATTCCTTAGTGGGGCTGTTGCAGTCACTAGACAGCTAGTCATTTAAAAAAAATATTTATTTTTGATTAGTTGATGATTAGTTTGCAATATTGGTTTGATTTCTGTCATACATCAACATGAATTAACCATAGGTGTACATATGTCCCCTCTGACACAGGAAACTCAAACTGGGGCTATGTAATAATCCAGAGGGCTGGAAATGGGCAGGAGGTGGGAGGGAGATTCAAGAGCTAATCATTTTTAGACTGCTTACTTCTCTATTCTTTCATTTTATTTAGGAAAAGAATCAACAGGTTAGACAACACATGGTGTGTATTCAGGAGAGCTTAAGTCCAGAGTTAGTTTCAATGGCTTAGTGATCTCATTCCTATAATTAGGCTCTTTTAAGGTTAGAGGGGAACAGAAATGGGCAAACAGAAAAGGGACTTTTGGGTATACCAATAAGCTATCTAAAAAATACTCAGCATAACCTCAATTTATCTGGAATTTACATTTATCATGCTCCTCAATCTTATACTTATCTGTCAATCAGCAACATCATTCTAGCCAGGCTACATTATTTCTACTTAAACACAACTCATTCATGCATTTTTGCATAGAAACCCATTAATTTGGTAATATACCACTAAATGACTCAAATAAAAGTAGACTTAGAGAATAGCAGTGACTGTCCCTATTCAACTAGTCTCTAAATTTGTTAGATCTTAATAAATCTGTGAATTAATGAAAAGATATGTTATTAAATCTGTGAAATATTAAAGCCAGACATGCGAATCTTTGCTCCTGGCCCTGAAATCACAGAAAGACAAACAATAGCTGCAGAGGGCATTAAACCATGTTTAAGAGAAAGCTGCTATTTGAAGCATGCCACAAAAGATTTACACTTACCACTTCACAATTCCTGTTCAAAACCTAATCCAAAGAGTGGAGTAAAAAGTAAATCAAAGGAATTTAAGTTTATTACTTAATGTAAGTATTACTGTAACCAAAAGGAGGGGTCAGGCTGCTCTCTGATCAAAAGCCAATAAAGAGGCAAGGTTGACGGAAAGGAAAGTTTGCTTTATTTCAAATGTCAGCATGGTGGGCAGGGGAGGGGGAGTTCCTATTCCAAAGGCCAACTTCTCCCACACTAAAACAATCTGTGGGCAAGAGCTTTTATAGATGGAGGGAGGGGGGGTTAAGGGGTACATGCAGAAACAGTACAGTCAGTTCTGACAGTCATCTTCAAATTGGTCATGTGGTGGTATGACCAACATCATCTTGATTGCTTAAGGTATAGTTAATCTATAGTTCCAGGGGTGGTTTGTTCCTATATCTTTGAAGCCAGTTCTCAGAATTGTGGCAGCTTATGTCATGGCTACAGTCTGGTCATCATGTAGTTAACTTCTTCCACCTGGTGGGGTTTCAGTATCTATAAGACAGCTCACAGGATATGGCTCAGAATATTATCTATAGCCCTTGAGAAGGAACTAAAGGTCCTTGACTATGCTTAATGACTAAACTATTATTTGGTCTCCTTTGACTTTTTCCTTTGTTTCTGCATTTTCTCACTTCTCTGATTAAACTTATTCTTTGGCTAAAGTTTTTCCACAAACAAAAGGCAGGCTGAGGATATGGTGGAGAGGTGGGCGGCAAGGACCATAGTGTCTTGCTCTGTTTCATTAACACACTCAATTTTTTCTTCTACCATCTTATCTTTTTCTTTTCCTAACCTCTAATATAGAGGAGTGGATATAAATGTATTGTGTTTTCCCTAAACTTCCCCTTTGTACCTAGCTCCATCCTATGTTCACACACTACGCCATTAATTGCTAGAATAAACCACTTTGACTTGGTCCAACCAACACTTAACAAAAGTTGTAAACCAGGAGGTTTATTTTCTTTTTTTTTTTCCATTTATTTTTATTAGTTGGAGGCTAATTACTTTACAACATTGCAGTGGTTTTTGTCATACACTGAAATGAATTAGCCATGGATTTACATGTATTCCCCATCCCGGTCCCCCCTCCCACCTCCCTCTCCACCCCATCCCTCTGGGTCTTCCCAGTGCACCAGGCCTGAGCACTTGTCTCATGCATCCAACTATCAACTTGCTTTCTATCCTTGAGTTCTCATTCAATTCTTAATTTCTTTGTCATCATGTCACCCAATTGTACCTTAAAGCCAACCAATAAAAGTTTCTGCCAATATCTGTTTGCTGTAGATAAAGTTGTATAATTTAAGCATTTTTGCTGCTTAAAAGTAATTTTCTATGTCTCATAGATATAAGGTCTTCCACCTCAGATTAAAAATTATATGTCAGTTTCTGTGTTAAGATGTTATTTGTGATAGTAACTGAGACACATTTGCAGTTTATCAAAGAAAACACCTTTTACCAGGGGTTCTTATTTAGGGATCACAGACCTCTTATAAAATTCAGAATGTTCATAAACTTGGGTGGTGGGAACAAGTAACATCTCCATTTTCCCTGCAAAGGCACTGAAAAATAGCATTTTCTTCTATTGTAAAAACTGACAACAGTCTAACACATTATTAGGACTGGGATTGCCTCAGTGACATAAAGATATATATTGTTCACGTTTGTTGTAGTTGTTGCAGATAAATGCCATTGATGTTCATCACTTATTAAAAATTTTGATACAGTAAGTCCCCTACATATGAACCTTCAAGTTGCAAACTTTCAAAGATGTGAATGTAGTTAGCATGTTCAGCTATGTAAGTTAGTTCACGTCTGGCATACATTGTTATGTGCATGCCCCCTCTACAATTGGTTGGGATTTTTTGTACTTTATTATACAGCATGGTTACTGTGCAAAGAAGGAGCTTGCTAATGAAGACATGATGGAACTGAAGGCCCAGAGAAAGGATAAAGAGAGAGAAGAGGAAGAAGTAACTGAAGAACCAAAGAGAATCACAACACAGGAAATGGCAAGGGGATTTTCTTTATTTGAGGAGGCACTGTTAGTTTTTGAGACACAGGACCCAAATGTAGAATGGTTACATGAACTTTGCAGCAGCCATTCAGAATGCAGTCCAGTGCTACTGTGTCATCTATGATGATGAAAAATGAGCTACTGCCCAGTTATCACTTGTTTTTTAAGAGAGTAGATAGAATTCAATGCAGCAAAGAACCAGAACCTATGCCATGAACATCAGGTGCCAGTGAAATTGCAGCTTGCCTTCTGTCTCCTATTGCTGATAATCCTTTAGCTCTACCATCTCCCATCTCCTCTTTGGCCTCCATTCAGCAACTCTGCTTGCCCGTTCACTTGATGTCAGCCCCTGTATCCCAGCTGTTATACTATCAGTTCAGTTCAGTTGCTCAGTCGTGTCTAACTCTTTGCGACCCCATGGACTGCAGCATTCCAGGCTTCCCTGTCCATCACCAACTCCCTGGAGCTTGCTCAAACTCATGTCCATCAAGTTGGTGATGCCATCCAATCATCTCATCCTCTGTCATCCCCTTCTCCTCCTGCCTTCAATCTTTCCCAGCATCAGGGTCTTTTCAAATGAAGTCAGCTCTTCACATCAGGTGGCCAAAGTATTGGAGTTTCAGCTTCAGCATCAGTCCTTCCAATGAATATTCAGGACTGATTTCCTTTAGGATTGACTGATTGGATCTCCTTGCTGTCCAAGGAACTCTCAAGAGTCTTCTCCAACACCACAGTTCAAAAGCATCAATTCTTTGGCACTCAGCTTTCTTTATAGTCCAACCCTCACATCCATACATGACTACTGGAGAAACCATAGCTTTGACTAGATGGACCTTTGTTGGCAAAATAATGTCTCTGCTTTTTAACATGCTGTCTAGGTTGGCCATAGCTTTTCTTCCAAGAGCAAGTGTCTTTTAATTTCATGGCTGCAGTCACCATCTGCAGTGATTTTGGAGCCCAAGAAAATAAAGTCTGTCACTGTTTCCATTGTTTCCCCATCTATTTGCCATGAAGTGATGGGACTGGATGTCATGATCTTAGTTTTTTGAATGTTGAGTTTTAAGCCAACTTTTTCACTCTGCCTCTTTCACCTTCATCAAGAGGCTCTTTAGTTCCTCTTCCCTTTCTGCCATAAGGGTGGTGTCATCTGCATATCTGAGGTTATTGATATTTCTCCTGGAAATCTTGATTCCAGCTTGTGCTTCATCCAGCTGGCATTTTGCATGATGTACTCTGCATTTAAGTTAAATAAGCAGGGTGACAATATATAGCCTTGACGTACTCCTTTCCCAATTTGGAACCAGTCCATTGTTCCATGTCCAGTTCTCACTGTTGCTTCTTGACCTGCATACAGATTTCTCAGGAGGCAGGTCAAGTGGTCTGGTATTCCCATCTCTTTCACAAATTTTCCACAGTTTGTTGTGATCCACACAGTCAAAGTATATAGTTATACTATACTACTGTACTCTCAAAGGTACTGTAAAATTTATTTTTTATGCATTGTATGAAAAGTATTATAAGCCTATTACAGTACAGAACTATATAGCTTGATTGTGTTAGTAGGGTACCTAGGCTAGCTTTGTTGTCCTTATGAACAAGTTGGACTTACGAAGTCACCCTTGGAATGGAACTCACTCTCGTATGTAGGGGACTTACTTTAGTAGATTCATTGTTACATGTTTTCAAGCAAGTTAATTGCTATATATGTATATCATTATATCACAATTTTTAATATTTTGTTAATTATGTCAATAATCATCTTTCATTGCCATTCTATGTATTTTATTTTATTCGTTTATATATTATTCTTGCCCTCTCTCTCACACACATACACAAGCATGGGTGTATGCACTCAGACAAATGTGCTCTCGGGAAGAAGTCCAACACTGGCACAATGACTCCTCTCTGGTCCCCAGGAAAACTTCCTGTGGTCACTCGAGGACCTTCTGTGTTCTGGGGCTCGCTCCCACCCTGCCTGGCCTCCGAGCTGCACAGCCGGGCCTTCTACTCCAAGGCTGGTTAGCAAACACCTCCGAGAGAAAGTCTACCCAGCACCGACCCCAGGCAGCTTCCGACACAGGCTTGCAGGCAGCCTGGGGCACTGGGAGAGCTACCTGAGGGTCAGCCGAGGTGGGCTGGCGGCTCATCATAGGTACATCATGGCTGTTTCTCCGACTTGGATCTTGGCTCCTCCAGGGTAACCACCCAGCAGGTGCCTGGTGGGGGACACAGTGGATCTTGGACATTTACAGAGTTTTGTCCCCAGCTCCAGGCCAGGTCTTGTGGCTGGGGTTTCCAGGTGCAGAGCTGCCATGTCCGCGTGGGGCCGCTCCCCCACGCTCCCGCCCTGCAGCCTGTGCGTCATGCTACGTATTGTGCGTAACGTGCGTAACGTGCATAACGTGCATACCATACGTAACCGAGGGTCTTTTGTTTCCGAGCAGCTGCGGCCGCACCCTGCTTGAGGCTGGAGAGGCAAAAGCTGGATCTTTCCGTCCACAGGGACTTCAACTCCAGGGTCTCCCAGCCTTCTGGTGGCTCAGAGGTACTTAAATATTTCTTTTGTTACTTTCGCCACCCTTTTCTTCGGGTCCGCTGGTCCCCTGCTCCTGGGAAAGCTTGGGGGAGGAGTAGAAGCAAGCTCTAGTTGACTGCGCATGAGGCTAGCCATGGGGCTTGGAGTTTTGGATGGGGTGGGTTTTAGCATCTCCTCAAGTTTACGCATCTCCTCAAGTTAACTTGTTTACGATGGCAGTCGTGTTTTCCAAACTCCGTATCTGAAATGGTATTTAGAAACCAGGAGCAAAGACGTGAACTCCTCCCAAATTCGTGCGCAGCATCTCTAAGATAGCACTTTCAGAAGAGCTGAGCTTGTGGTAGGCTGGTGGTTGGACAAGTTTTTCTCTTTGGCGTACCAGTGGAATGGCTGTCTTAAAAAGCTTCCTGGGCGAGGTCTTCCCCCAGACGCGTAGGGACCTCCCTGGCCCTGTGCGCCATCCCGGCAGCCATGCCAGAGGGTAGCCACCGCCCTTCGCATGTGCAAATGGTGAAGGCAGCCAACCCAGGGACAGCCCAGATAATAAAACCCTAGAGAGCGAAGAGAAGAGTTCCTATGGAAATCCCTGTGCTTGCTGGGTGCCCCCTGTGGTCCCAGATAGAATAATTAGGAGCAGCTGTGTTAGCAAATAAATTGCTCCTTGCTTACAAAATCACTACTCACGGATGTTGATAAAAAAGAAAGTTGCCTTTAATCACAAAACCAGCAATCTGGGCAGGTGGTGGGCACATCCTCCCCCCCAAAAACCACCTCTTAAGCTTCTGCTCACCATGAAAGTTTTTAAAGAGAAACAGGGAAGTAATCTCAGTCCATCATTGGAATAGGGGATCAGAATTGTCACCAACCCTCTCTGCAGGCTTGTCAGCTAGCTCCTTGTGATGTTCTAGACATTATCTGGTTCACACAGTTTGGTCACATAATTTGTTTAGGTTACTGAAGAGGAACCTAGGGAAGAGATCTGATCATCTGTTAATTATGTGTTCATTTCCACGTCTTTACGGAAAGAACCAACAAGTTGGACAAGGTATTGTGTGATTCGTGCTCAGTCGTGTCCAACTCTTTGGGACCCCATGGACTGTAGCCTGCCAGGCTCCTCTGTCCTTGGGATTTCCCAGGCAAGAATATTGGAGTGGGTTGCCATTTCCTTCTCCAGGGGATCTTCCCCACCCAGGGATCCAACCCGTGTTTCTTGTGTCTCCTTAATTGGCATGTGGATTCCTTACCACTGCCGTCACCTGGGACACTCTTATTGTGTGATTAAAAGATTGCAAAGATGGGCTTGGGCGGGAGAGGAGTAGAGCATTGGGGTGCCTGGTTTAAAATGTAGTTAAAATACAGCTTTGCTAAAGTGATAAGAAAAAGGGAGCTTCCTACTGAGGGCAGTTTCCTGCAAAGAGCTGCTAACATTACTATAACATTGTGAGTGGATTGGCTGGACTTAGAAACCAACACTCTCTACAAGTGTTTTGAAATAGATTTTCCTTCCTTGGGAAGTTGAGGTGGGTAGGAGGGAGGAGTGGCCATTTATCTGGAAGCTGAAAAACTGATTCTTGGGAGGCGGGGATGAGGGAGTAATAGCTGTTACTGTCTGAAACAGATAAAGCCAGAACACTTGCTCAGCTGAGCTCTGGAAAGCGGGGGAGGGAAATCATTCCAAGAATCGCCAACATGGCATGCACATACACATGCACGCGCACGCTTGTGGGCCAGCGAAATGTTTTTCACATAAATTCTCACTTATTCTTAAAGCTTCAAAGAATATCTCTGATGTGATCTATCAATGGAGGCGCAGTCATTTCAGAAAATGACTGAAAAATAATATATACATCTCCTAGAAATAACACCGCTTCTCCGCCTAGACACACGAAATTCAACACATTTTTTTGGCTCTGTGAGGTTGTGTTTAGGACGTGAACAAGAGTTTATATGTCAGTACACTTTTCTTTAGACCTTTTTAGCTTACTTCAGGTGGTCATTGCAGTGTGTTCATTCCCTGAATTCTCAAATGACACTGTTTCAACATTTACTCAACATAGGCAAGTTAATGTGAATTGTTCCCGCACAAAGGAGGAACATAGCATAAACCAAACAAAGGCTGCATCATTGATTATCAGCACCTTTTCCAGTCTGAAGTCCTGCCTATAAAAAAAAATGATTCTTAGAAGGGATCCATGGGATTCACCAGGTTACCAAAGTGGTCCAATGCCCAAGAAAGGGTTAAGAATCTCTGGTTAAATCGAAGTAGTACGTGTCTTTGCGGGTGCTCAGTCCCTCGGTCTTGTCCAACTCTGTGGCTCCATGAACTGTAGCCTGCCAGGCTCCTCTGCTCATGGAATTTTCCAGGCAAGAATACTGGAGTGTGTTGCCATTTCTTTCTCCAGGGGATCTTTCTGACCCAGGGATTAAACTTGCATTGGCAGATGGATTTATTATCACTAGTAACCCCTGGGAAACCTTAGTACATCTCTTTGGTGACATTTCAAATGTCACAGAGAATACAAAGAAGGGACAACACATGGCAGAGACTTCCTTTACTTCCTCTGTCCACGTGGAATACACATTAGATTCACTTAGTGTCCTTCTATAAAAAAGACTGATATATGAGTCTTACCTCATAGATTTTGATTGAATTGGTCTGAGAGACAACTTAACATGAGATTTTTAAAATAATTTCTAGGAAATTCTAAAGAGCAATGAATGCTGATAAGAATTAATCTAAAGGAAACACTGATGCACAAATATTGGACCAGCAAATGGTTCTTTATTGTAGGTGGGAGATACACACACACACACACACACACTAATATATATATTTGAAAGAGTATGGTTGTAGGTCTTAATAAGAGCAGCTTAAGATCATTTTAGTTGTAAACAATAAAAGTATAGCGCATTATTTTTTACTTACCTTCAGATGCTCTTAAACTTCCAGAGGCTTTGCATGTGGTAAAATACAATTTTAAGGTAATGTTTACCAAGATATCTTTGGGGTTAACCAGATCACTGATTTTTCTATGTTCCAATTAATTTTAACAGTAAAATATCTCTTTTAAAATAAGTTATTTATTGTGGTTTAGTTGATTAAAAGTGCCATGTTAATTTCTGATATACAGAAAGTGACTCAGTTATACATATATATATGCATTCTTTTTCATATTCTTTTCCATTATAGTTTATCACATGATACTGAATATAGTTCCCTGTGCTTTACAGTAGGACATTCTTGTTTATCCATTGTATATGTAATTGTTTGCATCTACTAATCTGAAACTCCACATCCATCCCCCGTCCTTTCCTCCTTGGCAACCACAAAGGAAGAACATAACATAGATCAAACACAGAATGTATCATTGATTATCAGAGCTTCTATGTGAATCTGTTTCTGTTTTGTAAATAAATTCATTTGTATCATATTTTTAATTCCATGTATAAGTGATATCATGTGGTATTTGTCTTTCTCTTTCTGACTTCACTTAGTATGATAATCTCTAGGTCCATCCATTTTGCTGAAAATGCCATTTATTTCATTCTTTTCTATGTTTGGGTAATATTCCATTGTGTATGTATACCATGTCTTTTTTATCCACTCATCTGTTGATGAATATCTAGGTTGTTTCCATGTCTTGGCTATTATAAATAGTGCTGCTATGAACATAGTAGTGTATGTATCTCTGTGAGTTACAGTTCTGTCCTGATATATGCCCAGGAGTGTGATTGCTAGATCATATCGCAACTCTATAAAATATCTCTTTAAAAGATAAAATAACTAAGTGACTATGACACCTAGTTGAATTTTATTTTAATGCGAGTATGGTCAGCTCTTTACAACTTGATTATAGTCTGTTTAATTTGACAGGTTCCTATGGGGAGGAAGTACCCATAATGGGTATAAATATAAATAGATGGACAGGTAGATAAATAGAGAGATAATAGGATCCGATTGTAATTTTTATCCATCAGAGGAATACTCAAGGGTGAATTTTAAAAATGTAAAGGGTAAGAATACTAAAAAGAGTAGAAGGCACTGACAAGGAGAAAAGAATATTGAATAAGCATGCATGTTTGCAATGCTACATGCTCTTCCTTAATTTAATTTTAAAATCCATTAAGGCTTGTTGAGAAATACTTGTCAAGTGCTTTGAAGTCTTTGGCAGTTGACATTATGTAAATACAAGGGAGGATTTTGACTTAGAAAAGACGCTATAAATTCCATACTCAGGATATGACATTTTACCTAATCATTGTTCAGCTCAGGGTTAAAAATAAATTAACAAATAAGGATTTTAATATAAATATTTTTATTCTATAAAATTTAAGTAACAGAAGTCTCATCTCTATTTATAACAAGTAATTTACATAATGAAAAGAAACACCTTTTGAATCCTCACATAAGAGCATTTTGTCTCAAGTACCACATGTTCTTTCTTATTCATAGGCTTTTTGTTGCAGGTAAAACAACAAAAAGTTAATTTGTATGGGACAGATAAGCCATAAAGCTCAATTTTGCAGATAAAAACACTTGAAACAATGTTTTATTTGGCATTTTCCTATGCCTTAGTTCATTTTGAATTTTACTCTCAAAAGTTCATGCTATTTCTTTGCATTTGTCCTTGGGTTGTATGCCTGCATTATATATGCCATTCATACTGTCTGCCACTCTGACACTTCTTTGTAATGGAAACTGCTCCATTTAAAACCTTTGATGCCTGGAGAGTCATTATTTATATGTCCCCCTACACTCATCCCATCCTGGCCAGAGCCAGTTGAATTAAGAAGGGACTATTGGCCCAAGAGCTGACAAATCCATTTTTTGGTTTGGGTCAACTGCAAAAAATCACATAGCCTGTTTTGGAAACTTGATAAAACATAGAAGGGTGCTGTCAGTCAGTGATAAAAAAATGTAAATTGTTATGAGTGAACAAATGTGGAGTGCCATGAAATTAAAAAATGTGAGGAAATACAAATTGTGAATTATCAGAGAAGGCCAATTGTTAGTGTGAAATAAAAAGGAAGATATGCAGAGTATAGTTGAAAGAAATTTCTATTGGAACATCATGGTGAAGCTCTGTAATAATTGTTGGAAATTTTTCTAATGCTACATTAATTTGGAACCACAGTCTAGCTCAAGTCTAGAAATCACTCTGAAAGGCCAATACTGTAAAGACTCATTATCTTATATTTTTATAAGATGTTCTTTTATTCATAATCATTCTCACAATAGCTCTCCATTTGTACTAACTTGATATTATCTTTAGTATTTGCAATGAAAGACAAAATCTTTTTTCCCCCCATTTCCAGCATTTCAGGAAGGATATAGATGTCTGGAAAAGACTTATCACCATCATGAGTGTGTGCGTGTGTGTGTGCATGTATGCACACACACACACACACACACACACACACTAAAAAATTGTAAGTTTTCATTCACTTATTCCAGACAGACTTATGGAAGTACAGAGGTACGAAGTACAGGAGCAGATGCAGCATGCTTTACTTTAGAGTTATTTGGCTTCCAAAGTATCTAAAAGGGGTATATCCTGCTGGTAAAGCAATCCATACAAGGAAGAATATTGTCAAATCTGAGTTGCTGCACCACTGTGCTCTTTTATAATCTTGGATTAACAAAATTGAGAAAAATGGATAATTAAAAGTTAGAAAATGCAATTCTAAACATTTAAAACAAATTTTGTAAACATAGATATTGAAGTGAAATTTGGTAACCTAAGAGAAGTAACCACCAAAAATGTACAGCAAACTGTATTCTGAATAGTATAAAATCATAGAAATATTTATTTTAATAACAAAATAGTAGAAACTTAAATCCCAGGTTGTCATAAGTTCTAGTTCAAAAATGAGAAGTAAATTTGACTCAGTAGAAATTGCTAATCATTGAATGTTATGTATCTGTAAATTTTTGTATAAATCTGTTGTTTACACATTCCCACGTCCTTGGAATTCTATTATAGTCTCAATATTTAGGTATATATGTATATCCCTTGGTAAAAATATGAATTCAACCAGGTTAACTTTATAAAAAAATTAATGATTTTTCAAATTATCATCCTGCATTTAATAGTTGCTTATATTTTATTATAACAATGTAAAAGGAGTAAAAGTAATGTATTAAATTTGAGATGTTAAGCTCAGAAAACACAGTATTACTATTTGACTAAGTATTTCTTATTTAAAGCAGAAGTAATGATATTTTAATAAACCCAACAGAAGTTAAAAAGTAAGTGTTGGGTGAAAGTTGTATTTCTGTGAAAACTTCAGAAGCACTTGGACATCAAAGAAAACATCCTTTTCTAATTTGTCTTCATATATCATCTTTGGGAAAAAAAGGCTACTTTGAAGGGATAAAACAAGGAATGCATTTTTGGTAGCAGACTCATAACAAACAACAATCACAGGAGGGAGATATAGCAGATCAAACAAGAAGAATGGCTCATTCAGAATATATGAAATGGAATGGAATGGAATAAAGCTGTCCCAAGTTGAGCATTTGCTCACAAACCTTAGTGTTGGCTCTATAATAAACAGATCCTGTTTTCATCTTAATATGTTGACTCATTAAATTGCCTTACACAAAGTTTCTTGAAGTTTTACTTCTATATAAACCAAAAATCTGTTTCTGTGATCATAGCTATAGTTTAAAGAGAGAATTAACTTTATAACTTAGTAATTATCCAGATAATTCTATCAACTTCTAGCTTTGGAAAATTTGGTTGTGCCATATATTTCCAATTACAAATAGAATCAAACTAGATGGTTTAATTGCAATAATCCCAGGAAGTTAAAAATACACAGTGACTTTCCTTAATCTTCACTGCACTGTGCACCTCTCTCCCCATAATTATGCTGGTTTAAGTTTCTCATTTTGTGATATTTTGTTATAACAGTAATAGAAAACTAATACAGCAAATCCCAGAGCCTAGGCCTAAAGAGGCCTTGCCACTTCTTTAGTCACCCTGTTTAAGTTCTAAGGTACTATAAAAACAAATACAGCACCATTTATTAATGAGACTGTCTTTCCCCCATTGTTATGCTTGCCTCCTTTGTTGCAGAATAATTGACCATAAGCATGTGGGTCTATTTCTAGGCTGTCTGTTCTTTCCCATTGATCTGTGTGTCTGTTTTGTGCCAGTGCCATACTGATTTGATTAATATAGCTTCATAGTATAGATCAAAATCAGGGTGTATGATACTTTCAACTTTATTCTTCCTCAAGTTTGCTTTGGCTGTTTGAGGTCTTTTGTGGTTCTATACATATTTTAAGATTATTCTAGTTCTGTGAAAAATGCTATTGGAATTTTGATGGGGATTGAATTGAATCTGTAGATTGCTTTAAGTAGTTTGGGCCTTTTAACAATATTGATTTTTCAAATCCAGTATATCTTTGTTTGCATTGTCTTTAATTTCTTTCATAAATGTCTTAAGAGTTTTCAGAGTGCAGGTCTTTCACATTCTTGGTTAAATTTATTCCTGGTTATTTTATTCTTTGTGATACAGTTGTAAATGGGATTGTTTTTTCATTTTGTTTCCTGATAGATGTTTGTGTGTGTGTGTGTGTGTGCGCGCGCACGCGCGCGCGCGTGTGTGCATGTGTGCTCAGTCATGTCTGACTCTCTATGACATTGTGAGCTTTAGCCCGCCAGGCTCCTCTGTCCAGTAAAGAATACTGGAGGAGGCAGCCATTCTCCTAGGAATCTTCCTGACCCATGAATCAAACCCATGTCTCTTGCTTCTCCTGCATTGGCAGGCAGATTCTTTACTTCTAGTGCCACCTGAGAAGTCTAGGTGTTAATACTATATAGAAACACAACAGATTTCTGTGTGTTTTTTTTTTTCCTGCAACTTTACTTAGTTTATTTTTTAGTTCTAATAATTTTTTTGGTGGAGTCTTGAGGTTTTTTGTATATAGTATCATATAATATATGATTCTTTTAATGTATTGTTGAATTCTGTTTGCTCATATTTTGTTGAGGATTTTTGCATTAAGATCATCAAGGTTACTGACCTGCAGTGTTCTTTTTTTGGTAATATTTTTGTCTCCTTTTGGTATTAGGGTAATACTAGTTTCAGAAAATGATTTTGAAAGTGTTCATTCCTCTTCATTTTTGGGGAATAATTTGAGAAGGGTAGGTATTAACTCTTTTTAAATATCTAACAGCATTCTTCTGTGAAGCCATCTGTCCTTGGACTTTGTTGAGAGATTTTCTGATAATTCCATTTCTAGTAATCAGTCTGTTCAGATGTTCTGTTTCTTCAAGATTTAGTTTTAGATTATGTTCCTAGAAATTTATCTAGTTCTTCTAGGTTGTCTAATTTGTTAGCATGTACTGATTCGTAGTATTCTTTATGATCCCTTATATTTTTGTGTTACTGATTGTAATGTCTCCTCTTTCAATTCTGACTTTATTTGAGGTCTGTCAATTTAGCTCAATTGGTAAAGAATCAGCCTTCAATGCAAGAGACTCCAGTTTGATTGCTAGGTTGGGAAGATCTGCTGGAGAAGGGACAGGCTACCCCACTCCAGTATCCTTGGGCTTCCCTTGTGGCTCAGCTAGTAAAGAATCTGCCTGCAATGTGGGAGACCTGGGTTCTATCCCTGGGTTGGAAAGATCCCCTGGAGAAAGGAAAGGCTACCCACTCCAGTATTCTGGTCTGGAGAATTCCATGGACTATACAGTCCATGGGGTTGCAAAGAGTCGGACATGACTGAGTGACTTTCACTTTCACTTTTTTCTTTAAGTCTTGCTAAATTTATCAATGCTGCCTATCTTTTCAAAGAACCATCTCTTAGTTTCATTGATCTTTTCCGTAGTTTTTAAAAGTCTATGTTATTAATTTCCATATTGAATGAACATAATGGAGTATGTTTGAAAGACTCAAGGAACAATCAGTGTGACTAGAACTTATTGGTGTAAGATAAGACATGTGAACTATGAAAGGAACAGATCACACAGAGCCTTACAGATTATATTTTCAGTTTTTTACAGTTTGATAGAGGACTTGGCATTGTCTATGAAGCATTATGATAAAGGTATCATGAAAGTGTCATGAAATAAATTGCAAAATACACATGGCAGATTATTTTTTCTGAGAACATAGCTAGCAACATAACCAGAGAAACTGCTAGGTAAAATATAAAAAAGTATTATAAATGCATGAATAAATTTTTGAAAATGAAAGCAAAACAGTGGTGAGGATTAATGAGAAAGCAGTCATACATGTTGGCAAATGAGCACTGAAGCTAAAGTTTTCTCTGAGATTTTTCCCATCCCTTGTTGAATATGACTTGAACTTTAATAGGGCATACACATGTGGGAATGAAATGACAATTCCTATGACATTCACTGGATCAAAAGAGTGTGTGTGTGTGTGGGTGGGTGGGTGGGTGGGTGTGCTCATGGGTATGGATAAGAGAAAGACAAGGGGACACATAGATTTAACAAAGGAAGATGAACACTTGCTTATATTGGTCTTGACCCTTAGTAGAAAGGTGGAGAAGAAAACTAAAAGTTGGTGTAACTCAGTCCTCACATGAGCATGGGTTTTTTTTTTTTTCCATTTATTTTTATTAGTTGGAGGCTAATTACTTTACATCATTACAGTAGTTTTTGTCGTACATTGAAATGAATTAGCCATGGATTTACATGAGCATGGGGTTTTAATTCACACTATTTGTCTAGAAAGAAAAACATTCTAAATTAAATGTTCAAAGCATTCTAAAATGCCAAGACAATTGGCAACACACAAACCACATCTTCTCTGGGGGACTACCACAGCAAACTACTACTAAGTTCCAAATAACAAAAATTAAAAATTCAAACTTAAAAACTATATAAGGAAACATTTATCATGAATGACACTTACCAAGAATAATGAAAAGAAGTATTAGCTTCATAGTCACTTTAGATTGTCAAGTTATAAGGAATGGAGCATAAAATATGGATGTTAAATATGTTTAAAGACATTAGAAAGGTTACTAATATTATGAAAGCTGAGTAAAGTACTTTCACAGATTTTGAATAAATTTTTTTAAAAAATATATTTATTGACTGTGCTAGGTCTTTGTTGCTGCACACAGGCTTTCTCTACTTGTGGCGAGTGGGGACTACTCTCTAGTTGTGGTGCTTGGACTTCTCATTGCAGTGGCTTCTCTTGTTTTGGAGCATGGGCTCTAGGGCATGCAGGTTCAGTAGTTGCTGCATGTGGGCTCAGTATTTGAGTCTTGCAGGCTTAGTTGCCCCTCAGCATGTGGGATCTTCCTGGACCAGGGATTGAACTGGTATCCCCTGCATTGCAAGGTGGATTCTTAACCACTGGACCACCAGAGAAGCCACTGAAACAAATTTGAAAGAACAAAAAGAATTTGTAGAATTAAAAAATTAACCCATTTAATTTAGAAAGACTATGGAGGGAGGCCTTACAAAGTAGATTAAACACAAATGATGGGAAAATTGTTAAAATGAAATAAAGTCTGAAGAAATTATAAAATCAGCATAGTGAGACAAAAAGAAGAAAAATATGAAAGGTAGTTTAGGAAAAACTTAGAAGAGTGGTAAATTATGACTTGACATATTAAATCAAGAGTATCAGAAGGGGAAAAAGAGTGCCAAGGAAACATCAAGAGAAGATGGCAGAGAATTTCCCAAAATGTATCAATAACACCAATCTAAAGAGCCAGAAAACCACAGTTTAGGAGTAGAATAAAATAAATCTGTATCACATTAAAAGTGCAAAATACAAAATAATGATAACATCTTTAAAAATAGCCAAAGAGAATATAGATAACCTACAAAAAGTGACAAGTATGCTGACTTCTCAAGAGCAGTAAATGAAGCCAGGACATGAAATAACATCCTTATCAAAATGAAAGACAGTAACCTTGTCAAGTTAGAGCAGTAGACGCATTGAAACTATTTTTCACAAATCAAGGTAAATTAAGACTTTCAGGTAACAGAAACTGAAACTTTTAAGGAGCATTCTTCAAGTAGAAGAAAAGTAATCATAGAAGATATTTTGAAAAAATAAAAAAGAATAAGCAAAACCACCATAGAAATGGTTAAATCTTTGTTGTTCAGTTGCCAAGTCATGTCCTACACTTTGCAACCCCATGGACTGCAGCATGCCAGACTTCCCTGTCCTTCACTATCCCCCAGAGTTTGCTCAGACTCATGTCCATTGAGTCAGTGATGCCATCCAACTATCTCATCCTCTGTTGCCCCCTTCTTCTCCTGCCCTCAGTCTTTCCCAGCATCAGGATCTTTTCCAATGAATCAGCTCTTTGCATCAGGTGGCCAAAGTATTGGAGCTTCAGCATCAGTCCTTAAAATTATAAAGTAATATTATCGATTTCTACTGCTAAGGTTAAAAAAAGGAAACACTGGGCAATAATATATAATTTAGAATTGGAATTATTGGAATAAAATTATTTTGTCAGAAAAAGTTTAAAGATATTAATTTTAGATACTGTTAAGCATATGAAAATTTCTGTGGTCAGCATTTAAAGAGTAGTGATAGTATATATTTAAACAACACATAGTTTAGGGATACCATCACCATAAGGTTGTGTCACACTGTCATAAAACTATAAAGAAAGGAAAAGGAATAAGTTACACAAAATTCCAGCAGTGATTACTCTTGATGGGATGAAGGAGGATCCCATCACACCCAGATACAAAAGGATCTTTAGAATACTGGCAATACGTTTCTTTGCTGAGTATTATCTACATGCGTATTTATTTTTGTTTATAAAGCAAAAATCACACATACATGTGATATATATAATCTGTGACAGATTCCATATAAAATACATAAAAAATGTAGCAGTGTGTGTGAGGAAATAACTTTGCAGACTGAGAGAGGCATAAATTGATCCATATTGACTTCCAAATACATGTAAATAAGATGGTGTCCATTTCCAATCACTTCATGCCTTTCTAAAAATTAGTTATATGCATTAACCCAATGTATTAAATAGAGAACTGGCTGCCACAAGTGCAATCAAAATATTAATTAAGTCCACATCCTTAAAAAGTTTCTTCTTGTCCCTTTGCTGTTGATCTGTCTGGAAGCTTATCTCTAACAACCACTGGTCTGCTTTCTGTCACTGTAATTTTGTCATTTATATAATTTTATATAAATGAATTCATACAGTATCTTGCCTTTTATATTTTACTTATTTGATGAAGCATAATGTCCTTGACATCCATTCATGCTTTTATATGTTTTAATATTTTATTTCTTTTGACTGAACAGTATTCTTTAATATGGATGTAGCACAGTGTGTTTTATCCACTTCGCAGCTGATGGATTTTTGGGTTGTTCTATTTAGGAGGTTATTCCAGCTATAAATATTGTGTATAAATTTTTGTGTGGACTTAAGCTTTAATTATTTTGGGGCAATACTAAGAATATGATTCCTGGGTCAC
Organism: Odocoileus virginianus; assembly: GCF_023699985.2. Taxonomy (NCBI): domain Eukaryota; kingdom Metazoa; phylum Chordata; class Mammalia; order Artiodactyla; family Cervidae; genus Odocoileus; species Odocoileus virginianus. Next base: position 3,620,396 of record NW_027224264.1, on the reverse strand, counting down.
ATGTATATGTTTACATGCTGCACATACAGTGTATACATGTAGAGTATATGTTTAATGGCTTAAGATACTGTGATGTTTTTCAAAGTGACTGTACCATTTTGCATATTGATCAGCAGTGTATGACAGCTCCAGTTATTCTCCATTGTTGTCAACACTTGATATTATTAGGTGTTTTAATTTTAGGGATTCTAATGTGCAATGGTATCTCATTGTGATTTTAAACATCTGCCTAAAGGCTGTTGATGTTGAACATACTCTCTTAAGCTTTTCTGAGTTTTTAAAATCATCTTTTATGAAATATGCATATAAATATTTTCTCATATCTTATCCTTGAGGACAAAATGTTCTGTATATATTCTGATTTCATTTCTTTGACCATTGGTTAGTTTGGAGTGTGTTGTTTAATACCCACATATATGTGAATTTGCCAAATTTCTTTTATTGGCTTCTGATTTCATTCCACTGTGGTCAGGGAATATACTTTGCATTGTTTTATCCATTTAAAATGTGTATATTATTGCCTAGCATATGCTCTTTCCTGGAAAAACGTTCCATGTAGGCTTGCAAAGAATATATTCTGCTACTGTATTCTGCTACAGTTGGGTGGTGTGTTCCATAGATGTCTGTTAGGTCTATTTGATTTACAGTCTTGGTAAAATCTTCTATTTCCTTGTTGATATCCTGCCTAGTTGTCCTATTGATTATTGAAAGATAGGTGCTGAAGTTTCCTGAAAGTGAAAGTCATTCAGTTGTGTCTGACTCTGTGACCCCATGGACTATACAGTCCATGGAATTCTCCAGGCCAGAATACTGGAGTGGGTAGCCATTTCCTTTTCCAGGGGATCTTCCCAACCCAGGGATAGAACCCAGGTCTCCTGCATTGCAGGTGGATTCTTTACCAGCTGAACCACCAGGGAAGCCTACTAATACTGTTAAGTTGTTCATTTCCCACTGCCTTTCTTTCAGTGTTTTTCTTCATGCATTTTGGTGTTTTCTTATTGGGTGCATGTATATTTGTAATTGTTTTATATTGCTAATGAATTGACTCTTTTATCATTATAAAATGCCCCATTTTATCTCTAACCTTTACAGTTTTTTTTATTAAAATAGCCAATCCACATTTCTTACGACTGCTTTCCCATGATATATATTTTTCATCCTTTTACTTTGAATGTGTTTGTGGTTGTTTCCCCTATTAGTGAGGATAATGATACCTGAATTTGTCCTTATAAGCTTATAAAAAATTAATAATTATTAATTATTTGTGTCAAGTGGGAAAATCACACCACCAGGCAAAGGCAGATGGTTAAGTGAGCTATGCATTCCAACAAATGTTTTTAATTTGTTCCACAATATTTCAGTGCTATTATACTGAGGAAGTGAGCAGTTTTAAAGAAAGAACAATGCAAATTTAGAAAACCACAGCATTCATTCTCTCCATAACCATTTTATTGACCCAGATTCCATTAACAATTATAAATGAGTCAAAAATATAAAGATTATATTGAAATAAGCTATGTATTTATATACTCTGTGAGCTTATAGTACAAACTTGTGCTTGAGAAGTATCTGAGATGTAAAATACATCTATTACAGTTAAAAACTCTATTAAATGGCACAAACCAATTCAAATATTTTATTCAGTTAAGATAGTTTTAGTAATAGGCAAATGTGTGTCTCTTGCAAAACAATAATAACAACATAAGTCATCTTTCCCTATGTCCAGTTTTTCTTTATTCCAAAGTCCCACTCACATTTTTTTAAAATCAGCAGCTGAACCAACTGAAGTGAAAAACAGGCAGCATGAATAACACTAGTTTTTGCTACATTCTCTACAGAGCATCCAAATTCCTTCCAGATTCTCCAACAGGATGATTGGGTGAATGTGCCCCAGAGACAAGTTCCATAAAATAATGCACTGACATAGTTATGTACTCGGCTCAAAGTATGCCCTGAAGTCCTGAAACTGAACATATATCAAGCTATTTAAATAGCCTTCTTTTAAACAGTGGGATAATCTGGGTAAAATGTAATCATACATTTGTCTCTGGCAGAGAGCTGATTGATGAAGACAAAAATACATATGCCTAGAGAGCTAAAGCAGCTGAGGACCACTGATTCCGATTCCAGTCACTGTAGAATCTGAAAATGATTGTGTAACTGTATTCTTCATGGATATTTATGTGTCCTAGATTAAAAGTGAACAGTGGCTGATTCCTGCAGGATTCCTGTCATTGAATAACAATGAACAAATATATTTGCCTTCCCTGCACACAATTCTTCTGCTAAAGACTTAACCATTCATGGACTTAGCATTAGGTTAATGCCATATCCAGCATCATAGTATTCTAAATGGCATTACTTATAATCAAGGAACTCATTTATCAGCAAAAGAAATGTGGCAGTTGTCCTTGCTCATGGAATTCACTGATACTACCATGTTTGCTACCATCTTGAAGCAACTGAAATAAAACTGTGGAACAGTCTTTTGAAGACACAGCTACAGTACTAGCAAGGTGACAGTATTGCAATGCTGAGGCAGGAATGGTGTGTATGTTTTTAATTGGGGTCCAGTACATAGTGCTGTTTTTCTCATAAGAAGGATTCAGAGATCCAGGAATCAGAAGATGAAAATGGTACCATTCACTATTACTTCTAGTGACCCACTAGCAAATTTTTTGTATGACCATATGCCCTGCCACCCCTTCCATGATGGAAGAAATCTAATGTGATCAATTTACCACCAAGTAGCTTGCTGATGCCTCAGAGCATGGTGCCACATTGAGGACTCAGTTTTGGTCTGTTGCTGGCAAATTAGACACAGCAGTAGCCACAGCCAGGTCAGCCTTGGTGCATGCTTATCATCCTGATCCTGCCACCATGGCTACCTTGTTATTGAGCCCATTGAACAGTGACAGGGTAACTAGAGGAAGAGGCTAACTGGTATTCATAGAATGAGTTATGGTATCCCCTTGGTTATTAAAATTCTCTGCTGAGGTCATCTTTTGGTGAGCATTCACATGGCACCCAGATATGGACACTTAATTTTTTTTTAAATTTATTTCTGTTTGTGCTGGGTCTTTGTTGCTGCATTTTTATCTAGTTGCAGTGAGCAGGGGCTACTGTTCATTGTTCTTCTCAGGCTTCTCATTGAGGTGCTTTCTCTTGTGGAGCACAGGCTCTGGGGTGCACAGGCTTCAGTAGTTGTGCCTCGTGGGCTCTATAGTTGCAGCTCACGGATTTTAGAGTGTGGGCTCAGTAGTTGTGGTGCACAGGCTTAGTTGGCCTGCAGCATGTGGTATCCTCCAAGGTCAGGGGTCTAACCTATATTCCTTGCATTGGCAGACAGATTTTTAACCACCACACCAGTTTTTTTGCTGTTCAGAGAGGTATATCCACATACCTTTTCCCCAAAGTTTCTTGTCATTAATTTTCCAATGTGTTTAAGTTACACATCATACACGCAAACCATTTGCCACAGCCCATGAGTTCATATTTATTCACATATCTAACCACTTCTCCTTCCAAGCAAAGCGAATAATTAGGTGCACTGATTGAAGTTCTGCCCAACTGGAGGATTTCCCTTCACCACTCTCCTCCATTGATACCCCAGAAAAAGGCTGTAATACTGAGACTGTCCACTTTAAGGTAGTACTTGATATCATGCAGTCATCTGTAACTTAGACTATAGTCTTCTATCCTCTGCCAGTTGATTGTAGAGAACTCCTCATGAAGCTGTAGATTCAGGCTGTGAGAGAAATGGCAGTGTAGCAAGAGTGGGAATCATGGGCATTTAAGCTACTTCTTCATGTGACTTATGTGTGCCTTCAGGGCCTGCTTAGACCAATCATGTATATGATCTCCATTCAGTGATGGATTACTGCTATGCATTCCCAGCTTCTTGGCTTGATAGGTCAGATAACATCTAGTTCATGATGGGCAGTTAAATTAGAATGGTAACTTGTTGAACCTTGGTTAAGCAATCAGGTTTTACTAAGGTACAGTAGCAAAGGTCAAGAACTTTTTTTCCAAAAGGAGAGTAGTTATCCACAAATTATGGCAGGATTTTGCTCCAAAATTTTGAGAGCCTACATCATGATTCACCTATAGGGTCCTGTCAAAGACCCCTAAGAGCATCCCTATCTGTCACTGCCACTTCAAGCACCACTGAATATGTTGACTCATATGACCCAAATGGCAGAGCAACTTGCACAGAAGCATGGACCTGTGGCAGAGTCTGCTCTTGTTCTGTGCTAGTGCCAAGTGTCTTCAGTCGTGTCTGACTCGTTGCAACCTCTCAGACTGCAGTCCACCAGGCTCTTCTGTCCATGGGATTCTTCAGGCAAGAATACTGGAGTGGGTTGCCATTTCCTTCTCCAGGGATCTTCCCAACCCAGGGATCTAGCCCATGTCTCTTTTGTCTCCTGCATAGGCAAGCAGATTCTTTATCACTAGTGCCACCTGGGAAACTGTGTGCCACTTTTCTTTCATTCTGAGCCCCACTCAAAATCCGTTTTCCAAATCTCTTGGTAAATGGGCCAGAGTAAGACACCTAAATGGGGAATATTTTGCCTCCAAAATCCAAAGTGGCCTACTCGTCATTGTGCCTCTTATTTGGTCATAGAAGGGATAAGATGCAACAGTTGTCCTTCACTGTCATAGTTCAGGCAGCTATATAACAGACTAGTATAGACTCTGTGGCTTATCAACATTAGAAAGTTATTTCTCACCACATTGGATGCTAAGTCCAACTTCAAGGTGCTGAAAGGTTTGGTGTCTATTGAGAACGCACTTTCTGGTTCATAGTCAGCCATCTTCTCTCTGTATTGTCATAGAGAAGAAGGGGCAAGGAAATTCTCTGGGGTCTCTCTTATAAGGACACTAATTCTGTTCATGGGGCTCCACCCTCATGACCTAATCAGCTATTAATCACATTGCCTCCAAATATTATCACATTGGGGATTAGATTTCAAAATACGAATTTTGAGAGGACAAATATTCAGTATATATGATTCACCTTAGAAGGGATGTCTCAGCATGCCTGTTAACTTACTGCCCTAGATTCTTCACTGAGGTAAAGAGGCCCTGACATTTTTTTGGATTTATTTTCCACTCTGTGACATGCAAATAGCTTAGCATTAAGTAAATAGCTAATTCTTGATAACTCTTTCCAGTAAGCATAATGTCATCTATGTCATGAATAAATGTGATATTGAAGCTGAATCCAGTTTCTGTACCCCCACACCTAATTTAAATTTCAGAGACAGTTTTGGATGAAGTAGAAAAGAATAGCTTTATTGTTTTGCCAGGCAAAGGGGGCCACAGTGGGCTAATGCCCTCAAAACTGTGTCCCCCAACATGAAGGAGGTAGGACTTTTTATATTAGTGGTTCAAAGAGGGTGTAATCAGCGCATGGACTTTCTTCTGATTGGTTGGTGATGAGGTAAGTGGGAGTCAGCATCACCAAATTTCTAGTTCCAATCTGTTTGGGGTCTGTGTGCTTGTGGGCAGCACACAGTTAACGTCTCCTACCTGTTGGGGGTTTCAGTGTTTGCAAAACAGCTCAAAGATATTGTTATGTATATCCCTTGATGGAGGAACCAGGACCTTGCCCCCAAGGCTGTGCTTGTCCCACATCTCCCTTCTCTAATTAGTAACTGTTTGAACATGCCCCCTTGGAACTCAGAGGAGGTCCTGGAAGTTGAATTAAGCCTATTTCCTGTAATTAAGAAATGGGGGACACAGAAAGGCTTTGGTGCCCAGCAGCCCCACAGGGTCCTGCTTGTTTCATTATCTTATTGGAGGGAAATGTGATCAAGATCTCTGAGAACTAAATTATGGCATAGGGATAGGGATTTGCTATATTCCTGAAATAGAACATAAAGGTATATTGCTAGTCTTGCCAGCTGTAAGCAGACTGTTTCTGATGGACTATATGGACAGGGATGGATAAAAAGGCATTTTCCAAATTAGTAGCTGCAAACCAGGTACCAGGGGATGTGTTAATTTGCTCAAGCAATAAAACTACATCTGGTATAACAGCTGCAATTGTAATCACCACCTGGTAAAGCTTACAATAGACCACTGTCATTCTACAAGATTCATATGACTTTTGTATAAGCCAAATAGGAAGACTGAATGGAAATGTGGTGGAAATCACTACATCTTTCAAGTTTTGATGTTGGCACTAATCTTTATAATTCCTCCACGAATGTGGCATTGCTTAGGGGTCCCTATTTTGCTAGGTAGAGTTACTTCTAATGACTTCCATTTGGCCTAATCCACCACAGTAGCCCTCATATTAAAGGTCAGGAAATCAATGTGAGGATTCTGCCAGCTGTTGAGTGTTTATTCCAGTTGTGCATCCACTGGGCCCACTGTGAGCTGTATAAGAGCTAAAATTTCACTGATCAGCTGATCATAATAATCCTGTACTCTGGCCAATTGCAGTGATGTTTTAGGTCCCCACGAATTAGTGTTCTTTGAAAACTAGGGTCTTATAGTCCACAAAACTTTTGATTATTTTCTTTTCCCCAGTGCAGTTACCCTGTAACAAGCCATTGGTTCCTTTGGGGAGGGCAGGGAGAAACAGAGTGTACAATTTTGATAGTTTACTGGTATCCTTCCTTAAGGGGACCTGGCCTCTCCTTCATTCAAGGAATTCTGGGTATGTAAAATAGCTCAAGACTGGGAATTGACTTAGGATCCACAACTCTGTTTTTATCATCCAGTTTAGACTTTCGTTAACTTAACCTAGAACTTTTCTGCTTACACGGCTGAAATGATTTAGTAGGCTTCAATCTATTTTGATGCTACAGGCACCATGACTAATTAGCCAGCAGCATGCTGCTACTGCTAAGTCACTTCAGTCGTGTCCGACTCTGTGCGACCCCATAGACGGCAGCCCACCAGGCTCTCCCGTCACTGGGATTCTCCAGGCAAGAACACTGGAGTGGGTTGCCATTTCCTTCTCCAATGCATGAAAGCGAAAAATGAAACTGAAGTTGCTCAGTCGTGTCCAACTCTTAGCGATCCCATGGACTGCAGCCTACCAGGCTCCTCTATCCATGGGATTTTCCAGGCAGGAATACTGGAGTGGGGTGCCATTGCCTTCTCCGAGCCAGCAGCATAGGTCTGCATAATTCAGACTATTCTGATCGCTTCTTTGTCTCTACTGTCCATTATAGCAACAATACTTACCTTGCTTTTGGTGACCAACTGCTGCATGTTGACTCTTGCCACCTGGCATCCAGTTACTTCCATTTTATTTAGATTAGCCAATTCAGTGATTGTAGTCCCATGAAAAGGTCTTGCCTACATAGAAGAGCAATTTCAGAGCTCTTCAAGGATACTGAAGCCCCATTCAGAAATTTACTTCTCAGCATTTTGAACCCTACCTGTGTTGGCGAGTAGGTCTTAAGTAACTACTCTAACATTCAAATCTCCCTAAACCTTTGAATTCCTTTCTGTACATTAAAATAAGGAAGATCTGACTTTTTAAAATTCACTCAGTGTGGTCCATCTTTTGGTCTGTGTTTCAGCCAACCAACTAACCAGTTGGGCCCTTTCTAACTCCCTGAGCTACAACATCAAATGCAAAATTTCTGCTTAGTGAGCCCATGTCAATAAATCCTGCCTTATCCAATATTAAATTTCTTCCATCATTATCCCACACCTCTATATTCTATTCATTCTCACACATATCCCTGAGATCTGTCAGTATGTATCAGAAAACTCAAGTAGTGCTCTTGGTGTGTAGCACACATCTTCATGGGTCCCAAAGTACACCTCATCTTTAGGGACCTGCTAAAACTTGAGGTTAGTTAAAGGTCTAGAGGCTGGGAGGGCTGGTAAAGGTGAATCCTGAGAAGAATAAGCATTGTATTGCAGGGTACTTGTCTCAAAGGAGGCCATCACAATTTCCTCAGTCAATGAGAAGTTAATACCCTCAGGTGGTGATGGAGAGACCTCTCCCAATGGGAGTGGGGAAACTGTTACAGTCTTAAGGGAAGCACACTGACTGAAACTGCCCACCCTGGCCAGGCACCATAGTAACCATTTGCATGAGTTGTTTTATGACAGGAGGTCCTGGTAAGGAACACAGAACTAATAAGCCACCACCAACCGGGAGAGTTCAGGAAAGGTCAAAAAGTGACACCACATGTCCAACTACCTCCCAGAATCCTTCTCGATGGCCATCTTGGCTGAACAAGGCATGCACCACCAGGAAGGACTCTGAGTCAGAATGATTGGCTAAAGACAACCTGGAAACTAATCCCATCACCATAAAACCCGAGACTGCAAGCCACATGGCAGAGCAGTTCTCCTGGGTTCCCTTACCCTACTGCTCTCTTGGGCACCCTTTCCCAATAAAATCTCTTGCTTTGTCAGCATGTGTGTCTCCTTGGACAATTCATTTCTGAGTGTTAGACAAGAGGCCACTTTCAGGCCCTGGAAGGGGTCCCCCTTCCTGCAACAGTCAGAGTGGGGAGTCCTCTTCTACTGGCAAAAACTTAACCAAATTTAGAGTCTCAGTGTCCTGAGTTTCATCCATATGAGTTTTCCCAAAAATCTTCATTCCAAATTAAAGAATTCACTGTTCTCTTTACTGTGGATTCTATATTTATATATTTGTATCTACCTATTATATATATTTATATGTCTATCCATCTAATAGATGTGTGTGTGTGTATAAAAAGAGAGAGAGATGTATTATAAAGAATTAGCTTATGCTGTTGTGATGACTGAGAAGGCTCAATATCTATAGTACATGATGGGGGCCCAGGAAAGCCAATTGTATAGTTCCAGTCTGAGTGTGAAGGTACGAGAACGACTACAGTTGATTGTATGTTTAAGTTCCAATCTGAGTCCAAGGCCAGAGAAGATCAGTGTCCCAGTCCAGTGACAGTTCTTTCCCAATCAGTGTTTTGATTTTAACAATAGAAAACCCTGTGAGGTGGGAGTCCAATTTGCATCGTAATTTAGCCAGTCACAGAGTGAGGTTCTGTTTTTGAATTTTAGCAATCTTAGCCCTCAGGCTGTAGGCAATAGTGGTTTACCTCAGGGCACACATTGAAGATTTCAGATTATTTATGTCAGCAGTCCCCAGTCTTTTTGGCACTAGGGACCAGTTTCCTGGAAAACGATTTTTCCACGAATGAGGGTGGGGGCGGGGGAGTGGTTCAGGTGGTAATGCAAGTGATGGGGAATGGCAGATGTAGCTTCACTCACTGGCTTGCTGCTCACCTCCTGCTTTATGGCCTGGTTCCTAACAGGCCACCGACTGGTATTGAGCCATGGCTCAGGGGTTGGGGACCCCTGATTTATGTGGTTCTTGAGCTTGAAGTTTGAATCACTGAACTCTTCCCTGTCTCTTTATCCACTCTCTATATTGACATTAGGAACAGGCACTCAATTGACTTTATTCTCTAGTTTTCTAAAGATGTTTGATAATATCATGTATAGTCATCCAACTTCTCGCTTCTTAAAATTGGTTGACTAGGAATATCTAATGGTTATATTTTGTGTCTTTACTGCCAGATCACACCATGGATAATCACTGTTCTCTTTACTACAGATTATATATTTATATCTCTATATCTATTTTGTATATATGTATCTATATGTCTTTCTATATATATATATGTAGAGAGAGATGTATTATAAAGAATTAGCTTATGCTGTCATGATGACTGAGAAGTCTCAAGATCTATAGTACGTGATGAGGGCCCAGGAAAGTCAATAGCATAATTCCAGTCTGAGTCTGAATGTATGAGAACCAGTACAACTGATGATATAAGTTCCAGTCTGAGTCCAAGGCCAGAGAAGATCAATGTCCCAACCTAGTGACAACCAAAGAGCAAGTTGTCTCACACAAACATTTTGTTTCATTCAGTCTTTTAACAAATTGGCTGAGACCCATCACATTAGGGAGTGCAAACTGCTTACTCAGTCTAGCAAACAGAAGCAACCTCACAGACATACCCAGAATAATTAGGATAACATTTAACTAAGTATTTGAACTGCCTCTGCCCCAAGTTGACAGATGAGTTCAGCCATCACAGTACAATACACACACACACACACACACACACACACACACACAGAGTGGACTTTTTAAACTATACAATACAGATAGTACAACTAAGGGCTATGGTGAAAAGTAAAACAGTGGTGTGGTGTATTATCTAAAATTTAGGCTGTTGAAATTGTTAGGATCTCAAATGGTCTAACCAGAATTTCCCCTCCTTATTCCTTTCCTGAGGATAAAGTCCCCTAGCCCACCAATCATCCTTATCAGTGGGTCCAGGCACAGCTCTTGCTTATCCCTGTAAGGGAGTTTTAGTTCCATGCCAGTTCAGAGTTATTCAAATAAGCCAAACACATCTTCCCATAGAAACCAGAGGGACACCTTGTCCTCTTGACACTAAAAATCAGCTTCCCACAGTCCCTGGTTGTTCACTGTGTCCCAAGCACAATCTGCACATGGCCCTGCATTGTGGGTGATGTTCTCTTTGGGGATGTTAATGTATGTGATTAATAAACTACTGTTGTTTTCATCTCTCAGTCTCTGGTGGTGTGTGACCACCCATTCCTAAAACCCTAGGGCAGGACTCCCTCCCTCACCAATGGAGTGAATACAAGGTGATTGAGACAAAGGGAGATAAGGAGAGCTGGGCAGGTTGGAGTGGGTAGGAAAGGTTGATATTGTGTGTTGGAAGGTTAGAATATGCCTTTTTGAAAAACTGACTTTTTGAGCAGAATTGAAATAAATGAGGGAGCTATGTATATATTTCAGGGAGGGTATTCCAGACAAAGGGAGTATCAAAAATGAAATATCCTGAAATGGAAATGTGCTTAGAAATTTTAAGGAACAAAAATAAGGGACCCTAGAGCAAAAATTCATTGGACAGAGGGAGTGGTAAACAGTGAAGTCTGAAAGGCATTGAAGGAGGTGGTGAGATAGGAAAGCAATGGAACATTTTGAGCAGAGGATTGAGAGACACAAAATAGACCTATTTTAAAGTATTTTTACTACTAATATTAATTAATAACAATAATTACCTGTTAGGAGATAGCATCACCATCATAGCAGCATAAGACATTCCTCCTTTTATCCTTCTAACAACTGAAATCTGGCATCCAGCCACCAAGGTAAAGGTTCCTCTGTGGCAGTTGTGGGAAGTAGCATAAACCAAGTGACCTGGGAGGAGTTTTGCACTCTTGTGTATCAGGTAATAAACCTCAGGCTGAGTTGTGGAAGTGTTACCAAGTCCAGGCTTGCTTTGCTCACTGCATAACAGGTGATCAGAGCAATATCCAAGATGAGGTGTTGAGGTAAGGAATAATCTTTATTCAGGAAGCCAGCAGACCAAAGAAGATGGCAGATTAATGTCTCAAAATAACCATCTTATCAGGGTCTGGATGCCAGGTTCTTTTATAGAACAGAGATGGGGAGGAGGTGAGGAAGTAAAGTAAAAAGGTCATAAGTCTTGCAAATATCTCCTGGAAAGGCCAGCCTCTGGAAGGGGATGTGCATATTTCTTCCTTCCAGAAGTCAACAGCAGGTGGAGAGGGTCAGAATGTTTTCCTGAACAAAGGCACTTTGGTTTCAAAGGCACTTCCATTTAACATTAAGGAGGAGGGGCGGAGTTCCCCCAAGGCAACTCATTATGTATTGACAGTATCTTTTTAGTGAACAAAAGCAACAAGAAGCAAAGGTTAAAGTTAAAGAATGGAGTTTGATTTTGTTCTTCCCTGTAACAGAAGCAGCAGGAGTCTGTGGAATGGCTTCAGCCTCTCACACTTCTGGAGGGGGAGCACCTGGAGAGTGCTGACTTGAGCAGGCGTTCGTGGGCACGGATGAGAGAGTCTGTAGGAATTCAGGTTTCCTGAAGAGAGATTCCAGCACTCCATTGGTGAAAAAAAAAAAGTTTAGTGCAGTGGAGATGTTTAAGAACTTTGTCAGTTCTGACCTTCCCCCACAGCGGCAGAGCATGGGGCTAAATTAGCTGGTGAAAAGAAGAGTGGTGAGCAAGTGCCTGGCTTCCTCAACTGTTCAGGATGCTTCTGGAAAAACCAGTTTTTATTCCACAGCTCCCTGTAGAGGGACCTCCACAGTGGTAGCAGGAAAGAGGAGGTGGAGAAAGAGTCAGATTTACTAGAGAGCATTAAAGGGAATTGATTCTGGATGACTGTTACCAGAACTACAATGGGAAGTGCATGAAAAAGCCCCTGGGTAAACCCCACCCAAAAATCCCCCCAAAGGGCACTAAAGAAACAAGCTATTTCTCTAAATTTATCCTTGCTCACAGTACTCCATCCATATTGACTCTGTATTCCTATAATTTTAGGCATTCCAATGTGAGGCATGCAAACTTGCTGTTGCTACTATGTGGCATTTTCTTCTGCTGATATTCACATGTCTCATGCCCTTTAGCTTCTTTAGGACTTTGGTCAAATGTCATATTTATAGTGTCATCTTTCATGACCATTCTATTTAAATTTGTATTCCCTGACATAATTTGTGTTTCCTGTTTCCAACTGTTTTCTTCCATTGCCATGTATCTCAGTCTGGTATATTTTACCTTTTATTGTAGGTATTTATACACTTGTTGTCTTAATCCTCATACTGGATTATAAGTTCCAATATGAGCAAGAATCTTTGTCTTTTCCTTAGCATTTCCTTAGTGCTTAAAAGATTACAGGCCACGTAGTATTTTCCCAAGAAATATTTCTGAAGAAAACAGGAAGGAAAGAAAAAGGCTGGTAAGAAGGGGAAGAAGTTTTTATTTTCTTCTATGTACAATTTGGTATCAACATAAGTTTTTTGGATAACTGATGCTTACCATTAGCTTTGCATTTTTGGAATGATTGCCCTGTGTTCTGGGGGAGAAAACACCCTTTCCTTCCACATCTGTTTCGATTCCCATTTATTTATGACTCCCATTCCTATTAACTATTCTACAACCACTGGATTTCCTTCTGACCTGAAACACTCCAAGACTGTTTCATCTCAAGTCTTTTGCACTGGCTATTCCCTTGGCCTGGAATGCTTTCCCTCTAGACTTTTTTGTTATTTCTTCTTTTTCCTTATTTATTTCACAGATTAACTACTTTTCACTATCGCAGGAAGAACTTTATTAATGACCATAGCTAATGTATCCTATGTCCATTAAATCACTCTCTATAATATACTTTGTTTCATTTTCATTATAGGCCTTATCATAAATCCAATTGCTTATTTATTTGATTTTGTGTTGATTTTCTACCCCCCTCATGTAAGTGGCATAAAGTTATGGCCCTTCACTGTCTAATTAGTTCTTTTATCCCTAACTCATAGAACAGTATTTTGCACACCGTAGAAAAACAGTAAACAAGTAATGAGTGAATGAAATGATGAAAAGAGAGGCATTATGAACAAAGGCTTAAATGTGAGCAGGGGTTCACTTTTTTCAGGGAATGATGAACTTACCTGTTAAATTAGAAAAAGATAAGATAGAAGATTGAATAGATAGGTATATTAGCATTGGGCTATTACCACTGGGATTTTTGATCAAGTAACAGTAGTTTATGGATGAGCATATCCTTTAGTTTTTCTCATTTACAAAGGAGCTCCAGTGAAGACTGATTGCTGAGATGCTTGTTTTCTGATTGCTCTTATTTTCTATATCTATAACTTAGCTCTCCAAATTGATAGGCTTCAAATTTTAGAGTACATTTAAAAAAAAGAAGAAAGTTTTTACAAATATAGTAATCTGTAGTGATCTGCCACAGAAGTTGTGATTCCCTAGGCCTGGACTGTGTTCTAGGAATCACAAATTTTGGTTAGCTTTCCAGGAAACTTGATGCAAGTTATACACAGACTTCACCTTGAGAATACAATTTCAGACTTTGTGTTTTAAAATGTAGTAGAAGGTTGATTTGTATTCAGTACATTTCAGATATTTCTATTATGACCAAAGGATTCAGGCCAAAACACTTTGCAAGCTTAACTGGCTTGATAATATTCTTTGCATCTTCCTGCACAAGACATATAATTACTACTAAATTTAGAAGAGTTGTATATTAGCTTAGATTGGCAAAACAAAATACCACAGACAGGATGGCTTAAACAACAGATACTTATTTTTCACAATTACTGAGGCTGGGAAGTCTAAAATCAAGGTGCCAGCTCATTTGATTCCCCAGTGACAGTCTCCTTCTGTCTTGCAGATGGAGAAAGAGGGAGGGGGGGAGAGAGCAAGAGAGAAGAGCACAGGGTCTTCATATAAAGGTACTAATCCCATCTTCTACTAAACCTAATTACTTCCCAAAGGCCTCATCTCCAAATAACATCACATTGGGGATTAGGGCAACAACATAATGTATTTTGGGAGGACACAATTAATGTCCATGGCATGTTGCAACTGTTGGTTAAGCATTCAACCCCTAAATATGCCTCAGTTTCCTTATTTTTAAGATGGAGATAGTAATGTCATCCCTTAAAATAAAGCACATGATACTTTGGAATAGAAATGAGTGCTAGCTAATTAATAGTAGTTTTGAAGAAAGAATTATCCTGCCAAAGCCTTTGACTGTGTGAATCACAATAAACTGGAAAATTCTGAAAGAGATGGCAATACCAGACCACCTGACCTGCCTGTTGAGAAACCTGTATGCAGGTCAGGAAACAACAGTTAGAACTGGACATGGAACAACAGACTGGTTCCAAATAGGAAGAGGAATACGTCAAGGCTGTATATTGTCACCCTGCTTATTTAACTTATATGTAGAGTACATCATGAGAAATGCTGGGCTAGAGGAAGCACAGGCTGGAATCAAGATGGGCGGGAGAAATATCAGTAACCTCACATATACAGATGACACCACCCTTATGGCAGAAAGTGAAGAACTAAAGAGCCTCTTGATGAAAGTGAAAGAGGAGAGTGAAAAAGTTGACTTTAAAGCTCAACATTCAGAAAACTAAGATCATGGCATCCGATCCCACCACTTCATGGCAAATAGATGGGTAGACAGTGGAAACAGTGGCTGACTTTATTTTTCTGGGCTCCAAAATCACTGTAGGTGGTGATTGCAGCCATGAAATTAAAAGACGCTTGCTCCTTGGAAGTAAAGTTATGACCACAGCATATTAAAAGCAGAGACATTACTTTGTCAACAAAGGTCCGTCTAGTCAAAGCTATGGTTTTTCCAGTAGTCATATATGGATGTGAGAGTTGAACTGTAAAGAAAGCTGAGCACAGAAGAATTGATGCTTTTGAACTGTGGTGTTGGAGAAGACTCTTGAGAGTCCCTTGGACTGCAAGGAGATCCAGCCAGTCCATCCTAAAGGAGATCAGTTCTGGGTGTTCATTGGAAGGACTGGTGTTGAAGCTGAAACTCCAATACTTTGGCCACCTGATGCAAAGAGCTGACTCATTTGAAAAGACCCTGATGCTGGGAAAGATTGAGAGCAGGAGGAGAAGGGGATGACAGAGGATGAGCTGGTTGGATAGCATCACTGACTCAATGGACACGAGTTTGGATAAACTCTGGGAGTTGGTGATGGACAGGGATGCTTGGCGTGCTGCGATTCATGGGGTCACAAAGAGTCAGACACAACTGAGTGAGCTGAACTGAGCTGAAAAGAGGTGGAAGGAGAATCTGAATCTGGTTGCAAGTTACTTTGGACAATTGTATTTATAATTTTGGAAACAATATTTTCCTTCTATACACCAGTTATTTTACCCTGAATAAGTAGATGTTATTCTAATAGTCCACAAATAATTTTAACAAATAAATGCTATTTGCAGATACAAATTTGAAAGAGGATGTGCATGATTATTCATTCATTAGTGAGCTCGCAAACTTGAGAGTCTTTTAGAATTGGCAGTGTACACATTGCCCATCTTTTTGAAAATCATCCTATAAATGGAGCAGTAGCAAATGAGAATAGAATGCTTTTTATATGAATATGAATGCTTGCTAACTGTTAGCTACTATGTGGAAAATTTACCCCCCCTTCCCAGCTTTGTTGAGATATAATTGATATGTAACACTGTGTAATTTTAAGGTGTACAATGTGGTGATTTGACACGCAATTTATTGCAAAATAATTTTCGGAATATGGTTACTTACATCCATCACTTCATATAGTTACAGGTTCTTGATGTGTCATGGAAACATTTAAGATCTAATCTCTTAGCTTTCTCAAGTATATAATATAGTACTATTAACTATAGTCACTATACTGTACATTAAATTCTCATAACTCAACTTATAACTGGAAGTTTGTATCTTTTAGTCAACATCTCCCTGTTTCCCCCACCCTTCCACCATTGTTCTACTTGAGCTGTATAATTTTCTTTTTAGATTCCATATATAAGGAAGATCATATAGTATTTGTTTTTCTCTAACTTACGTAGCATAATGCCCTCAAGATCCATCCATGTTGTCACAAATGGCAGGATTTCCTTCTTTCTTATGCCTAAATAATCTGCTGTATATATGTATGTGTGCTATATATATACGTGTGTGTGCAAACATATATATATATGTACATGTACATATATACTCTATTTCTTTATCCATTTGTCACTGATGGACTCTTTATATGTCTTGCATGTTGTGACTAATGCTGCAAGAACATGGGTGTGCTAATAACGTTTTGAGATCCTGATTTAATTTCTTTCAGATGTATACCCAGAGGTGGGAGTTTTGCATATTATGAAATTGAGACCTAGAGAGTTAAAGAATTTACTGAAAATTATACAGATAATAAGTGGTAAAGCAGAGTTATATATCTAAACAGTCTTTAGACGGTTTACTCTTAACTGAATCTTTACCCTCAACTGCCAACCTCTAATATTACAAATTCCGTTTTCCCTTTAAATAGCTTGTTAAGCTGCCCAAGTTTCATTAATCAATGAATAGTTGAATGTTTTAATTTATCAGAAGTGTTTACATTAAACCTTTACTTTAATCCTAATAATTATTCAGTTTCACTGAAAAAGGACTAGTAAAACACAGATGAAGTAAAAGTGACAGTTTCCCCTTAATCTCACCAATGCTGGTGAGTTAAATTCTCTGGATTTCATTTTCTCCATCTAAACCCTGGGGTAATGTCTGCTTATTTATATTGCCATCTTCTTATTAAAATCGGTTAAGGACCGATTGGGCCAATATTCATGGAAGTGATAACTCCAGCAGATACATGTGTATGTGTGTATAAGAGCAGATATACCTAAGGTAATTGCAGATGAGAATAAACACAGTAAAATTATATAAGTTCCATTTTTGACACCTTCCAAAGGCTCTTTAATAGACACTCTCTCCTAATCATTCTCAAATGAAAAATAAATAGAATTGTAATTGTTGTCAGGATAATTTACTGATCATCGCAAATGAGAAATGAATAGAATAATTTACTGTTCATACATTTATAATCAAAATCAAGTCAGAACAGTTGTTTGTTTTTTATTGAAGTCTTTAGCTTCCAGAACATCACAAGAGAAAACTTTATCATGTAAGGACAAAAGGCACTTAGCTACATCTGTTATCTTTGTAAACTTTTGGTTTCTCTGTTAGAAAGGCCTTCACGAAAAGAAGGCGGCTTAGAAATCAACTAAGCCTGTCTATTCTGATTCCAAAGATTGAAAAAAATTAATGAAATGAAGCATAAATGTCAGATTTTGTTTGGCAGGTTAAATAAAATAAAGTAATGCTTGTTTGCATGCTGCTGGAAAAACCACTTTTAAGAAGATGTACAGTTACCACTTTAACTGTAAAATAAATTTGGTTATTTGATCATTTATATAGACCTGAATATAGAATGATACATAGAATATATATAGATATAGAATATATAGATATGTAGAATATATAGAATCACATATAGAATGATATGGAGTAAAAAAAATCTTTTACGTTATACTCTACACTCTAAGCGACCCAAATATTATTATATTTTCTTACCTCCTCTTTAAGGTCAGTGAATTGACAAACATATTGCCTATTTGTAAGTGCTGCATGAACAAGGACAGTATCTTTTTATCAATATGCCACTTGTGATGGTTTGATAAATTTACTCTATGTTTTTAGTTACCATATTAGAGTCCTAAATGTGAAAAGCACACAAGAACAATGAAACAATATAGGTTGCTTTTCTTTTCTCTGTATATTTCTCAATCAATTAAATAATTCTAAGTCCGAGGAAACTGAAATCACTATTTCCATTGCTTATATCACTAAATTATTATGTTGGTTGAACTTTCTTTGTAAAAAATATGAAGGTCTTATGATTGTTGGAATGCTTATATATTTAGAGAACAAGTTTGATGTCACTGTAATTATTAAAGCTTTAACCTTGAAATTAAAAGATTTTAATCAACTTTGTCATAGGCAGACGTAGACTTGGACAACTATCTTTTCAATATTTTATATATATATATATAATTACTGGGTCACAAAAGTTTTACAGTTATTTTTATAATTTTAAAATATCATTAGCTGAGAAGAATGAATGACTTGTAACTGACCAACCTATGTAGCTCCAAAGGGTAAAGGCCATTATGCAACTGGACAATAATATTAGATTGTCTCCCTTAAGCTATATGAATAGACATGTTTCATTCATCACTATTTTAAGTCTTTTCAGCTACAAAGAGTCTACAATGTGTACAAGTTAGAACTGAGAGAATATCATTATTCTAACATTTTCATTGTAACACACATATATATAGACAGAAAACAGATTACTTCAAACAATTTTCTTGAATATATTTATTGGCAGTTGAGTATTAACTTAGAGAAACAAAGATGAATAAAACAGAGATGAAAGGGATGAATACACATCACTATTATTGTTTGCAAATGAACAATGCAGCCAGTCTCCACAGGAAAATGATTGCATATAAATTGCATTCATACATTGGGCTCAGAAAAAGAATTTTCTATTAAGTGCATTTTAGTAGATACAGATCTTACAGATTTTTATGTTAATGTTGGTGCCTTAGTATATATCAAAATCATTTGTATTTATCATCTGTCTTTTAAGCAGTGCTTCCTTTAGTTACTTCAACTACATTTTTAAAAATAAAACTTTCTGCAAACCAAATGAACAAAGTGACAAGTGAAAATTTTAAAAAAAACATAAAATTAAGGAAATATTGTTCTTTAGGGCCCTAACTACTTTCAGCTTGACTCAGAGAAGATGTACTCCTGTATTCATATTTAAAAAATTCATTCTCATTAACTCACTATATTTTATTCTGATTTTCTGGTTCTTCTTAAGTCAGTATTCATAGTTTGCACATTTCTAAGAAGGATGCTGAAGCTGAAACTCCAGTACTTGAGCCACCTGATGCAAAGAACTGACTCATTGGAAAAGACCCTGTTGCTGGGAAAGATCCAAGGCGTGCTATAGTCCATGGGGTTGCAAAGAGTCAGACATGACTGAGCAACTGAACTGACTGAACTGAAGAATGTTCCCATTTCAATTAATTGGTGAAATTTGGTTGCATGCAGTTATTCATAGTATTCATTCATAATAATCTTTATTTCCATTAAGTCACTATTTTGTCTCCTCTTTCATGTATGGTTTTAGTTGTGAGTCTTTGTTTCTTGATCAAACTGCAGGTTTGTAAATCTTTTTTGTCCTTTCACATTATGAACATTTGGTTACATTAGTTTTCTTTACTGTTTCTCTGGTATCTATTTGTTTAATTTCTACTCTAATCCTTATTATTTTCTACCTTTGCTTGTTATGAGTATAGTTCACTCTTCCTCTTCACACATCTAAAAATGGCCAATTACGTTAATATCTTTCTTCTTTTTTAATATAGTACAACTCTAAATATACCTTTGAGCACTATGTTAACTGCATCCTTTTAAGTTTTGGTTTGTTGTGATTCATTTTCCTTCATCTCAAAGCATTTTATAATTTTTATTATGGTTTCTTTTTTGTCCTGTTGGTTATTGAGTAGAATGTTTGCTTCAACAAATGTATGAATTTCTCAAATCTCTTTGTATTATTAATTTTCAATTTAACTCTGCTGTGGCTTGTTTCATGGCTTACCATATGATCTACCCTAGAGAATGTTCTGTGTGCACTTGAGAGGAATGTTCTGCTGTTGTTGAGTAGAGTGCTCAACAGGTACATGCTAAGTCTAGTTCTGTTACTTGATTGTTCAAGTCTTCTATATCCATACCAATCTTCTGCCTAGTTGTTTTATCCATTATTGAAAGCGGAGTGGTCTCTTTTATTGAACAGTCTATTTTCCCCGCAGTTGTCAACCTTTGTTTTATGTATTCTGGTGCCCTACTGTTCAGTATGTATAGTTTTATAATTACTATAACTTTCTAATGTATTGACGCTTTTTTCATTATAATTTTTTTTTCATTTCCTATAATAATTTTGTTTCTTGAATCTATTTTACCTTTTAATTAGTTTAGCCATTCCAGCTTTCTTATAGTTTCTCTTTGCAGGATACGTATTTTTCACCTTTTTATTTCCAACTCAATTTTATCTTTGGATGCAATATGTCTTGATAAAATGTCTAAGTAGTGTCATATAGTTGAATCTGCTTTTTTCATTTTTAATGTAGTTTAACAATCTCTATCTTTTTGCCTCATTTAATCTATATTCACAGAGTCAGACACTACTGAGTGACTTTCACTTTGTCTATTCTCATTTAATCTTGTTCTTTATAAGTTGAATTTATGTTTACCATTTAATTTTTGTTTTCTTTATATCTCAGGTCTTTTTTGTTTTTATATTCCTCCTTCACTACTTTTCTTGCATTAAGTGAATATTTCCTACCTCAAGATTCTGATTCCATTAAAGAATTTTCACTATATTTTTGAGGATTATTTTAGTAGTTGTTTTAGGTTGTGCCATATGCATTTTAAATTCTCAAATTCACTTTAGGTTTATACTAACTTAATTTTAGTGAGATATATAAAGTCATTCTTGTTCAGCTCCATTCCATTTTCCACTTTTTTTGTGCTTATTTTTATACAAATTACATCTATATATGTTACAAACCTAAATGTATATTGGGATATTATTACTTTTTAAACTTGCATGTCTATTAAAGAAAATGATAAAGGAGAGGAGGTACACATTTATAAGACTTGTTATATTTAACTTACTGTTTACCATTTTGGATTCTCTTTATTGGTTCCTGTGTATTTAAGTTAACATTTAGTGTCATTTCCTTACTCATTGCATCTTTGCTTTCATTTACTCCTGTGCTGTTATTGTCACATATATTGCATTTCTATGTGCTGTAGGTACAACAGTATAATTATATATTGTTATATACATTTTGTTTATTATATGAGTTAAGCATAAAAAGAAATGGACATTTATTCTGTCTTTCATAAATCTCTCATATTTATCTGATATTCTGTTCATTTTTCTTCATCCTGCTGTCTCTCTTCTTTAGATAGTATAATGGCTATCATTCTATATTTGTTGATTTTTCTTTTGCAATCAGATTCTACTATTGAGCCCTTTTAGTTAATTTTTCATTTTCATTTATGTAATTTCCAACTCCATGATTTCCATTTGGTTCATTTGTTATAATATCTACCTCTTAAGTGTTAAGTCTCTATTTGATGAAACATCGTTATCCAAACTGCCTTTACATCTTTTAAGCATGATTTCCTTTAATTATGTGCATATATTTAAATTAGCTACTTTGAAGTATTTATTAAAATGACTGTTTCAGGCAGTTTCTGTTGAGTCAGGATTTCTTTTTTCTTTGCTTGTCTCATAATTTATTGAAAATTGGGTATTTTAGATAATATAACAACTGTGGATACAAATTCCCCTCCACCCATTTCCAGAGTTTGTTTTTGTTGCTATTTGATTATTTATTTAATGACTTGGTGGACCATTTCAGTAATATCCTATTTCCCCCAAGCGTGAGAGACATCCACGTAATCACACTGAGATGCACTGTTGTTTTAGTATGGCTCTCTGCCTCTTTCTCTTTGGTATCCTCTGTTCAGTGGTTTGTTTTCATTTGGTAGTAATCCAGCCTTTTAGTTCAGTTCAGTTCAGTCGCACAGTCGTGTCCGACTCTTTGTGACCCCATGAATCGCAGCATGCCAGGCCTCCCTGTCCATCACCAATTCCTGGAGTTTACTCAAACCCATGTCCATCGAGTCAGTGATGCCATCCAGCCATCTCATCCTCTGTCGTCCCCTTCTCCTCCTGCCCCCAATCCCTCCCAGCATCAGGATCTTTTCTAATGAGTCAACTCTTCACATGAGGTGGCCGAAGTATTGGAGTTTCAGCTTCAGCATCAGTCCTTCCAATGAACACCCAGGACTGATCTCCTTTAGGATGGACTGGTTGGATCTCCTTGCAGTCCAAGGGACTCTCAAGAGTCTTCTCCAACACCATGGTTCAAAAGCATCAATTTTTCGGTGCTCAGCTTTCTTCACAGTCCAACTCTCACATCCATACATGACCACTGGAAAAACCATAGCCTTGACTAGATGGACCTTTGTTGGCAAAGTAATGTCTCTGCTTTTTAATATGCCATCTAGGTTGGTCATAACTTTCCTTCCAAGGAGTAAGTGTCTTTTAATTTCATGGCTGCAGTCACCATCTGCAGTGATTTTGGAGCCCAAGAAAATAAAGTCAGCCACTGTTTCCACTGTTTCCCCATCTATTTGCCATGAAATGATGGGACCAGATGCCATGATCTTAGTTTTCTGAATGTTGAGCTTTAAGCCAACTTTTTCATTCTCCTCTTTCACTTTCATCAAGAAGCTTTTTAGTTCCTTTTCACTTTCTGCCATAAGGGTGCTGTCATCTGCATATCTGAGGTTATTGATATTTCTCCCAGCAATCTTGATTCCAGCTTGTGCTTCTTCCAGCCCAGTGTTTCTCATGATGTACTCTACATATAAGTTAAATAAGCAGGGTGACAATATACAGCCTTGACGTACTCCTTTCCCTATTTGGAACCAGTCTGTTGTTCCATGTCCAGTTCTAACTGTTGCTTCCTGACCTGCATACAGGTTTCTTAAGAGGCAGGTCAGGTGGTCTGGTATTCCCATCTCTTTCAGAATTTTCCACAGTTTATTGTGATCTGCACAGTGGAAGGCTTTAGGCTCCAGTAAATTACCAGTTGTTTGCCCTATTGTTTTCAACAATACCTTGGGGCTTAAGTTGTTCAATACTTTTTTTCCCAATTGAATTTGGACAGAGTTGATCTTGATGTCAGTCTTTGTGGTTTGTTCTGACTCCAGAAGAGCTCCAAACTTTTTTCTTCTCTGGTTCTCACTGGTGAACTAGTTGGTCTATTGTTGGTCATAATTAAGAAGAGATATTGTTATTTTTTAATAGTAAGGCAGTCTTTTTCCAAGGGGACTACTGCCTTACAGTGTCATAATAGGAGAGAGAGATTTGGCTTAATTTCTGTATACAGCAAAGGCAAGTGGAGATTTATAACCAATGAACAGGGTAGGGGTCAGTGAATAGAAAATTACTAAGAGGAAAGAAACATCAGGGTTAAGAGAACTTTGGTTTAAACCAATTTGATAGGATATTCGTTGAAGGAAAATCAGGGCAATATCAAGGGGATAAGGAATTTGGTCCTGTATCAAGGGTGGGGAATTTTCACTAAGCTGACCCAATAGCTAGCATTCTTGGCAAAGCTATACTAAACTGACCAAGGACAGAGGTCAAGGTAGGGGACTGGTCAGCAAGCAGATACGGAGGAGACTGACTTGAGTTTTGTCAACTCCCTCTCCATCCTCCGTTCCCCAGCCCCCATTTAAGGAAAGAAGATCTGTTCTTTTTAAGTTGAATAGTGTAAGTCCATTTCTGGAGCATATTTGTTGGAGCATATCTGCTGGATGGTGGAAGCAGCCAATATTTAATGAGGGGGATATCTCTGAAAATAAAAACAAACGTGAAGATTTTATCAAGCGATCCAGATTACTTTGAAGATTTTATCAATTGATCCAGATTCAGCTTACAAGGCTTTGAAAATAGAGCAACTATTGTTGTTCTTCAGTTCCTCAGTCGAGTCTGACTCTTGGTGATCCTGTTGACTGCAACATTCCAGGCTTCCCAGGCTTTGCTAACCTTCACGATCTCCTGGAGTTTGCTCAAACTCATGTCCATTGAGTCAGTGATGCCATCCAACTATATCATTCATCCTCTATCATCCCCTTCTCCTCCTGCCTTCAATCTTTCCCAGCATCAAAGTCTTTTCCAGTGAGTCAGCTCTTTGCATCAGGTGGCCAAAATATTGGAGCTTCAGCTTCAGCATCAGTCCTTCCAGTGAATATTCAAGATTGATTTCCTTTAGGATTGACTGGTTTGATCTCCTTGCTGTCCAAGGGACTCTCAAGAGTCTTTTCCAAGTTCAAAAGCATCAATTCTCCAGCCTTCAGCCTTCTCTTAAGGTCCAAATTGCACATCCATACATGACTACTGGAAAAACCATAGCTTTGACTATATAGACCTTTGTCAGCAAAGTAATCTCTCTGCTTTTTAATATGCTGTCTAGGTTTGTCATAGCTTTTTTTCCAAGGAGCAAGTGTCTTTTAATTTCATGGCTGTAGTCACCTTCTGCAGTGATTTTGGAACCCAGGAAAATAAAGTCTGTCACTGTTTCCATTGTTTCCCCATCTATTTGCCATAAGGTGATGGAACTGAATGACATAGTACTTTCCTCTTTCACTTTCATCAAGAGGCTCTTTAGTTCCTCTTCACTTTCTGCCATAAGGATGATGTCATCTGCATATCTGAGGTTATTGATATTTCTTCTGGCAATCTTGATTCCAGCTTGTGCTTCATCCAGCCTGGCATTTCACATGATGTACCCTGCATGACAATGAAATAAGCAGGGTGACAATACATAAGCTTGATGTATTCCTTTCCCAATTTTGAACCAGTCTTGTTCCATGTCTGGTTCTAACTGTTGCTTCTTGACCTGTGTACAGGTTTCTCAGGAGGCAGGTAAGGAGGTGGTCTGATATTCCCATCTCTTTAACAATTTTCCACAGTTTGTTGTGATCCACATAGTCAAAGGCTTTAGTGTAGTCAATGAAGCAGATGTTTTTCTGGAACTCTCTTGCTTTTTTGATGATCCAGTGGATGTTGGCAATTTGATCTCTGGTTCCTCTGCCTTTTCTAAACCCAACTTGAACATCTGGAAGTTCTCAGTTCAGGCACTGTTGAAACCTAGCTTGGGGGATTTTGAGCATAACCTTGCTAGCATGTGAAATGAGTGCAGTTGTGTGGTAGTTTGAACATTCTTTGGCATGGCCCTTCTTTGGGATTGGAATGAAAACTGACTTTTTCCAGTCCTGTGGTCACTGCTGAGTTTTCTGAATTTGCTGGCATATTGAGTGTAGCACTTTAACAGCATCATCTTTTAGTATTTGAAATAGCTCAGCTGGAATTTCATCACCTCCACTAGCTTTGTTTGTAGTGATGCTTCCTAAGGTCCACTTGACTTTGCATTCCAGGATGTCTGGCTCTAGGTGAGTGATCACACCATTGTGGTTATCTGGGTCATGAAGATCTTTTTTGTATAGTTCTTCTGTGTATTCTTGCCATCTCTTCTTAATATCTTCTGCTTCTGTTAGGTCCATACCATTTCTGTCCTTTATTGTGCCCATCTTTGCATGAAATGTTCCCTTGGTGTCTCTAATTTTCTTTAAGAGATCTCCAGTCTTTCCCATTCTATTGTTTTCCTCTGTTTCTTCACATTGATCCCTTAGGATGGCTTTCTCATCTCTCCTTGCTATTCAGATGGGTATCTCTTTCCTTTTCTCCTTTGCCTCTTCTTTTCTCAGCTATTTGTAAGGCCACTTCAGACAAGCAGCTATTGAGGAGCTTTTATTTTTGAGAGTACCCTTAGGCTTTAACTTCCCAGTCTTTTGTTTCTAATAAAGTCAGTTCTTTTGGGGAGTACTTTGTTGTATTTTTTTTCCTTATGATCTGCTTCTCCACTTAGGCAAAAGTATCTGAGCTACTACTATGGCCACTGGGTAGAGCAGTAACCTCTGGTCTTCTCATCTTGCTTCTCTCAGCATGGAACCTCTGTCTTACAAGCATGCCAGGATGAGGACAATTAGGACCTAGTATTCTTAGCCTGCTATACTTGAAATAGTGCCTCTCTATTTCATAGGTAGAGGCTGAATAAAGAATTCCCAAATATCTGAGCCACACTCACCAGGAATTTTTTCTCTTTGGCTTAGAAGTACAAAGAAAGAGCAATGGGCCTTCTTATGCCCTTCCCAGTTAAAAAGATATAATAACACTTGATTGGAAGTTGAAGGAAGAGAAAACTCCATCTTTTTAACCAAACACACACACAGTAGAATTTACTTCAAGATGAAGTGGGTGAAAGGAATGAAGGAAGCAGGAATATTATTCATTTATTTTTGATTTATGCCCAATTTGAAAATTTCAAATAATTTTAGATTTATTGGAAAGTTATAAGAATAATCCTGACTCCAATGTTTTAGACTCTCACTATAGTTGTCTCAGTAATCTTTTTAAGCTAGATACTTCATTTTTTTCTGTTGTTCTCTTAAAACAATTGCCAGAGACTTTGAATGGTTAGATTTCTAAATGAAATTTTCAACAGTATTGCTTTGTTTTACCTTGGAGTGGATCTGTGGGATACTTCATGCTACCATCCTGGAAGAAGAATTCAATCTCATGCTGATTTTGAATTTATCTTGATTTATCAAGAACAGAACTAATATAACATTTTTCTAAAAGCTATCCAGTTATCTTAGTATTAACCAAAATTTTTTTGTTTTTTATTCAGTCATTTGGAATATTTTGTACATTGAATTATCATATCCATTGGGTATACTTCCAGATATTCCTTTTTATTGCACTACTTTTAGTATATTAATAAAAACCTAATATGTTTTAATTGCATAGTCTTTATATGCTGCTTTATTTTTTTAATAGGCTGCTTTAATATCAATATATTTTTATACTTTTTTCTGACTATTTAAGTAAGTTTGTTCTTTTAAGTGTGTTTATTATAAGCTTTATGAGATCTACCAGGGGAAAAAGCACCTAATGGTAATTTTATTAGGATGATTAAAATGTATAAAGTTACCTTGGGATGAGTAGAATATTTATAAATTTAAATCTTTTCAAAAACCATATATTTTCCTGTTTTGAAGTCCATTTGGGAGTCTTTGAATTGTTTTATATCTGTCTCATACAGGCGCCATATATTGCTGATTAAGCTTATCCTCAATTTTAAAATGTATGTTTAAAAATGTACAATAGTTTTAGATTCACTGATATAAAATGTTAAATGCTGCAAAAGCTCCTATGTACCCTATAGCTAGTTTCCCCCATTATTAACAGATTAGTATTGTATGCATGAGTGCCAGCGTGCTAAGTTGGTTCAGTCATGTCTCACTCTTTGTGACCCTGTATATTTGTCACAGTTAATGAATAAGTACTAATACATTATTATTAACTGAAATATATAGTTCATTCAGATCTCATTAATTTTTGCCTAATATCATTTTTATTGCTTCAGGATCACATACAGGTTACCACAGTTTATTTAGTCAGTGGGTTTCCTGAAACCTGTATTATCCATGACAGTTTTTTGGACTTTATTTTTGATGATCTTGAGAACTTTTAGGAGTACTTATAAAAGTACATTGTAAAATGTCCCTCAGTTGGGATTTGAATAGGCTGGGGTTATGTGCCATTTGCATTACACCTTATTGATAAGACTGACTTATCATGGGATGGGTAATATAATCATTTGATTGAGGTAGTTTTTGCTAGCTTTTTTCAGCATAAAGTTATTTTTTCTGTATCCATAAAGTTAATTTTTCCCTATCCATAATGTGTTCTTTGGAAGGAAGTCATTATGTGCATCCCATGTTTGAGGAGTGGAGATTTATAGTCCCCTTAGTTAGGGGGGTTCCCTGGTGGCTCAGAAGGTAAAGAATCCACCTGCAATGCAGGAGACCCAGGTTTGATCCCTGGGTGGGGAAGATCCCCTGGAGAAGGAAATGGCAACCCACTCCAGTATTCTTGCCTGGGAAATCCCACGGACAGAGGAGCCTGGCAGGCTGCAGTCCAAAGGATCACAAAGACTTGGACAAAACTGAGCAACTTAACACTTTCATTTTTCCTTGGGGGCTATAATCCGTGTAAGTTATTTGGAGCTCTTCCTCAAAGGGGATATTTCTCTTCTGCATTAATTTATTTAATTGCTTATTTATATCAGTATAGACTCAGGGAGATTTATTTTATGGTTTGAGTTATTTTTTCCTTTGAGATATTATCTAGTATTACTTTAGTTGCTAAAATTGCTACAGCTTTGGCCTTTGGATGCTCTTTCAGGTAGATTCTGCATCCCTTTGGTGCATTCACATCATTATAGTTTTTACTTGTTTTGATTTAGCACCTCCATACTCTCCTGCACTAAAAGATGCTCCATTTTCAACTTGGATATTTATTGCCATAGTCCTGAAATTAGCCATTTACAGCCAAATTTTAAGATTTATTTTGTAAATGAGAGATTCTCATTTTTAAATTTTCTAAGCTATTTTGTTTTTATTCATGAATGATACTAACTTTTATAAATTAATTGCATTACCTGATGTGCATGCATGCTAGGTCGCTTCAGTATGTACAAGTCTTTGTGACCCCATAGACTGTAGCCCGCCAGACTCCTCTGTCCATGGGATTCTCCAGGCAAGAATACTGGAGTGGGTTGCCATTTCCTCCTCCAGGGTATCTTCCCTACCCAGGGATCGAACCCATGCTCCCTGTGGCTCCTGCATTGCAGGCAGATTCTTTACGACCCAGGAAGGGTTACCTGATATAATTTATTAAATTGTCTTGTTTGCTGTGGCAGTTTTCCCATGAATTCTTTGTTTTTCAAGATACATAGCAGTATCATTTACAAATTGGGTTATGTTAACTTTTATGATTTGTATAATTTAAGTGTTTTCTCCTGTTTAATTTCATTGACTAATACCGGAATATAATACTAAATAGTCACAAAGATAAAGGACATCCTTGCCTAGGAAATTATATACATAAATAAAATTGCACTCATTCCCATCCTACACATACAGTCAGGCCTTCTAATATCTGTTGAATGGATTTATTTACTTCCACAAAACTTCTCAACTTCCAACATACCATATAGTGCTTTTATTTATTAATCTCATTGCTTATTGTCTGTCTCCCTGATGAGAATATAATTTCTGTGAAGACAGATAACTTTGTCTTTTCAGTAATCATCCTCACAGCCTAGAATGATGTCTGGCATATAGTAGTTCCTCGAGCAATATTTTATAATCAGTGATTATATAAATACTTCCTCTTGATTCTCAGAGTATTCTATTTTTATCTCTATAGCAATGTATTTTTAAGCTATTTTATTTGCATACTTTGTATTGTCCTAATATTTTGGCTCCATAAGTTTAGGGACTGAATTACTCATTTTTATTAATTCCTCCAGCCAGAAATGTATTTCATATGTAGTCAGTATTCAAAAACAATACAAAATGAAAAACTTACAATTATTGCATTTATATTCACAGATCTAGATCAATAAGAAGATCTGAGTCTGTTTGCAGTATCAATTGCTAATCTAAATGGCACTGATTAGAATTTACACTCTTATCTTTTTGAACCACCAGTCACTATTCACTCTGTTATTCCAGCCTCACAGGCTTTGTTTCTATTCCTTGAATATATTACATTTATAGAAACTCAGAGTGTTATTTAATGCTCTTTTCATTACATGAAGCACTTTAAAAAGGTTTTAAAAATAGGTTTAGTGTACTCTTATGTTCACAGCAAAATTTAGCAGAAAATAGTGTTCTGCTACATTTTGTGTCCCACACATGCACAGCCTTCCCCTCTTTTAACCACTAACACTAATACATTTGTAACATTATGAATGTCCATTGACTGCATCCTTAACACCCAAAACCCAAACCAGGATTCACTCTTGGTGTACATTATATGGGCTTTGACAAAAGTATAATTACATGTATCCAACATTGTAGTTTCATACAGAACAGTTTCAATGTGCTGAAAATCCTTTGTTCTCCCTATTCATCACTCTCTCTTCCTTAACTCCAACGACCACTGGTTTTTATACTGTGTCCATAATTAAACCTTTTCCTGAATTTCATTTAGTTGAATTGTAAGAATATAATCTCTTCAGATTGAATTTCTTTACTTAGTAACATGCTTTAAAGTTCCGCCATATTTTTGAGGATGTAGAGGAAAAGGAACACTCCTACATTGTTTTGGGGAACATAAATTGGTGTAGTCACTATAGATAACAGTTGGAAAGTTCCTTAAAAATTGAATTATCATATGATCCAGCAATCCTATTTCTGGGCATATATAGAAAACTCTAATTTGGAATGTTACATACATTCCAGTGTTCATTGCAGCACTGTTTACAATAGCCAAGACATGGAAGCAACCTAAATGTCCGTTGACAGAGGAATGGATAAAGTTTCTGTGGTATATATGTATACAGTGAAATATTACTTAGCTGTAAAAAGAATGAAATAATGCCATTAGCAGCAACATGATGGACCTAAAGATTCATATTAAGTGTAATAAGTCAGACAAAAAAATCATGTGATCACTTATATGTGGAATCTCAAAAATGATACAAATGAACTTACTTAGAAATAGTCTCTGGGCATAGAAAACAAACATATGATTAGTAAAAGGGAAATGGGGTGAGGGATAACACACACACACTATTATATGTAAACTAGATAACCAGTAAAGACCTACTGTATAGGACAGGCAACTATGTTAAATATGTAATAACCTATAATGGAAAAGGATCTAAAAAATAAGTGTATGTATACACACACATGCACACATACACATATATGTCAAAAAAGTTTCTCCATGTTTTAAACAGATTGATAGCCAATTTACTTTTATTGCTGCATAATATTGCATTACGTGGATGTACCATTATTTATCTATTCACATACCGAAGGACATCTTGTTTGCTTCCAAGTTTTTGAAATTATAAATAAAGTTACAATAAATATCTGTGTGCAAGGTTTTGTGTGGACATCTTTTTTTAACTTCATTTGAGTATTATCTCTATTAGCCTTTGCCCTGCTTCATTCTGTACTCCAAGGCCAAATTTGCCTGTTACTCCAGGTATTTCTTGACATCCTACTTTTGCATTCCAGTTCCTATAATGAAAAGAACATCTTTTTTGGGTGTTAATTCTAGAAGGTCTTGTAGGTCTTCATAGAATCGTTCAACTTCAGCTTCTTTAGCATTACTGGTTAGGGCATAGACTTGGATTACCATGATACTGAATGGTTTGGCTTGGAAATGAACAAAGATTCATTCTGTCATTTTTGAGATTGTATCCAAGTACTGCGTTTCAGACTCTTTTATTGTCTATGATTGCTACTCTATTTCTTCTAAGGGTTTCTTGCCCAAAGTAGTAGATATAATGGTCGTCTGAGTTAAATTCACCCATTCCAGTCCATTTTAGTTTGCTGATTCCTAAAATGTTGACATTCACTCTTGCCATCTCCTGTTTGACCACTTCCAATTTGCCTTGATTCATGGACCTAACATTCCAGGTTCCTATGCAATATTGCTCTTTACAGCATCGGACTTTGCTTCCATCACCAGTCACATCCACAACTGGGTGGTGTTTTTGCTTTGGCTCTGTCTCTTCATTCTTTCTGGAGTTATTTCTCCACTGATCTCCAGTAGCATATTGGATACCTAGCGACGTGGGGAGTTCATCTTTCAGTGTCCTATATTTTTGCCTTTTCATGCTTTTCATGGGGTTCTCAAGGCAGGAATACTGAAGTGGTTTGCCATTCCCTTCTCCAGTGGACCATTTTTGTCAGAACTCTCCACCATGACCTGTCCGTCTTGGGTGGCCCTACATGGCATGGCTCATAGTTTCATTGAGTTAGACAAGGCTGTGGTCCATGTGATTAGATTGGTTAGTTTTCTGTGAGTGTGGTTTTCAGTCTGTCTGCCCTCTGATGGAGAAGGATAAGAGGCTTATGGAAGCTTCCTGATGGGATAGACTGACTGAGGGGGATACTGGGTCTTGTTCTGATGGGCGGGGCCATGCTCAGTAAATCTTTAATCCACTTTTCTGTTGATGGGTGGAGCTGTATTCCTTCCTGATATTTACCTGAAGGAAATGGCAACCCACTCCAGTATTCTTGCCTGGAGAATCCCATGGAAGGAGGAGCCTGGTGGACTACAGTCCACAGGGTCGCAAAGAGTCAGACATGACTGAGCGACTTCACTTCACTTCACTTCAAACTATGGTGGAGGTAATGAAAATAATGGTGACCTCCCTCAAAAGATCCCAGGCATGTACTGCTACAGTCCATGCCCCCAACCCTGCAGCAGGCCACCACCAACCCACGCCTTTGCCGGAGACTCCCAGACACCCACAGGCAAGTCTCCTGTGGGGTCACTGTTCCTTTCTCCTGGGTCCTGGTGCACAAGGTTCTGTTGTGCCCTCCAAGAGTCTATTTCCCAGTCCTATGTAAGTTCTGGCAGCTCTATAGTGGGGTTAATGGTGACCTCCTCCAAGAGGACTTATGCCATACCCACACCCAGAGCTCCTGTCCCTGCGGCAGACCACTGCCAACCCGTACCTCCACAGGAGATGCTCAAACACAGTTCTGTCTCAGTCTCTGAGGGGTCCCTGGGTCCTGGTGTGCACAAGGTTTGTTTGAGCCCTCTGAGTGTCTCTGGCAGGAACCGGTTTGATTCTAAATGCGAATTTGCCCCTCCTACCATCTTGCTGGGGCTTCTCCTTTGCCCTTGGACGTGGGGTATCTCCTCACAGCCGCTCCAGTGCCTACCATCTTACTGGGGTTTTTCTGACCTTGGACATGGGGTATCTCCTCTCAGCCGTTTGCTGCTCCAGCACCATGCAGCCACTGAAATGCAAAAGTAGGAAGTCAAGAAACACCTGGAGTAACAGGCCAATTTGGCCTTGGAGTACAGAATGAAGCAGGGCAAAGGCTAATAGAGTTCTGCCAAGAGAATGCATGGTCATAGCAAATACCCTCTTCCAACAACATAAAAGAAGACTCTACACATGGACATCACCAGATGGTCAACACCGAAATCAGATTGATTATATTCTGTGCAGCCAAAGATGGAGAAGCTCTATACAATCAGCAAAAACAAGACCGGGAACTGACTGTGGCTCAGATCATGAAGTCCTTATTGCCAAATTCATACTTCAATTGAAGAAAGTAGGGAAAACTACTAGATCATTCAGGTATGACCTAAATCAAATGCCTAACGATTATACAATGGAATTGAGAAACAGATTCAAGGGACTAGATCTGATAAGAGTGCCTAATAAACTATGGATGGAGGTTTGAGACATTGTACAGGAGACAGGAAGCGAGATCATCCCCAAGAAAAAGAAAAGCAAAAATGCAAAATGGCAGTCTGAGGAAGCCTTACAAATAGCTGTGAAAAGAAGAGAAGCCAAAAGCAAAGGAGAAAAGGAAAGATATTCCCATTTGAATGCAGAGTTCCAAAGAATAGCAAGGAGAAGTAAGAAAACCTTCCTCAGTGATCAGTGCAAAGAAATAGAGGAAAACAATGGGAAAGACTAGAGATCTCTTCAAGAAAATTAGAGACACCAAGGGAACATTTCATGCAAAAATGGGCTCAAAAAAAGGACAGAAATGGTATGGACCTAACAGAAGCAGAAGATATTAAGAAGAGCTGGCAAGAATACACAGAAGAACTGTACAAAAAAGATCTTCATGACCCAGATAATCATGATGATGTGATCACTCACCTAGAGCCAGACATCCTGGAATGTGAAGTCAAGTGGGCCTTAGGAAGCATCACTATGAACAAAGCTAGTGGAGGTGATGGAATTCCAGTTGAGCTGTTGATACGCTCAACTCCAGTTGAGCATATTGAACTGCACTTAATATGCCAGGAAATTTGGAAAACTCAGCAGTGGCCACAGGACTGGAAAAGGGCAGTTTTCATTCCAATCCCTAAGAAAGGCAATGCCAAAGAATGCTCAAACTACCACACAATTGCACTCATCTCACACGCTAGTAAAGTAATGCTCAAAATTCTCCAAGCCAGGCTTCAGCAATACGTGAACCATGAACTTCCAGATGTTCAAGCTGGTTTTAGAAAAGGCAGAGGAAAAAAAAAAAGAAAAGGCAGAGGAACCAGAGATCAAATTGCCAACATCTGCTGGATCATCAAAAAAGCAAGAGAGTTCCAGAAAAGCATCTACTTCTGCTTTATTGACTATGCCAAAGCTTTGACTGTGTGGATTACAATAAACTGGAAAATTCTGAAAGAGGAATACCAGACCACCTGACCTGTCTCTTGAGAAATCTCTGTGCAGGTCAGGGAGCAACAATTAGAACAGACTGGTTCCAAATAGGAAAAGGAGCAGGACAAGGCTGTATATTGTCACCCTGCTTATTTAACTTATATGCCAAGTATATCATGAGAAACGCTGGGCTGGAGGAAGCACAAGCTGGAATCAAGATTGCTGAGAGAAATATCAATAACCTCAGATATGCAGATGACACCACCCTTATGGCAGAAAGCGAAGAAGAACTAAAGAGCCTCTTAATGAAAGTGAAAGAGGAGAGTGAAAAAGTTGGCTTAAAGCTCAACATTCAGATCATGACATCTGGTCCCATCACTTCATGGCAAATAGATGGAGAAACTGGAAACAGTGGCAAACTATTTTCTTGGGCTCCAAAATCATTGCAGATGGTGACTGCAACCATGAAATAAAAAGATGCTTACTCCTTGGAAGAAAAGTTATGACTGACGTAGACAGCATGTTAAAAAGCAGGGACATTACTTTGCCAACAAAGGTCTGTCTAGTCAAGGCTGTGGTTTTTCCATTAGTCATGTTTGGATGTGAGAGTTGGACTATAGAGAAAACCAAGTGCCGAAGAATTGATGCTTTTGAACTGTGGTGTTGGAGAAGACTCTTGAACTGAAGGGAGATCCAACCAGTCCATCTTAAAGGAAATCAGTCCTGAATGTTCATTGGAAGGACTGATGTTGAAGCTGAAACTCCAATACTTTGGGCCACCTGATGTGAAGAACTGACTTATTTGAAAAGACCCTGATGCTGGGAAATATTGAAGGCAGGAGGAGAAAGGGATGACAGAGGATGAGATGGTTGGATGGCATCACTGATTCAATGGACATGAGTTTGAGTAAACTCCAGGAGTTAGTGATGGACAGGGAGGCCTGGCGTGCTGCAGTCCATGGGGTTGTAAAGAGTCAGACACAACTGAGCGACTGAACTGAACTGAGTATTATCAAGGAGTATGATTGCTGGATCGCGTAGTAACAGTACATTTAGTTTTATAAGAAACTGCCATATGGTCTTCCACAGTAGCTGTACGATTTTGCGTTCATATTAGGACTGATTGACTTGCTTTCTCTCCATGTCATCCCCAGCATTTGGTCTTACCAGTGTCTTAAATATTCACCATTCTGGTAAGTCTTAGTGATTTCACATTATTGTGTTAATTTTCATTTCTCTAATTATGTGTGATGGTGAACATCTTTTTACATGCTTATTTGTCATCTGTCTATCTTCTTTGGTGAGCTGCCTGTTCATATCTTTAGCCCATTAAAAAAACTACTGGAGTATTGTATATTTACAGTGTTGTGTTAGTTTCAGGTGTGAAGCAAGTGAATCAGTTATATATACACATATATCCACTTTTTTTTTTAAAGAATCTTTTCCCGTATAGGCCATTACAGAGTATTGAGTACAGTTCTCTGTGCTATACAACAGGTTCTTATTATTTGTTTTATATATGATAGTACATATATATGCCTGCATATCCCAATGTTTTCCTCCCCTCCTTTATCCTCTGGTGACCATAAGTTACATGTGTGACTCTACTTCTGTTTTGTAAATAACTTTATTTGTACCATTTTTTAGATTCCACATACAAGCAATACATATGATATTTGTCTTTCTGTGTCTGACTTGACTCAGTATGAGAATCTCTAGGTCTATTCATGTTGCTGTAAATGGCATTATTCCATTCTTTTGATGGCTGAGTAATATTCCATTGTATATATGTACCACATAGTTTTTTCCATTCCTCTTCTGATGGAAATTTAGGTTGCTGCCATGTCATGGTTATTGTAAATAGTGCTGCAATAAACATGGGTGCATGTATCTTTTTGAATTATGATTTTCTTTGGATATATGCCTTGGAGTGAGGAGGGCATGGCAACCCATTCCAGTATTCTTGCCTGGAGAATCCACATGGACAGAGGAGCCTGGTGGGCTATATCCCATGCCGTTGCAAAGAGTCGGACATGACTGAGTGACTAATCATAGCACAGCACATTCTTAGGAGTGGGATTGCTTGGTCACATAATAGTTCTGTTTTTAGTTTTTTAAGGAACCTCTGTACTGTTCTCCATAGTGGCTGTACCAATTTACATTCCCACCAACAGTGTGGGAGGGTTCCCTTTTCTCCACACCCTCTCCAGCATTTACTGTTTGTAGATTTTTTTATGATGGCCATTCTGACTGCTCTGAGTTGATATGTCATTGTGGGTTCGATGTGCATGTCTCTAATAACTTGTGATGTTATATTTCTTTTCTTTAGCCCATTTTTTAAATGATGGTCATTTTTTGAATACTTTCTTTCCTGGATTGTGTCTTTGGTGTGGTATCTAAATCTTAATAACCAATCCTACTGTTACCTAGAATTTTTTGTTATTTTCTAGAAGTCTTATACTTTTTGCATTTTAGATCTCTGATTAATTATGAGTTGATTTTTGTGAAAGGTGTAATGTCTGAGTCTAGATTTATGTTTTTGCAGGTGGATATCCAGTTGTTTCAGCAACATTTTTTGAAAAGACTACCTTTCCTCCATCATTGCCTTTGTTCCTTTTTCAAAAGTAAGTTGACCATATTTTTGAGAGTCTATTTCTGGGCACTCTATTCTATTCCATTGATCTATTTTGTCTCTTCTTTTACCAGTGCCACATTGTCTTTATTATTATAACTTCATACTTAAGTATTGAAGTTGAATAGTGTTAATACTCTCATTTTGTTTTTCTTCAAGATTTTGTTGGCTTTTCCGTTTCTTTTTGTCTTTACATTTAAATTTTAAAATAAATTTGCCAATAGCCAAAAAATTATTTCCTTGGATTTTGATTGGGATTTCATGGAATCTATAGATGAAGTTTTAAAGGCATCTTGAAAATATTGTGTCTTCCTAGTCATGAACATAGAATATCTCTCAATTAGTTTTTTATTTTGTTCTTTTGCCATTCACATATTGATCCTATATGTATTTTGTTGCATTTATAACCAAGTATTTCATTTTGGAGAATGATGATTTAGTGTGGTGTTATGTTTTTAATTTCTGATGCTATTTGTTTATTACTGGTACATGGAATAATGACTGACCTCTGTATATCAACCTTATGTCCCTAAATGACATTAATTGTTTTTAGTTCTAGTTTTTTGTCAATTCTTTTAGATTTCCTGCATAGGCAGTCATGTCAACTGTGATCAAAGACAGTTTTGCTTCTTCGTCAACTGTGAACAAAGACATGTTTTGCTTCTTCCTTCCCATATACCTTTTATTTCCTTTTCTAACTGCATTAGCTAGATCTTCTTAGATAATGTTGAAAATGGTGAATGAGGACATCCTTGCCTTGTTTTTGCTTCAAGTTTCTCACCATTAAATATATTAACTATTTGTAGATGTTGGCATATTGAGATGTTCATTGTCATTTTGAGATACTTTATCATGTTGGGAAAGTTCCCCTTGATTTCTAGTTCATTGAGTTTTTTTCTAAAGAGTGTACATTGGACTTTGTTGTGATTTTTTATTTTTTTATGTAACCATGTGGTTTTCCTTCTTTAGCTTGTTACTGTGGTATATTACTTTAATTGACCTTTATTAAGCCAGCCTTACACAACTGTAATGAATCCAACTTGATCATAACATGTAACTATTTTTTATACATTGTTGGGCTTGATATGCCAATATTTTGTTGAGGTTCTTTCTTTTGTTTCCATCTGTGTTCATGAGAGTTATTGCTATGTACTTTTCTTTTCCTGTATTGTCTTCTGTGGTTTTGATATTAAGGTAATGATGCTTTCATAACATGAGTTAGGAAGTAGCCCCTCTTCTGTCTTTTGGAAGAGACTGCTGAGTATTAGAATTCCACCTTAAATATAGGGTAGAATTCACCAGTGAACCCATCTAGCTCTGATGTTTTGTTTTGGAAGGTTATCATTTACTAATTGAAGTTTTAAATAGATACAGGTCAATTCAGATTGTGCGGCCCTTTTGTGAGGTTTTTTGGTTGTTGTTCAGTATCTTAAGTTTTGTCTCTTTGTGACCACATTAACTGCAGCTCGCCAGGCTTCCCTGTCCTTTAGTATCTCCTGGAATTTGCTCAGATTCATGTCCATTGAGTTGATGATGCCATCCAACCATCTCATCCTCTGTCATCCCCTTCTTCTTTTGCCTTCAGTCTTTCCCAGCGTAGATTCTATCTTTAAAGGAATTGGTCCATTTGACTAGGTTATCAGATTTGTGGCCATAGCATTATTGATCGTATTCCTGTATGTGTTTTAAATGCCCATGCAGTTTCTGCCCCTTTCATTTCTGATAATACTTCTATTTTTTTAGTTAGCTTGGCTAGAATTGAATGAATTTCATTGATCTTTCCAAAGAGTCAACTCTTGGTTTTATTTTCTCTATTGACTTCCTGTTTTAAATTTCACTAATTTATGAACTAAATCTTTTCTTCTCCTTACTTTGGATATAATTTGTCTTCTTGGCCTGGTTTCCTAAAGGTGAAACTTAGATTACTGGTTTTTAGCTCATTCTTGTTTTGTAATATATACAGCCAATTCTATGAGTTCTCCTCTAAGCATTGCCTCACACAAATTTTGAGGAGTTATGTTTTCATTTTTCTTCAGTTCAGTCGCTCGGGGTCGTGTCCGACTCTTTGCGACCCCATGAACTGTAGCATGCCAGGCCTCCCTGTCCATCACCAACTCCAGAGTTTACCCAAACTCATGTCCATTGAGTTGGTGATGCCATCCAACCATCTCATCCTCTGTTGTCCCCTTCTTCTCCTGCCTTCAATCTCTCCCAGAATCAGGGTCTTTTCAAATGAGTCAGTTCTTCACATCAGGTGGCCAAAGTATTGGAGTTTCAGCTTCAACATCAGTCCTTCCAGTGAACACTCAGGACTGATATCCTCTAGGATGGACTGGTTGGATCTCCCTGCAGTCCAGGGGACTCTCAGAAGTCTCTCTAACAAGTTTAAGAGCATCAGTTCTTTGGTACTCAGCTTTCTTTGTAGTCCAACTCTCACATCCAAACATAACTACTGGAAAAACCATAGCCTTGACTAGACCAAGCTTTGTTGGCAAATTAACATCTCTGCTTTATGCTTTCTAGGTCAAATTTTTACATTTCTCTTTATTCTGTGATCCATGTGTTACTTAGAATTGTTGGTTAATCTCCAAGTATTTTGAGATTCTCCAGCTATCTTTGTGGTTTTCATTTCTAATTTAATTCCTGTTTTTGCCTGAGTGTATGTTGTATGGCTTTTATGCCTTTAAATATGGTAAGGTATGTTTTATAACCCAGAATGTGGGCTGTCATAGTGAATGTTCCATGTGAGCTTGAGAAGGATGTGCATTCTACTGTCATTGGATGAAATAGTCTATTTATGTTGATATCTGGTTAACTGATATTGCTGTTCAGTTCAACTATGTTCTTATCGATTTTCTGTCTGGTAGACCTGTACATTACTGATAGAGAAGTATTGAAGTTTCCAATTAAAAGAGTGAGTTCATCTATTTCTCCTTGCAGTTCTAGCAGTTTTTGCCTCATATCATCTGATGCTGTTTTTAGGTACATACACACATCAAAAATTGTTGGGTCTTCCTGAAAAATTGATCCTCTAGCATTAAGTAATGTCACTCTTTATTCCTGATAATTTCTCTTGCTCTGAAGAAGCTCTCTTTGAAATTAATATGGATACTATAACTTTCCTTTGATTAGTGTATCTTACTATTCAATATATCTTTCTCCATCCTTTTACTTTTAATGTATGTGTCTGTATTTAAAGTGAGTTTCTTGTAGACAACATATAGTTGAGCCTTGTTTTTAATCCACTTTGACAATCTCTTTTAATTGGTGCATTAGATCATTAACATTTAAAGTGATTATTTATGTAGTTGGATTAATTTCTTAACATATATGTTACTGTTTTCTACTGTTGATCTTTTCTTTGTTCTCATTTTGTCTTTACTCTGTCTGTCTTTTGTGGTTTTAATTAAGTACTTTGAACAATTCCATTTTCTCTCTTTTATATTAACTGTACTTTTTTATAGGGCAAAATTTGCAATGTACATTTATGACTGTTTCATTTCAAAATTCAAATATACTGCTTAATAGGTAGTGCAAGTACCATATTCCTTATTTCTTTTGTCCCTCCCTTATACTATTGTAATTCATTTAAATTATATATAATTTATAATCAGTAAGTTCATTGTTGCTATTATTGCTTTATTTTTTTGGCCCTGCAACATGCAGAATCACCATTCTTGGATCAGGAATCAAACCTGTTGTCTCCTCCTGTGGAAGTGCAGAGTCCTAACCACTGGACTGCCAGGAAATCCCCCCTATTATTATCTTGAACAAACTGTTATCTCAGATTAACTAAGAATAAGAAACATAGTTTATTTATCTTCACTTTCTCTAGTGCTCTATCTTTATGTAGATCCAAGTTTCTGACTCATATTATTTTCTTTTTCTCTGAGAAAATTCTTTTAACATCACTTGTGAGGCAAATGTATTGTAATGAATTTTTTAAATTATTTGTTTGAGAATGTCTTTATTCCTCCTTCACTTTCACCTTTGAAAGATAATTTTGCAGGATACAGCATTCTGACTTTTTAATTTTAAATATTCACTCCATTCTCTTGCTTGCTTGGTTCCCAAAGAGAAATGAGATATAATTATTATCTTGTTTTTCTAGGTAAGGACTCCTCCCTGCTCCCACCCGTTTCTTTCAAGAGTTTTTCTTTATTATTGATTTTCTGAAGGTTTGAATATAATGGATATGCCTAGATGTAGTTTATTTAAGCAATTCTCTTGTTTGGTGTTCTTTGAGCATCCTGGATCTATTGTTTGGTTTCTGACATTAATTTGGAGAAATTTTCGGCACTATTACTTCAAATATTTCTTCTATTACTTTCTCTCTTCTCTTTCAGATTTTCCTATTACCCATATGTTTTAACTTTCATAGTTTTCCTACAGTTCTTGGATATTCTGTTCCACTTTTTCAGTCAATTTTCTTTTGATTTTCTGTTAAGATTCTGTTATCATAAGGTTCTGAGAGTTCTTACAACTGTGTCCATAAATATCATAAATGTATCAAATATATTCTTCATTGTTGTTATAGTGTTAGCATTTGATTATTTCTTAGAATTTCCATCTTTCTGTTTACATTACTCAATTATTCTTGTATGTTGTCTACTTTTTCTATTAGAGACCTTTGCATATTCATTATAGTTATTTTAAATTGCTTCTCTGATAATTCCAACATTCTTTTCATATTTGTCTGTGGTCCTGATGCTTGCACTGTCTCTTAAAACTATGTTTTTTGCCTTCTAGTATGTACTTGTTTATAGAAAGCTGGACATTATGTAGTACATTAGAAGAAATTGTGGTAAATGCACTTTGAGTAATAATGCTGGTGAGGTGCAGGGAGAAAGAAAGTGTTCTATAGTCCTGTAATTAGCTCTCAGTCTTTTAGTAAGCTTGTGCCCCTGGACTGTGTAGTTCAAAAGTGCTTCCATTCTCCCACCTCTTTAGGCAGGACAATGGGATGGGTTAGGGGGCTGGCATTATTTCCCTTTCCCTCCTTGGAGAGGAAGATGCTGGAGTTGGATATTTCCTTTCCCCCAGGTCAGTTACACTTGTTGTTGTTGTTGTTAGTATCTTTTTCTTTTGGGGAGCTGCACTGTACAGCATGCAGAACTTCCCTGTGCCCCCTACATTGGAAGTGTGGAGTCTTAACCATTGGAACACCAGGGAAGTCACAGGCTTTGATAAAACTCCAATAGGTTGGACTCTACTAAAATAGTTTCTCTTGAGGGTAGGCTTTGTTAAGAGAAAAGAATGCTTTGGTATGTTTTAAAAAATTTATTTTCTCCTCTCCCCATCAGAATCATGAGGAATTTTCTCTCTCATTATAACTATGAGAATCTAGGAGAGTCCCTGGCAGTAAAACACAAGTGTGAGAATGCCCCTCTAAGACTGGCACCTCGTAGAGTTTTTGACTCTCAGATTTGTTTACAGTGAACCTCCAGCAATTTTCAAACTATAGTTTAAGTTTTCCTACCCTAGTACTGGTTCTTATTTATGTTTCTGCTCATGGATGTCTGCTTGAAAAATCATGATGTAATATATCTGACTGGCTTTTTCTCTAATTTTGGAGGCAGTTATTTGCCTTGTAATCTCAATTGCCTCTTAGATCTGAAAAGAGTTGTTGGTTTCAGTTTTCCAGCTTTTTATTTGTTGGTTAGTATGAAGTGATAACTTCCAAACTCCTCTCATGATGGACTGAAGACCAGACATCAAACTACTTGTTTGGTCTTTAGGTAGCATACTCACTTCCTAAGTCATTATACTTTGTTTACTGTATCTTATAGCTATCAACTGTCAGCCAGTTAATTAGTTTGCTTTTTGTGTCTGTCTCTTAAACTAGAAAGTTATTGCATGGAAACATGGACTTGTTTGTCTTCTTAACCTCCGTATCCCTTTCATCTAAAACAATGACTAGTACTCAGTTCAGTTCAGTTGCTCAGTCGTGTCCGACTCTTTGCAACCCCATGAACTGCAGCACACCAGGCCTCCCTGTCCATCACCAACTCCTGGAGTCCACCCAAACCCATGTCCATTGTGTCGGTGATGCCATCCAACCATCTCATCCTCTGTCGTCCCCTTCTCCTCCTGCCTTCAGTCTTGTCCAGCATCAGGGTCTTTTCAAGTGAATCAGTTCTTCACATCAGGTGGCCAAAGTATTGGAGTTTCAGCTTCAACATCAGTCCCTCCAATGAACACCCAGGACTAATCTCCTTTAGGATGGACTGGTTGGATCTCCTTGCAGTCCAAGGGACTCTCAGGAGTCTTCTCCAACATCACAGTTCAAAAGCATCAATTCTTCGGTGCTCAGCTTTCTTTATAGTCCCAACTCTCACATCCATACATGACCACTGGAAAAAGCAAAGCCTTGACTAGATGGGCCTTTGTTTGCAAA
This sequence comes from Odocoileus virginianus, assembly GCF_023699985.2. Lineage (NCBI taxonomy): Eukaryota > Metazoa > Chordata > Mammalia > Artiodactyla > Cervidae > Odocoileus > Odocoileus virginianus. Next base: position 3,577,045 of record NW_027224264.1, on the reverse strand, counting down.
GTAATGTCTTTGCTTTTTAATATGCTATCTAGGTTGGTCATAACTTTCCTTCCAAGGAGTAAGTGTCTTTTAATTTCATGGCTGCAATCACCATCTGCAGTGATTTTGGAGCCCAGAAAAATAAAGTCAGCCACTGTTTCCACTGTTTCTCCATCTATTTGCCATGAAGTGATGGGACCAGATGCCATGATCTTAGTTTTGTGAATGTCTAGCTTTAAACCAACTTTTTCACTCTCTTCTTTCGCTTTCATCAAGAGGCTCTTTCGTTTTTCTTCCCTTTCTGCCATAAGGGTGGTATCATCTGCATATCTGAGGTTACTGATATTTCTCCCGCCAGTCTTGATTCCAGCTTGTGCTTCTTCCAGCCCAGCATTTCTCATGATGTACTCTGCATAGAAGTTAAATAAGCAGGGTGACAATATACAGCCTTGACGTACTCCTTTTCCTATTTGGAACCAGTCTGTTGTTCCATGTCCAGTTCTAACTGTTGCTTCCTGACCTGCATACAGGTTTCTCAAGAGGCAGGTCAGGTGGTCTGCTATTCCCATCTCTTTCAGAATTTTCCACAGTTCATTGTGATCCACACAGTAGGCTCTCTTAATTATTTTGTAAATGAATGGATGAGTGAGTCACCTGAATTACAGGGTCAATCTGTGATTTTGTATTCATGTGATTCTGTGATTCGGTTTGGATTTTCCCACTTGTTTTTCTTAGACATATACATTTCCTTTGATGTAAATTACACTCTAAATATTCTTCTGAAATAGAGGTTCATCAGTATGTGGGTCAGTATCAATAATAGGAGTTGAAAGTCTCTCAATCTGTGGCTGTCCATTTAAGCAGAATTATCTGTAACATAATTATCTGTTACAGATACAATCTCTGTTGGATTCATAAGTAAATGCAAAGCCAGAAATGGGAAGCAATGTGGGACAGATTTAAAAAGTAAATACCAAAATAAAGGTTATTGCTACATGGCACTGATGGATTTTAGATAACCTGATAGGCCTTCTACTGCTTGCTGAGAGTGCATTCATCTCTCACTTTAGAAGTCCTGAACAGTACACACTGATAAGAGATTAGCATTGTGATTCTGGGCACAGTCAGTTGCCAAGTTTCCATTTACCTATTATTTAGCAGCCTTTCCAAACACTGACCTTTTCATTATAATTGTAGTTTTCTTTTTTTTAATTTGTTTTCCCTGACGTTTGTAATACCTAATGCTGTTTATTTAGAATGGTTTCTGGACATTACTGCATGGCATGTATAAAAATGTAAGAAAAGAGATTAAAGTTGTAGTAACTTCATATAGTTTAACAATAAAGATGCCAAGAATGCATTTTTTCCATAAAAACTGAGTGCCTTATTGTAAGATAAATAATTTTAGAAATTGTGAATATTTGAATAATCAATCTTGAGAAATTGTATCTAAAATGGTAGTGGTGATCATCATCTCTTTTAGACTTTAAGTATCAACCCTTCTTTAGAAATGAAGTTAACTTGGTTTCTAACTGCTTAAGAGCAGTATGTCTTGTGTATTGCATGTGTCCTAATCTACAATTCACAGTTAAAAACACATAGGCTTGGCTCATGGGCTATATTTTTCTTACTCTATCAAATTTTTTGTCATCAAGTTTATTGATTACTCTTTGGCCATTACAAGTATGGGATAGAGTGCTGTCACTCATTAATTCTCTAGTAGTTATCTAAGTGTGGCCTGACAAAATTGTTTATGAGCATATCAGTTTTGGATTTTCTTCCATTTTGATGATCTGTATTATAACAGTTGATTATTATCAATGAACCAGCCTGACTGAATTGACCCTACAAGCCCCAGTCCAGCTATTGTTACACGTTTTCTCTGGATTACTTGGTTTAACAAACAGCCCCTTGTTATTCAGGACTTAAAAAAAAATAAATACGCATTTCTTATTTATGTTACGTTAGGGTTTAAGGTACCTTGTTTCTCTATTGAGCTCCCTTGAGTTTTGTTAGTGTATGTTGGCCTTATTAGACTTTACTGGGCCCTATGTGCTGGGCTTAGTTAGGTTTGGCAACATGTGACTCTGCATTTCTTGCCATTCAGAAATCTGCACTAATGTATCCATTATCTTGGACATAGTATTCTAATGATTGAGGGCCATATCTTTTAATGATTGAAAGCAAGAAGGCTGCAGGCCACAGTTGGTTTTAAAGCTTCTGTTCACATGCAGCAAATGTTGCATGGTCATGACCAAACTCAATAGGGCAGAGAATACATGGCAAGAACAAGCATGGAAGAAATTATATTGAATGATAGTTCAGTGTACTACAAAAGATTACTTCACCTACATGCACCTCTTTATTCCTAACTTTTATCCCATAACATGGATAATGAATAACTATTTTTAAAGCAGAAATGTTGCCAATTATGACATTATATTCAAAGATCAAGAATAAACAACTGATATTTTTCTTTTCTAACCATCATAAATATCATTGATTGGGTAGTACTTTGATCAGGTACCTCCCTGGTGGTCCAGTGGCTAAGACTCTGGCTCCCAATGCAGGGGGCCAGGTTCAATCCCTGGTCAGGGAACTAGATCCCACATGCCACAACTAAGACCCAGTGCAGCCAAATAAATTAAATATTTTTAAAAAAGAAAAAAGTACTGTCGTTTATTAATATATTTAACCCTTCTTAAACCTATTAGTTTTTAGCTTGTAGCCTCTTGAGTAATGTGTTTTACATGTTTAGTTTTGATTAAATTCTTAGTTAATTTTTTTTTACTTTAGAAAAGACAATTTTGTAAAATTAGAAACAATTTTAGATCATTCAGCTGATATGACTATTTTGAAAATTTCATGAAGAATTAGATAAACATGAATGTTAATAAATCTGAAGCAATAGTGGATTGATAAATTGTATTATCTCTTTATCCAAATATATTGTTTGAAAATTTCACTTGGTTTGATTCTAAAATGTGCCCAAGACTGTATGGCTTTCTTCAACTATCACTTGTCTCTGTTGTGACAGAATGTACCATAACATGGTGTATAAACTTTGGGAAAATAGGTATGACCCTATAGTCATTAGTCATCCTTTAACATTTGATATAACAGTGAATTAGTTTTTCCACTTTTCTCTTTCATGGTTTCCTTTTTTTAAAAGCATCACTACTACAAAAAAAGAAAACTACAGGCCAATATCACTGATGAACATAGATGCAAAAATTCTAAACAAAATTCTAGCAAACATAATCCAACAACATATTTAAAAAATCATACATCATGACCAAGTGGGCTTTATCCCAGGGATGCAAGGATTCTTCAATATCTGCAAATCAGTCAACGTAATACATCACATTAACAAATTGAAAAATAAAAGCCATATGATTATCTCAATAGATGCAGAAAAAGCCTTTGACAAAATTCAACATGCATTTATGATAAAAACCCTCCAGAAAGCAGGAATAGAAGGAACATACCTCAACATAATAAAAGCTATATATGACAAACCCACAGCAAACATTATCTTCAATGGTGAAAAATTGAAAGCATTTCCCCTAAAGTCAGGAACAAGACAAGGGTGCCCACTCTCACCACTACTATTCAACATAGTTTTGGAAGTTTTGGCCACAGCAATCAGAGCAGAAAAAGAAATAAAAGGAATCCAAATTGGAAAAGAATAAGTAAAACTCTCACTCTTTACAGATGACATGATCCTATACATAGAAAACCCTAAAGACTCCACCATAAAATTACTAAAGCTAATCAATGAATAGAGTAAAGTTGCAGGATAGAAAATCAATACAAAGAAATACCTTGCATTCCTATACACTTAACAATGAGAAAACAGGAAGAGAAATTAAGGAAACAATACCATTCACCATTGCAACAAAAAGAATAAAATACTTAGGAGTATATCTACCTAAAGAAACAAAAGACCTATATATAGAAAACTATAAAACACTGATGAAAGAAATCAAAGAGGACACAAATAGATGGAGAAATATACTGTGTTCATGGATCAGAAGAATCAATATAGTGAAAATGAGTATACTACCCAAAGCAATCTATAGATTCAATGCAATCCCTATCAAGCTACCAATGGTATTTTTCACAGAACTAGAACAAATAATTTCACAATTTGTATGGAAATACAAAAAAACCTTGAATAGCCAAAGCAATCTTGAGAAAGAAGAACGGAACTGGAGGAATCAACCTGCCTGACTTCAGACTCTACTATAAACCCACAGTCATCAAGACAGTATAGTACTGGCACAAAGACAGAAATATAGACCAATGGAACAAAATAGAAAGCCCAGAGATAAATCCACATACCTATGGACACTGTATCTTCGACAAAGGAGGCAAGAATATACAATGGAGAAAAGACAATCTCTTTAACAAGCGGAGCTGAGAAAACTGTTCAACCACTTGTAAAAGAATGAAACTAGAACACTTTCTTACACCATACACAAAAATAAACTCAAAATGGATTAAAGATCTGAATGTAAGACCAGAAACTATAAAACTCCTAGAGGAAAACATAGGCAAAACACTCTCTGACATAAATCACAGCAGGATCCTCTATGACCCACCTCCCAGAGTAATGGAAATAAAAGCAAAAACAAACAAATGGGACCTAATTAAAATTAAAAGCTTTTGCACAACAAAGGAAACTGTAAGCAAGGTGAAAAGACAGCCTTCAGAATGGGAGAAAATAATAGCAAACAAAGCAACTGACAAAGGATTAATCTCAAAAATATACAAGCAACTCCTGCAGCTCAATTCAGAAAAATAAATGACCCAATCAAAAAATGGGCCAAAGAACTAAACAGACATTTCTCCAAAGAAGACATACAGATGGTTAACAAATACATGAAAAGATGCTCAACATCACTCATTATTAGAGAAATGCAAATCAAAACCACAATGAGGTACCATTTCACACCAGTCAGAATGGCTGCTATCCAAAAGTCTACAAGCAATAAATGCTGGAGAGGGTGTGGAGAAAAGGGAACCCTCTTACACTGTTGGTGGGAATGCAAACTAGTACAGCTACTATGGAGAACAGTGTGGAGATTCCTTAAAAAACTGGAAATAGAACTGCCATATGACCCAGCAATCCCACTGCTGGGTGTACACACTGAGGAAACCAGAATTGAAAGAGACACGTGTACCCCAATGTTCATCACAACACTGTTTATAATAACCAGGACATGGAAGCAACCTAGATGCCCATCAGCAGACAAATGTATAAGGAAGCTGTGGTACATATACACCATGGAATATTACTCAGCCATTAAAAAGAATACATTTGAATCAGTTCTAATGAGGTGGATAAAACTGGAACCTATTGTACAGAGTGAAATAAGCCAGAAAGAAAAACATCAATACAGTATACTAACACATATATATGGAATTTAGAAAAATGATAATGATAACCCTGTATGCGAGACAGCAAAAGAGACACAGATGTATAGAACAGTCTTTTGGACTCTGTGGGAGAGGGCGAGGGTGGGATGATTTGGGAGAATGGCATTGAAACATGTATATTATCATATGTGAAACGAATCGCCAGTCCAGGTTCAATGCATGATACAGGGTGCTTGGGGCTGGTGCACTGGGATGACCCAGAGGGATGGGATGGGGAGGGAGGTGGGAGGGGGGTTCAGGATGGGGAACACATGTACACCCATGGCAGATTCATGTCAATGTATGGCAAAACCAATACAATATTGTAATTAGCCTCCAATTAAAATAAATAAATTTATATTAAGAAATAAAGCCTCCTGTTTGATAACAAAAAAAAAGCACCAGTACAAAACATCCATTCATATATAGCACTATACTGGCAGACACACACAAATACACAGAGCAGTGAGTATGTACACAAGCTTTGTGTGTGTGTGAGAAAGAGAGAGAGAAAGAAATTTTTATCCCGTGAGAGCATTCCTGGTCTTGTCCTTCTCTTACAAGTCTTCTATCAATTTTCTGTTTGCTGTGGTTCAGCATAAGGTATAACAGGACAAACATAAGAAAGAAATATCTGTGTTTGAGTACACACAGAAGAAACTAGGACAGCTGGAAAAGTGACTAATGCTAATAATTTGGAGCTATTCAACTTTGTCAACCAAAGGAAAAGTATTTCTCTTTCTTTTCTGAAAAGGCAGAAGAGCCCATCTGTGTAGAGTTCACACAGTCTGCTTCTTTCCGAGGAGTCCAGGAATAATGTTCAGTAGAAAGCCCACCAGTCCCGTTTACTCTGCATGAAAGGGTACTGAATGCCACCAGACCTGCCGTGAGTGACTTTTTGCTCCTCATTTAATCACAGCAAGAGTCATTTTCACACAGCAAGGGATAGAAAACTTTCAGACTAATAAAAGCATACTTCCAAAGAAATTTGCAAGAACAATTGAAATGACTAGTAGAAATTATCCAATAAAATAATAGTAAAGCTATAAGCAGAAACCACAGGACTATGATCATTGTTTGTCAACAGGGTATGTGAGACTCTTCAATTGAGACATGAGGACAAATCCTAATACTGAAGACAAAATCTGAATTGGAAAGAGCCAAGAATAAGTGAAAAATATTTAAAGGAACTTAAAATACATTACTAAAGCAAGCCATTAAATTATTTCAGTGTTTGTTCTCCCTTTTGACCAATTTAGTATATTTGACTCACAAAATTTTGGTAATAGCTATCTTTTTCTTTTTCTCTTTATTTTTTGCTTTTCTTCCCATATATTTTTTATTGAAAGTTTTATATGAAGTGAATGAATAATCACACACTGAGAAAGAGTTCATCATTGATATATTTTCAGTTGTTCCCTTATAAAATCATCCATTGGATATATTCAGAAGTTGAAGTACTGGACAGCATAGATCCAGCAAGTGTACTTATTTAACCATTCCCAAAAAAGATGGAAACTACTTTCCTCAGAAAACTATCTTTTTTTGTTACATCTTTCCTGCAGCTCATGCCCCTCAATAGCTTTTTATTTAAACTTTTAAGAATTTTTAGATAATTGTGTATTCTCACACAGTTGTAAGAAATAAAACATAGATACCATAAAACAGAGACACACATTACCCACTTCCCCTCAATGATAACATCTTGCAAAATTATAGTACAATATCACAACCACTATATTTATGTAAGCAAAATTCATCTGACTTGTTCAGATTTTCTTGTTTTAGTAGTATTTATTAATGTGAATTCATGTTTAGAATTATGTAGTTTTTTTTTCCTACAACCACAATGAATACAGAATGTTTCCATGAACACAAGGATCCCTGATGTTGCCCTTTAATAACCAAACACATACGTATACATCCTTTCCTCTACCCTCCCTTAACACCTGCTAGTCAGTTTTCCATTTCTATAAACAATGCATTTTTAGAATGTTATATGGATATGTCAGAGAAAATGGCACTGTAAGGAACTCTGAAAATCTGCCTATCCTTAAAAGTAATGGAAAAACCAAAGCAAACAGAATTAACTGTTTTGGAAGTTAATGAAAACCTTGTAGTGATCCATTTAAGAAAAATGACTATCAGTAAAAACGTGAGTTTTAAAAGAGTTTTAATTCAGTCTAGTCTGATCCTACACTCCCCATAAGTATCATTGAAAGTAACACACAGTCACATTACTGGAGGGAGAAAGATGGAACTCAGTCTCAAAGATTTCTTTTTATTTGATTTGGCTGGTGGTTCCCTGAAAGACCACGTGAAAATATTGGTATTGTTTTGCCCAAGTCAAAACTGATACAGTGCTCAATCATTATATGGGGATGTCTGTTGAAACTTTTGCAGACAAATATTTGAATCACCTGTGTTTAAGGTGGTGAATAACAGCTGAGAAAAACAGTAACCAAAAAACTTGAGAAGAAATGTTGGGGGAAAAGATTACATAAGGGCTTTTAAAAGTTCTAACATATTTCTGAGAATCTAGAGGACAACAAGACCAGGGTTGTGAACATGCCTAGGAAACACTTGAGAAGACTCTAAGCTCTCACCTCTGATTGACCTTGAAGCTCTCTGCAAACATGAAGTGAACACTAAGGGAGAGGTGTTTCTTCCCAGCTGAGCGTTAAAAGAGTGTCTCAGCCTCCACAAAGAGCCTTTGCACAAAACCCAGGAGAGATTTTGCTTCCAGGAATCTTAAGGAAGTATTTGCAGTTGACTGGAAAGCTAATAAATTGAAGACTTCTATGGCCAACCAAGAGTACAGACTTATGGAATTAGTTCAAAAAGTTACAAAACAACAAAAAGCAACAGAAGCAGAGCTTGAGTAGAAGAGATGCTCTCACTACCAGAGTTGTTGCTTTATAATAGTCAAAATACCTGACTTTCCATAAAAATTGCTTAAGAATGCAAAGAAATTAGAATATTTTATACATAAGAAACTAAAGCAATCAACAGAAACTATCCTTGAAGAAGCCTAGATGTTTGATATATTAGAGAAATAATAAGTATTCAGTTTAGTTCAGTTTCTCAGTCGTGTCCAACGTTTTGCAACCCCAAGGACTGCAGCACGCCAGGCTTCCCTGTCCATCACCAACTCCCAAAGCTTGCTCAAACTCATGTCCATCAAGTCAGTGATGCCATCAAACTGTCTCATCCTCTGCCGTCCCCTTCTCCTCCTGCCTTCAATCTTTCCCAGCATCAGGATCTTTTCCAATGAGTCAGTTTTTTGCATCAGGTGGCCAAAGTATTGGAGTTTCAGCTTCAGCATCAGTCCTTCCAATGAATATTCAGGGACTGATTTCCTTTAGGATGGACTGGTTGGATCTCCTTGTGGTCCAAGGGACTCTCAAGAGTCTTTTCCAACACCACCTTTGAAAAGCATCAGTTCTTCAGCACTCAGCTTTCTTTATAGTCGAATTACTTCATCCATACATGACTACTGGAAAAACCATAGTTTTGACTAGACGGACCTTTGTTGGCAAAGTAATGTCTCTGCTTTTTAATATGCTGTCTAGGTTGGTCATAACTTTTCTTCCAAGGAGCAAATGTCTTTTAATTTCATGGCTGCAGTCACCATCTGCAGTGATTTTGGAGCCCAAGAAAATAAAGTCTGTCACTGTTGTTCCCCATCTATTTGCCATGAAGTGATGGGATGGGATGCCATAATCTTAGTTTTTTGAATGTTGAGTTTTAGGCCAGCTTTTTCACTCTCCTCTCACTTTCACCAAGAGGTTCTTTAGTTCCTCTTCATTTTCTGTCATAAGGGTGGTGTCATCTGTGTATCTGAGGTTATTGGTTTTAAATATTTCTCCTGGAAATCTTGATTCCAGCTTGTGCTTCATCCAGCCCAGCGTTTCTCATGATGTACTCTGCCTTTAAGTTAAATAAGCAGGGTGACAATATATAGCCGTGATGTACTCCTTTCCCTATTTGCAACCAGTCTGTTGTTCCATGTTCAGTTCTAACTGTTGCTTCTTGACCTGCATACAGATTTCTCAAGAGGCAGGTCAGGTGGTGTGGTATTCCCATCTCTTTCAGAATTTTCCAGTTTGTGATCCACACAGTCAAAGGCTTTGGCATAGTCAGTAAGCAGAAGTAGATGTTTTTCTGGAACTCTCTTGCTTTTTCAGTGATCCAATGGATGTTGGCAATTTGATTTCTGGTTCCTCTGCCTTTTCTAAATCCAGCTTGAACATCTGGAAGTTCACAGTTCACGTACTGTTGAAGCCTGGCTTGGAGAATTTTGAGCATTACTTTACTAGCATGTGAGATGAGTGCAATTGTGTGGTAGTTTGAGCATTCTTTGGCATTGCCTTTCTTTGGGATTGGAATGAAAACTGACCTTTTCCAGTCCTGTGGCCACTGCTGAGTTTTCCAAATTTGCTGGCATATTGAGTGCAGCACTTTCACAGCATCATCTTTCAGGATTTGAAATAGTGCAACTGGAATTCCATCACCTCTACTAGCTTTGTTCATAGTGGTGCTTCCTAAGGCCCACTTGACTTCACATTCCAGGATGTCTGGCTTTAGGTGAGTGATCATATCATCCAGATTATCTGGGGCATGAAAATCTTTTTTGTATAGTTCTTCCATGTATTCTTCCACCTCTTCTTAATATCTTCTGCTTCTGTTAGGTCCATACCATTTCTGTCCTTTATTGAGCCCATCTTTGCATGAAATGTTCCCTTGGTATCTCTAATTTTCTTGAAGAGATCTCTAGTCTTTCCCATCCTATTGTTTTCCTCTATTTCTTTGCATTGATCACTGAGGAAGGCTTTTTTTTTTTTTAATCTCTTCTTGCTATTCTTTTTAGGAACTCTGCATTCAAATGGGTATATCTTTCCTTTTCTCCTTTGCCTTTCGCTTGTCTTTTCACAGCTATTTGTAAGGCCTTATCAGACAACGATTTTGCCTTTTTGCATTTCTTCTTGGGGATGGTCTTGATCCCTGCCTCCTGTACAATGTCACGAACCTCCATCCATAGTTCTTCAGGCACTCTGTCTATCAGATCTAATCCCTTGAATCTATTTCTCACTTCCACTGTATAATTGTAAGGGATTTGATTTAGGTCATACCTGAATGGTCTAGTGGTTTTCCCTACTTTCTTCAATTTCAGTATGAATTTGGCAATAAGAAGTTCATGATTGAGCCACAGTCAGCTCCCGGTCTTGTTTTTGCTGACTGTATAGAGCTTCTCCATCTTTGGCTGCAAAGAATATAATCAATCTGATTTCAGTGTTGACCATCTGGTGATGTCCATGTGTAGAGTCTTCTCTTGTGTTGTTGGAAGAGGGTGTTTGCTGTGACCAGTCTGCCTTCTCTTGCAAAACTCTGTTAGCCTTTGCCCTGCTTCATTCATTCATTTGGCCCTCCAAGGCCAAATTTTCCTGTTACTCCAGGTATTTCTTGACTTCCTACTTTTGCATTCCAGTCCCCTATAATGAAAAGGACATCTTTTTTGGGTATTAGTTCTAGAAGGTCTTGTAGATCTTCATAGAACCGTTCAACTTCAGCTTCTTCAGCATTACTGGTTGGGCATAGACTTGGATTACTGTGATATTGAATGGTTTGCCTTGGAAATGAACAGAGATCATTCTGTCATTTTTGAGATTGCATCCAAGTACTGCATTTCAGACTCTCTTGTTGACTATGATGGCTACTCCATTTCTTTTAAGGGATTCTTGCCCACAATAGTAGATATAATGGTCATCTGAGTTAAATTTACCCATTCCAGTCCATTTTAGTTTGCTGATTCCTAAAATGTTGATGTTCACTCTTGCCATCTCCTGTTTGATCACTTCCAGTTTGCCTTCATTCATGGCAGGGACAGCGGAGCCTGGTGGGCTGCCGTCTGTGGGGTTGTACAGAGTCAGACACGACTGAAGTGACTTAGCAGCAGCAGCATGGGCTGAACATTCCAGGTTCCTATGCCTTATTGCTCTTTACAGCATCAGACTATTTCCATCACCAGTACCATCCACAACTAGGTATTGTTTTTGCTTTGGCTCTATCCCTTCATTCTTTCTGGAGTTATTTCTCCACTGATCTCCGGTAGCATATTGGGCACCTACTGACCTGGGGAGTTCATCTTTCAGTGTCCTATCTTTTTTGCCTTTTCATGCTGTTCATGGGTTCTCAAGGCAAGAATACTGAAGTGGTTTGCCATTCCCTTCTCCAGTGGACCACGTTTTGTCAGAACTCTCCACCATGACTCATCCATCTTGGGTGGCCCTACACAGCATGGCTCATAGTTTCATTGAGTTAGACAAGGCTGTGGTCCATGTGATCAGATTGGTTAGTTTCTTGTCATTGTGGTTTTCATTCTGTTTGCCCTCTGAGTGAGAAGGAGAAGAGGCTTATGGAAGGTATCTGATGGGAGAGACTGACTTGGGGGGAAACTGGCTCCTGTTCTGAAGGGCGGCGCCATGTTTTGTAAATCGTTAATCCAATTTTCTGAACTGAACTGAATTTTTTGTTGATGGATAGAGCTGTGTTCCCTCCCTGTTATTTACCTGGGGCCGTAGTTTAATCTCAGTCCTGTCAGACTTTTTGTGACCCCATGTACTACAGCATGCCAGGCTTCCCTGTCCATCAAGAACTCCCAGAGTTTACTTAAACTCATATCCATTGAGTCAGTGATGCCATCCAACCATGTCATCCTCTGCCGTCCCCTTCTCCTCCTGCCCTGCTCCAGCTGCCCACTCCAGCACCACTGTGCAGCACTTCAATGTTACCTTGGTTTGTATCATTCTTTTGACTCCACTTGAATTCCTGTTAGATTCTTTTTGGTAACTTGTGTGATGGAAGTCACTTCTTTGTGTCGCTGTGTGATATTAGGTGACCTTTCAGGAATTCTAAATTTTGTGGTGGTAGGTGTCTCCCCTAGTCTGTTTCAGAAATCTGGTAACAATGAGTTTACCACTGTTTTTGCTTATGCTGCTGGGGAAGAGAAGAAACTTCTTGGGTCAAATTTTGCTGTAGGATGGAAGTCAGAGTCAGCAGTGTCTGCTACTTAGTGGAAGGTTGGGAGTACCCAAAACTGGCTAACCAACTGCCATGGGTTAGAAGCCTGAGAGATGCTGGGTTTAGATATTTCTCCATCTCTGTGTGTGATGGGGTGATTTCTCTTCTTTAGGAGACTTCTGTCTTGGGTCATCTTCTGCTGGTGCTGGAGCATCAGGAGACACCAGGTCTGCAGGTGCTGCTGGTAGTGAAATAGGTGTCAATCTGCTGCTGCCAGGTTTGGAGCAGGAGATGAGCTCACCAGCACAGTTTCTGCTCTTGCTGATGTCCTGGGCACAGTGACAGCACTGCTGCTAGGGTATGTGTATTACCATTAAATCCCTGCTATGCTTTCCCATTGTAAGTTCTTTGATCAGAGGGAACAGGCCTTTTTGTTTGACATTTTATTTATTTTTTTTGTTTGACATTTTAAAGGCAAAAAGGAGTTAACCAATCCAGTAAGAATTGTGTATCTTTAGAACTCAAAATAATATACAGGAAGAGTCACACATGGGTATTAAGAAAGTGTTAAACATAGCAAGTGTCATATTGTGTCAACAGCCATGTACTATATACTCAGCACTATGCTAGGTGGTATGTGTACATTTAAGAGGTGTATCTAGGAAAGGGAATGGCAATCCACTCCAGTTTTATTGCCTGAAGAATTTCATGGACAGAAGAGCCTGGCGGGCTACAGTCCATGGAGTCACAAAGAGTTGGACATGACTAAAAGACTAACTCACAAAGAGGTATATATTTATGTACTTTTGTATTCATGCATTTTAAAAATTCATTTATGTGTATTCCATTTTAAATTTGTAATGTAATGCTTTCATTGGTTATCTTTTATTTCCTTTACCAAGTAATCTGATTCTGTTTATGGGAAATAGACTCAATAAAACAGTAATAACTATGTATGTATTTCTGTATCTATATGCCTATTTATATACATATATCTGTATGTTGCATAGACATCTCTATTGTGTATAATGTCATATGTATATGAGAAGTAGGTAGGTATTGATATCTAGTTATACAAAAAGATTCCTAAGTGTTTATCCATCCATCTGTTATGTCAGTGCTTTTTCAGCAGAAAAGGAAAATAAATTATTTCTTCCTGTAAATCTGAAATTTATCTATTGCAGATAAATGAGAATATTTTGTTCTGAGTGAGTGAGTAAAAGTCATTCAATTGTGTCCAACTCTTTGCAACCCCATGGACTGTAGCTGCCAGGCTCTCCTCTGTCCATGGGATTCTCCAGGCAAGAATACTGGAGTGGGTTGCCATTCCCTTTTCCAGGGGATCTCTCCCAAACCAGGGATTGAACTGAGCTCTCCCTGTTTTATCTTCTTTTAGTTTTGCTTCCTTTTGGTCTTTACCCTACTGGGGTCTTTGGGAACTGTGCATATGTGTAACAGCATCTACCATACCTCTTCATTTTAGCTTAGGCTGGATTTGAAGAGCCAAAACAGGAAAACACTTAAGGAGACCTGAGACTCTCACAGAGAAATAAATTAGAGCTGCTGTTTCTTTTAGCTTTGCTTTCCTGTTCTTTATTATTTTTTTTTTTTAAATGTAATCTCTCCTTTTATCAACCTTCATCATTTCATACTGTAAGAAAGTGAAATCACTAAAGGCAAATAACCTTATGAATCTGCTGAGTGTGAAGAGAAAAGGCCATGGTATAGATGAATGGATTAGGAGGGAGACACCTAACTCTAGGGGTTTACAGTTGGTAAAAACTCAGGCTTTGTTGTACAATAAGTATCATTATGTGTTACACAATGACTGGGTACTGATTGCTTGCAGTGACACAAGCATAAGCAATCCTTCAAAATCAAGTATAAATATAACAAGAAAAGCAATATGGAAAAATTCAGAAATGTCCAACTATTGCTATTTCTTGGGTGAAACTCTACTGATCAGTAGTTGGGTTCCCCAACAAAATGTGAGAACAAGAGAATTTTAGAAAGCAGCAATTTTAAAGAAATGAAAGCTATGCAAAATGCATTGCAGTCCTTCATTATATAGTTCATAAGTATGAAAAAAAAAGAATTCTAGGCTGTTAATTAATTCATAATTCTGGAAAATATTTTTCCATGCAGTGAATCTACACTGGAGTTGTAGCCTTTCCCCTCTCCACGGGATCTTCCCGACCCTGTAATCGAACCGGGGTCTTCTTCAATTTTGTTCTATATATAAGCATATTCTACTAATGTACTCACTTGTATTAGCTACCCAGTCAGTTGTCTTTGTTAAACGTCTAAAAAGCTTCCTGTTAGCCTCAATCACTTAGTTCTTGTTTTAGGCTCTTGCATATTTCACTGTTCCTTTTCAGAATTTGAACAACAAGAAACCATTTATCCCACTTAAGTGAGTGAGGAGCCTTATGCTCAACCTCTTTCAGATAGAGAATGTGTATATTTCTTTAATCACACAAGTGATACTTTGAATATCTACCAGTATTTTTGACTCAGTGCTAGGATGCTATCTGAATAAACATCAATTTTGTTAAATCCTTTTGGCGTATTATAAAATGGATGGTAGAGATCTTTATTTCTTATTTTGGGGTTAAATCAAAGTCATTTTTGTGCTACTAATTTGAGATAATAGTTTTATTCAATTAGTAGCTTTACTTTAGCACGTTTATCTTTTTCAGTTCGGCAAGAATTCCTTTATTTTTTTTTTTAACAAAACAACTGTATTAAGATATGATTCACATAACATAAATTAAACTTTTAAAGTGGATGATGCAATATTTTTTAGTACTGCAATTGACCCTTGAACAATGTGGGAGTTAGGGTTGCTGAATGTTCCCCCCAGTTGAAAATCCAAGTATAACTTTACAATTGGCCTTCTGTATCCCTGGTTCTGCATCAAGGACAGTATAGTACTATAGCACCTATTTATTAAAAAAATTCCATATATAAGTGGACTCATTCAGTTCAAATCCATGTTGTTCAAGGGTTAACTGTATATTTGTAGAGTTGTACAACTATCACCTCTATCTCATTTCAGAATATTTGTGTTATTCTAAAAAAAAAATCCATACCCATTAACAGTTTTTTCCTGTAAAATATATGGCTTTTTGGATATTAGCACATTTCTTTTTGACAAGAATTTAGATGTGTTTGTGATAATGAGATATAAAATATTTCCTAAGCATAAGAAAGGATACCAACATTGATTTGGTGTTCTTAATAATTAGTTGTGACTTTTTAAACAAAAATCTAAAAGAAAAAAAATCAATGGATTATTTTTGGCTAGTCTTTAAAATATGGGTTCATTCATGCATTTTATTATAGAACCCATAGGTAAGGGATTCATAAAGCATTTCTTGTATGTGGGCAAATTTCCGTATACACTGACTTTCTTTTCAAGGGCTCTGATACCCATTCTGGGCTTCCTTGGTGACTCAGTGGTAAAGAATACACCTGTCAATGCAGGAGACATGGGTTCGATCCCTGGGTCAGGAAGATCCTAGAGAAGGAAATGGCAACCCACTCTAGCATTCTTGCCTGGAAAATCCCATGGACAGAGGAGCCTGGCGGGCTACAGTCCATAGGGTCACAAAAGAGTCAGACACAACTTAGTGACTAAATGACAACAAATACCACTCCAAAATATTCAAAAACAGTTATGAATTTATTATAAGAAAAACCCCCACTCCAAAAATCTCCAACTAAATTTTGACAATAGATAAAGTTGGCATATTAAAAAGAAATAAATTTGGACATTACAGTAAATTCTAAATTTAATCAGTAACATACTGAGGTTTTATAAGAATTTGCCAAAACTATTTTCTGAAGTTTTACCATTTTACATTCGCATTTTACACATTCTGTAATGTGTAATATTTAGAGTAAAATAATCTTGGCCTAGAGTTTTCTTTGTGTGAAGATATTGATAACAAAATTTATTTAATAGATGTAAAGCTACTTAGATTTTCTGCTTCATATTTAGTCTACTTTGGCAGGTTGTACTTCAGCAGTGAATGAGAGTTCTGTTGCTCCACATCTCAGAGGATACTGTGTTGTTGGAATGGCTATAGTTTCACCATTCCAGTGAGTATTTTGTCTTTGTAAATTTTCACTTTGTAATTTCTAAAGATGTTGAGGATTTTTCACATGCATATTGGAATGTCTTTTCACATGCATATTGAAATATCTTTTCAAGTATTTTGACATTAAACAAATACTGGATTTTTTATTAAGTTGTGGAGCTCTTTATACATTTGTATAGAAATCAAATTGTATATGACATTTTAAGTTTTAACTTTTGTCCACAGCCTATATAAATAAAACTTGATATTGGCCTTTTTCTGCTAAATTTACTTACTAGCTATTATAGATTATTGTAGAATCCTTAGGATGGTCTATATATATATGCTCATACCTTCTCTGAATAAACACAGTTTACTTTTTCCTTGTCTATCAGTATGCCTTTCATTTCTTTGTCTTGCCTTATTTCACTCAGAGGCCCTTCAGTAAAATGCTAAATGGAAATGGTGAGAGCAGATAACATAGTCTTGGTCCTGATCTTAGGGGAAAAGCATTCAGTCTTTACCATCAAGTTTGAAATTTCTATAGATTTTTTTATAGATCCCCTTTTTCAGGTTGAGAAAACCTCTTCTGTTGCTCTTCTATGTGTTGAAAGTTTTTGTTTGTTTTGCTTGATTGTTAATAGATTTTGAATTTTATTGAATGCTTTTTAAGCATTATTTGATTAAAATGTATTATTTCTGTTGTCAATATTGTAAGTTATATTTTTTATTATTAAGCCAACCTTATATTCTCAGATATATTGTACTTTCAAAATATTTTTTATTCAGTTAAATAATAACTTAGGAAGGCAATTTGCAACTTTATTCATGAGGGATAATAGTCTGTAGTTTTCTTTCTCTTATTTGTTTGTCTGGAATTTATATCAGGAAAATCTTTTCCTCTTAAAAAGTATTGGGAAGTATTTTCTCTTCAACTAATTTCTGGAAGAATTTATGGGATATTTAACATTATAGCAAGTATGAATATCTGCTAGAATTTACTGGAAAAATCATCATGACTTGGAGTTTTCTATATATGAAAGATTTTGATAAAAAATTAAATTTTTAAATATATAAGTCCCTGATTTTTCATTTAGATGAACTTTGGTAAGCTGCATTTTTGAAAAGTTTATTTCATAAAACTCATCAAATTTATTGTCCTACAGTTGTTCATAGTGGTATCTTATTATCCTTTTTAAGAGTGGGAAATTTATAAAAAAAATATTTTCCATATTTTATTCCTGATAATGGTAACATTGTAAAGTTGAATTCTTTCTCCCTCTGTATCAATCATTGTCTGACTACCTTTCTGTTTATTGATTATATTTGGATAATATATCTAATTTACCTATATGTTGTTCAGTCGCTAAGTCCTGTCCAAGTCTTTGTGACCCCATGGGCTGTAGTATGCCAGTCTTTCCCATACTTCAATATCTCCCAGAGTTTGCTAAAACTCGTGTCCATTGAGTCAGTGAAGCTAGCCAACCATCTCATCCTCTGTTGCCCCCTTCTCCTCCTGCCCTCACTCTTTCCCAGCATCAGAGTCTTTTCTAATGAGTCAACTCTTTGCATTACATGGCCAAAATAATGGAACTTCAGTTTCAGCATCAGTCCTTCCAATGAATATTCAGGGTTGATTTCTTTTAGGATTGACTGGTTTGATCTCCTTGCAGTCCAGGGGACTCTCAAGAGTCTTCTCCAGCACCACAGTTTGAAAGCATCAATTCTTTGGTGCTCAGCCTTCTTTATGGTCCAGCCTTCTTTATGGTCCAAGTCTAACATTGATAGATGACTACTAGGAAAATCGTAGCTTTGGCTATATGGACATATGTTGACAAAGTGATCTCTCTGCTTTTTATTTTATTTTTCCAATTATTTTTATTAGTTGGAGGCTAATTACTTTACAATATTGTAGTGGTTTTTGCCATACATTGACATGAATCAGCCATGGATTTACATGTGTTCCCCATCCTGAACCCCCCTCCCACCTCCCTCCCTATCCCATCCCTCTGGGTCGTCCCAGTGCACCAGCCCCGAGCACTTGTCTCATGCATCCAACCTGGACTGGCGATCTGTTTCACACTTGATAATATACATGTTTTGATGCTGTTCTCTCAGATCATCCCACCCTCACCTTCTCCCATAGAGTTCAAAAGTCTGTTCTATACATCTGTGTCTCTTTTTCTGTCTTGCATATAGGGTTATCATTACCATCTTTCTAAATTCCATATATATGCATTAGTATACTGTATTGGTGTTTATCTTTCTGGCTTACTTCACTCTGTATAATGGGCTCCAGTTTCATCCATCTCAATAGAACTGATTCAAATGTATTCTTTTTAATGACTGAGTAATATTCCATGGTGTATATGTACCACAGCTTTCTTATCCATTCGTCTGCTGATGGGCATCTAGGTTGCTTCCATGTCCTGGCTATTATAAACAGTGCTGTGATGAACATTGGGGTGCATGTGTCTCTTTCAGATCTGGTTTCCTTGGTGTGTATGCCCAGGAGTGGGATTGCTGGGTCATATGGCAGTTCTATTTCTAGTTTTTTAAGGACTCCCACACTGTTCTCCATAGTGGCTGTACTAGTTTGTTCTCTGCTTTTTAATATACTGTCTAGGTTTGTCACAGCTTTCTTTCCAAGGAGCAAGCACCTTTTAATTTCATGGCTACAGACATCATCCACATTGATTTTGGAGCCCAAGGAAAAAAAATTGTCACTGTTTCCTCTTTTTCCCATCTGTTTGCCGTGAAGTGATGGGACAAGACGCCATGATCCTAGTTAGAATGTTGAGTTTCAAGCCAGCTTTTTCACTCTCCTCATTCACCCTCATCAAAAGGCTCTTTAGTTCTCTGCTTTCTGCCATTAGAGTGGTGTCACCTGCATATCTGAGGTTATTAATATTTCTCCCAGAATTACTGATTCCAGCTTGTGATTTATCCAGTCCAGCATTTTGCAAGATGTACTCTGCAAAGAACTTAAATAAGCAGAGTAACAATATACAGCCTTGATGTACTCCTTTCCCAATTTGGAACCAGTCCATTGTTCCATGTCTGGTTCTAACTGTTGCTTCTTGACCTGCATACAGGTTTCTCAGGAGGCAGGTAAGGTGGTCTGGTATTCCCATCTCTTTAAGAATTTTCCACAGTTTGTTGTGATCCACACAGTCAAAGGCTTTAGCATAGTCAATGAAGCAGAAGTAGATGTTTTTCTGGAATTCCCTTGCTTTTTTATGATCCAACAAATCATAGAAATTGGCAATTTAATTCTGGTTCCTTTTCCTTTTCTAAATCTTGTACATCTGGAAGTTCTCAGTTCACATACTGCTGATGCCTAGCTTGAAGGATTTTGAGCATTATCTTTGCTAGCATGTGAAATGAGTGCAGTTGTGCAGTAATTTGAACATTCTTTGGCATTGCCTTTCTTTGGGATTGCAATAAAACTGACTTTTTCCAGTCCTGTGGCCACTGTTGAGTTTTCCAAATTTGCTGGCATATTGAGTGCAGCACTTTAACATCATCATCTTTTAGATAGAGTTTTATGAATTGTATTATTACTGTTTTCAAGCAATTAGCTTTTGTTTTTTTCCATTTTCTCCACTTTCTGTCCATGTTCTATTTTATTAAATTACACTTGAATGTTTATCTCTTTTCACCTACTTAGTTTGTGTTGAATTTATTATCCATTCTCTAACTTCCTAAGTTATAGAAGCCAAGGTTATTGGTTTTAAACACTCTTCTGTGCTAATACAGACATTGAAAGCTAATACTTTTTTCTCAGTCCTGCTCCAGCTGCATCCCATAAATGTTTGTATGCTGTGCTTTCATTACTTATTTCATAATATTTTCTACGTTCTTTTTGATATTTCCCCTTTTCTGTGCTTACTTAAGATTCATACTCTGTAATTTACAAATGTTTCGGGGTTTTCCAAATATCTTTTTATTATTGATTTCTCACTAGAGTTCATTGTAGTGGAGCATATTTGCTCCTTTTCTTGTCATTGAGACTAGGTTTATGGTGTAACATATGGTCAGTCTTGGTCAATGTTTCACATGCACTTGTAATATTTATTTTGATATAGTTGAGGAGGACATTTCATAAATGGGAATTGTCATGTTGTACAGTTCTTTTATAATTGATCTTCTGTCAGTTTATTTTGTCAAATTTGTCAATCAGCCCAAGGGTTAATATTGACATCTCTAAGTACAAAATGTGGACTTTCAGTTTTGTCAGTTTACTCTATGTTAATTTTAAGTTGCTATTAAGTACATTCTGTTTTAGTTATTTAATGCCATTTTTTATGAATTCCTTCATCATTATGAAATGTCCCTCTTTGTGACTGTTAATACCCTTTATACTGAAATGTAATTCCTATAGCCATTTCTGCTCTCTTGTGGTTAGTAGATGTATATTTTCATGCTGTATATTTTTGGATCCATTTATTTTTAAGAAATCTTTGCCTTTAAAATTACCATGTTTCTTTTATACCACATATATTTAGGACTATATATTTACAGACCACTTACACTACAGGATCATTTAAATGTTGAAATGTTTGTTTTAATCCAGTGTCTTACTTATTTATGACCTCACTTTCCTTTATTTGTTTCCTTCCTTTCCTGATTCTTCTTTGAGTGTTTCTGGCATTTCATTTATTCCCTATTTTCTTATTTTATATCTTATCATTTATTTAATCTTTACAGTATTCATCTTCTTGTTTAGCTCAGCTGGTAAAGAATCTGCCTGCAATGCAGGAGACCCCAGTTCAATTCCTGGGTTGGGAAGATGCCCTGGAGAAAGGATAGGCTACCCACTTCATTATTGTTGGACTTCCCTGGTGGCTCATATGGTAAAGAATCCATCCTCCTGTAATGCAGTTTGATCAGTGGGTTGGAAAGATCCCCTGGAGAAGGGAATGGCTACCCACTCCAGCATTCTTGCCTGAAGAATCCATGGACAGAGGAGCCTGGGAGGATCCATGCAGTATCAAAGAGTCAGACATGACTGAGCAACTTTCAGTAACATTAGACTGTCTATCTTCATGTGAGACTGTTACCACTTAACTTGTAATATCCCAAAGCTGTGTCCAATTTTCATTTTATTCTTATATATTATGAACAAATTATTATAATTATAATTATTTTAATTTTATTGTCATTATTCCATTCTTTTGTGACTATATTTGCCTGCTATTTCAGATTGCTTGATATTGTATCACATTTTACTGGAGATGTGTTAATTTATTCCCATTAATTTTCTTGTGTGCTTCAGTTTTGATGGTTTTTATTGGCTTGTGTTAAGGCCACTCTTCTGTGCTTTCACAGTTTCTGTAATTCTGCTGTGTCTGTGCAGTGAAATGGTTCATTTACATTCATATTTTTCAGCTTCAGCATTTCAATTTTTAGTATGTAGCTTCCATTTTTCTATTGTGCTCCTTATTACATTTATTTTTTAAAAATTATTTATTTTAATTGGAGCCTAATTACTTTACAATATTGTAGTGGTTTTTGCCATACATTGACATGAATCAGCCATGGGTGTACATGTGTCCCTCATCCTGAACCCCCCTCCCACCTCCCTCCCCATCCCATCCCTCAAGGTTGTCCCAGTGCACTGGCTTTGAGTGCCCTGTTTCATGCATCAAACTTGGACTGGTGATCTATTTCACATATGGTAATATATAGGTTTCAGTGCTATTCTCTCAAATCTCCCACCCTCGCCTTCTCCCAGAGTCCAAAAGTCTGTTCTTTACATCTGTCTCTTTTGCTGTCTTGCACATAAGGTCATCATTACCATCTTTCTAAATTCCATATATATGCGTTAATATACAGTACTGGTGTTTTTCTTTCTGACTTACCTCACTCTGTAAAATAGGTTCCAGTTTCATCCACCTCATTAGAACTGATACAAATGTGTTCTTTTTAATAGCTGAGGGATATTCCATTGTATTTATGTACCACAGATTGTTTATCCATTCACCTGTCGATAGACATCTAGGTTGCTTCCATGACCTCACTGTTGTAAACAGTACTGCGATGAATATTAAGGTACACGTGTCTCTTTTATTTCTGGTTTCCTTGGTGTGTACACCCAGCAGTGGGGATTGCTGGGTCGTATGGCAGTTCTATTTCCAGTTTTTTAAGGAATCTCCATACTGTTCTCTATAGTGGCTGTACTAGTTTGCATTCCCACCAACAGTGTAAGAGGGTTCCTTTTTCTCCACACCTCTCCAGCATTTATTGTTTGTAGACTTTTTGATAGCAGCCATTCTGACTGGCGTGAGATGGTACCTCATTGTGGTTTTGATTTGTGTTTCTCTGATAATTAGTGATGTTGAGCATCTTTTCATGTGTTTGTTAGCCATCTGTATGTTTTCTTTGGAGAAATGTCTGTTTAGTTCTTTGGTCCATTTTTTGATTGGGTCATTTATTTTTCTGGAATTGAGCTGCAGGAGCTGCTTGTATATTTTTGAGATTAATTCTTTGTCAGTTGCTTCATTTGCTATTATTTTCTCCCATTCTGAAGGCTGTCTTTTCACCTTGCTTATAGTTTCCTTCATTGTGCAAAAGCTTTTAAGTTTAATTAGGTCCCATTTGTTTATTTTTGCTTTTATTTCCATTACTCTGGGAGGTGGGTCATAGAGGATCCTGCTGTGATTTATGTCAGAGAGTGTTTTGCCTATATTTTCCTCTAGGAATTTTATAGTTTCTGGTCTTACATTTAGATTTTTAATCTGTTTTGAGTTTATGTTTGCATATGGTGTTAGAAAGTGTCCTAGTTTCATTCTTTCACAGGTGGTTTAACAGTTTTCTCAGCACCACTTGTTAAAGAGATTGTCTTTTCTCCATTTTAATATTCTTGCCTCCTTTGTCAAAGATAAGGTGTCCACGGGTGTGTGGATTTATCTCTGGGCTTTCTATTTTGTTCCATTGGTCTATATTTCTGTCTTTGTGCCAGTACCATACTGTCTTGATGAATGCAGCTTTGTAGAATAGTCTGAAGTCAGGCAGGTTAATTCTTCCAGTTCCATTCTTCTTTCTCAAGATTGCTTTGGTTGTTCGAGGTTTTTTGTATTTCCATACAAATTGTGAAATTATTTGTTCTAGTTCTGTGAAAAATACTGTTGGTAACTTGATAGGAATTGCATTGAATCTATAGATTGCTTTGGGTAGTATACTCATTTTCACTATATTGATTCTTCCAATCCATGAACATAGTATATTTCTCCATCTGTGTATGTCATCTTTTATTTCTTTCATCAGTGTTTCATACTTTTCTATATATAGGTCTTTTGTTTCTTTAGGTAGATTTATTCCTAAATATTTTATTCTTTTTGTTGCAATGGTGAATGGGATTGTTTCCTTAATTTCTCTGTTTTCTCATTGTTAGTGTATAGGAATGCAAGGGATTTCTGTGTGTTAATTTTGTATCCTGCAACTTTACTAATTCATTGATTAGCTCTAGTAGTTTTCTGGTGGTGTCTTTAGGATTTTCTATGTATAGAATCATGTCATCTGCAGTGAGATTTTCACTTCTTCTTTTCAAACCTGGATTCCTTTTATTTCTTTTTCTTCTCTGATTGCTGTGGCTAAAACTTCCAAACTATGTTGAATAGTAGTGGTGAGAGTGGCCACCATTGTTTTATTCCTGGTTGTAGGGGAATTGCTTTCAGTTTTTACCAGTGAAGATAATGTTTGCTGTGGGTTTATCATACATGGCTTTTATTATATTGAGGTATGTTCCTTCTGTGCTTGATTTCTGGAGCATTTTTATCATAAATGGATGTTGAGTTTTGTAAAAGGCTTTCTCTGCATCTATTGAGATAATCATATGGTTTTTATCTTTTAATTTGTTAATGTGGTATATCACATTGATTTTCAAATATTGAAGAATTCTTGCATCCCTGGGATAAAGCCTGCTTGGTCATGATGTATGAGCTTTTTAATATATTGTTGGATTCTGTTTGCTAGAATTTTGTTGAGGATTTTGCATCTATGTTCATCAGTGATGCTGGCCTGTAGTTTTCTTTTTTTGTGGCGTCTTTGTCTGGTTTTGGCATTAGGGTGATGGTGGCCTCATAGAATGAGTTTGGCGGTTTGCTTTCCTCTGCAGTTTTCTGGAAGAGTTTGAGTAGAATCAGTCTTACCTTTTCTCTAAATTTTTGGTAGAATTCACCTGTGAAGCCATCTGGTCCTGGGCTTTTGTTTGTTGGAAGATTTTTTATTACAGTTTTGATTTCCATGCTTGTGATGGGTCTGTTAAGATTTTCTATTTCTTCCTGGTTCAGTTTTGGAAGGTTATACTTTTCTAAGAATTCATCCATTTCTTCCAGTTGTCCATTTTATTGGCATATAGATGCTGATAGTAGTCTCTTATGATCCTTTATATTTCTGTGTTGTCTGTTGTGATTTCTCCATTTTCATCTCTAATTTTGTTGATTTGATTCTTCTTTCTTTTTTCTTAATGAGTCTGGCTAATGGTTTGTCTATTTTATTTATCTTCTCAAAAAACCAGCTTTTAGTTTTGTTGATTTTTGCTATAGTCTCCTTTGTTTCTTTTTCACTTATTTCTGCTCTGATTTTTATGATTTCTTTCCTTCTACCAACCCTGGGGTTCTTTATTTCTTCTTTTTCTGGTTTCTTTAGTTGTAAATTTAGGTGATTGATTTGATTTTTCTCTTGTTTCTTGAGGTAAGCTTTTATTGCTATGAACCTTCCCCTTAGCACTGCTTTTACTGAATCCCATAGGTTTTGGGTTGTTGTGTTTTCATTTTCATTTGTTTCTATGCATATTTTGATTTCTTTTTTTTTATTTCTTCTGTGATTTGTTGGTTATTCAGAAGCGTGTTGTTTAGCCTCCTTATGTTTGACTTTTAGTAGTTTTTTTTCCTGTAATTGACATCTAATCTTACCGCATTGTGATCAGAAAAGATGCTTGAGATGATTTCAATTTTTTTGAATTTACCAAGGCTAGATTTATGGCCCAGGATGTGATCTGTCCTGGAGAAGGTTCCGTGTGCACTTGAGAAAAAGGTGAAATTCATTGTTTTAGGGTGAAATATCGTATAGATATCAATTAGACTAACTGGTCCACTGTATCATTTAAAGTTTGTGTTTTCTTGTTAATTTTCTGTTTAGTTGATCTATCCATAGGTGTGAGTGGGGTATTAAAGTCATCCCCACTATTATTGCATTACTGTTAATTTCCCCTTTCATAGTTGTTAGCATTTACCTTACATAATGTGGTGCTTCTATGTTGGGTGCATATATATTTATAATTGCTATATCTTCTTCTTGGATTGATCCTTTGATAATTATGTAGTGTCCTTTGTTTCTTTTTACAGCCTTATGTCAAAGTCTATTTTATCTGATATGAGTATTGCTAACCCTGCTTTCTTTGGTCTCCATTTGCATGAAATATGTTTCTCCAGCCCTTAACTTTCAGTCTGTATGTGTCCCTTGTTTTGAGGTGGGTCTTTTGTAGACAGTATATATAGGGATCTTATTATAATATTCATTCAGCCAGTCTTTGTCTTTTGGTTGGAGCATTTAACCCATTTACATTTAAAGTAATTATTGATAAGTATGATCCCATTGCCATTTACTCTAACACAGCAGTTCAAAAGCATCAATTCATCTGTGCTCAGCTTTCTTTATAGTCCAACTCTCAAATCCATACATAACTACTGGAGAAACCATAGCTTTGACTAGACGGACCTTTGTTGGCAAAGTAATGTGTCTGCTTTTTATTATGCTGTCTAGGTTGGTCATAGCTTTTCTTCCAAGTAGCAAGCGTCTTTTAAGTTCATGGCTGCGGTCACCATCTACAGTGATTTTGGAGCCCCAAAATAAAGTCTGTCACTGTTTTCACTGTTTCCCCATCTATTTGCCATGAAGTGATGGGACCAGATGCCATGATCTTAGTTTTCTGAATGTTGAGTTTTAAGCCAACTTTTTCATTCTCCTCTTTCACTTTCATCAAGAGGCTTTTAGTTCTTTGCTTTCTGCCATAAGGGTGGTGTCATCTGCATATCTGAGGTTATCAATATTTCTCCTGGCAATCTTGATTCCAGCTTGTGCTTCTTCCAGCCCAGCATTTCTCATGATGTACTCTGCATATAAGTTAAATAAGCAGGGTGACAATATACATCCTTGATGTACTCCTTTCCCTATTTGGAACCAGTCTGTTGTTCCAGTGCTTAGTCAATGGTAACTACAGGGTTTTAATCTTTTGCACCTGTCACTTCCAGAGAGGTTCCTTTTTCTTTGTTAATTTTGGCTTCCCCTGTTTGCAAGTCTTTTCAGTGTCTAATTTCTGCCCTGACACAAGGGTTGTCACTTATTTAGGCTTACTTGTTAAGTTGTGGGAATGATGAGTACTGTTAATAAATATCACTGGCGTGTGTGAAGAGTGCTTGCAGTGTATGGGCCACACTGGGTTTGTCCCAGCTCATGGCGGCTTGTGCTTTCCCAGTCTACACTGCTCAGGCTCCAGGTGCTGTTCTGCAGGGTTATTGTCAAAAGTGGACCCTGCATTTCATGCACTTTCCAGGTCTGAGCTGCTCAGGTTCAGGTTCTTGGGCACTCCACAAAGGCACAGAATCAGTTCGGCATGCGTTTTGTCCTCTTCCCAGGTTCGAGCAGCTCAGGTGATCAGGTGCTTGGCAAGCACACTGTCCCAGGGGTGCCATGTGTCTTAATCACCTCCCCGGTCCCCACCACTTGGTTTCCCAGGTACACCGCGAGAGCACTGTCTCAGGTGTGCTGTGTGTCTCCTCTGGGGAGCGGAGCTCATCCTTTGACCCTCCTGGCAGATGTCAACCATCCAGGATCCCAGGAAGACTTAGCAACTGGGAGCCTGCTCACAGTTTGGTGGAGGATGCAGGTCTCTGGGGCCGAGATTTGCCCCTTGCCTTCTGGTTCTGTTTGTTGTGTGCTTTCCTGCCTCTCTGGTGGCTGGGGGGCGGGTGGTGGCTCTATGCAGCATGCTGGCTCTCCTTTGGTATTCGCTAAATCCTTTGTTCTGTGAGCAGGCCAGGCTGCATGTTAGAGCCTTTCACGGGAAAGTTCTTTTTTTTTTTTTCTCTCTGGTTATCCCACAGTTTGGGTTGCTATCTCACATTAGCTCCCTCAGATTGTCCTCAGAGCATTCAGGCCCGGTCCTTACCCTGAGCATGCAGCCCGCATCTCCCTGTCCAGCCTCTGATCGCTGGTGTTGGATCCGAGCGTTTGGGCTACTTCTCTGCTGGAAGTTGCAGTTAGGTGCGTGTTCTGTGTGTTTGTTTGTTTTTCCTCCTGGTTATGATACTCTCTGAGATTCCAAAACTCCCCACAGACAGGCCTGTGAGAGGATTTCCTACTGTGTGGAAACTTCTCCTCCTTCAGACTCCCTCCCCAGGATGGGTCTCAGTCCCTAATTTTTTTGTCTCTCTTTTTTTTGTCTTTCATATTTTGTCCTACCTCCTTTCAAAGAGAATGGGCTGCCTTTCTGGGTGCCTGGTGTCCTCCACCAGTGTTCAGAAGTTGTTTTGTGGAAGTTGCTCAGCATTCAAATGATCTTTTGATGAATTTATGGGGGAGAAAGTGGTCTCCCCATCCTATTCCTCCACTTGGGCCCAACCCCCTACATTTACTTTTTTTTTCTTTGGCACCAGAATGTGAAGTTTATTTTTTTATTTTTTTTTAAGGCTAATTACTTTACAATATGGTAGTGGCTTTCGTCATACATTGACATGAATCAGCAATAGAGTTACATGTATTCCTCATCCCGATCCCCCCTCCCACCTCCCTCTCCACCCAATCCCTCTGGGTCTTCCCAGTGCACCAGGTCCGAGCACTTGTCTCATGCATCCAACCTGGGCTGGTGATCTGTTTCACCCTAGATAATATACATGTTTTGATGCTATTCTCTTGAAACATCCCACCCTCGCCTTCTCCCACAGAGTCCAAAAGTCTGTTATATACATCTGTGTCTCTTTTTCTGTTTTGCATATAGGGTTATTGTTACCATCTTTCTAAACTCCATATATATGTGTTAGTATACTGTAATGGTCTTTATCTTTCTGGCTTACTTCACTCTGAATAATGGGCTCCAGTTTCATCCATCTCATTAGAACTGATTCAAATGAATTCTTTTTAATGGCTGAGTAATATTCCATGGTGTATATGTACCACAGCTTCCTTATCCATTCGTCTGCTGATGGGCGTCTAGGTTGCTTCCATGTCCTGGCTATTATAAACAGTGCTGCGATGAACACTGGGATGCACATGTCTCTTTCAGATCTGGTTACCTCAGTGTGTATGCCCAGAAGTGGGATTGCTAGGTCATATGGCAGTTCTATTTCCAGTTTTTCAAGAAATCTCCACACTGTTTTCCATAGCGGCTGTACTAGTTTACATTCCCACCAACAGTGTAAGAGGGTTCCCTTTTCTCCACACCCTCTCCAGCATTTATTGCTTGTGGAGTTTTGGATAGCAGCCATCCTGACTGGTGTGTAATGGTACCTCATTGTGGTTTTGATTTGCATTTCTCTGATAATGAGTGATGTGGAGCATCTTTTCATGTGTTTTTTTGCCATCTGTATGTCTTCCTTAGAGACATGTCTGTTTAGTTCTTTGGCCCATTTTTTGATTGGGTCATTTATTTTTCTGAAATTGAGCTGGAGGAGTTGCTTGTATATTTTTGAGATTAATCCTTTGTCTGTTGCTTCATTTGCTATTATTTTCTCCCAATCTGAGGGCTGTCTTTACACCTTGCTTATAGTTTCCTTTGTTGTGCAAAAGCTTTTTAAGTTTCATTAGGTCCCATTTGTTTATTTTTGCTTTTGTTTCTAAAATTCTGGGATGTGGGTCATAGAGGATCCTGCTGTGATTTATGTCAAAGAGTGTTTTGCCTATGTTCTCCTCTAGGAGTTTTATAGTTTCTGGTCTTACGTTTAGATCTTTAATCCATTTTGAGTTTATTTTTGTGTATGGTGTTAGAAAGTGTTCTAGTTTCATTCTTTTACAGGTGGTTGACCAGTTTTCCCAGCACCACTTGTTAAAGAGGTTGTCTTTTTTTCCATTGTATATCCTTGCCTCCTTTGTCGAAGATAAGGTGACCATAGGTTCGTGGATTTATCTCTGGGCTTTCTATTCTGTTCCATTGATCTATATTTCTGTCTTTGTGCCAGTACCATACTGTCTTGATGACTGTGGCTTTGTAGTATAATCTGAAGTCAGGCAGGTTGATTCCTCCAGTTCCATTCTTCTTTCTCAAGATTACTTTGGCTATTCGAGGTTTTTTGTATTTCCATACAAATTGTGAAATTATTTGTTCCAGTTCTGTGAAAAATACTGTTGGTAGCTTGATAGGGATTGCATTGAATCTATAGATTGCTTTGGGTACTATAGCCATTTTGACAATATTGATTCTTCCAATCCATGAACAGGGTATATTTCTCCATCTGTTTCTGTCCTCTTTGATTTCTTTTATCAGTGATTTATAGTTTTCTATGTATAAGTCTTTTGTTTCTTTAGGTAGATATACTCCTAAGTATTTTATTCTTTTTGTTGCAATGGTGAATGGTATTGTTTCCTTAATTTCTCTTTCTGTTTTCTCATTGTTAGTATATAAAAATGCAAGAGATTTCTGTGTGTTAATTTTCTATCCTGCAACTTTACTATATTCGTTTATTAGCTCTAGTAATTTCCTGGTAGACTCTTTAGGGTTTTCTATGTAGAGGATCATGTCATCTGCAAACAGAGAGAGTTTCACTTCTTCTTTTCCTATCTGGATTCCTTTTACTTCTTTTTCTGCCCTGATTGCTGTGGCCAACACTTCCAAAACTATGTTGAATAGTAGTGGTGAGAGTGGGCATCCTTGTCTTGTTCCTGATTTCAGGGGAAATGCTTTCAATTTTTCACCATTGAGGGTAATGCTTGCTGTGGGTTTGTCATATATAGCTTTTATTATGTTGAGGTATGTTCCTTCTATTCCTGCTTTCTGGAGAGTTTTAATCATAAATGGATGTTGAATTTTGTCAAAGGCTTTTTCTGCATCTATTGAGATAATCATATGGTTTTTATCTTTCAATTTGTTAATGTGGTGTATTACATTGATTGATTTGCGGATATTAAAGAATCCTTGCATTCCTGGGATAAAGCCTACTTGGTCATGGTGTGTGATTTTTTTAATATGTTGTTGGATTCTGTTTGCTAGAATTTTGTTAAGGATTTTTGCATCTATGTTCATCAGTGATATTGGCCTGTAGTTCTCTTTTTTTGTGGCATCTTTGTCTGGTTTTGGAATTAGGGTGATGGTGGCCTCATAGAATGAGTTTGGAAGTTTACCTTCTTCTGCAATTTTCTGGAAGAGTTTGAGTAAGATAGGTGTTAGCTCTTCCCTAAATTTTTGGTAGAATTCAGCTGTGAAGCCATCTGGTCCTGGGCTTTTGTTTGCTGGAAGATTTCTGATTACAGTTTGATTTCCTTGCTTGTGATGGGTTTGTTAAGATCTTCTATTTCTTCCTGATTCAGTTTTGGAAAGTTATACTTCTCTAAGAACTTGTCCATTTCTTCCAAGTTGTCCATTTTATTGGCATAGAGCTGCTGGTAGTAGTCTCTTATGATCCTTTGTATTTCAGTGTTGTCTGTTGTGATCTCTCCATTTTCGTTTCTAATTTTGTTAATTTGGTTCTGCTCCCTTTGTTTCTTAATGAGTCTTGCTAATGGTTTGTCAGTTTTGTTTATTTTTTCAAAAAACCAGCTTTTAGCTTTGTTGATTTTTGCTATGGTCTCTTTAGTTTCTTTTGCATTTATTTCTGCCCTAATGTTTAAGATTTCTTTCCTTCTACTAACCCTGGGGTTCTTCATTTCTTCCTTCTCTAGTTGCTTTAGGTGTAGAGTTAGGTTATTTATTTGACTTTTTTCTTGTTTCTTGAGGTAGGCCTGTAATGCTATGAATCTTCCCCTTAGCAGTGCTTTTACAGTGTCCCATAGGTTTTGGGTTGTTGTGTTTTCATTTTCATTAATTTCTATGCATATTTTGATTTCTTTTTTGATTTCTTCTATGATTTGTTGGTTATTCAGAAGCGTGTTGTTTAGCCTCCATATGTTTGAATTTTTAATGATTTTTTCCCTGTAATTGAGATCTAATCTTACTGCACTGTGGTCAGAAAAGATGACTGGAATGATTTCAGTTTTTTTGAATTTACCAAGACTAGATTTATCGCCCAGGATATGATCTATTCTGGAGAAGGTTCCGTGTGCACTTGAGAAAAAGGTGAAGTTGATTGTTTTGGGGTGAAACGTCCTATAGATGTCAATTAGGTCTAGCTGGTCCATTGTGTCCTTTAAAGTTTGTGTTTCCTTGTTCATTTTCTGTTTAGTTGATCTATCCATAGTTGTGAGTGGGGTATTAAAGTCTCCCACTATTATTGTATTACTATTAATTTCCTCTTTCATACTTGTTAGTATTTGCCTTACATATTGCGGTGCTCCTATGTTGGGTGCATATATATTTATAATTGTTATATCTTCTTCTTGGATTGATCCTTTGATCGTTATGTAGTGTCCATCTTTGTCTCTTTTCACAGCCTTTATTTGAAAGTCTATTTTCCTGATATGAGTATTGCAATTCCAGCTTTCTTTTGGTTTCCGTTTGCATGAATATTTTTTTCCAGCCCTTCACTTTTAGTCTGTATGTGTCCCTTGTTTTGAGGTGGGTCTCTTGTAGACAGCATATGTAGGGGTCTTGTTTTTGTATCCATTCAGCCAGTCTTTGTCTTTTGGTTGGGGCATTCAACCCATTTACATTTAAGGTAATTATTGATAGGTATGGTCCCGTTGCCATTTACTTTGTTGTTTGGGGTTCACGTTTATACAACCTTTCTGTGTTTCCTGTCTAGAGAAGATCCTTTAGCATTTGTTGAAGAGCTGGTTTGGTGGTGCTGAATTCTCTCAGCTTTTGCTTGTCTGTAAAGCTTTTGAGTTCTCCTTCATATCTGAATGAGATCCTTGCTGGGTAGAGTAATCTAGGTTGTAGGTTATTCTCTTTCATTACTTTAAGTATGTCCTGCCATTCCCTTCTGGCCTGAAGGGTTTCTATTGATAGATCAGCTGTTATCCTTATGGGAATCCCTTTGTGTGTTATTTGTTGTTTCTCCCTTGCTGCTTTTAATATTTGTTCTTTGTGTTTGATCTTTGTTAATTTGATTAATATGTGTCTTGGAGTGTTTCGCCTTGGGTTTATCCTGTTTGGGACTCTCCTGGGTTTCTTGGACTTGGGTGG
This sequence comes from Odocoileus virginianus, assembly GCF_023699985.2. Lineage (NCBI taxonomy): Eukaryota > Metazoa > Chordata > Mammalia > Artiodactyla > Cervidae > Odocoileus > Odocoileus virginianus. The sequence continues at coordinate 3,544,267 of NW_027224264.1, read as the reverse complement.
CTATTTCCTTCCCCATTTTAGGGAAGTTTTCAGCTATTATCTCCTCGAGTATCTTCTCATGGCCTTTCTTTATGTCTTCTTCTTCTGGGACTCCTATGATTTGAATGTTGGGGCATTTTACATTGTCCCAGAGGTTGTCCTCATTTTTTTAATCCTTTTTTCTTTTTTCCTCTCTGCTTCATTTATTTCCACCATTTTATCTTCTAACTCACTTATCCTATCTTCTGTCTCTGTTATTCTACTCATGGTTCCCTCCAGAGTGTTTTTGATCTCATTTATTGCATTATTCATTTTTAATTGACTCTTTTTTATTTCTTCTAGGTCCTTGTTAAACATTTCTTGCATCTTCTCAATCTTTGTCTCCAGGCTATTTATTTGTAACTCCATTTTGTTTTCAAGATTTTGGATCATTTTTATTATCATTATTCTAAATTCTTTTTCAGGTAGATTCCCTATCTCCTCCTCTTTTGTTTGGTTTGGTGGGCATTTTTCATGTTCCTTTACCTGTTGGGTATTTCTCTGCCTTTTCATCTTGTTTAGATTGCTGTGTCTGGAGTGGGCTTTCTGTATTCTGGTGGTCTGTGGTTCCTTTTTATTGTGGAGGTTTCACCCAGTGGGTGGGGTTGGACGATTGGTTTGTCAAGGTTTCCTGGTTAGGGAAGCTTGTGTCAGTGTTCTGGTGCGTGGAATTGGATTTCTTCTCTCTGGAATGCAATGGAGTGTCCAGTTTTGCAATGGGTCTATGTTTTTAGTGTGACTTTGGGCAGCTTCTATGTTGACATTCAGGTCTATGTTCCTGTGTTGCTAAAGAATTTGTGTGGTATGTCTTGTTCTAGAGTTTATTGGCTCTTGGGTGGTGGTTGGTTTTGGTGTAGGTATGGAGGCTTATTCCTTAATGTTCCATGTAGTCAGGAGTTTTCTGGTTTTCTCAGGTTTTGGGCTTAAGTCTCCTGCCTCTGGATTTCCGTTTTATTCTTCCAATAGTTTCAAGACTTCTCCAACTATACAGCACTGATAATAAAACTTCTAGGTTAATGGTGAAAAGATTCTCCACCGTGAGGGACAACCAGAGAGGTTCACAGAGTTACATGAAGAATAGGAGAGGGAGGAAGGAGATAGAAGTGAGCAGGAGGAGAAAAAGGGGACTCAAGAGGAGAGAGACACATCTACGCAGTTATCTGTTCCCAATGTGTTCTCCATAGCCCATACACCCACAAAGATTCACAGAATTGGATTGGGAAGAGAAGGGGAAAGGAGGAATTAAAGGTGTTCTGAGGTAGAAAACAGAGAGTCAAAAGTGGGAGAGAGTAATCACCACACTCCGGAATAGAAATGGGAACTGAATATTGGATTCTTAAATGTCCAAAATTTATATCACATACTGAAAAACAAAGATTAAAAATCTAGCATAGAGGTTAGATTCTTTGAAATACAATATTTAAAAACAAAAACAAAAACACAAAAAAAACTTAGAAACATATATGAAGTTCAGTTTTAAAATAGAGCTTCTCTTTTTTTTTGCAAGGTTATAGTGAAATGAAAATGAAAATTAAGGAATAGTAGGGGAGTATTAGAGGATTTTAAAAGGAAATAGGAGAGAGAAAAAAAAAAAAATTTTTTTTGCCCGATTTAAAAAATCGTAAAAATATATGAAAATGAAAGTTGAGGAGTAATGGGGGAGTAATAGGGAATTTTAAAAGAAAATAAAAGAGAAAAAATTTTTAAAAAAGGAAAGAAAAAAATTTTTTTTTTTTTAAATTAAAAAAAATATACATATATATCTAGGAATTTCTCTGGAGCTGTTGCGGTCAGTGTAGGTTCAGTTCAATTTCAGATAGCTCCTCTTTCCAGCTTACACTTCTTGATATCTATAGGCCCCTTCCCGTGTAGTCAGAGTTACCTTCAGGGATTTTAATCTACTGCACTGGTCCTTTCTCAAGTGGTTCCCTTTGTTTATTTGGCTTCTGTTTGCCATCTCTTCGTTGTCTAATTTCCGCCCTGACACAGGCGGGCGGAGGTGATCTCTTCTTTATGTTCACTAGTTCAGTCCTGCTAAGGGGAGGGCGGAGCGCTGCAGACAGATATGCTGTGTGTGGATAGCACTCACCGTGTTCCAGCCACACTGGGTTTGCCCCGCTCACGGGTGCTTTCCCTGTCTACACTGCTCAGGCTCCTGGCTGCTCTATATGGAGCGGGCCCTGCGTTGAGTGCGGTTCCAGTTTTCGGGTACTCCACAAAAGCGCAGATTCGGTTGCGCCTGCGTTTTGTGCCTTCCCCGGCCTGAGCGGCTCAGGCAGCCAGGGGCTTGGGCGCACTCTCCCCGGGTGCGGCGCGCCTTTTCCCTCCGCGGCCCCAGCGCGCCGGTCGGGTGCCTGCGGCTTGTGTTTGTTCTCAGGAGCTGGCCTCTAGCCGCGACCCTCCCGGCGGCGGATGTCGACCATCCAGAATCTCAGGAAGTCTTTAGATAGAAACCGGAGGCCTGTTTGCAGTGTGGGAGGGGGTGGCTTCTCTGGGGCTGAGTTTGCCCCTTTCCCCTCCCCCCTGCCTCCTACCTCCAGCGGGGATGGGCCGGCTCTTCTCTGGAGTTTCTCAGTCCCTTTGTTTTGCGAACGGCCAGCAGTGTGTTCGGCCAGTTAATTTTCTCCCTTGCTATCCCACAGTTTAAAAGAGCTCCCTCCGATTGCTCTCAGGGCCTTCAGGCCCGGTCCTTACCCTAAGCAATGCTGCCCACTCCTCTCCGTTCCGCCCCCCTTGTTGGTGGCGGGTGCGGGCGTCTGGGGTACTTTTCTGCTGGGAGTTGCTTTTAGGCACGTAATCTGTGGGCCTTATTTAATTTTTCCTCCCAGTTAGGTTGCCCTCCGAGATTCAAAAACTTCCCCCAGACCCGCCAGTGCGAGGGTTTCCTGGTGATTGGAAACTTCCTCTATTAAGACTCCCTTCCCGGGGATGGGTCTCTGTCCCTAGCTCTTTTGTCTCTCTTTTTATCGTTTTATATTTTGTCCTACCTCCCTTCGAAGACAATGGGTTGCTTTTCTGGGCGCCTGATGTCCTCTGCTAGCGATCAGAAGTTGTTTTGTGAAATTTGCTCAGCGTTCAATTGTTCTTTCAATGAATTTGTAGGGGAGAAAGTGGTCTCCCCGTCCTATTCCTCCACCATCTTGGCTCCTCCTGTCTACATTTACTTTTAAGTATTCTTTTAATTGAAGCATAGTCGATTTGAAGTATTAGTTTCAGGTGTAAAACATAGTGATTCAGTTTTTTATACACGATACTCCATTTAAAGTTATTATAAAATAATGGCTGTATTCCTCTGAGTTGTACAAATATGTTCTTGTTCCTTACTTTTTATACACAGTAGTTTGTGTCTCTTAATCCAATACACCTATTTTGTGCCTCTCACTTCCCTCACACTACTCTTAACCACTAGTGTCTATATCTGTCTGTTTCTGTTTTAGTATATACATTCTGTGTACAATTATGGTAGTTTGTGTGTTTCTAGGAATTTGTACATTTCATTTATTTTTTAAATTGTTGGCTTACACATGTCACTATCACTCTCTTACAGTCCTTTTTTTCCTCTAAGTTCAATTGTAGTTACCTCATACATTTCTTTTTTAAAAACTGAAGTATATTTAATTTATAATGTGTTAATTTCTGCTGTACAGGAAAGTGATGTTACATATATTCTTAATTTTTTCCCATTATGGTTTATCATAGGAGTTTGAATATAGTTCCTGTGCTGTACAGTATCTCCTTGCTGTTTATCCATTCTATATATAATAGTTTGTATCTGCTAATCCCAAACTCCCAATCCATCCTTCCCTACTCTCTCTCCCTCTTGGCAACCACATGTCTGCTCTCCCTGTGATTCTGTTTTGATTTCGTGTATTAGTATGATGATTTTAGTCATTTGAGGCTTCTCTCTTTTTGTAGTCATTTTTGCTAAATATCTTAAAAGTTAATTTTATGTTTTAAAAACTCTTGGTTTTATTGATTTTTCTCTGTTGTTTTCCTGTTTCTTATTTATCTAACTATAATTTAAATTATTTCCTTTCTTCTGCTAGCTTTGAGTTAGTTTGCCATTCGTTTTCTAGTTCCTTAAGGTATAAAGTTAGGTTACAGATTTGAAATTTTTCTTCCTTTTTTAATGTAGGGCTTTATAGCTAAAAGTTTTATTATCAGCATTGATTTTTAGTGCATCCCATAATTTTTAGTGTGTTGTGGTTTTGTTATTTTCTTTACAAAGTGTTTTATAATTCCTCTTGTGTTTACTTCTTTGACCAATTGGTTATTTATGTTATATTTGTAGACTTTCCAGCTTTCTTCCTTTAATTCTTTCTAGTGTTATTCAACTGTGGTCAGAGAAATTTTTTTTTTTACTTCACTATTTTTAATCTTGTTGATACTTGTTTTGAGTTTTAATTTATGGTTTACCCTGGAGAAAGGTCAGTGTACACCATTGGAAGAATATATATTCTGCTGTTTGAGGGTAAGAGGGAGTGTATGTCTGTTATGTCTGTTACGTCTGCTGCTAAGTCACTTCAGTCATGTCCGACTCTGTGACCCCATAGACGGCAGCCCACCAGGCTCCCCCGTCCCTGAGATTCTCCAGGCAAGAACACTGGAGTGGGTTGCCATTTCCTTCTCCAATGCATAAAAGTGAAAGTGAAGTCGCTCAGTAGTGTCCGACTCTCAGCGACCCCATGGACTGCAGCCTACCAGGCTCCTCCGTCCATGGGATTTTCCAGGCAAGAGTACTGGAGTGGGTTGCCATTGCCTTCTCCCCTGTTAGGTCTAGTTGATATATAATATTGGTCAAGTCCTCTACTTACCTAGTGATATTTGGTCTAGTTCTTATATCCATAGCTGAAAGTGGGTATAGAATTCTCCAATGAAATTTTCTATTTCTCCATTCAGGTGTCAGTTTAACTTCATATATATTGAGGCTTTGTTGTTAAATTTATATAGTTTATACTTGGTATGTGATTTTGAAGGGTCAACTCTTATCAATATATGATGTCTTATTTTTGTCTTGTAACAATTTTTTATCTCAATGTCTATTTTCAGTTTTGTCTGTTACTAGTAAAGATACCACAGCTCTCTTAGTTACTATTTTCATAGGTATCTTTTTCAGTCCTTTAATATTTCAGTCTATTTGGGCTTTTTTAGCTAAAGTGAAAGTCTTATAGACCAGGATATTGTTTATTTACCAACCTCTGGCTTTCAGAGGATGTTTTCAATCCATTCACTTAAAATAACTGCTGATAAGGAAGGACTACTTTTGCCATTTTGCTATTTTCTATTTACCTTGTATACTTTTCTGTTCATTAATTGCTCCATTTTTGCCCTCTTGTGTTCTGTTGATATTTCAAGTGTATTGTTTTGACTCTCTTTGCATTTAATTCTGCATATGTTGTAAGTATATAGTGATTACTCTGGGGATCACATTTAACATTTTTAATTTATAACCATCCAATTTGTATTAATGGCAGTTTAGCCTCAGTAGTATACAAAACCTCTGCTTCTACACAGTTTCTTTCACTTCATGTTGTCACTGCCATAAATTACATCTTTATACATTATATTTCTATTAACAAAGATTTATAATATTGTTTGATGGGTTTGCATTTTAAGTCATACAGGAAAAGAAAATGGTGTTACAGACCAAAAACATAATAACACTGACTTTTATATTTACCTGTGATTTTACCATTATTAAAGTTCTTACTTCTTTATTTGCCTTTGAGTTAAAGTCTGGTCTCCTTTCACTTAAGCCTGATGAATTCTCTTTAGGATTTCTTACACTACAGAGGTACCTGAAACAAACTTCAGCTTTCTTTTATATGGAAATGTCATAATTTCTCCTTAATTTTTATACTTTTTCCATATCTAGAATTCTTGGCTGGCAGGTTTATTATTGCTGTTTTTATTTTCAGCACTTTAAAAATGTCATCCTTCTTCTTTCTAGCCTTCATGTTTTTGATGAGAAATTAGCTGTTAATCTTATCAAGGATTCTTGTATATAACAGATCTCTTCTTTCTTGCTAATTTTGAACTTCTCTCCTTTGTCTTTTTCTTTCACCACCAAATTGATTATAATGTGTCTCAGTGTGGATATCTTTGTGTTTATCCTTTGGAGTTTTTGAGCTTTTTGGATGTATAGATTTATTCATAGATTCATGTGGGAAGCTTTTAGCCATTGTTTCTTCAAATAATTCTTCTAACCTTTTCTCTCCGCTTTCTTCTTCTGCAACTCCCATTACGTGCATGTTGGTATGCTCAGTGGTATTCCACACATATCTTTAGGCTCTGTTTTATTTTCATTATTCTTTTTTGCTCCTCAGACTAAATCTCATTTGATCTTTCTTCAAGTTCACTGATTCTTTCTTCAGCCTGCTTAGATGTCTGTTGGCACCCTGTAGTGAACTTCTTTATTTTACTTATTGTATACTTCATCTCCAGAATCTCTGTTTGGCTCTTCTTTATAATTAGTATCTCTTTCCTGATATTGTCTCTTTGCTGATACATGCTTTTCACAATTCCTTTTAGTTCTTTGAACATATTTGTAATAGCTGATTAAATTATTTATCTATTAAATGGCTGGATTTCCTCAGGTATGGTTTCTGTTAATTTTTTATACATATGTGAATGAGCGACACTTTCTTTTCTTTGAGTGTCTCGTTATTTTTTGCTGAAAATGTACTTATTCACATGATAATGTGTTAACTTCGTAAATCAAATTCTTTCCCCTCTCTTAGGTTTGTTATGCTTCTTTTTGTACATTATATATATATTTTAGCACTTGTTCTAAACTATTTTTGTCAAGACAGTGAGTTAGGTTTCTAAATAACCAATAGGATATGTACATATTTTGTTGTAAATTTTAAAAATTCATATTTTCCTGCTGCCTCAACATCTCCACAGATATACTGCCTATGTGACCCGGTATATCAGTGTGAGAAGGCTGGCTCTTGCCACAAATTCCCTTTCTTGTCAGCCCCTGATTGTGATCTAGTGTTACACAGATGTTATTCTGTGAATTCCAATTTCTTCTCTCCTTTGCTCAATGAGACATTAGTCCTTTGCTGGAGTTTCCCCTCTCAGCCAGAGTCAAATAAATGCCTTGAGGCAGAAAATCAGGACAATAGAAAGGCTTATCTAATTTGTTTAGATTTTCTCATGGATCATAGTCATGCACTATTTTCAAATGCCTGAAAAATATTTGCTGCTTATATTTTTGTCAGTTTACTAGTATAACTATATATGTATAAGTTATTGCTTTCAAGTAGAAGTGCCTGATTAAATAATCATGGAAGATTATTTAAAATTACTTTCATTTGAAATAACAGTTTTAAAGCAAATAGAATGTAGACTCCTTCATTTATATCAAGGTAGGTCTGTCTAGCCAAGGCTATGGTTTTTCCAGTAGTCATATATGGATGTGAGAGTTGAACTATAAAGAAAGTTAAGTGCCAAAGAATTGATGCTCTTTGAACTGTGGTGTTGGAGAAGACTCTTGAGAGTCCCTTGGACTCCAAAATCCAACCAGTCCATCTTAAAGGAAATCAGTCCTGAATGTTCATTAGAAGGACTGATGTTGAAGCTGAAACTCCAACACTTTGGCCACCTGATGCGAAGAGCTGACTCATTTGAAAGACCCTGATGCTGGGAAAGATTGAAGGCAAGAGGAGAAGGGAATGACAGAGGATGAGATGGTTGGATGGCATCACTGACTCGATGGACATGAGTCTGAGTAAACTCCGGGAGTTGGTGATGGACAGGGAGGCCTGGCGTGCTGCAGTCCATGGGGTCACAAAGAGTCGGACATGACTGAGAGACTGAACTAGACTGATCTACTCTCAGAACATAGTGTTTTTACATATAAATGGCAAATTATATCAAAGGACTCTGAATTATAAAATGGTCACAGTTTGACCGAAGACAAAGCTATAATAATGTACATATACAGTCACAACCAAAAATTCCAACTTCATCTGCAGAGATTTACCTCATGGTAGGATACTTACAAGTTTGAACTTTTATACAAACATTAAGTATTATTATATAGTATGGAAAATTGGCTTCATCCTCTTGGATTGCCTCTGAAAGTTTTAATTATTGAACAACTTCTTAGAAAAACCAAAAAACTGCCTTTGAAAGATGTGTTTTGCCCTACAGTTCAAAATAGGTGATTAAAATAATACCTATTACTGCTATTGCTTCATAAATCCAAAAGTGAAAATGAAAATCGCTCAGTCATGTCCAACTCTTTGCAACAGTATAGTCCATGGAATTCTCTAGGCCAGAATACTGGAGTGGGTAACCACTCAAATGTTGATATAATTCATATGATGGTGGTTTATTTACTTTAAATTACTGTATATCATAATTATTATAAAATGCCAGTATGAATGGCCCAGAAGCAGGCAAATTGGTGTTCATGATGTTTTATTACTCATACTGTAGTTTGTCAGTGTCATTAAAAATATGTGGTTTAATTATCACAGGTATCAGATAGGTATTCTGAAAATTAATAAAATTATATCGGAAGATGCTTTAAGATTTTTAAAGTATATCTTAACTTTCAAGGACTACCTCCTCTCCTTCATTTTCCAGTCATGCAGCATTTATTTAATGAGTGCAAACTATGAGTCAGACATTTTTCTATGTTTTGAGGATATAGCAGTGAAGAACAACTATCCTTTGCATGCATACAGCTTCCATTTTAGCAGAGAAACAAATGATATACAAATTATACATTATGAAAGTGTTAACTGCTAAGATGGAAATAAAGCAGAGTAACAGAGTAATGTGACTATATGTATAGAACATCTATATTATAGTACAAATGTGGGTCATGTTGGCAGCTCAATTTTCAACAAAAAATTCATTTGCTTCAATTGATTTCCTCTTATCTATTTAATACAGTTGTTGTTGCCTGTTAGTAGGACATTATGTGCTTGGATATCATAAATATGTGCAGACTGTATGGTTACATTTTTTCAGTCTTCCTTAATATGTCTTATAAAAACACTTCTCTCAGAATCACAAAAATATTTACACAGTGATTAATTTTTGTCTGCCATAGATTGCAAGTTGGAACCTTACTAATATATTTGCACATAACTTGTTCCCTCTATAAACACATTCAATCTTTGTTTTAAGGCAGAGTTGTCAAATTGCCGAGAAAAACCTTCAAAAATGAGAAGAAAGAGAGACAGGTGGGGGGAAGTATTGTATTTTTCCCCTTTCCATTCCTAAAAGTTGTATTTTCTTAAGAGATGGATGGAAGGGAGAAGGAGGGAAGAGAACAGGAATGTGGAGGAGGGCAGTACAGAGGAGAAGAGCATAGGAGGGTTTGTGTGTGTGTGTGAGAGACAGAATTTATAAAACATTTGAAAACCTAGGAATTCCACATATAAGAAAGAATACAAAGCACTATGAAACAGGAAATTTGACCAAAAGAATGACTACTATGTGAGACTGGTCAGAGATAGGAACCATTATCCTTCAAGGTTCAGACAGGGTATCCAGGAGCATGTAGGTCCCATAAATAGTCAGTTTTTGGCCTGAAAATCAGAGCAGGGGTAGGAAACAGCAAAAGGAGTTAGACAAGGCCAGTTAAAGCAAATTATAAGAAATATTTGAAAGAAATTACATCATATAATAATATACACTATATATATATTTATCTTTAAAGGATGATTAGGATTTTAAAAGATGGAGAGAAGGGGGAGATTATTCTATTTATTTATTTATTTGGCTGTGTTAGGTCTTAGTTGTGGCATGCAGGATCTTTGTTGCTCTATGTGGGATCTTTCCTTGCAGAGATTCTCTACTTGTGGCACTTGGCCCATAGCATCTGCTTCTCATTTATGGGAAAGATATGAACTTGGAATTTTGAAAGGGATTCCACTGATCTAAAGATTATTCTGTTGAGTAGTAGCACTGTACTAATAATACTAATTCTTCCAAACAATGAACGTAGGGTGGCTTTCTATTTATTTATCTTATTTAGTTTATTTCAATAATTTTTGTTGTTTTGAGTATATATGTCTTCAACATCCTGAGGAGTCTGGCTCCTGCCCAATAGCCTTTGTGTGAGTTTTGATGAACAACTATAGTAATTACATAGGTTTTATTGGGCAGGTTTCATGGGGGGAATGCTGCCTTCTCCACACCAGACTTCATGCACAGCCAGTGAATTAGAGTCTGAGGGAAATTGCAGTCAAAGACTCAAGTCCATCTGGCCTATTTTAGTGATCTTCACATATTTGCATTCTCTGGTAAGTGTCCTCATTCCTAGGTGTATCTTTATCTGAGGCCACTAGCTGAGGTTTCTATATGTATCTCTATCAAGACCTCCTTATCAGGGAAGGAGTAGAAAACCTTAAAGACACATGGAAGCAACCTAGATGCCCATCAGCAGATGAATGGATAAGAAACCTGTGGTACATATACACCATGCAATATTACTCAGCCATTAAAAAGAATTCATTTGAATCAGTTCTAATGAGATGGATGAAACTGGAGCCCATTATACAGAGTGAAGTAAGCCAGAAAGATAAACACCAATACAGTATACTAACGCATATATATGGAATTTAGAAAGATGGTAACGATAACCTTATATGCAAAACAGAAAAAGAGACACAGATGTACAGAACAGACTTTGGGACTCTGTGGGAGAAGGCGAGGGTGGGATGTTCTGAGAGAATAGCATTGAAACAAGTATACTATCAAGGGTGAAACAGATCACCAGCCCAGGCTGGATGCATGAGACAAGTGCTCAGGGCTGGTGCACTGGGAAGACCCAGAGGGATGGGATGGGGAGGGAGGCAGGAGGGGGGATCGGGATGGGGAACACATGTAACTCCATGGCTGATTCATGTCAGTGTATGGCAAAAACCACTACAATATTGTAAAGTAATTAGCCTCCAACTAATAAAAATAAATGAAAAAAAAAAAAAAGTACTCAGAATGTTTTTATTGCTTCCCATCCTTCTCTTGCTTCCCATGGCCATTGGTCCCATAAAACTGCAGGACCCTTTTGTGCCATGCTCCCTCAAGAATGGGATCATACCTTTGTCTTTGCTGGGCCACCTGAGCCTTGATGAGTGTGCCATTCCATGGGGAAGAAAGAGTCAGGGGAAAGTCAGTGTTTTCTTAGACTAGGTTCTTATTCCATCACAACATGTGTTTGGAGATTTCACTGTTACTTTCATTTTGGCTGTTGCTTTATACGGCTACTCTGAAAACTAACAGATCAACTCTTTCCAGCTCAGCTGAGCTCCTAACACCTCCTGGTTTAAAAGTATTCAAGTATTTTATTATTTTCAATGCTATTGTAAATGGATTTGTCTCCTTAATTTTATGTTTGAATTATTCAGTGTTCTTCTACAGAAATACAACTCATATTTAGATGTGGATTCTGTGCCATGCAAATTTGCTGAGCTTGTTTTTTAGCTCTCCTAATTTTTGTACGGGTTTTTAGGATTTTCTATATGTCAGATCATTGCATCTGTTAATAGAGGTATGTTTAGTCCTTTCTTTTAGCTTATGTATATTTCATTTCTTCCATAATTTTTATGGTTAGAATTCTAGTATATTGTTAAAGTGGCGAGAACAGGCATCCATGTCTTATACTGGAACTTAATTATTTGATTACAGTGATGTTAACTGAGTTTTCATAGATGTTGTTTATCATGTTAAAGAAGTTTCTTTTTAATTCTAGTAAAAAGGATTTTATCAAAAGGCATGTTGAATTTTTGTCAAGTGCTTTTTCTGTTTCTGTCAAGATAATATGTTTTTGAGTGTATTCTGGTTATTAATTGATTATTCTGATGTATTAATTGATTTATATATTTATTTATGTATTATGTATTAATTTATGTATTAATTGATTTCATATTGATTGATTTCATATATTTAATCAACCTTGTATTTTTAGGATAAATTCTACTTGGTCCTGGTGCTTAATTCTTTTATATATTGCTAGGTTTCGTTTGTTAGTATATTGTTGGTGAATTTTGCATCTATATAAGACATTAGTCTTTTGTTATACTTTCTTTTGGTATTTGTGTGTAATTTTGGTATCAGGGTAATTACAACCTCATAGAAAGAGCTGGCAAGTATTCACTTCTGTTTTTAATTCCTGGAAAGTTTCGTGAAGAATTAGCATATACTCTTCTGTGAATGTTTGGTAGAAATTATAAGTGTAATGATATAGGCGTGGGCTCTTCTATACTGGAAGATTTTTGTTACTTAAATCTCTCTACTTTTTATTGGTCTATTCAGATGTTCTCTTTTTGAGTCAGTTTTGGTAGTTTGCATGTTTAGTTTTTCCTTTTGATCTAAGTTGTCTCTATTAACATACAAATATTTATAGTGTTATCTTTTGATCCATTTTGTTAATTAAATATAACATTCATACCTTTGTTCCATTAATTTTAGTAATGTAACACTTTTCCACTTTTCTTTTTCACTTTATCTGATGGTTTATTAATGTTGGCGATCTTTTAAAAAATCTAATCTTTGGATTTGTTGATTATCTCTGTTTATTATTTTTTATTTGATTTATTTACATTCTCGTCCTTTTTGTTTCCATCCTTCTGCTTGCTTTATGTTTAGTTTGCTCTTTTTGTAGCAACTTAATAAAGGTTAGATTTGTTTATTATGGTGAAAAGCACATAACAAAATTTATCATCTTAACCATTTTTAAGTGTACAGTTCAATAGCATTGTATATTTATATTGTTGTGAAACATCTCCAGAAAATTTTCATCTTGCAAATCTTAAACTGTATACTCAGTAAATAACAACTCCCCTCAAACCCTGGTGAACATCATTCTACTTTCTGTTTCTATGAATTTCACTACTTCAGATACCTCATTAAACTGTAATCATGCAGTATTTATATTTTGATTGAAAGCTGGGTATTTTGACTGTGATAATCTGGCACTTCTGGAAATCAGATTTTCCTTTCTTCCCTAGGTTGTTGTTGATGCTTGTTGCAGTCGTGTCTTGTTTTGTTCTGTGATTTTATGAGCAAATTTCATAAATTCTAGATTGTTTGTTTTATCTTACTACTGAAGCCCCTGTTCCATTAATTTAGTGGTGAGCTGGTTACTGAACAGAGATTTTCTAAATGTCTCGAGCTTAACTCTGCATGAGTTTTGAGGCATACCTTCAGTGCTCAGCAAGGAGTTTACAATTCTGTCTTAACCTTCAATTCGTATTTGTACAAGCCCTGAAGTTTAGCAACAGGTAGGTGCTTAGAACCTTCTCACATCTTGTGTGAGCATGTTCCCAGGTCTGGGCATACATATGACCTTTTAGACTTCCAGAGATATGTGAATCCTTTCAAAGTCCTTATTTCCAAAGCCTCTCATTCTATAGCTTTATTGCTCAAGATTTTGGCTATTTTTGCCCACACTGGTATTAGTTAACTCAAGAAGTAACAGCTAATACATTTGCTTTTGAATGTTTTCCACAAATGTCTCCTCCCCCTTGGTAGCTGCTTTAGCCTTTAGAAAGTTTTTTTAGCCACAATAAAGACAGGTCCTGTGATAGATACAGCCCTTCAGAGACCCATAAAATGAGTCAAAACTAACAAGCACATTTTTTTTTTTTGGGAATATGGTCCATTTTGCTCTCTCAGTATCCTTGTATAATTATCCCTGTATAATCAGTACAGGGATTATACCGGTACTGATAATCCCAGCTATTGTCTTCAAGTCCATTGCCATACTGAGGAGGTGGAGATGGTTACCAGGATGAGTCAAAATACCATGAAGTTTTTTTTATTTTAAATCAAGTTTTTAATTGGAGGAAAATTGCTCTCCGAAGAAGACATAAACATGGCCAGTAAACACATGAAAAGATGCTCAACATCACCCAAATGCAAATTAAAATAGCAGTGAGGTTACCTCACACCAATCGAAAAGGCCATCATCAAAAAATCTATAAACAATAAATGCTGGAGAGGATGTGGAGAAAAGGGAACCCTCTTGCACTGTTGGTGGAATGCAAATTGATACAGCCACTATGGAAAACAGTATGAAGATTCCTTTAAAAACTAGGAATAAAACTGTCATATGATCCAGCAATCCCACTACTGGACATATACCCTAAGAAAATCATGAAATTCTTTTACTAAGATTTAGCTCTATTTTCTTAAGTGTTCACCTCTCTGCTAAAAGTTTTGGTTTAGAGTCTGCAGTTCCAAAAAAGTTTGGTTTAAAAGTCTACAGCTCCAACAAAATTTGATAGTTTTCTCACTTTATTTGCAGAAGTATGTAGACTTCCAGATTTTGATCATTTGCCATTTTTGCTGCTGTCATTTAAAAAATAGACTATGTGTGTCTTTAGTAAAAAGTGCTGTGTGTATCTATGTGTGTGTGTGTGTGTATGTGTGAGTGCGTATGTATACATCTTTTGACACTTGTTTCTTTTACCATCTGATAATTTCTGGTTCATACATTTTTGATAAATTCCTCAAATTTCTAGTCTGCTGATAATACTATTCCTCATGCTATAGTGCTGTTACCAATTTATTAATTTTTCATGCCTTATTATTATTAAGGATTTTGGAGAAAGTGTATGCTCAGTCCACTATCTTGAACTGCACACCTAATGTTATTGAACATGGTGATGATATACCGAACATAACAAATAATAGAAGAAATTAGAGATATCCTTTTATTATCACTAGATTAAATACTGTTTTAGTATAGTAAAAGCCCTTTTATTATTTACTATTCATTATTCCAAGGTATTTTTTTAATGAGGAAAATGTGCTGTTTTTAATCAAATACCTATTCAGTATTTAATATGCTGGCCATATTTTTGTCTATTTTCTTCCTTGATCTAATAAAGTGAAGGATTATATAATACTATTTTTAACACCTCAGTTTGTACTAGGCATTTTTGTAGTATTTCTTTCAATTTCTTTAAATATTTATTTTCCTGGGGCTTACTTTGAGATTTTGGCATTTATAAGTTGAGATTGTTCTGAAATTAACTTTTTAAAAAAGTGATCACTAAAAAATTTTATTGTGTTAGGATAGGTTTATACAACACTTTGGAAATCTATTAAGTAGAATAAAAGAGATCAGTGGCATTACTGTGAAGGTCAGGGGGCCTTGAAGACTAAGGGTGGAGCTCATATGCCATATTTGTACTACCACAAAATTTGCTTTTTTTAATATGTTTAAAAATGAAACATTGAAAAATAAGTAACATGAATTGAAATAATCTGCTCTTTTGAAACTTTGGAAGCACCCATGCTTTAAAAAGTTTGCCAAATGCATTGAGCCTAATCTCATCATTTTTAAAAAGTATTCTAGGTTATTCATTTATTCAGGTTTTCTAATTTTTGTCTATTTGCATTTTCATGGGAAATGTTCAACATAGGTTAGCATATATTTACACATCTTATTAACTTATTCTTTTAAAAAATGCCATTTCTGTTTTGATTGATTTCATAGTCATTTTGTGTAATATTTAGATGTTCTCTACCTTTCAAAAGATTTTTTAATTGAAATAACACTGATGTATAACATTATGTAAGTTTCATGTATACAACATATGTATTACTACTTATATATACCCTACAGTGTGCTCACCACCAAAAACATTTCCATCTATCACCCTACAGTTGACGCCCTTTATCCATTTAGCCAGCCCTCATCCTACCCCTTTCCTTCTGGTACCCATTACTCTGTTATCTATATCTACATGTTAATTTTTGTTTGCTTTGTTCATTTATTTTTTGTTTGGTTTTATATTCCACTTATGAGTGAAACCATATTGTTTTTGTCTTTCTCTGTCTCACTTATTTTACTTAGCATCATATACTCAAGGTCCACTGATGTTAGGATTTTGTTTCAATTTTATTGTTTTGAAAAGAAAAAAAAAGAATTATCCCTTAATTTTTAGTATGTTATTTAAGTGTTGCAATGGGGAATAGGGTACATTCCAAAAAAGGGGATTGTTCCCAAAATAAGCAGAGTTTTCTTTGAAAAGTTAAAAAAATGATCTCACAATGCAGATGGTATATAAAATATTGTTGTTTATTGTAGTAAATCTGTGGGATCTTAGTTTTGTGACCAGGGATTAAACCCATGCCCACTGCAGTGTGGAAGCATGGTGCCTTAACCACTGGGCCCTTCAGGGAATTCTCAAGTTATTTTTTAAAGTATAGTCGACTTTCAATGTTCCTTACTTCTGCTATACAGCAAAGTGATTCAACTCTTTATATGTTGCATGTATATATATACACACATTGTTTAGTCACTAAGTTGTGTCCGACTCTTGTGAGTCTGTGGACTGTAGCCCGTCAGGCTTCTTTGTCTGTGGGATTTCCCAAGCAAGAATACTGGAGTGGGTTGCCATTTCCTTCTCCAGGGGGTCACTACTTATTAGAAAAATGCAAATCAAAACTTTTTATATTCTTTTCCATTATAGTTTATGACAGGATATTGAATATAGTTCCCTGTACTATACAGTAGGACCTTATTTATCCATTCCATATATAATAGTTTGCATTCACTAAACCCAAATTCCTAAACCATGTGTCCCCCACCCCACACCTTGGTACTTAACACTGAATGAAGTCAGACAGAGAAGGACAGATATCACATATTTCTCATATATGGAATCCTGTAAAAAATGGTAGAATTGAACTTATGTACATAACAAAAATGTAGTCATAGATGTAGACACCAAACCTATGGTTACCAGGGGGAAAAGGAGGGGTAGGGATAAATTGGGATTGACATATGTACATTACTATATATAACTAATAAAAACCTACTGTATAGCATAGGAATCTCTACTCAATACTTTGTAACATCCTATATGAGAAATCTGAAAAAGAGTGGATATGTGTATAACTGATTCACTTTATAGCAGAAACTAACACAGCATACCATTGTTAATCAACTATACTCCAGTACAAATTTTTAAATTAAAAACAAAACAAGATTAGGGACTTCCCTGATGGTCCAGTGGTTAAGAATCTGCCCTGCGTTGCAAGGGACGACGGTTGGTCCCTGGTCTGGGAACTAAGATCCCACATGCCGCAGAGCGACTAAGCCTGCACACTGCAACTACAAGCCCCCACACCACAACTAGAGAATTCATGCACCTCAGTGAAAGATCTTGCATGATGCAATGAAGGCCCCATGTGCTGCTACTAAGATCCTACACAGCTAAATAAGTAAATATTTAAAAAATTTTCTCTCTGTAACCTAACCACATGGGGCAGATACTAGATTGCCAACTACTTAGTAGTGCCATATGTGGAGATGGTTTCTTTAGAAGAGCTGGGTCATATTCTTGAGGAGTGATGCATTACAGCATTATTCCTGGCTATTTCGGGTAACAACAGTGTTTAAAAAATCTGAGCACTCTGATGGTTCTAATTCATATTAAATAATTATCATCATCCTATCTGGATTGCTTTAAGATTGTGAACTAGGCTAAGAAACATAGGCAGTTTCTCATTCTAATTACTTTGTAAAGACTGTGGAAAAGAACTCATGATTATTTGGCTTGGGAATTCACGAATAATGCAGATTGCTTTGATATGCCATTTTCCTTTGTGACTGATTTCTTTCTCATTAAAATGTAATAATGCTAATACAATGAGCAATTTAAGGAACCTCACTTACAATATTTCATTTAGTACTCAAAATTTTTACTTCATCTTAATATTTTCAAAATGTAGTTGAAAAACTTCTAGCACAGTAAACAAGTGATAAATATCACCCAAATAAATGATTTTTACTTAAGAGGTTCTGTTACTTAACTGTGCAGACAAATTTTCTCTTTGATTTGCCAAGAAATTCCCATGTGACCACTGTGCTCTTGATCAAAGACAAAGTATATGGATGACTTTCGAACAAGGTGACCCCCTTCTCTTCTGTTTGAGTCAGTGCATGTATATCATTGTGGAAAACCACCGAGTAGACCTCACTGTTTAGTGGATCTCACGGCTATTCTTATTCTAGTTAAATGAGTTATTGGCTCTCAAAAGAAGATAAAGAATTATGTAGTTATTTCTAAGGCAATTCACCAGGTCACTCCTTGAACTCTACATAGAAGAGAGTTAATAATAATTATTGGCTCAGTGGTAAAGAATCTGCCTGCAATGCAGGAGACTCAGGTTCAATCCCTGGGTCAGGAAGATCCCCTGGAGGAGGACATAGCAACCCACTCCAGTATTCTTGCCTGGAGAATCCCATGGACAGAAGAGCCTGGTGGGCTACAGTCCATAGGGTCGCACAGAGTTGGACACGATTGAAGTGACTGAGCATACACAATAATTTTCTACACCAGCAACTCTATTTCTAAAGAAAATCAGTCATTGCAATTTCCTAGACTCAGTAATTTGCCAAGTAACTGGTTCCCACCAGCAGCCTCCAGAAAAATTTAATATCTAGATTTACTAATAAATCTTGAAAACATCAAAAGCTAAAGCCAGGAACACCACTAGTTGAATGTTCTTGTTACAATACAGATTCTAGAATCCAAGCACCTTAGAATTACATCCCAGCTTCACAACTATTAGCTATGTAACCTTAGGCAATGACCTTGTTTCTCTGAGTTTCCTTATTGGAAAAATAGGATAATATCAATCAAATAATTATCTCAAGAATTGAATCCAAATATTTCTTTAAAATGTATAACATTACAGCATTAAATGAATCTTCCACAAATGATAACACAGTTGCTGCCACTGATGGTGCAGTTTGGAAGTTTTTTTATAGTGCTCTTGGGCATTTAATAAAGACTCAACAGGAATGTTTATATCAGTTTTATTTCTAATACTCTATATCTGAATATCTATCAACAGATGGTTAAGCCAATTGTGTTATCTCCATGGAATACAATAGAATACTCCTTATCAATAAAAGGGAACCAACTACTAATAGAAATAGTAATATGGATGAATCTATGAAATACTACATACCATGCACTGCTTGAAGTGAGTGTTCGTCGCAGGCATATCTGACTCTTTGCAAACCCATGGACTGTAGCCTGCCAGGCTCCTCTGTCCGTGGGATTCTTCAGGCAAGAATACTGGAGTGGGTATCCATTCCCTTCTCCAGGGGAACTTCCTGACCCAGGGATTGAACCTGGGTCTCCTGCATTGTGGGCAGATTCTTTATCATTTGAGCCATCACGGAGTTCCACCATGCACTGCTTACTTATTATTGTGCAGTTCTGCAAGCCAACAGCTACAAATAATTCCCAACCTAATCCATCCATTTTATCAATACCTAGGCTTCCCCTTTGGAGAAGGCAATGGCAACCCACTCCAGTACTCTTGCCTGGAGAATCCCACGGACGGAGGAGCCTGGTGGGCTGCTGTCTATGGGGTTGCACAGAGTCAGACACGACTGATGTGACTTAGCAGCAGCAGGCTTCCTCTCTCTCTCTCTCTCTCTATATATATATATATATATATATATATATACACACACACACACACACACACACACACACATATATGTAAATGCTTCTTATAATTTGATGCAAATTTCCAATTTTCCAGTTGTTAAAGGTGGAAATAGTGTCCCTCAATATCTGTTGAGACATGATATCCTTCCTTCTAGGTATCTGACACATTTAATTATCCTGTGCATTTCCCTTCTCTTTTATCACTCTCTATGTACTATCTCAGCCATAACAGTTAAGCATGCTTATATCTCTCCCACCATAATTACAATCAAGCACATAAAATATTTCATCAATCCCATTTGTCTGCCTAAATTTTATCTTTTGCAGATTTCTGAAACAAGTGCCTTTTTTTGAGCACACTGTGTACACTAGAATCAATAGACTCAACAAAGTCAAAATCAGTTTATATACACACACATATTCAAGTATAAATATATAATTATAGTGTAATATATATTATAGATATCTATATGTCTAGATATCTACGAGATATGTATGGCTTACAATGTGTCATAGGTGTAAAAAATCCACCTGCCAAGTAGGAGCCATGGGTTCAATCCCTGGGTCAGGAAGATCCGCTGGAGAAGGGAATGGCAACCCACTCCAAGTATTAGCAACCCAACTTTCCAGTATTCTTGCCTGGAACATTCCATAGACAGAGAGCCTGGCAGGCTACAGTCTATGGGGTCACAAAGAGTCAGACACGACTGGGCATCTGAGCATGCATGCATGAGAAATATAGATACTCAGATTATTTATTTGGCATGCTGGAGACCCAGTAGAGCTGATTGTGTAATTCCAGTAAAAATTTAAATAGGAGAGCTGATGCTCTAAATTCTAGTTTGAAAGTCAGCAGGATTTTTAAGTTCTAGACCGAAGGCACAGAAGATCCATGTCTCAGCACAGGCACGATGGGATCACTCTTACTCAGCCTTTGTGTCCTATTGAGATCTTTAGTTGGTTGGATGAGGCTCACACACATTAGGGAGGGCAGTGTGCTTTACTAACTCCACTGATTCAGTGTTAATCTCATTCAGAAATAACCTCAGAGGGATTTTCCTGCTGCTCCAGTGGTTAAGAATCAACACTTTCACTATTGTAGCCCAGATTTGATCCCTGGTTGGGGAACTAAGATCCTGCAAGCCCTGTGACATGGCCAAATATATATATATCCTCAGAGGCAAACACAGAATATTATTATTTGAGCAAATGTATGGGTACCCTGTTGCCTAATCAAGGTGACACACAAAATTAACCATCGCAAATTTAACCCTTGTCAATATGGCACCTATTCAGAGTCTTAAACCATACTTAATCTCTATACAAAGACAAATACACGGTAATACTTTCACCTAATATGATATAACTTATCCTGAGTATAACTGAAAACATACAAAATCTTTCACAAAAAGGGGAGGTAAAGTTTTTGGGTAATGGTTACTCATGTCCTTGATATTCTATTACTTAAATAGCTATAAATATTATGATAAAAATTCTATATATTATGTGTAATATAAGAAGATAAAAGAGAGAAGACAATTGCTAGATAGATAAGGATACACACACAAATGTCTTAACAAAGTAAGGAGAAATGAAGATTTTAACTGTCATGGCTATTTTCTCCTTGTTTTTCCAGTGTTCATTATGTATTCTCTCTGCTTTTAGCAAGCCCTTCACCTGGTCAGAGGCTTCCCTGGTGGCTCAGACTGTAAAGAATCTGCCTGCAATACAGAAGACCTGGGTTTGATCCCTGGGTTGGGAAGATCCCTGGAGAAGGGAATGGCAACTCACTTCAGTATTCTTGCCTGGAGAATCCCAAGGACAGAGGAACCTGGCAGGCTACAGTCTATGGGGTACAAAGAGTCAGACACAACTGAGCAACTAACACTTTCAATTTTCACCTAGCCATGGTTCTTTACTTAGGGGAGGGACCCAAACCATTACTCCCAAGAGATTCTGGGTATTAGTAGTTCTGCCTGTATTGGGTTATTACAATTTTTTTTATTGACATTAATCACAGGGTATGGTGACACTAAGAAATACTCTAATAGATCTCCAATATTCAGACATATTCTTCCTTGCCTTCGTTGTGGAGTAGTAGTCCATTTTCCCCTTTGTAGTCAGGAACTGTCACCCCAGCTAGCAGTTACTCCCTCCTTCTCCTGTTCATCCAGGCACATGAGGAGACCAAAATGGCCAGGGGGTATTCTTAACTTTCATTTCAATGGAGTCACTGTTGTGTCTCCTGGTGGAAGCATTCCTCCCTTGGGAGCTAAGAACTCTAGGCCAGCAGAGCATAAGGTCACAGGAAGCAAATATTTTGATGTGATACTGGGGCTCACTTTGTTATTGAGAAAAGCAAGTTACTAGGCGAAATAAATGCTTGAAGTTGTGCCCAATCAGAAAATTTCCTTTCACTACTATCCTTCAGGAAATCACTATAGCTGCCCTCTTACAGGTGATGCCTATGTATCATGCAGAAACATCTATAAAACAGGCCTGAGTCTTCTCTTCCTTAGTCCACTGACCATTGGGAACACCTCCATGAGGCCAAGAAGCAGGCAGAGAGAGAGAGAGGTAGTATAGCAGAAATGGGGACCCGGAAGCATTTGGAACACTTCTTCGTGTAACTTACTTGTGCCTTGATGGCCTGCCTAGCTTGATTTGTATATAGGATTTCCACTTGATGAAGGAGTGCTCCTGTGCATGCCAAAATTGACAGTGTGGTGAGTCAAATAACACCCAGTTCAGATGGGCAGCTCAGGTTACCCAGGAACTTAGTGGCCCATGACCAAGTATTCATTTTCTACTAAAGCCCAGTAGCAGGCCCATAACTTTCTCCTCAAAAGGGAAGTAATTATCCACAGAGAATGGTGGCATTTGCTCCAAAATTCAAAGAATCTTCTCTTCAGTTCACCTATAGTAGCCTACTAGAGGCTCCTAACAGCCTCCCTGTCTTCCACTGACACTTCAAGCACCATTGGACCTGAGGGGATCATATTGCAAAAGTGCAAAACAGCTTGCACAGCAGCCTGGACCTATTGCAGAACCTTCTCTTATTCAGGGCCCCACAAAAATATAGTAGCTTTTAGGATCACTTGATAAATAAGTTAGAAAAACACTCAAATAAGGACTTTCTCCTCCAAAATCCAAAGAGGTTCATTAGGCATTGCACCTCATTTTTGGTTGTAGGAGAGTCAGATATAACAACTTATACTTCTTGACATGCTCCACATCACCGCATTCCTAGAAATTTTACTGAGGTAGAAAGACTAAATTTTGTGGGATTAAACCTTACCTTCTGACACACAAATGTTTAAACAATGAGACTAGAATAGTTCTTCTTGCTTGCTCATCGGGTCCCATTAGCATAATGTCATTGATGTAATGGACCAGTGTTACATCTTGTGGAAAGGAAAGGCAATCAAGATCCCTGTGAACTAAATTATGACATACGCTGGATAGTTGATATACCCCTGCATTAGAACAGAGAAGATATATCTCTGGCATTGCCAGTTGTATGCAGACTGCTTGTGCTGATCTTGACAGGGATGGAGAAAAGTGCATTTGCCAGATCAATAGCTGCATACAAGGTACCAGGGGATATGATAAATTGCTCAAACAATGAAACCACATCTGGTACAGAGGCTGCAGTTGGAGTCACCACCCAGTTAAGCTTACAATAATCTGTTGTCATTTTCTAAGATCCACTGTCTTCTGCACAGGATAAATAAGCAAGTAAAATGGGGATGTGGTAGGAATAATCACTTCTTATCTTTGAAGTCCTTGATTGTAGCACCAACTTCTTCAGTCCCTTCAGGAATGCAGCATTGCTTTTCATTATTACTTTGCTGTATAGAGACAGTTCTAATGGCTTCCATTGGGCCTTTCCCACTGTAACATCCCTCACTGTACAAGTCAGGGAACCAATGTGGGGATTATGCCAGCTACTGAAGTTTTCTATTCCAATTCTGCTTTCCAGAACAGGATGAGTTCAGGGATCACTGAATCCGCCATGAGATGAAATGAGGTAAAATTATTTTACCTTCATAAACCCCTACTCTTTGGTGGACCACAGTGATATTTCAGGTCTCCTGAAGTTAGGACTTTGTTTTATGATTTAAGTTAGACTTTTGCTTACTTGATCTAGAACTTTTATGACTATAAGATCAAGTAATAATTTAGTAGCCTTCCTAACATGTCTACAAAAGTCATGATCAACTAACCAGTGCCATAGGTCTGTGAAAACCAGATGATTATTTGCTGCTTTGACTCAACTGTCCAGTATGGTAACCACACCATCTTGCCTTTAGTGGTTAAGTGTCACCACATGTCACTGTCACCCTGGGATCTTATTACTCCCATTGCATTTAGGTTTCCCAATTCAGTGATTGCATTTCCCACTGAAAGGTCTGGCCTACAGAGAAGACCACAGGACTTTTCGAGGATACTGGGCTCCCCTCACAAGTTTCTTTCTTAGTCATGGTGAAAGACCTTTTAGACCCTCCCAGTGTGGATGAGTAGTTCTTATATGACAAATCTGTTCTAACATTTCAATATCCCTACACCTTTGAAGTGCTTCCTCTACATTAAAGTAAGTCATGTCTAGCATTTCAAACTCAAACATGGTGGGGCATCTTTTGATCCATGAATCAGCCAAACAGAGCCCTCTCTAATTCCTGATACTGCACCATTAAATGCAGAATCTCTGCTTTGTGATTCTGCTTACATATATAAATTTAGTCTGTACAACTTCATGTTCCTCCCACCATTATTCCACTTCCGTAGTATCCATTACTACACAAATTTGAAAATTCAAGCAGTTCTGTTGGAGTATAGCACAAATTCTTATGGGTCATACTTTGTATTGATACCTTACCTTCAGGAGCTTGCTGGAACTTGAGTCTAGTTACAGATCTAGATGCAGAGAGGAGTGGTGGGGCTGTCTTGAGAAGAATCAGCATTGTTTTATAGAATAACTGACTACACTAGATATGCTCCCATTGGCAAAGAAGACTCATTAGGATTTAGGACTCCATGTCCCCAGCTCCATCAGTGTTCTGTATGTCTGCATTCCAACTTTCAAGGCCCTAGTCCTTCCCCATCAATTCTCTCACTTTAACCATAGTCATCCTGTGAGGCTGGGAGTTTAATTGTGTTACAATGCAGCCAGATGCAGATGAGATTCTGGGGATGGTTTTCAGCAATTACAGGAGGTATCTCCTTCAGAGATACAAGATTTAAGATTCAGAGATACAAGCAATAGAATTGTATGGCATTTGAACTCAGAATTCAAATCCTTGAGCTCATTCTTTTTTTCCCTAATTTTTTCAGAGACATTAGGAGTAAGCAGCCAGTCTCCCTATATTAGTTTGTCATAACTGTTCAAAATATCATATAAACACTGACCTAGTTCCTTGCTTTTAAGTGGTTGATTAGGATCAACCAGTTCTAATGTTCTGCATTGCTAGATCATAGACTGTCAGCGCTCTGTTTACTACTAGAAATAGTCATTAGCATCTATAAATCTACTGAGGTTAGAAATCCAATTCCAGAAACTCGCAAGTCAAAGAACTCAAATTGCATTCTTGAACAACTCAGTACCAGAAGCGGTACCAGTCAGAGTTCTCCATATAAACACTGCCTTGAGAGAGAGAGAGAGAGAGAACGACAAACAGACAATATACTAAGCAATATACTAAGATATACTAAGCAATATACTAAGACTTGGGAAGGACTGAGGGAGGCCTCAGACTAACAGCCTGGGAAGATGTGAGCAGCTATCAGTTTAACAACTCTTGAGGAATTGAATCCTGCCAAGAACTATGTAAGTGGACTTGTCAGTGGATCTTTGCTCAATCACATCTTCAAATAAGAATGCAGCCCCTGCTGACACCTTGATTGCAGCCTTGCAACATTCTGAAACAGAGTACTCACCTGCAGGGTACCTGGATTCCTAAACCATGAATACTCTGAGATAAAGAATGCATGTTTTTTTAAGCCACTAAGTTTTAGGGAGATTTGTTTTGCAGCAAGAGATAATTAATTCAAGCCCATATGCCAGTATGCAGTCTTGAATTAACACTGTTTTGTCTGAGAAAACTTAAATAGAGAATTTATTCTTTAAAGAAGTCCAAGTTTGATACTGCCTCCATGGAACTGGTAAAATCAAAGGTAGATTTCATCTAGAGGAACACAGCTTTCAACACAGGGCTCAAAAAGACTTACAGATGAAGATATAAGAAACATGAGCTTATAGATAAAACAGAAAATCTTGAAACAAGCCCTAAGAATTAGATTAATTAGAAAAAATCAGAATAACACTTTTACCAATATTTCAGAGAAGGTCTTAGATACTGTAATTTTTTTAAAAGAATAAGAAAAAAATCATAGAACTGAAACAGTTAATTTTGGAAACAAAACAACAGAAGCTGGTCAAATATTGGGTTAGACATACCTGAAAATATAATCACAAAATGAAAAATAGGATTACTTAAAATGAAAAACAGAGAATCAACGAGCTTAAAAATAACATGAAGGAATATTTAAGAGATATAGATAAATGAATAAAAAGATCAATATATACTGAAAGAAGATGCAGATGGAGAGAACTGGGTAGAAGCAACATACTAAGAGCTAAATTTTGAAAAATTAGCTCCTTCTAATTTCCAAATTCCTTACTACAGAAAACTTGAAATAAATGACTGAAGGAAATCTTAGTTTTAAGGTTTTGAGGAAAAAGACCTACTCAACAACAATTTTGTATGCAACTAAACAATAATTAGGGTCAATAAAACAGTTTATAAACAATATAAAAATTATTATTCATTAGCTATCATTAAAAGAACTATTAGATGTATTTCAGGTGGATAAATATGGAACCAAATCTATTAGGGTGCAAGAAACAGTGGTGTACAAATAATAAATATATTGAGTAGATTTGTTATACACCTTGCCTATAAAAAATAAGTAATGATAAGATTTAATATAAGTGGTTAATGGAAAAAGTAAAATTCAATGCTATAATGTACATTATTTTTTCACACACCTGAACAGTAAATAGTGGTAATTTCTATATGTCTTGCTGTAGTAAATCATCAAGGTTTCTCATAAACTGAGGTGATTGGCTTGGGGACTCTTAATGCTTCTGGCTTCCCTGAGTATCTATGGTATTGATCTCTCAACACATTTATATAGATTTCTTAACCATACCATTTTCCCAAGCACAACATTTGGGAATCTCTGATCTAGACAAGTATAACCAACAAGATGGAGGTAGAACATTCCTGGAATTAAATCCTATTGTATTTCTATTGTAAAAGGGATGGTAGATACAGTAAAAAGAATTAAAGTATCCTTGTTAAAACATTGAAAATAATGATAAAAAATTAAAATATAATGTAGAATACTTAAATATATAAAGTAATTTGGTTTAGGTTAACATATAAACACTACTTTGTATAAAATAGATGCCCACCAAGGACTTACTGTATACCATAGGGGAACTAGACTGCATATTTTGTAATAATCTATAAGGGAAAAGAATCTGAA
Organism: Odocoileus virginianus; assembly: GCF_023699985.2. NCBI lineage: Eukaryota > Metazoa > Chordata > Mammalia > Artiodactyla > Cervidae > Odocoileus > Odocoileus virginianus. The sequence goes on along the minus strand of NW_027224264.1, from coordinate 3,517,250 downwards.
AAAGAAATATATATAACTGAAATACTGTGCTGTATACCTGAAGCATACATGACATTATAAATAGTTGACACTTCAATAAAAAAAATTTTAAAATGAACTTAGGTTAAAAATTAGATAAAGGGAGAGTATAAATTATATGGTAACAAATCAGTATCTCAAACTCAACAAATATCAAACTGAGTTTTAAAATCCCTGGAGGAGGAAATGGCAACCTGCTCCAGTATTCTTGCTGGGATAATCCCATGGACAGAGGAGCCTGGTGGGCTACAGTCTATGGGGTCACAAAGAGTCAGACACAAGTGAAGTGTCTGAGCATACATATTATTTAAAATACACATACTTAAACTATGAGATCATAGAAATGTGAAAGAAATTATATAAAAACACATAACAAATAATTACAAATAACGAGAAACAGGGTACTGATGTTAATATCAGATAAAATAAACATGAATGAAAAGCATTATTCAGAATGTGATTATTAATTAGTGCTAACAAGCTATTAAAATATGAACTTGTTTATATTCAGTGATATATATAAGCTTAAAATATATAAAGATAAAATTGATTATGAACAGGAAGTTATAAATCTGCAAATATATGAATATTTAATGTGAATTTCCAAATGATTTATTCATTGTACAGTTTAAAATAGCAAGGTTTATGGAAAATACAAATAAAATTTGTAATCTAGTTAATATAGAAACTGCAACTGCCATTTACAGAATTTAGAAGTCATCGAACACTTCCATTAGTAGCCACAGACCAGAGCAAACTCAAACCAGATTTGTTACCATATGGACAACAGTGCATTAAATTAGAAGCTGATAACAAAATGTAGCCATATTTTCCAAAATAAAAAAATGTAAAACACTCTTATATAAATGACTCATGGAATGAAAAATAATACAGAAAATTTGAGTATCTAAATGAAATTATAATTTAAAACACTGTATATAAAATCTGAACTAGAAGAAAATTACCCATCAAAATACCAAGGGCATTTTTCACAGAACTAGAACAAAAAATACCTTAAAATCTATATGGAGGCACAGAGACAGCAAATAGCCAAAGTAATATTGAGGGGGAAAAAAATGGAGTTGGAGGAATCAAGCTCCCTGACTTCAGACTAGACTACAAAGCTATAGCCATCAAAGTAGTACGGTACCAGCACAAAAACAGAAATATAGATCAGTGCAACAGGATAGAAAGTTCAGAAATAAACCCAGGCACCTATGATCGATTAATCAATGACAATGGGAGCATGACTATACAGTGATGGAAAAACAGTCTTTTCAACAAATCGTGCTGGGAAAACTGGAAAACTACATGTAAAAAAAAAATGATCTTCTTTACCATCATACACAAAAAATAAGCTCAAAATTCATTAAAGACAGAAATGTGAGACTCAACATTATAAAACTCCCTAGAAGAAAACATAGGCAGAACACTCTGACATAAATCATAGCAATATCTTTTTTGATCCATCTCCCAGAATAATGGAAATAAAAACAAAAATAAACAAATGGGACCTACTTAAACTCAAAAGCTTTTGCAAAGCAAAGGAAACAATAAACAAAACGAAAAGACAACCCACAGATTGGGAGAAAATATTTGCAAATGATGTGGCTAACAAGAGATAGTCTCCAAAGGTTACAAACATGTGGCTTAACAACATCAAAACGAATAACCCAATCAGAAAATTGGCAGAAAGGCTTCCCTGGTAGTCTAGTAGTTAAAATCAGCCTTGCAATGCAGGGGATACTGATTTGATCCCTGGTCTAGGAAGATCCCACGTGCCACAGAGCAGCGAAGCCCATGTGCCACAACTACTGAAGCCCTTGTGCCTAGAGCCTATGCTCTGCAACAAGAAGCCCACACACCACAACTAGAGAGTAGCCCCCACTTGCCACAACTAGAGAAAAGTCCATGCAGCAATGAAGACTCAGCACAGCCATAAATAAATAAATACTTTTTAAAAAAATGGGAAGAAGATCTAAATAGATACTTCTCCAAAGAAGACATTCAAATGATCATGAGCACATGAAAAGATTTCAACATCACTAATTATTAGAGAAATGGAAATCAAAACTACAATGAGGTAATTACCTCACACCAGTCAAAACAGCTATTCTCCAAAAATCCACAAACAATAAATGCTGAAGAGGGTGTGGAGAGAAGGGAACCCTTGTACACTATTGGTGAGAATGTAAATTGGTACAGCTACTATGGAGAACGGTTTCAGTTCAGTAGCTCAGTTGTGTCCAACTCTTTGCATCCCCACGGACTGCAGCATGGCAGGCCTTCCATGTCCATTACCAATTCCTGGAGATCACTCAAACTCATGTCCATCAAGTCAGTGATGCCATCCAACCATCTCATCCTCTGTTGTCCCCTTCTCCTCCTGCCTTCAATCTTTCCCAGCATCAGGGTCTTTTCCAGTGAATCAGTTTTCTTTGCATCAGGTGGCCAAAGTGTTGGAGTTTCAGCTTCAGCATCAGTTCTTCCAATGAATATTCAGGACTGATTTTCTTTAGGATGGACTGCTTTGTTCTCTTTGCTGTCCAAGGGACTCTCAAGAGTCTTCTCCCACACCACCGTTAAAAGCATCAATTTTTTGGCGTTCAGCTTTCTTTATAGTCAAACTCTCACATCCATACATGACTACTGGAAAACCATAGCTTTGACTAGACCTTTTACTAGACCGAGGACCTTTGTTGGCAAAGTAATGTCTCTGCTTTTTAATATGTTGTCTAGGTTGGTACAGTGTGGTGATTCCTTAAAAAATTGAAAAATAGAGCTACCATATGGTCCTTCAATTCCAGTTCTGGGCATATATCCAGAGAAAAACATTATCTGAAAAGATATGTGAAAACCAGTGTTCACTGCAGCGCTGTTTACAATAGCCAAGACATGAACGCAAACTAAATGTCCATTGACAACAGAATGGATAAAGACAATGTGGGACATATACACAATGGAATATTACTCAGCCCTTAAAAAGACTGAAATAATGCCATTTGCAACAACAGGGGGGACCTAGAATGTGTCATACTGAGTGAAGCCAGAGAAAGACAAATACTATATATCCCTTATATGTGGAATCTAAAAAGTAATGATACAAATGAACTTACTTACAAAACAGAAACAGACTCAGACTTAGAGAACAAACTTAACGGTTATTGGGAGGGAAAAGTTGGGTTGGGAAGGGGTAGTTAGAGAGCTGGAGATCAACACGTATACACTGCTATATTTAAAATGGATAACCAACAAGGGCCTACTGTATAGCACAAGGAACTCTGCTCAATGTTATGTGGTAGCCTGGATGGGAGGGGAGTTTGGGGGAGAACTGATACATATGTATAGCTGAGTTGCTCTGATGTCCACCTGAGACTATCACAGTGTTATTAATTGGCTATACTGCAATGTAAAAAGTTAAAAAAATAAAAATAGAGACTGACATAAAAAAACAAAAATAAATTAAAAACATAGAAATAACATCTTAATGCATTGAAGTTGATAAAATAGTAGAGAGTAGCTATACATTCACAATATTTTTTATTTATGAAGATGAAAACTATAGACTATTGAAGAAAACATGAAATAATACATAAGGCAGTATAATGTGATATTACTATAGCTATATTTTAGATTTTTAAAAAGAACACTGAATAACTGTATATGAATACCTTGAATAATGCATATATAACCAAATAGAACCTAGAAAAATATAATTTAATAAAACTGAACAAACTAACTTGAATATATGACTTGGTAAGTTTCTACCCGAATTATCTTTCTTTAGTTAGCAGCTTTATACTGTGAACAAAATAATAGAAGTCTGGACACTGGCGAATGAATAGGCAAGAAGATTCTGAACAAAACTTCATATTTGAATGAAAATAAAGGGGTTAACATCATGATGTAATAGAAACTGGATTCACCATCCTTCTGGAAATAACTGAAATTAATGGATGAACTTCATGAAATAATTTTTAAGACACTAGGTATTATGCATTTAAGGGCCTCATCTACTTAAGGTGAGCTATATATTTGTACCAGTTTATGGGAGAAGATTTCTAGGAAACTGAGGAAAAGAGAAGTCAGGCAAGTCCAGTGAACCTTCTGCACTGAGTATATGAAACAGGCTATGCGATGGGACACAAAAGGCCTAGAGTTTGCAGGACACAATTCAAGAGTGAAGAGAGTAACACAGAAAAACGACTCCAGATCTCTGCAGAAGGTCTCATTCAATTATTGAACTCAGTCAACTCATGAGCATATGCTTCTGAGGAAGTGACCCAAGACCAGAAGTGAACCATACAAAAGGATTAGAGGAAACAGCATTAAGAATTCATACAGGGCCAGGAATAATGCCTGTTTCTTTCAGCCAAACTGGAAAGTTTCATGAAGATTCGTGGCTCACTGGTAGAGTAAAGAGGATGGGTCTTACCTCCATAGAAGAGAAAATACTTAGCCCAAGACTGACCACTGTCCTGGTTTTACCTAATAAATCTTAAAAGCAAATCCTGGAAGATTAAATTGTTTTCAGGTAACTTAGCTGTGTACCAGAAGGAAGATGGAGATTTTTTTGGAATTAAAGAAAAGTTTCCAGAACTCAACAAGGTTAAATCCACAATGGCTGGCATGCCATTTAAAAAAAAAAAAAAAACATGAAAAGATGCAGATGAGAACCCAAATGAGAGCAGAAATTAATAAACAGAAACCAACCCAGAAATTACACAATGACACAGTGCTTAGAATTAGCAAAGGACATATCAATTATTATAATTTCAGTCTTAAAGAAGTTAGAGACATGAAAGATATGTGAAAGTTACTTAGTTCTTTACAACTCTTTGTGACCCCATGGACTATACAGTCCCTGGAATTCTCCAGGCCAGAATACTGGAGTGGGTAGCCTTTCTCTTTTCCAGGGGATCTTCCCAGCCCAGGGATTGAACCCAGGTCTCCTGCATTGCAGGTGGATTCTTTACCAGGTGAGCCACCAGGGAAGTATGGCACAAATCAAATTTACACAGATTAAAAACTCCAAAATATGCTAAATGGATTAAGGGCATATTAGATACTATAGAAAGAAATATTGTGAATGTGGAGATATTCAATGCAAATTATAAAACAGAAGATAATAAAACCATAAAATGAGAAAATCAGTGAGCTGTGGGCAATGTCAAAAAGTCAATTACATGTGTAATTAACATCCTCAAAGATAAAACAGAGATAAATGTGAAAAAAAACTTATTGAATAAATAGTGGCAGACAGTGTCTTAAATTTGATGAAATGTAATCTAGTCAGTTCAATATACACCTGTAGTCATATCAATTATTTGATGATTCCTTGGAAAAGACAAGAGGTTTATTTGGGTGGCGGTTTGATAGGATTCCTTATGAGAGAAAGTCTCTCATAGTAGGGAACCTTCCAGATACTTTTGGATCATTGCTCAGAAGAGGGATAGGGGACTGACAGAGGGGAGGGAAACAGAAAGAGAGCTTACATATATAAGTGATGTCACTTAGCATCATGGCAGTGAATCTCTAGGGTCAGAACTCTGACGGCAACAATAGTTTGGGGTCTTTTATAGACTCAGGGTTTGTCAAATCTGTGGCTAGCAGATGTTGGGTGCAGCTGAAGTCTGGGTTGAAGTATGGATTTTCTCAGGGATGATTTCTACAAATTTTGCTCAGCATTAAGTGTTATTTCAGATTGGGAATTTGACACTTACATTGTGGTAACACTGGAATTCATATCCAATTTTCCAGGATTTTCTGTGGTATTTTTTAAATCACTTAAAGTGTGGTATTAACATTTGTTTTGAGATTTTGCTAGACCATTTTTACAAAGGCTATTTCTTACTGTATGTAATCACTGAAGTCTCTATTTTCATAACTTATATTTAGGCAATATTTTAGTAGAAATTTCCTTTAATGCCACAGACTATAACAGAACAAACAACCCCCCCCCCAAAAAAAAGAAAGAAAAGCAAAACAAAAAGACTCAGTTACCTTTCCTAGTCTGCAAATTGCCTCTTTTCTGTAGCCCAACATGAAAGCTTGATGTCTGCTCAAGTCCTTTTTGAGCATGTATCTCAGCTTTCCGAGTTTTCCCATATATGTGGCTGGTGTTGAACATCCTAATTCCACAAAAAGCCTCACTCTAGTTCCTTATGTGGTCTGTTGTATGTCTCTGCCCATAATCTCTTGCCTCAGGTGTCTGTGGATTTATTGTCCTCTTGCAGCTTTTATAAGAAGGGCCAGCTACTTATCCCACCTGTGTCCAGAGTTGGGAGAAGTAGAAATGAGTGCTTTGCTTCAGGTATCCCCTAAACATGTTAGAACAGATGTATACAATAATCTGCAAATAAGATCAGCCAGTTCTCTCTGGTTTAAGAGAGGGAACTGGGAACTAGAGTGCTCCCACTGCAAAAACCAAGACTGGCTCCACACCAGAAGAATGTGGGGAAAAGTAAACATACAAATAAATTTTTCTATCATTTTGGAGGATGTTTTTTTCTGATTGAGTGTTCACTTGGTTTCTATAAACCTTTGACTGTTCTCCAGAAATCTGACAAAGATGGTTCAGAGAGCCCTGCTTATTTTGTATTTTTCCTGAAGTAGAATAAGGCCTTGGAAATTTATAGTACCCCATTTTTATGACTACCCATAGTTTTAATAAATCCCAGATCTGTAGTGAAAATCCACATTGACTCAAGTGTTGGTCTTTCTTTTAAGGATTTGTGAGGTGAAAGTGAAAGTCACTCAGTCATGTCTGACTCTTTGGGACCCAATGGACTATACAGTCCATGGAATTCTCCAGTCTAGTATACTGGAGTGGGTAGACTTTCCCTTCTTCAGGGGATCTCCCCAAACCAGGGATCGAACAGGTCTTCTGCATTGCATGTAGATTCTTCACAACTTATTAAACGTTTCAAAAACTTTTTTTCAATTTAAAACTTTTTTATATTGTTTCCTATTTCTTTTTTTGGCTGTGCTCTACAGACAGCACGTAGGATCTTCTTTCCCTGACCAGAGATGGAACCCATGCCCCCTACATTTAGCAGTCTTAACCACTGGACTGACAGGGAAGTCTCTCTTTGATTTCTGATTGTAGTTTGGTATCCCCTTCCATCTCCTTACTTTAGACTTCTGCACAATTATTTTTATAGCTTCTTAAGTTGGAGACTTAGATCATTTATTCTAGATATTTATTTTCCTGTATGTTCATTTCTTTTGTTATTACTCATTTAAATAACTTATCTAATTTTGCTGTGATTACTGACTTCATCTATGGGTTATTTAGAAGTATGTTCCTTAGTTTTTAAAGTTTGTCTATTTTCTGGATTTTTTCCCCTAGTAGGAGATTAAATTCCATTGCAATCAGACTGTATACTTATAATAAACTTCTAACTTGTCTTATGGCCATGTATGATGTCATATAAATGGAATCATATCACATATAGTCTTTCGGATCTGGCTTCTTTTATCAAAGTACATTTAAGATTAATCTCAGTTGAATGAATTACTAGTTCCTTATTTTTACTGCTAAGGAACACTCCATTCCATGTGTGTTCCAAGGTTTATCTATCCATTCACCTTTTGAAAGGCATCTAAGTTCTTTCAGTGTGGGGAAAATTTTGAACAAAACTTCTATATATATGTCCAAGCTTTTGTATGAACATAATTTACATTTCTCTTGGATAAATCCTTAGGATTTGGATTGCTAGACACATGTTGTGTGGTTATTTAACTTCATAAGAATCTGCCAAACTGTTTTCTAAAATGATTATAACATTTTACATTCTTACCAGCAGTGTGTGGTATTTCAGTTGTTCTGCATTCTCTCCAGAACTTTGTATTTTAAGTTCTTGTTTATAGTTTTATCCATTTTAATAGGTGTGCTGTGATAACTAATTACGTTTGGTTCCATTTTTCCTAAATGGTGATCAACATTGTTCTTCATTAGGGGAAAATAAATAAAAACAAAATGAGGTATCTCTGTAGTCATACCAAAATAGCTAAAATTAAGAAGGCTGACAATTCCAAACTTGGTTAAGATGTAAAACAACCGGAACTCTCAGATGTTGTTTTGGTTGTTGGAAATAGTACAAACAGGGCCTTGAGAAAGAAACAGTCTTATTTTCTTACAATATAATTTTCTTCCCTGTAGTAGCTGAGATTTGAAAATTATGAAAAATATAAGACTGAGAATTGTTGGTGTCCAAATCACATTGGAGAGGCGTCAGGTAAATATGAAGAAGTTATGTCTACAGTTAGAAGGAACTAGGAATGATAGTGATTGGAAGCAGGTGACTAAAGTATCAATGTAACTTGGAAGTTTCTCACTTTTGTTGTATTTGGTTTAAGCTACAATTTTAAGATAATTGTTGAAAAAGCTTAAATTTAACTAACATCTTATGGAAAAAACCCAAATGAACTTTTCAGCTAACCCAATATTAATAAAGAATTATTGAGTAATGTTAACATCATGGCATCATGAAATGCTCCCCTTTTCTCGCCTCTTCAGTCTATAACCATTAAAACAGCTATAACTCAACAAAGATGCTTCTGCCCAGGACTCTGGACAGTTCCACACATCTGTACATCTAAAGGAAGGTGGAGTGGACACATAGAAGAGGTAGAGCAAGGGGAGCACTTGAGATGGTGCCTGTGATCCTGGACCCCCGGTTGCAGTGGCTGAGCCTGCAGCCCCGAGAACCCAGTAGCATGAGGGAAGGCAACGCATATAACCAGCCTTTCAGCTGCAGTGGTGTCCACAGTCACAGGGAGCTAACTGAACACAGGGGCAGTAAAACCTGTGACCCTGTCCCATCAGGCATAGAGGCACCTATGACTCTGGCACTGCAATACCACCTACAGTGGTGGCATCCATGAACCCAACAACCCTAGTCAAGGCAAAGACACCTTTGACCCTGGGTCCCCACCCCTCCTCATGATGGGAGAGTATACAACTCAGGATACTGGATCCAGTACAGGTGCCCACCATCCTGGTGCCACAGGCAGCATTGCCAGTTACACCAGTAGCAGCAAGGCATCCATGACTCCAGAGGCACAATCAGCAACACTGAGGGGAGATACCTCTGAAAGAGTCCTTGTAGGGTGGAAAGCTTCAATTCTCAGGTATACCCAGAGGTAGCTCTGAGAAGAGAAATGAAAACCTTGTAATGTAGTGCCACCTACTGGAAAAGAAAAGAAAGGCCCCTAATTACTAACCTGTTGAATTCTTAGAATCAAGGAAGAGAGAAGAATAAAGAGGCGAGGAAGAGAAGGAAGAAAGGTGTTGGTTACTTCAAATGCATCAGCAAAGGAACCACATCAAGTAACATGAAGAACCACACTAACATAGTATCACAAGAAGAGAATGACAGTTCCCAAGAAGCCAAACTTAAAGTCATGGAACTTTGCCATGTAACTGATACAGAATTCAAAGTAACTGTCATGAAGAAACTCAGTGATATATAAGAAAACCTAGAAAGGCAGTTCAGTCAGCTCATGAATAAAATTAACAGAAGGAGAAATTGAAACTCTTAAAAAAAAACAGTATGTGTGCTCAGTTATGTCCAACTCTGTGACCCCACAGACTGCATCCCACAAGACTTCTCTGTCCATAGGATTTCCCAGGCAAGAGTACTGGAGTGGGTTGCCATTTCCTACTCTAGGGGATCTTCCTGACCCAGGGATCAAACCTGCATCTCTTGTGTCTCCTGCATTGGCAGGTGGATTCTTTACCACTGAGCTACCTGTGAATCCCTAAAAAAAAAGTACCAAATTATTAAGTTGAAGAACCCCCCAAAATTAAATGAATAATGCATAGAAAGCATTGTAAATAGAAAACACCATTTGAAAAGCAGAATCAGTGAGTTCAAAGGTAGAACTCTAGCAATGACACACATAAGAGAAAGAAATAAAATCTAAAAAAATGAAGAAATTCTATGAGAACTACTCAACTCTACTACAAAGGGAAAAATTAAGATAATAGGTATCCCAGAAGGAGAAGGGTAGAAGGTAGTATAACAGCATTCATTTGAAGAAATAATAGCTGAGAACTTCCCAAATTTGGGGAAGGAACTGAATATATAAGTCCATGAAGCTAGAATACCTAATTACCTCAATGCAAAAAGACCTTCCTCAAGATGTATTATATTAAAAACTATCAAAATTCAATGACAAAGGCAGAATTTTAAAGTCAGCCAGGGAAGAAAAAATGGTAACCTACAAAGAAACTCCTATTAGGCTATCAGCAGATTTCTCTATAGTCAAGGAGAGGGTGGAATGACATACTCACAATACTAAAAGATAAAAACTGTCAACCAATAATACACTATTTAGCAAGATGCCATTCAGCTATGAAGGAAAAACAAAAGCCTTTCCCAGAAAAAGAAAAGCTGAGGGAGTTTGTCAACCCAAGACCTGCTTTACAAGACATGTTGAAAGCAGCTCTTCTATCTGAAACAAAAAGGCAAAGGCACATAAAGCTTTGAGTAAGGTGATAGAATCAGATATTTTCAATTCCATATTAGAATGGGCTGTTAAACAGTTAATTATAGCATGAAGGTTAAAGAGAAAAGACAGTAAAAAATGATTACACCTACTGCAATTTGGTAAGAAAATCAAAACATAAAAAGGGATAGATAATGTGAGATAACAGGAGCATAAAAGGGGGAAGAGAAAAAGAATGAACATCAGGCAAATAAAGATAAGATGCTATCAGCAGCAAAAGGGCTATTTTGTCTATGAGACATCTTAAAAATACCTCCTGGTAACCACAAAACATACATCTATAGCACAGACACACACAAAAGAGGAAACTGAGAAAAACATAGAAAACTACTAACATAAAATGGTAGAAAACACAAAAATAAATGAGTTACAGAACAATCAGAAAACAAAAAGTAAAACTGCTACCTCATGCCATATACAAAATAAACTCAAAGTGGACTAAAGACTTGAATATGGCGTATGAAACCATAAACTCCTAGTAGAAAGCATAAAGAGTATGTTCTTTAACATCAGTTTAGCAGTACCTTTCTGGATGTCTCATGCAAGGGAAGCAAAACCAAAAATAAATAAGTGGACTACAGCAAATTAAATGTTTTCTGCACAGCTCAGGAAACCAAGACATAATCAAAAGACAACCTACTAAAAGAGAGAAAGTAATTGCAAATCATAAATTTTATAAGAGTTAATGGCCAAAATATGTAAAGAACACATACAAGTTAATAACAAAAAGAATCGCAGTTTTTCTTTTCCATTTATTTTTATTAGTTGGAGGCTAATTACTTTACATCATTACAGTAGTTTTTGTCATACATTGAAATGAATTAGCCATGGATTTACATGTATTCCCCATCCCGGTCCCCCCTCCCACCTCCCTCTCCACCCATTACAGTATACTAACACATATATATGGAATTTAGAAAGATGGTAACGATAACCGTATATGCAAAACAGAAAAAGTGACTCAGATGTATAGAACAGACTTGTAGAATCCCAGTTTTTAAAAATGGACAGAGGAGCTGAATAAACATTCTTCCAAAGACGACATATTATAGTTCAATAGGCAAATGAAAGGATGTTCAGCATCCTTAATTATTAGAGAAATGCAAATCAAAACCACAATGAGCTATTGCCTCACAACTGTTGGAATGCTATTATGAAAGAGGTAGGAAATAACAAGTGTTGGAGAGGATGTGGAGAAAAGAACTGTCATTTTGTGCTTACTGCAAGGCAAATGGCTCTGCCAGTTGGGACTACAATTTATGAAGCTGGCGGAGTGATAACTTTCATTGTTGTAGAAAGTCTTATCATATATACAATTCTGAACAGTTCATATGGAAGAGAGGTGTGAGCAGGCAGAACTTACCAATAAGTTCTTGATAACTTGAACTTACCAATACTGCAATGACACTGGCCCAGGAGACAGAGATCATCTGGGTCCCTGGAACCTGGAGCATATCTCCCTGAAAGATTTATCTGCCTCAGCTGCCACCAAGGGTCCCTGAGTTTCAGGATCAGATATAATACAACAAAGCAGGATCTCCCTATGAAAAAATAAAAATATTTTTTGTCACATTTGCTTCAGAATGAACACAAAGCAAAGAAGGTAGGATGCTGAAGAATTACTTCTTAACATTATACATTAACAGCTTTAACTTCTAGGTAATTCTGCCTCATAAGCAGGATGTTAAGACAGTGACCTGTTTATAGTAAAATAGTGATACATCCGCAAGTGACTTCTGAACTAAGGTTGTTTAATATGCATGCTTGTTGATGCAGTATGGTCACCCAGAAAGTCACTCTGCCAGTAATAGCTTTCAGTAGATGTAGCCTTAGTCCTGAGACACTGGCCACCAGCTTCAGTGTACCAATATTGGGAAAAGTAATCAAATATTAGAATACTTGCACAAAGAATTAATTGGTGAACAAACCAGAATTAGAGGGAAACCCAAAACATCATATGACTAACATTAAAGCATAATTTTTAGAAATACTTGTAGTAAGATAACTTTATGTTAACAAAGTTATGGTTATTTGTGAAGAATACATTAGTTTACTAATCATGCAGAGCGGGTCAGATGAGAACTGAATATGGGATGGATTGTGTTACTATTTATTACCCCTAAACTTTATGTCTGAGTTTAGATGACTAAAATATATATATGTTTTGAAATTTAAAGAAAAAATTTATTGAAGATCTGAAAAACAATTTCTAAAAGATTAACTTTTCCAGAAAACTGTAGCTACACAATGCATTGCGTCTATCATGTTAAAACGTGCATTAGACACAAATACAAAAACCATGAAACAAGCCACCGTTCTTCAACAATCTGAGCAAAGATAAAATGCCTAAGGAACAACATGGATGGATGACTCGCAAAGGATGGGCTCTTTAAAGCACCATAAAAAAAAGGGGGAGCACAAATGGATGAGTGTTCAGTTATATACACTGAATTGAACCTTTGGCACTAGGAATCAGAGCATTCTGTCATATAGCATTAACACATATTATAAAAGTGCGTAGTGTCAAAGGAATAGACACTACCACCGTTCAAAAGCAGCTCTGCCCACTAAGCAATAAAACAACTGACAGCATGTCTGTTGTCCATCACCGAATAAACTGGTAGCAACTTTGAAAAGAAAAAAGGAGCTGTAACTCCTTTTATTTTCTCTGTTTAAAATCAAACAGAAAACAAACATCAATTTTGTTATACACGAACATTTCCAAAGTACATTGTTTCTACAGGAGAAGGACTAAGAAACAAAATGTGCTTACAGAGATAAAAAATGGGTGGGTGCAAGCATATCACACAGATTTCCAGTGGGACTCACGGGAGCAACTTCATAATTGCTGGCACTAAACAAAGTTGTAGTGTTCTTTGCTGGGTATGTGAGGAAATTATGAAGATAATTCATTCAAAAATAAAGCAAGGCTCTTCTCATCCAGAGGTGTATAAAACAACATTGCTCCAATTCGTACAAACAGTCTCAGGAGATGTGGCGCCCCGTACACCTGGGACATGGGTGCATCAGGGTGGTCCGCAAGGATCTCAGCGTACTGCGGCCTCTCAAATTTGTAGAGCAGTTGAGTGCCCAACATCATGCTGACCTACTCCTTTACAGTGGCCAAATTTCATTGATTGCATACTCCTTATTATCTGTGTTCCTTCAAGATTTCCGGTACGTTGAATAACCCTCTAAATGGAGGGCTTTGATGGTGGCTCAGCGGTAAAGAATCTGACCACGTGTTACAGGAGCAACAAGAGACACCAGTGCGATCCCTGGGTCAGGAAGATCCCCTGCAGAAGGGCATGGTAACTCACTCCAGGATTCTTGCTGGGAGAATCCCATGGACAGAGGAGCCTCGTGGGCTGCAGTCCATGGGGTCGCAAAGAGTCGCATAAGAATGTCGCACTCTGGAACACACGCACTAGGAAGGAATCCACATTCTTCTCGACAGGAAGATGAGAGAGGGTGTTTGGGCTGGGTAATTGAGTTCTAGTCATCCCCTAGCCACCGTTTGAGTTGTTCGGGGATCGTGACTTTGACGTCAACTCTGCTCATGAAAGTTTCCTCGTTTTCAACAGTTGGGATTACTCGAGGCTTTCTCTGGGAAGGAGGCTGAGGTGACTCACGGGGGCAGCCACCACCTCCAGCTGCAGGGGAGTTCTAAGTTTGTTCTTTTTCGTTTTTGCTTCAATGTTTCTCTGCTGCATTGCACCAGGATTCTTGCCAGGGGCCGCCCGTCACATGCGTCTTCCCCTCCGCATGCCGCGGCTGACTGGCCCTTTGAAGTTCCTCTTGCTTTGCAGGTTGGGATCCACGTGCTTGCGGACTCTGCTTTCTGGAATCCCGTCCAAGCACTGTAAATGTATGAAGTATGGCAATTGCTTCTCTTCGGTGGCAACTTCTAGCTCCTTGGTTTCATAAAGAAGCAGCTCCACAAGCACGGCCCTGTCGCAGCCTCTTGGCATTGAGGCTTTGTGTCCTGCTTCGGTGCTGTGGATGAGACATTGGCTACTGCCCCGCCGCCTCCTCCCACCAGCCCTGACAACTGCCACCAGCTCTCTAACCCACGAAGCTGTGCGTCAGGCTTCCCCTCAGGCATCGCCAACTCTACGTCCTGGTCCCAATGCCCCTGCGACCGCAGACGGCCCAGCAACTGGACGTCAGTGTTTCGTGAGGAGCTAAATATTTAACCGGGTAAGAAGATCAACGAGACGAGTATTTTGGTCTTCAAACACTCAGACTGTATAAAATATGACCGCAGATCTCCAGGGGCTACAGGAGACCTGGGTTCGATCCCTAAGTCAGAAAGATCGCCTGAAGAATGGCATGGTGACCCACTCACAGGTTCATGCCTGGATAATCCCACGGACACTGCAGGCTGGTGGGCTACAGCCCATCGGGCGGCAAGACTCGCATAAGACTGTCGCGATCTGGAACACATGCACTAGGAAGGAATCCACGTTCCTCTCGACAGGAAGATGAGAGAGGTTGTTTGGGCTGGGTAATTAAGTTCTAGTCATCCCCTAGCCACTGTTTGAGTTGTTCGGGGATCGTGACTTTGACTTCAACTCTGCTCATGAAAGTTTCCTCGTTTTCAACAGTTGGGATTACTCGAGGCTTTCTCTGGGAAGGAGGCTGAGGTGACTCACGGGGGCAGCCACCACCTCCAGCTGCAGGGGAGTTCTAAGTTTGTTCTTTTTCGTTTTTGCTTCAATGTTTCTCTGCTGCATTGCACCAGGATTCTTGCCAGGGGCCGCCCGTCACATGCGTCTTCCCCTCCGCATGCCGCGGCTGACTGGCCCTTTGAAGTTCCTCTTGCTTTGCAGGTTGGGATCCACGTGCTTGCGGACTCTGCTTTCTGGAATCCCGTCCAAGCAGTGTAAATGTATGAAGTATGGCAATTGCTTCTCTTCGGTGGCAACTTCTAGCTACTTCGTTTCTTTTTTTTTTTTTCCATTTATTTTTATTATTTGGAGGCTAATTACTTTACAACATTGCAGTGGTTTTTGTCATACATTGAAATGAATTAGCCATGGATTTACATGTATTCCCCATCCCGGTCCCCCCTCCCACCTCCCTCTCCACCCCATCCCTCTGGGTCTTCCCAGTGCACCAGGCCTGAGCAGTTTTCTCATGCATCCAACCTGGGCTGGTGATCTGTTTCACCCTAGATATACATGTTTCGATGTTGTTCTCTGGAAACATCCCGCCCTCGCCTTCTCCCACTGAGTCCACAAGTCTGTTCTATACATCTGAGTCTCTTTTTTCTGTTTTTGCATATAAGGTTATCGTTACCATCTTTCTAAGTTCCATATATATGTGTTAGTATACTGTAATGGTCTTTATCTTCCTGGCTTACTTTGCTCTGTATAATGGGCTCCAGTTTCACCCATCTCATTAGAACTGATTCAAATGAATTCTTTTTAATGGGTGAGTAATGTTCCATGATGTATATGTACCACAGCTTCCTCATCCATTCATCTGCTGATGGGCATCTAGGTTGCTTCCATGACCTGGCTATTATAAACAGTGCTGCGATGAACATTGGGGTGCACGTGTCTCTTTCGGATCTGGTTTCCTCAGTGTGTATGCCTAGAAGTGGTATTGCTGGGTCATGTGGCAGATCTATTTCCAGCTTTTTAAGGAATCTCCACACTGTTTTCCATAGTGGCTGTACTAATTTGCATTCCCACCAACAGTGTAAGAGGGTTCCCTTTTCTCCACACCCTCTCCAGAATTTATTGCTTGTAGACTTTTGGATAGCAGCCATCCTGACTGGCGTGTAATGGTACCTCATTGTCGTTTTGATTTGCATTTCTCTGATAATGAGTGATGTTGAGCATCTTTTCATGTGTTTTTTTGCCATCCGTATGTCTTCCTTGGAGAAATGTCTGTTTAGTTCTTTGGCCCATTTTTTGATTGGGTCATTTATTTTTCTGGAATTGAGCTGCAGGAGTTGCTTGTATATTTTTGAGGTTTATCCTTTGTCTGTTGCTTCATTTGCTATTATTTTCTCCAAGTCTGAGGGCTGTCTTTTCACCTTGCTTATAGTTTCCTTTGTTGTGCAAAAGCTTTTAAGTTTCATTAAGTCCCATTTGTTTATTTTTGCTTTTGTTTCTAAAATTCTGGGATGTGGGTCATAGAGGATCCTGCTGTGATTTATGTCAAAGAGTGTTTTGCCTATGTTCTCCTCTAGGAGTTTTATAGTTTCTGGTCTTACATTTAGATCTTTAATCCATTTTGAGTTTATTTTTGTGTATGGTGTTAGAAAGTGTTCTAGTTTCATTCTTTTACAGGTGGTTGACCAGTTTTCCCAGCACCACTTGTTAAAGAGGTTGTCTTTTTTTCCATTGTATATCCTTGCCTCCTTTGTCGAAGATAAGGTTACCATAGGTTCGTGCATTTATCTCTGGGCTTTCTTATTCTGTTCCATTGATCTATATTTCTGTCTTTGTGCCAGTACCATACTGTCTTGATGACTGTGGCTTTGTAGTATAGTCTGAAGTCAGGCAGGTTGATTCCTCCAGTTCCATTCTTCTTTCTCAAGGTTACTTTGGCTATTCGAGGTTTTTTGTATTTCCATACAAACTGTGAAATTATTTGTTCTAGCTCTGTGAAAAATACCGTTGGTAGTTTGATAGGGATTGCATTGAATCTATAGATTGCTTTGGGTAGAATAGCCATTTTGACAATATTGATTCTTCCAATCCATGAACATGGTATATTTCTCCATCTGTTTGTGTCCTCTTTGATTTCTTTCATCAGTGTTTTATAGTTTTCTATGTATAGGTCTTTTGTTTCTTTAGGTAGATAAACTCCTAAGTATTTTATTCTTTTTGTTGCAATGGTGAATGGTATCGTTCCCTTAATTTCTCTTTCTGTTTTCTCATTGTTAGTGTATAGGAATGCAAGAGATTTCTGTGTGTTAATTTTATATCCTGCAACTTTACTGTATTCATTCATTAGCTCTAGTAATTTTCTGGTGGAGTCTTTAGGGTTTTCTATGTAGAGGGTCATGTCATCTGCAAACAGAGAGAGTTTCACTTCTTCTTTTCCTATGTGGATTCCTTTTACTTCTTCTTCTGCCCTGATTGCTGTGGCCAACACTTCCAAAACTATGTCAAATAGTAGTGGTCAGATTGGGCACCCTTGTCTTGTTCCTGATTTCAGGGGAGATGCTTTCAATTTTTCACCATTGAGGGTGATGCTTGCTGTGGGTTTGTCATATATAGCTTTTATTATGTTGAGGTATGTTCCTTCTATTCCTGCTTTCTGGAGAGTTTTAATCATAAATGGATGTTGAATTTTGTCAAAGGCTTTTTCTGCATCTGTTGAGATAATCATATGGTTTTTATCTTTCAATTGGATAATGTGGTGTATTACATTGATTGATTTGCGGATATTAAAGAATCCTTGCATTCCTGGGATAAAGCCCACTTGGTCATGGTGTATGATTTTTTTTTAATATGTTGTTGGATTCTGTTTGCTAGAATTTTGTTAAGGATTTTTGCATCTATGTTCATCAGTGATATTGGCCTGTAGTTCTCTTTTTTTGTGGCATCTTTGTCTGGTTTTGGAATTAGGGTGATGGTGGCCTCATAGAATGAGTTTGGAAGTTTACCTTCTTCTGCAATTTTCTGGAAGAGTTTGAGTAAGGTAGGTGCTAGCTCTTCCCTAAATTTTTGGTAGAATTCAGCTGTGAAGCCATCTTGGTCCTGGGCTTTTGTTTGCTGGAAGATTTCTGATTACAGTTTGGATTTCCTTGCTTGTGATGGGTTTGTTAAGATCTTCTATTTCTTCCTGATTCAGTTTTGGAAAGTTATACTTCTCTAAGAACTTGTCCATTTCTTCCAAGTTGTCCATTTTATTGGCATAGAGCTGCTGGTAGTAGTCTCTTGTGATCCTTTGTATTTCAGTGTTGTCTGTTGTGATCTCTCCATTTTCGTTTCTAATTTTGTTAATTTGGTTCTTCTCCCTTTGTTTCTTAATGAGTCTTGCTAATGGTTTGTCAATTTTGTTTATTTTTTCAAAAAACCAGCTTTTAGCTTTGTTGATTTTTGCTATGGTCTCTTTAGTTTCTTTTGCATTTATTTCTGCCCTAATGTTTAAGATTTCTTTCCTTCTACTAACCCTGGGGTTCTTCATTTCTTCCTTCTCTAGTTGCTTTAGGTGTAGAGTTAGGTTATTTATTTGACTTTTTTCTTGTTTCTTGAGGTAGGCCTGTAATGCTATGAATCCTCCCCTTAGCACTGCTTTTACAGTGTCCCATAGGTTTTGGGTTGTTGTGTTTTCATTTTCATTCATTTCTATGCATGTTTTGATTTCTTTTTTGATTTCTTCTATGATTTGTTGGTTATTCAGAAGCGTGTTGTTTAGCCTCCATATGTTTGAATTTTTAATAATTTTTTTCCTGTAATTGAGATCTAATCTTACTGCACTGTGGTCAGAAAAGATGACTGGAATGATTTCAATTTTTTTTAATTTACCAAGACTAGATTTATGGCCCAGTATATGATCTATTCTGGAGAAGGTTCCGTGTGCACTTGAGAAAAAGGTGAAGTTGATTGTTTTGGGGTGAAACGTCCTATAGATGTCAAGAAGGTCTAGCTGGTCCATTGTGTCCTTTAAAGTTTGTGTTTCCTTGTTCATTTTCTGTTTAGTTGATCTATCCATAGTTGTGAGTGGGGTGTTAAAGTCTCCTGCTATTATTGTGTTACTATTAATTTCCTCTTTCATACGCATTAGTGTTTGCCTTACATATTGGCGGTGCTCCTATGTTGGGTGCATATATATTTATAATTGTTATATCTTCTTCTTGGATTGATCCTTTGATCATTATGTAGTGTCCATCTTTGTCTCTTTTCACAGCCTTTATTTGAAAGTCTATTTTATCTGATATGAGTATTGCGACTCCTGCTTTCTTTTGGTCTCCGTTTGCGTGGAATATTTTTTTCCAGCCCTTCACTTTTAGTCTGTATGTGTCCCTTGCTTTGAGGTGGGTCTCTTGTAGACAGCATATATAGGGGTCTTGCTTTTGTATCCATTCATCCAGCCTTTGTCTTTTGGTTGGGGCATTCAGCCCATTTACATTTAAGGTAATTATTGATAGGTATGGTCCTGTTGCCATTTATTTTGTTGTTTGGGGTTCACGTTTACACCACCTTTCTGTGTTTCCTGTCTAGAGAAGATCCTTTAGTATTTGTTGAAGAGCTGGTTTGGTGGTGCTGAATTCTCTCAGCTTTTGCTTGTCTGTAAAGCTTTTGAGTTCTCCTTCATATCTGAATGAGATCCTTGCTGGGTAGAGTAATCTAGGTTGTAGGTTATTCTCTTTCATTACTTTAAGTATGTCCTGCCATTCCCTTCTGGCCTGAAGGGTTTCTATTGATAGATCAGCTGTTATCCTTATGGGAATCCCTTTGTGTGTTATTTGTTGTTTCTCCCTTGCTGCTTTTAATATTTGTTCTTTGTGTTTGATCTTTGTTAATTTGATTAATATGTGTCTTGGGGTGTTTTGCCTTGGGTTTATCCTGTTTGGGACTCTCTGGGTTTCTTGGACTTGGGTGGCTACTTCCTTCCCCATTTTAGGGAAGTTTTCATCTGTTATCTCCTCGAGTATCTTCTCATGGCCTTTCTTTTTGTCTTCTTCTTCTGGGACTCCTATGATTCGAATGTTGGGGCGTTTCACATTGTCCCAGAGGTCCCTGAGGTTGTCCTCATTTCTTTTGATTTTTTTTTTCTTTTTTCCTCTCTGCTTCATTTATTTCCACCATTTTATCTTCTAACTCACTTATCCTATGTTGTGTCTCTGTTATTCTACTCATGGTTCCCGCCAGAGTGTTTTTGATCTCATTTATTTCAACATCACTCATTATCAGAGAAATGCAAATCAAAACCACAATGAGGTACCATTATACGCCAGTCAGGATGGCTGCTATCCAAAAGTCTACAAGCAATAAATGCTGGAGAGGGTGTGGAGAAAAGAGAACCCTCTTACATTATTAATTTTTAATTGACTTTTTTTTATTTCTTCTAGGTCCTTGTTAAACCTTTCTTGCATCTTCTCAATCTTTGTCTCCAGGCTGTTTATTTGTAACTCCATTTTGTTTTCAAGATTTTGGATCATTTTTATTATCATTATTCTAAATTCTTTTTCAGGTAGATTCCCTATTTCCTCCTCTTTTGTTTGACTTGGTGGGCTTTTTTCATGTTCCTTTACCTGTTGGGTATTTCTCTGCCTTTTCATCTTGTTTAGATTGCTGTGTCTGGAGTGGGATTTCTATATTCTTGTGGTCTGTGGTTCCTTTTTATTGTGGAGGTTTCACCCAGTGGGTGGGGTTGGACGATTGGTTTGTCAAGTTTTCCTGGTTAGGGAAGCTTGTGTCAGCGTTCTGGTGCGTGGAATTGGATTTCTTGTCTCTGGAGTGCAGTGGAGTGTCCAGTAATGAGTTTTGCGATGGGTCTCTGTGTTAGGTGTGACTTTGGACAGCCTGTATGTTGACACTCAGGTCTATGTTCCTGCGTTGCTAAAGAATTTGCGTGGTATGTCTTGTACTGGAGCTTATTGGCTCTTGGGTGGTGGTTGGTTTTGGTGTAGGTATGGAGGCTTTTGGATGGTCTCTTATTCCTTAATGTTCCATGTAGTCAGGAGTTTTCTGGTTTTCTCAGGTTTTGGGCTTAAGTCTCCTGCCTCTGGATTTCAGTTTTATTCTTCCAATAGTCTCAAGACTTCTCCAACTATACAGCACTGATAATAAAACTTCTAGGTTGATGGTGAAAAGATTCTCCACTTCAGGGATTTTAATCTGTTGTACCGGTCCTTTCTGAAGCGGTTCCTTTTGTTTGTCTTGGCTTCTCTTCGGTGTCTAATTTCCGCCCTGACACAGGCGGGCAGAGGGTAATCTCTTATTTAGGTTCGCTAGTTCAGTTTAGTCCTGCTACGGGGAGGGCGGGGCGCTGCAGACAGATACCGCTCCGTGTGGCTAGCACTCACCGGCCACACTGGGTTTGCCCCGCTCACGGGTGTCAGTGTTTTCCCTGTCTACACTGCTCAGGCACCCGGCTGCTCTATATGGAGCGGGCCCTGCGTTGAGTGCGGTTCCGGTTTTCGGGTACTCCACAAAAGCGCGGATTCGGTTGCGCCTGCGTTTTGTGCCTTTCCTGGCCTGAGCGGCCCAGGCAGCCAGAGGCTTGGGCGCAGTCTCCCTGGGTACGGCGCGGTTTTCCCCTCCTCAACCCCAGCGCGCGCCGCCAGTCGGGTCTCAGGAAGTCTTTAGATAGGAACCAGGGGCCTGTTTGCAATGTGGGAGGGGGTGGCTTCTCAGGGGCTGAGTTTGCCCTTTTCCCCTTCCCCCTGCCTCCTACCTCCAGCGGGGACGGGCCGGCTCTTTTCTGGACTTTCTCAGTCCCTTTGCTTTGCGAACCGCAGGCAGTGTGTTCCGGCCGGTTAATTCGGTTAATTTTGTCCCACCGTTTGAAAAAAGCTCCCTCCGATTGCCCTCAGGGTCTTCGGGCCGGTCCTTACCCTAAGCAATGCCACCCGCTCCTCTCCATTCCGCCCCCGCTTGTTGCTGGCGGGTGCGGGCGTCTGGGGTACTTTTCTGCTGGGAGTTGCTTTTAGGCACGTAATCTGTGGGCCTTATTTAATTTTTCCTCCCAGTTAGATTGCCGAAAACTTCCCCCAGTCCCGCCAGTGCGAGGGTTTCCTGGTGATTGGAAACTTCCTCTATTAAGACTCCCTTCCCGGGACGGGTCACCGTCCGTAGCTCTTTTGTCTCCCTTTTTATCTTTTATATTTTGTCCTACCTCCCTTTGAAGACAATGGGCTGCTTTTCTGGGCGCCTGATGTCCTCTGCTAGCGATCTGAAGTTGTTCTCTGAAATTTGCTCAGTGTTCAAATGTTCTTTTGATGAATTTGTAGGGGAGAAAGTGGTCTCCCCGTCCTATTGCTCTGCCATCTTGGCTCCTCCTCCCGCTACTTCCTTTCATAAAGAAGCAGGTCCACAAGCACGGCCCTGTCGCAGCCTCTTGGCATTGAGGCTTTGTGTCCTGCTTCGGTGCTGTGGATGAGACATTGGCTACTGCCCCCGCCGCCTCCTCCCACCAGCCCTGACAACTGCCACCAGCTCTCTAACCCACGAAGCTGTGCGTCAGGCTTCCCCTCAGGCATCGCCAACTCTACGTCCTGGTCCCAATGCACCTGCGACCACAGACGGCCCAGCAACTGGATGTCAGTGTTTCGTGAGGAGCTAAATATTTAACCGGGTAAGAAGATCAACGAGACAAGTATTTTGGTCTTCAAACACTCAGACTGTATAAAATATGACCGCAGATCTCCAGGGGCTACAGGAGACATGGGTTCGATCCCTAAGTCAGAAAGATCGCCTGAAGAATGGCATGGTGACCCACTCACGGGTTCATGCCTGGATAATCCCACAGACACTGCAGGCTGGTGGGCTACAGCCCATGGGGCGGCAAGACTCGCATAAGACTGTCGCGATCTGGAACACATGCACTAGCCGGAATCCATGTTCTTCTTGACAGGAAGATGAGAGTGCTTATTTGGGCCGGGTCATTAAGTTTTAGTCATCCCCTAGCCACCGTTGGTCTTCTTCGGTGATCGAGATTTTGACGTCAACTTGGCTCATGAACGTCTCCTCATTGTCAACAGTCGGAGTTACTCGATACTTTCTCTCGGGCGGCGGCTGAGGTGACTACCGGAGGCAGCCACCATCTCCAGTTCCAGGGGAGTTCTAAGTATGTTCTATGTCTTTTTCCCTTCAATGTTTCTCTACTGCATTGTACCAGGCTTCTTGCCAGGGGCTGCCTGTCGCATGCACCTTCCCCTGTGCATGGTGATGCTGAGTGGCACACTGTAGTTCCTCTTGCTTTGCAGGTTGGAATCCACCTCCCTAGATAAAGACCATTACAGTATACTAACACATATATATGGAATTTAGAAAGATGGTAACGATAACCGTATATGCAAAACAGAAAAAGTGACTCAGATGTATAGAACAGACTTGTAGAATCCCAGTTTTTAAAAATGGACAGAGGAGCTGAATAAACATTCTTCCAAAGACGACATATGATAGTTCAATAGGCAAATGAAAGGATGTTCAGCATCCTTAATTATTAGAGAAATGCAAATCAAAACCACAATGAGCTATTGCCTCACAACTGTTGGAATGCTATTATGAAAGAGGTAGGAAATAACAAGTGTTGGAGAGGATGTGGAGAAAAGAACTGTCATTTTGTGCTTACTGCAAGGCAAATGGCTCTGCCAGTTGGGACTACAATTTATGAAGCTGGCGGAGTGATAACTTTCATTGTTGTAGAAAATCTTATCATATATACAATTCTGAACAGTTCATATGGAAGAGAGGTGTGAGCAGGCAGAACTTACCAATAAGTTCTTGATAACTTGAACTTACCAATACTGCAATGACACTGGCCCAGGAGACAGAGATCATCTGGGTCCCTGGAACCTGGAGCATATCTCCCTGAAAGATTTATCTGCCTCAGCTGCCACCAAGGGTCCCTGAGTTTCAGGATCAGATATAATACAACAAAGCAGGATCTCCCTATGAAAAAATAAAAATATTTTTTGTCACATTTGCTTCAGAATGAACACAAAGCAAAGAAGGTAGGATGCTGAAGAATTACTTCTTAACATTATACATTAACAGCTTTAACTTCTAGGTAATTCTGCCTCATAAGCAGGATGTTAAGACAGTGACCTGTTTATAGTAAAATAGTGATACATCCGCAAGTGACTTCTGAACTAAGGTTGTTTAATATGCATGCTTGTTGATGCAGTATGGTCACCCAGAAAGTCACTCTGCCAGTAATAGCTTTCAGTAGATGTAGCCTTAGTCCTGAGACACTGGCCACCAGCTTCAGTGTACCAATATTGGGAAAAGTAATCAAATATTAGAATACTTGCACAAAGAATTAATTGGTGAACAAACCAGAATTAGAGGGAAACCCAAAACATCATATGACTAACATTAAAGCATAATTTTTAGAAATACTTGTAGTAAGATAACTTTATGTTAACAAAGTTATGGTTATTTGTGAAGAATACATTAGTTTACTAATCATGCAGAGCGGGTCAGATGAGAACTGAATATGGGATGGATTGTGTTACTATTTATTACCCCTAAACTTTATGTCTGAGTTTAGATGACTAAAATATATATATGTTTTGAAATTTAAAGAAAAAATTTATTGAAGATCTGAAAAACAATTTCTAAAAGATTAACTTTTCCAGAAAACTGTAGCTACACAATGCATTGCGTCTATCATGTTAAAACGTGCATTAGACACAAATACAAAAACCATGAAACAAGCCACCATTCTTCAACAATCTGAGCAAAGATAAAATGCCTAAGGAACAACATGGATGGATGACTCGCAAAGGATGGGCTCTTTAAAGCACCATAAAAAAAAGGGGGAGCACAAATGGATGAGTGTTCAGTTATATACACTGAATTGAACCTTTGGCACTAGGAATCAGAGCATTCTGTCATATAGCATTAACACATATTATAAAAGTGCGTAGTGTCAAAGGAATAGAAACCACCAGCGTTCAAAAGCAGCTCTGCCCACTAAGCAATAAAACAACTGACAGCATGTCTGTTGTCCATCACTGAATACACTGGTAGCAACTTTGAAATGAAAAAAAGGAAAGAAAAGGAGCTGTAACTCCTTTTATTTTCTCTGTTTAAAATCAAACAGAAAACAAACATCAATTTTGTTATACACGAACATTTCCAAAGTACATTGTTTCTACAGGAGAAGGACTAAGAAACAAAATGTGCTTACAGAGATAAAAAATGGGTGGGTGCAAGCATATCACACAGATTTCCAGTGGGACTCACGGGAGCAACTTCATAATTGCTGGCACTAAACAAAGTTGTAGTGTTCTTTGCTGGGTATGTGAGGAAATTATGAAGATAATTCATTCAAAAATAAAGCAAGGCTCTTCTCATCCAGAGGTGTATAAAACAACATTGCTCCAATTCGTACAAACAGTCTCAGGAGATGTGGCGCCCCGTACACCTGGGACATGGGTGCATCAGGGTGGTCCGCAAGGATCTCAGCGTACTGCGGCCTCTCAAATTTGTAGAGCAGTTGAGTGCCCAACATCATGCTGACCTACTCCTTTACAGTGGCCAAATTTCATTGATTGCATACTCCTTATTATCTGTGTTCCTTCAAGATTTCCGGTACGTTGAATAACCCTCTAAATGGAGGGCTTTGATGGTGGCTCAGCGGTAAAGAATCTGACCACGTGTTACAGGAGCAACAAGAGACACCAGTGCGATCCCTGGGTCAGGAAGATCCCCTGCAGAAGGGCATGGTAACTCACTCCAGGATTCTTGCTGGGAGAATCCCATGGACAGAGGAGCCTCGTGGGCTGCAGTCCATGGGGACGCAAAGAGTCGCATAAGAATGTCGCACTCTGGAACACACGCACTAGGAAGGAATCCACATTCTTCTCGACAGGAAGATGAGAGAGGTTGTTTGGGCTGGGTAATTGAGTTCTAGTCATCCCCTAGCCACCGTTTGAGTTGTTCGGGGATCGTGACTTTGACTTCAACTCTGCTCATGAAAGTTTCCTCGTTTTCAACAGTTGGGATTACTCGAGGCTTTCTCTGGGAAGGAGGCTGAGGTGACTCACGGGGGCAGCCACCACCTCCAGCTGCAGGGGAGTTCTAAGTTTGTTCTTTTTCGTTTTTGCTTCAATGTTTCTCTGCTGCATTGCACCAGGATTCTTGCCAGGGGCCGCCCGTCACATGCGTCTTCCCCTCCGCATGCCGCGGCTGACTGGCCCTTTGAAGTTCCTCTTGCTTTGCAGGTTGGGATCCACGTGCTTGCGGACTCTGCTTTCTGGAATCCCGTCCAAGCACTGTAAATGTATGAAGTATGGCAATTGCTTCTCTTCGGTGGCAACTTCTAGCTCCTTGGTTTCATAAAGAAGCAGCTCCACAAGCACGGCCCTGTCGCAGCCTCTTGGCATTGAGGCTTTGTGTCCTGCTTCGGTGCTGTGGATGAGACATTGGCTACTGCCCCCGCCGCCTCCTCCCACCAGGCCTGACAACTGCCACCAGCTCTCTAACCCACGAAGCTGTGCGTCAGGCTTCCCCTCAGGCATTGCCAACTCTACGTCCTGGTCCCAATGCCCCTGCGACCGCAGACAGCCCAGCAACTGGATGTCAGTGTTTCGTGAGGAGCTAAATATTTAACCGGGTAAGAAGATCAACGAGACGAGTATTTTGGTCTTCAAACACTCAGACTGTATAAAATATGACCGCAGATCTCCAGGGGCTACAGGAGACATGGGTTCGATCCCTAAGTCAGAAAGATCGCCTGAAGAATGGCATGGTGACCCACTCACAGGTTCATGCCTGGATAATCCCACGGACACTGCAGGCTGGTGGGCTACAGCCCATCGGGCGGCAAGACTCGCATAAGACTGTCGCGATCTGGAACACATGCACTAGGAAGGAATCCACGTTCCTCTCGACAGGAAGATGAGAGAGGTTGTTTGGGCTGGGTAATTAAGTTCTAGTCATCCCCTAGCCACCGTTTGAGTTGTTCGGGGATCGTGACTTTGACTTCAACTCTGCTCATGAAAGTTTCCTCGTTTTCAACAGTTGGGATTACTCGAGGCTTTCTCTGGGAAGGAGGCTGAGGTGACTCACGGGGGCAGCCACCACCTCCAGCTGCAGGGGAGTTCTAAGTTTGTTCTTTTTCGTTTTTGCTTCAATGTTTCTCTGCTGCATTGCACCAGGATTCTTGCCAGGGGCCGCCCGTCACATGCGTCTTCCCCTCCGCATGCTGCGGCTGACTGGCCCTTTGAAGTTCCTCTTGCTTTGCAGGTTGGGATCCACGTGCTTGCGGACTCTGCTTTCTGGAATCCCGTCCAAGCACTGTAAATGTATGAAGTATGGCAATTGCTTCTCTTCGGTGGCAACTTCTAGCTCCTTGGTTTCATAAAGAAGCAGCTCCACAAGCACGGCCCTGTCGCAGCCTCTTGGCATTGAGGCTTTGTGTCCTGCTTCGGTGCTGTGGATGAGACATTGGCTACTGCCCCCGCCGCCTCCTCCCACCAGGCCTGACAACTGCCACCAGCTCTCTAACCCACGAAGCTGTGCGTCAGGCTTCCCCTCAGGCATTGCCAACTCTACGTCCTGGTCCCAATGCACCTGCGACCGCAGACAGCCCAGCAACTGGATGTCAGTGTTTCGTGAGGAGCTAAATATTTAACCGGGTAAGAAGATCAACGAGACGAGTATTTTGGTCTTCAAACACTCAGACTGTATAAAATATGACCGCAGATCTCCAGGGGCTACAGGAGACATGGGTTCGATCCCTAAGTCAGAAAGATCGCCTGAAGAATGGCATGGTGACCCACTCACAGGTTCATGCCTGGATAATCCCACGGACACTGCAGGCTGGTGGGCTACAGCCCATCGGGCGGCAAGACTCGCATAAGACTGTCGCGATCTGGAACACATGCACTAGGAAGGAATCCACGTTCCTCTCGACAGGAAGATGAGAGAGGTTGT
This sequence comes from Odocoileus virginianus, assembly GCF_023699985.2. Classification (NCBI taxonomy): domain Eukaryota; kingdom Metazoa; phylum Chordata; class Mammalia; order Artiodactyla; family Cervidae; genus Odocoileus; species Odocoileus virginianus. Next base: position 3,489,138 of record NW_027224264.1, on the reverse strand, counting down.
TTGGGCTGGGTAATTAAGTTCTAGTCATCCCCTAGCCACCGTTTGAGTTGTTCGGGGATCGTGACTTTGACTTCAACTCTGCTCATGAAAGTTTCCTCGTTTTCAACAGTTGGGATTACTCGAGGCTTTCTCTGGGAAGGAGGCTGAGGTGACTCACGGGGGCAGCCACCACCTCCAGCTGCAGGGGAGTTCTAAGTTTGTTCTTTTTCGTTTTTGCTTCAATGTTTCTCTGCTGCATTGCACCAGGATTCTTGCCAGGGGCCGCCCGTCACATGCGTCTTCCCCTCCGCATGCCGCGGCTGACTGGCCCTTTGAAGTTCCTCTTGCTTTGCAGGTTGGGATCCACGTGCTTGCGGACTCTGCTTTCTGGAATCCCGTCCAAGCACTGTAAATGTATGAAGTATGGCAGTTGCTTCTCTTCGGTGGCAACTTCTAGCTCCTTGGTTTCATAAAGAAGCAGCTCCACAAGCACGGCCCTGTCGCAGCCTCTTGGCATTGAGGCTTTGTGTCCTGCTTCGGTGCTGTGGATGAGACATTGGCTACTGCCCCCGCCGCCTCCTCCCACCAGCCCTGACAACTGCCACCAGCTCTCTAACCCACGAAGCTGTGCGTCAGGCTTCCCCTCAGGCATCGCCAACTCTACGTCCTGGTCCCAATGCACCTGCGACCGCAGACAGCCCAGCAACTGGACATCAGTGTTTTGTGAGGAGCTCAATATTTAACCGGGTAAGAAGATCAATGAGACGAGTATTTTGGTCTTCAAACACTCAGACTGTATAAAATATGACCGCAGATCTACAGGGGCTACAGGAGACATGGGTTCGATCCCTAAGTCAGAAAGATCGCCTGAAGAATGGCATGGTGACCCACTCACAGGTTCATGCCTGGATAATCCCACGCACACTGCAGGCTGGTGGGCTACAGCCCATGGGGCGGCAAGACTCGCATGAGACTGTCGCGATCTGGAACACACGCACTAGCTGGAATCCATGTTCTTCTTGACAGGAAGATGAGAGTGCTTATTTGGGCCGGTTCATTAAGTTTTAGTCATCCTCTAGCCACCGTTGGTCTTCTTCGGTGATCGAGATTTTGACGTCAACTTGGCTCATGAATGTCTCCTTGTTGTCAACAGTCGGAGTTACTCGGTACTTTCTCTGGGGCGGCAGCTGAGGTGACTAAAGGAAGCAGCCACCATCTCCAGGTACAGGGAAATTCTAAGTATGTTCTATGTCTTCTTCCCTTCAATGTTTCTCTACTGCATTGTACCAGGCTTCTTGCCAGGGTCTGCCTGTCGCATGCACCTTCCCCTCTGCATGCCGATGCTGAGTGGCACACTGTAGTTCCTCTTGCTTTGCAGGTTGGGATCCACGTGCTTGCGGACTCTGCTTTCTGGAATCCCGTCCAAGCACTGTAAATGTATGAAGTATGGCAATTGCTTCTCTTCGGTGGCAACTCCTAGCTCCTTGGTTTCATAAAGAAGCAGCTCCACAAGCACAGCCCTGTCGCAGCCTCTTGGCATTGAGGCTTTGTGTCCTGCTTCGGTGCTGTGGATGAGACATTGGCTACTGCCCCCGCCGCCTCCTCCCACCAGCCCTGACAACTGCCACCAGCTCTCTAACCCACGAAGCTGTGCGTCAGGCTTCCCCTCAGGCATCGCCAACTCTACGTCCTGGTCCCAATGCACCTGCGACCGCAAAAGGCCCAGCAACTGGACGTCAGTGTTTTGTGAGGAGCTAAATATTTAACTGGGTAAGAAGATGACCAAGACGATTAATTTGGCCTTCAAAGACTCAGACAGTGAAAAATATGACCATAGAGTTCCAGGAGCTACAGGAGACACGGGTTTGATCCCTAAGTCAGAAAGATCGCCTGGAGAATGGCATGGTAACCCACTCCCGGGTTAATGCTTGGATAATTCCACGGAGTGTGCAGGCTGATGGTCTCCAGCCCATGGGGCGGCAAGACTCGCATAAGACTGTCGCGATCTGGAACACACGCACTAGTAGCAATCCACATTCTTCTTGACAGGAAGATGAGAGAGCTTGTTTGGGCCGGGTATTTAAGTTCTAGTCATCCCCTAGCCACCTTTTGCATTGTTCGGGATCGTGACTTTGACGTCAACTCAACTCATGAACGTTTCCTTGTTTTCAACATTCAGGATTACTCGAGACCTTCTCTGGGGAGAATGCTGAGGTAACTCACGGGGGCAGCCACCATTTCCAGTTCCATGGAAGTTCTAAGTTTTTTCTTTGTCGTTTTCACTTCAATGTTTCTCTGCTGCATTGCATCAGGCTTCTTGCCATGGGCTGCCCCTCTCATGCTTCATCCCTTCTGCATGATGCTGCTGACTCGCTATTTGTAATTCCTTTTGCTTTGCAGGTTGGGATCCACGTGCTTGAGGACTCTGCTTTCTGGAATGCCGTCCAAGCACTGTAAGTATGAAGTATGGTACTTGCTTATCTTTGATGGCAACTTCTAGCTACTTGGTTTCATAAAGAAGCAGCTCCACAAGCACGGCACTGTCTCAGCCTCTTGCCATTGAGGCTTCGGGTCCTGCTTCGGCCCCGATAAGAGATTCAGTGCTGCTGCCACCTCCTCCTCCCACCATCCTTGACTACTGCCCCATACTCTCTACCTCACCCTGCTGTGCATCAGACTTGCCATCAGTCATCACCAACTCTGCATCTTGGGCCCAATGTGCCAATGTCTGCACTCTGACCAGTACCCAGCCCTACAATATTTTGTTGAGGACCTAAATATTTGATCAAAATTTAGATGATGACTGACATAATTTATTTGTCCTTGCATATCTCAGATGATTTACAATCTTTCTGTAACATGGAATACCCAGATAAGTTCCCTGGGTCAGGAAGATCCCCCGCAGAAGGGAATGTCTGCCCACTCCAGCATTCTTGCCTGGAATTCTATGACACAGATGCCCAGTGGGCTATGGTCATTCAGGTTGAACAATTTAGACATGACGGAGTGACTGAACAGTTCTTCTTTTTCAGGTTCCTCATTCTTAAGGAAATGTGCATAGTATACCTACAGCATATGAGCTTCTTTAGAGATAAAATAATTTTTACATCATCCTTGATTACCTACAAATTCATCTATCCCTTTAATCATTCTTTTCTTTCTTTTTATTTTACCTATTTGGGTTACGTTTCTCCTTTGTAAAAATATATATCTAATAGCTGAATATTAATGTTAATAGTAAAATGTTTACTGAGCACCAGGGCGTGTTTCATGGGATTTTTTAGTTCCATTTTTTTCATTTTCTCCTCATAATGGTCCTGTGGTGTAGTTATTGTTTCCATTTTATTTATTTAATTTTTAAAATAAATTCATTTATTTTAATTGGAGGGTAATTACTTACAATTTTTTAGTAGTTTTATCATACATTGACATGAATCCACCATGGGTGTACGTGTGTTCCCCATCCTGTAAGACTTAAAACATTTAACAGGTTTCTGAATTCACAGAAATATTCAATGGTGAACCAAAATAAAAACCCCAGTATTCTAGTTTCCAGAACCTGGGTTCTTATGTGTTAAGTCATACTAATTGCAGTGTCTATCCTGTTTTTTCTCTTACCTTGAGCCATCAGTTATGGGTTTTCCCTCCAGTACCCGTATCTTCAGTATCCCTAAAGTTGCATCTTCCCTTCAGTCCATTACTATGCCTATCTTTTTCCATTAAAATATTAAAAGAGGGTTCAAGATGGCCGAGTAGAGGGACAAGCACTCATCTCCCCCTGGGAGAGCAACAAAATTGCAACTACCTCTTGAATAGTCCTTGACAGGTGGATGCTGAAACCCACCAGAAAAAGATACCACATGTCCAAAGACAAAGAAGAAGCCACAGTAAGACAGTAGGAGAGGCACAATCACATCAAATCCCATACTTGCCAGGTGAGTGACCCACAGACTGGAAAACAATGCCAAAACAAGTTCTTGCACTATTGTGAAGGTTCTGAACCCATGTCAGGCTTCCCAGCCTGGGGATCTGACAAAGGGACTGGGAATCCCCAGGGAATCTGGCCTTGAGGGCCAGCGGGATTTGATTATAGGCCTTCCAGAGGACTGAGGGAAACAGAGACTCCAGGGCACAACCAAAAATTTTGCATGTACCAAGACCCAGAGGAGAGGAGCGGTGACCCCATAGGAGATTGGACAAAAACTGCCTGCCAGTGTTGGAGGACCTCCTGTGGAGGCATGGGTCAGGTGTGGCTCACCACAGGGAAGGGGGCGCTGGAAAGTCCCATTTGGTGTAAACCCTTGGAGTTTGCCATTAACCCTACCATAGAGCTCTTCAGACCCCAGGGCTGGGTCTCCTCAGGCCAAACAACTACCAGGGAGGGAGTGCAACCCCACCCATCAGCAGATAATTGGATTAAAGCTTTACTGAGCAAGGCCCTGCCCACCAGAGCAAGACCCAGTTTTTCCCATTGCCAGTCCCTCCCATCAAGAAGCTTACACAAGCCTCTTAGCCTCATCCATCAGAGGGCAGACAGAAGAAGCAAGAAGAAGCACAGTCTCACAGCAGCTAAAACAAAAACCATATTACGGAAAGGTGATCATGATGAAAAAGAAAGTTATGTCCCTTTTGGCTCAGCTGGGAAAGCACCTGCCCACAGTGTGGGAGACCTGGGTTCAATTCTTGGGTTGGGAAGATCCCCTGGAGAAGGGAAAGGCTACCTACTCAAGTATTCTGTCCTAGAGAACTCCATGGATGGTATAGTCCATGGGTTTGTAAAGAGTTGGACAGAACTGAGCAACTTTCACATGTCCCAGATGAAGGGACAAGATAAAATCCCAGAAAAACAACTAAATGAAGTGGAGATAGGCAACCTTCCAGAAAAAGAATTCAGAATAATGATAGTGAAGATGATCCAGGATCTCAGGAAAAGAATGGAGGCAAAGATTGAGAAGATGCAAGAAATGTTTACCAAAGACCTAGAAGAACTAAAGAACAAACAAATGACTAATACACTAAAAGAAATCAATATTAGAATAACAGGCAGAGAATTGGTAAATGACCCAGAGGACAGAATGGTAGAAATCACTGCCACAGAACAGAATATAGAAAAAAGAATGAAAAGAAATGAAAACAGCCTAAGAGACCTCTGGGACAACATTAAATGTACCAACATTTGCATTATAGGGGTCCCAGAAGGAGAAGAGAGAAAGGACCTGAGAAAATATTTGAAGAGATAATAGCTGAAAACTTCCTGAACATGGGAAAGGAAATAGTCAACCAAGTCCAGGAAGCACAGAGAGTCCCAGGAAGGATAAACCCAAGGAGGAACACACCAAGACACATAGTAATCAAACTGACAAAAATTAAAAGACAGAGATAAAATATTAAAAGCAACAAGGGAAAAATGACAAATAACATACAAGGGAACTCCCATCAGGCTATCAGCTGATTTCTCAACAGAAACTCTACAAGCCAGAAGGGAATGGCATGATATATTTAAAGTGATGAAAGGGAAGAACCTACAACCAAGAATACTCTACCCAGCAAGACTCTCCTTCAGATTTGATGGAGAAATCAAAAGCTTTCCAGACAAGCAAAAGTTAAGAGAATTCAGCACCACCAAACCAGCTTTACAACAAATGCTAAAGGAACTTCTCTAGGCAGGAAACACAAGAGAAGGAAAAGACCTACAGAAAATAAACCCAAAACAATTAAGAAAATGGTAATAGGATCATACATATTGATAATTACCTTAAATGTAAATGGATTAAATACACCAACCAAAAGACATAGACTGGCTGGAGGATGAAAACATGTGCATGTATGCACTTCCACTTACCACATCACTCTACTTAACCCCCCCAAATTGTATGTAATTATTTTATATTGTTAAGTTAACCATATTTCCACTATGGCTTGCAACTGTACTTATCTTTTATTTTTTGTTTGGCTTGCAATTGTACTTATCTTTTATTTTTTGTCTGGCTGTTGATTGTGAAAACTGATCTTTTACTGTTGTGATTATGTAACTATTACTCAATACCATTGTATCATGATTGGTCAACAGAAAAATAATAGAACTCTATATCACCAAAACTAGGATTTAATAGAAAAACCTGTAATCACTTTTTAAAATCCAGATGCATATCAGAATTATCTTGAAATTTTTGAAAAATACAAATGCTCAGGTATTGCTTTTTTTCTCCAGAGCTCCAGATGTTTCTAATGAGCAGTCATGTTTAAAAACAGCTGGACTATATGATGATCTTTTATCTAGTTTGTTTCACTTTTTCTATTTCATATTCAGTGCTCCCATTTCATTTAGTTTATGTTTCCAATTTCTCCATCTCTTTTTTTTTGATGTTCTTTCTCAAGCCTTTATCAAGTGTAGTAGAAAAGCTTTTGTATGAATATATATACATATCTGTATATATTTTTAGAAAACTTAGAATTTTTGCCAAAGTTATGACATTTTTATTCCACTTATTTGACTTAGTATGAATAGAATGCTAGATTTCTAATTTAAAAATAGATATGCAACAAGCAACAGAGGTTTGCTGTATGGCATAGGGAACTATAGATACATGTAAATCCATGGCTAATTCATTTCAATGTATAACAAAAACTACTGTAATGATGTAAAGTAATTAGCCTCCAACTAATAAAAATAAATGGAAAAAAAATAACCTATGATGGAAAATAATTTCAAAAATATATGTGTGTTTGTATAACTGAATCACCTTGCTGTGTACCTGAAACATTGTAAGTCAACTATACTTCAATAAAATATATATTTTAAAAAAAGAATAGGCAGGTGAAAGAAGAGAAGAAGGAGGAGGAAAAAGAGAAGAAACCTCTCAACTTTGTTTCTCTTTAACTTACTGATATATTTCAGTCATACAAACTTCTTAAAAAAACAAACTTCTTGAGTCTTATCTCTAGGTTTTAACCTACTGATTATTTTTCAGCCCACTCAAAATTAGTTTTGATCTTCAGTTCTTGAAAATGCTTACTCTGAAGTCAATCAATGACTTCCCACTTGTCTAATCCAACAGTTCTTTATTATACTTTATTTTACTTGACACGTATTTAACATTTGCCATGGTTGCCATTTTCATGTACATCTCTCTTGGTTTTCTACAGAACCATTTTATTTTAGTTCTATTTCTGTATCTATGAGTACTCTGACTCAAAATTCTTCACTACTTTGGATCCTTTTTTATCTCCTGCCTTTTTACATGCTGATACTATTCATCAAAGTCCTCTCTTGCTCCTCTCTGATTGACTTAAGAGAGGGTCTCATTACTTCAATTTTCATTATTTCAATTTTCACCTATATTCTACTTAGGTCTCACTTTTATTGTAAACTCCAGGACTATAAATCTTCATAAATCTCTATTTAACATGTTCCCTCCAAAACCCTTCTAATTGTGTCTCATAATCTTACCTACATTCTCATGTTCTCCACCTGTATATGGTCATCCTAAATAACCTTTCAAAACACAAGTATGTTAATATCAGTCACCTGCAGAAACCTTCAGTGACACTTGCCACATACATATTAAAATTTAAACCCTTTAGTATGGTACCTTGGAGTGTTGCCAGTTTGGTCTCTCCCATCTTTTTGGCTCAATCTGTCAGCACTATCCTCCATACATGGCACCTTACTATTGTACTCCGTTATTTTGAAGTCCCAGAATGCACTATATTCTTTTACATCTTTTAAAAATTCATTCTGAATAACTGAGATGTTATCCTTTATCCTTCCATATGCCTATTAAATACTTTTTATGCTTTAAGAAGCACCTAAAATGTGACTTCAGTAAAGTTTAATGGATTTTCTCAGTGAAATATCCTTGATCCTTCCTCTGAGTTCTTGTAACATATTATACTCACATCTATATATAATACAAACTATAAGGTTTTCACATGTCTCTTCCACCATATCTGAGACCAGAGGAGGTGTGTCTGTCTCATATCTGTAATCCCAAATCCTAGTAAATATTAAGCATTCAAGAAATGTCTGTTAATGGGGGGATACATGTAAATCCATGGCTAATTCATTTCAATGTATGACAAAAACCACTTCAATGATGTAAAGTAATTAGCCTCCAACTAATAAAAATAAATGGGAAAAAAATAAATGTCTGTTGAAACAATTAAATGAATAAATGGGTTCCAAGTGTTAACCAGTGAGACAGGTGTTTCTGTCTTCATGTGAACACATCTTGACAAAACTTTTTTTTTTTTTTGACAAATGACTATGAATCACTTGAGATTATAAGGGGACTCACAGTAAGTGAGAAGTCTGTTTCACTCACTCACTGCATTATAATTGTTTAAATTCTTTGGAAATAATTTAAGGGAGCTTGGCTATATAATGTTTTAACCAAGAATATTACTATTGCTATACATTAATCATTATCTTGTTGCTTGAAACGCCCTAGAGATTTCTTAATTTAGAGCCTAGGAAGTAAAAAGGTGCTGGGTTATGGATGTTAATTGACATGGTTCTTGCTTCCCTGGTGGCTCTAGCAGTAAAGTATCTGCCTGCAATGCAGGAGCTGCAAGTTCGATCCCTGAGTAAGGAAGATCCACTGGAGGAGGAAATGACAACCCACTCCAGTTCTTGCCTGGAGAATCCCATGGACAGGAAGAGCCTGGTGGGCTACAGTCCCTAGGGTCGCAAAGAATCAGGCTGAAACAAACTGAAACAACTTAGCATGCATTGCTTTCAGATAGCTAAAAATAATGACTGCAGGTGCAAGAAAATTTTAAAGTATTTTAAGAAGTGAAGCAATATCGATGTATGACAAAAACCACCACAATATTGTAAAGTAATTAGCTTCCAATTAAATATTTTTTTAAAAAGTAGAAGCTTAGCATTTTTATAGTCTGTTTTAATTAAATAATCTTTGCCACATTAAAACCATTCTTCCACTTTGTTTAAGTAAATTATTCTCTTGCCAAAGAATAGGGGGAAAATTGTTGCCAACACTCTTGCAGCTTTCTTGTAAAATCAGAACAGATGGAAGGCCAATGGAACATGAGATAAATGCAATATGAAAACAACTGCTGAGGTTAATGCTATACCCCGGGAGCTGTAAAAGTTTTGCTCTAATTCTAAGATAAGTTTTATGAATGTATATGTCAATGAAAGCAGAACTTTGAATTATCTGCACATAATTTACAATATGTTTAGAAATATTTTTCAGAATTGAATAATTTTTCTTACACCATAGTCAAATATTTAACTGTAAACAAATACACAAAACATTTTAGCTTATTTTCTCTCTGTAGCTTTATAAAAGAGAAGCTCAATAATTTTGCATCAGTCAAACCAGTGAAAGAATGAATGCTGTTTCATAAATATAAGAACACTTTTACCTAAAAGTTTATCCTTTGAAGTTTGAGATTAACATTTAACATTATGCACTCTGCTATATATAAAATAGATAACAACAAGGACCTGCTGTATAGCACATGGAATTATACTCAATATTTATAATAATCTATAAGGGAAGAGAACCTAAAATTATGTGTATAAGAGAGTCACTTTGCTGTACACCTAAATCTAACACAACATTGTAAATCTACTATACTTCAATAAAAATAAAAGCCATTAACTTCCCTCTCAAAATATTTTTTATGTTTATGTCAATCAAGGTTTTCCTTTTATAAAATCCAAAATATTATAATGGCTCTTACTTTATGCATGTTTGCAGCCTGGACAATTAACAATCACCTATTGACTGATTTCTCTCCCTAGACTCTGAGCCTCTTGTGTCTCCTTTTCTCCTGCTGTCAGAGTAACACTTCCCCACATATAATCCTCCTCTGGCTCATCAGTGACTCCAGGATAAAATTTTCTGGTCATAATTGCTCCAAACCTATTTTTCCAGCACTGGATTCCCATTTCCCTTCTCTGTATATGCCCTTTCACAAAACTTGTTTTTCCTGACATGTAATGTGCTGTTTCACATTACTTAGCCTTTGCACATGTTTGTCTCTCTAAAAGGAACCCCTTTAGTTTCTACTATCAGTCATAACTTATTAAAGTCTTCAGCTAAATATGGCCTCTTTTTGAAGCTTTTCCCAATTCTTACAGGCAAAATTTGTAAATACTCTTCATATCTTCCAAAGTCATTTTGAATGTCTCAGCTACAACATCTTATCACATGATATTTGGTGTTTGATGCTTTTCTAAGATTGTGAGTTCCCTGTGGGTAGGAACAAGGACTTCTGTACAAGTTTCTGTCACAATTCCCCCAGTGTAATACTTGACACATAAATTCATATTGAGTGAATAAATTGTGCTCTATTTTCTTACAGTTCATTAATTTCACATATATTTATGAAATACTGATTATGTGCCATGTACTCAGCTTGGATACTGGTGATAAGGTGATGAGAAAGACCTCATTCTTGTCTGTATGGGAAAGACAACTACAAACAATGGGATGCTGTTTTCTGAGTATATATTTTGAATTTCTCTATTTCTCTCTTTCCTTTCATAATGCCATTGTCAGAGGTCCTAGATTTTTATTAGCTGCCTACTGACCAGGTAGTTTCACAACTAGACAGTAAAGATCAACCAAAAGTACAGAAACATTTTTATCAAATGAAGCATTATAGTTTATAATAAAAAGTATACCACCTCATAATACACGTTATCAAAATTAAAATCATGTATTGCTTTGACTATTTACAAGCTTTTGAAATATTTAGTGAAATAAAGTCCTTTGCCCATGACTAAACTTTTAAAAAGATATTTTGAATAACAAAGTGTAACAGCGTAAGCACAGTCTTTTCAGGTGGTATTTATACATGTTTCCTTTCTATCCACATATATTTTACCCATTGCCTTCCATTTTTGTTTGCATTCTTGTTTTAATTTTTGAAGCACTATTTATACATGATTAAAATATTAAATAACATACAAGATCACTTAACAAATTGCAACTGTTCCATTCTCCACTGCTTCATATCCCCAGTTCCACTTCCCAGAGGTGACAATTTTTATTTATTGGTTTTCCAGTCAGCTTTCTCATGATATAAAATTTTTCTAGTAAATTCTACCCTTTCTTAGAGTTGCAATTTGATGAGTCTTGACAAATCTATACAGTTGTGTAATCACTAGCAAACTGAGACCCAGATGATGTCTATTACATTTAAAAGTTCCTTCCTGTACCTTTGCAGTCAGTTTTCTTTCCAGAAACTCTAGTATACACTAGCAACGACTGCTTTGTTTCTATCACTATTGGTTTTTTTTTTCCAGAAATTAATGGGAAACATACAACAGGCAGTATATATTCTTTTGAGCCTTGCTTTTTTTTTTTTTTTAAGAACATCAACATTTATTTAACATGATAAAAAAGAAATGAGATATGAACATTTGCATTTAAACAATAGTAAGTAGCCTTTAATACTTACATTACGTGTGCTCATTGTATAATATATACACAATGAACATAAGCCTTGCTTTTTAAATGCATTGAAGTTCACCTGTGTTGCTTCAGGTATCAATAGTGCATTTTTTAAAAATTATTGAGTAGTAGTCTAAGGTAACCATTTTTAACAATTACCATTTTTATTAGTTTTTCAGACTTAATTTGAAATAACACATATTGCTCATTGCCTTCTTGATTAAATACATTATCTATTAAATTTCCTTATTGAAAACCAAGATTTTATGTCACTCTCATACCCTTCCACTTAATCTCTCTAATGGTGATCTTTTTAAAAAAAATTTCCTAGGTTTATTGAGATGAGAAGTACAGTTCTTGATTACTATGGTATCTTTAAATTACATACTTAAAACTTTTTTCTTATTTCAGTAGCTTTCTTTAGTCTATTGACTTGCCCTCTCTCTCTTTTGAGATATTTAACTTTATCATCTAAACTTCTACAAATTCCTAATTTTGGAAATGATACTTTATGATTTTTTTCCAATTTTTTGTACTGTGACATTTCCTTTTTTATTGATTTTTAATGAATGAAATTGCTTCACAGGTTCTTCTGAAAATGCAAATTGGATGGCTCTAGAATTGTGTTTGTCAGTTTAATTTCTTGTTTCTTAAAATATGTCTTTAAAAACTTTTTTCCCCTGGGGTTAATACTTGTGTTTGTTTTCTGTTCTTTGCCTTTCATGCTATTGATTTTCTTCATACCTCTGGGTTTTTGTTTACATATGAGAACAGGCAGTTTGTCTATTTCTTCTCGGTATTTCTGTTTCCATATAGATCAGTTTCCTGTACGATCTCCCTGTAGTTATGAAGCCTGACTGGGAAATCTGTGTATGTGGGCAAGGCTTATCTATTGACATGTTTCATTTTAAAATAAGTATGGTGCCAGCCTTGAGGCTAGGATTCTCCCAAAATGCCAGAATGGGAAGAATTTTGCTAATAGCACACACATTCGTCTTAAGAGTAAATTTTCCTCAAGCTGTCGGCTTACATATTTTTAAAGGGAGGTGTCGTTTTACTTTTGTCTAAGACTAATATGCTCAGCTGCCTGGGTCCTGAGGAATTTATGGGCTTCCCAGTTGGCTTAGTGACAAAGAATCCTGCTGCCAAGCAGGAGACGCAGGTTCCGTCCCTGGGTTGGGAAGATCCCCTGGAGGAGGAAACGGCTACCCACTCTAGTATTCTTGCCTGGAAGATCCCATGGACAGGAGAGCCTGGCAGGCAACAGACAGTCCATGGGGTCACAAAGAATCAGATATAACTGAGCAACTAAGAAGCAATAGCTCATTTAAGTGCTGAATAATATTCCATTGTCTGGATATTGAGAACATATGACATATGTCCTGCAGACAGTACTGTCAAACTGATGCTCTACTTAAAGTTGCTCGTTTTCAAGTAGCTAATTCGGTGAGATAACCCTAGCTAAAGGAGCCAATGGTACTATTATTCTATTACTATCTGCCTTCCTCTTGCTTTGTTAGGCCCCATATAATTTCAGGGGTCTAAAGGAATGAATCAAATGATATTCAGGCAGATTATGAGAGTCCCTCTGGGTAAGGGGGACAACTCTGCTGTAAATTGCATACTATAGTTTGCCTAAATTACTCCTTGTATGTGTATACAAATATTTTATTCAGCATCTTCTAGCACAAATTTTAGTCTCATTTTAAGGACCAGTTTAATCTGCAACATCGATACCTTCACTTAAGATCCACATTGGTATATTGATAAGCAAAATACATATCTTGTGTCCTAGAAAATATGGGAGCTGTTGCTCCTTATCACGCTGGCAAATCACAGTGACCTAAACTTTGTATTTGTCTACCTACTGAGAATATTGATTACATAAGGGCAATTGTAGATAAACTAGCTATATTTTTTCAAGTTTTCAGAGACTGCAGCTTTTCTGTCAAACTGTTGATATATATTTATATAAGATGTGTTTATATATGATTTATAAGATAATTATATAAATATATTAATATATAATTTATATATTTTTAGTTTCTAATATCCACAACAGAAGTAACTTTGTTTTAAAGTAAAAATAAATAAGATAATCTCCAAATACAATTTCAAATTGTAAAATTTCTTTCTTTCTCCCTCCCTTCATCTTTTCTTTTCTCTGTCTGTCTCTTCCTTCTGTCTTACTTTCTTCCCTACTGTGGCTGTTTTAAACAGATAACAGTAATATTCAGTGTGGAGGGAGAGGAAGAAAAAAACTATTAATTTAAACCCTAAGTAATGGTAACAAATAGCTTAACTGATTTTTCCAGCTGGATTGAAAAATTGCTGTGAACACCTGACTTTTTATTCTATTTTCCATTTTTATCCTGCTTTTCATAATGGTTGGAGAATTACAAAATAAGGTAACATACACCTTTATTATTTTCTAGCTGTGCTAATAATTTTAAGTAAATTAATTATAGTTTTAGTAAGCACCTACAATGCACTCTGAAAAGAACTGACAAAGATGAAAATATAAGCTGTCTCCTCACTATGGGAATTCTGAACCTAAGGGTACTTAAGAAAACACATACATTGCTATAGCACAAACTCAACTACAGTGAGGGTCACAGGATACTTATCAATGGCTACTTGAGATTTGTTTTTGGCCTGTTTCCTTTATGGGGCTTTATTTATTTAATAAAAATGATTTCTTTGTGAGTGATACCAACATTCCTTTTAATTTTTTAATGAATTGTTTCCCTCCACCTGGTATTTGAACTCTCAAGTTCTGTCTTGGACTTTCTGTTTCACCCTACCAAAAATGTATGTGATCTCATCTACTCCTATTGTGTCAAAATTTTGTTGCTATCTCAGTTCTCTGAATTAAGTGTGGGGTAAAGTATTCAAAGGATTTGTGAACATCTCTATTTAAACATCTTACAGATATTTCAGTATCTGCATATTTCAAAATTCAGCTGATAAAATTCTAAAAAATAAAATTCATCTTCCCGTTTTCCTATTCTAGTGATAATAGAGGCTTCTCTTTGGATACCTCTAATCTATTGTTTTCCCGAACCATAATGGTTTTATTATATGTGACCCAAACACTCATCTTGGGTATTATTTCAAATATGTGTATTTCAATTTTGACTGTTTTTCTCCATTCACACTGCCATGATCCTTCTGTAAGACAACAACATCTTTCCTTTGCACCACTGTGATACACTGTGACAAATATTCTGACTTCTGTCTTTGCTCCACTACAGTTCATTCTCTGAACTGCAGTCAGGGTGATATCTTTAAATGTAAATCTGATTGAATCACTCATAAGTTTCCATTACTCTAAGGAAATTATTTTTTTAAAGAATTATCAGTAAGGGTTACATGTACTGGCTTCTGCTTTTCAATTTTATCTTATATCACTCTTCCCAGGTTTCTAATCAAGATAGTGGTCTCCTTTCAATTTCTTGAAAATACCAAAATCCTTCCAACTTCAGGGTCTTTGCAATGCTGCTCCGTCAACCTGGAATACTGTTCCCCCATTCTGTTCCCCTAGTTCCAATTGCGTTTTTAAGTTTCTCCTTAAATGCCTTTTCCCTTAAATTTTTCACCCCTTCTTTGATCCAAATTAAGTCCTTCATTAAGTTCTCTGATAACCTCAAACACCAGCATCCTCAAAGCCTTTAAGTGTGGTTTCTTTTTTTTTTTTTCCATTTATTTTTATTAGTTGGAGGCTAATTACTTTACATCATTGCAGTGGTTTTTGTCATACATTGAAATGAATTAGCCATGGATTTACATGTATTCCCTATCCCGGTCCCCCCTCCCACCTCCCTCTTCACCCGATCCCTCTGGGTCTTCCCAGTGCACCAGGCCCGAGCACTTGTCTCATGCACCCAACCTGGGCTGGTGATCTGTTTCACCCTAGATAATATACATGTTTCGATGCTGTTCTCTTGAAACATTCCCACCCTCGCCTTCTCCCAGAGTCCACAAGTCTACTTGAACTCTGAGAGCTTTTGTTGTTGTTGTTTTTTAAGATATGCTTTTTTTTTATTAGTTGGAGGCTAATTATTTTACAATATTGTAGTGGTTTCTGCCATACATTGACATGAATCAGCCATGGATTTACATGTATTCCCCATCCTGATCCCCCCTCCCACCTCCCTCTCCACCCGATCCCTCTGGGTCTTCCCAGTGCACCAGGCCCGAGCACTTGTCTCATGCATCCAACCTGGGCTGGTGAAACTGGAGCCCATTATACAGAGTGAAGTAAGCCAGAAAGATAAAGACCAATACAGTATACTAACGCATATATGCGGAATTTAGAAAGATGGTAATGATAACCCTATATGCAAAACAGAAAGAGAGACACAGATGTACAGAACAGACTTTTGAACTCTGTGGGAGAAGGCGAGGGTGGGATGTTTCAAGAGAACAGCATCGAAATATGTATATTATCTGAGAACTTTTTTGCCTCAGCACTCTTTCAATATGAAGACTTATTCCACATCTCTGATTTTGATATTAACTACTTCTCTTTAGCATTTTATCCTAGGGTTCAGAGAACTTCCCTACTGTTTGAATTAACAATCCTATGTGATCTGAACCTGAAACTTGGCAGATCATTTCCATGTGATTTCACAAGAACTCCCCCAGAAGCAATATACATCCCTCACAGTGATGGAGTTGGCATCTTTCTGCTATCTTGGTCCATTTTACCATCATCTCTCACCAAGATTATTGTAGTTCCTAACTGCTTTTTCTACCTTTAGTCTTGCTTTTCTGCAAGAATTGTTTATACTGCAGTCAATGTAACCTACTTGAAAAGCAAAACTAATGTGGCATTCATTTATCTGAATTCATTAAACCTTTCAGTGTTCCGTTATTGAACTTACATATTTCAAAGTCTTCAGAATAAGGGCCTTGGCCCTTAATAATCTGGTGTCTACTTCTTTTCATCACATGTCTGCCTAACACATAACACCACCTCCTGCTAACATGTGTAGTCTTCCACTGCTTCCCCTGTTATTTGGTCTTTTTCTGAATGATTTCATATAATTTGATGGTTTTAACTACCACCTCTATATTGACAACTCCAGAATATTGCTTTGGGAGACATGTGGATTGATTTAAGAGAGAACGGTTTTGAGGACTGGAAGAATGGGTTCAGGTCTATCATAACACCACCATCTTTCCAGTCACCCAAGTCACCTAAGATAAGCACATAAAAATCTGTATGCCATTTTATACTTCTTGTTTCCCCAAATCTCATAGTCAAAATATCACTTAGGTAACAGATGATTGGGGGCTTAACCAGAGTGATGTTGATAGAAATGGGTAATTAGTCACATTAAAGGAAAATAATTATACGGTCAATCAGTAAGATTTGTTGATTGACTGAGAGGGAGAAACATTCAAGGATCATTTCCAGATTTCTATTTGGGGTGTCTGAATGACTGGTGGTACCATTTAGTAGGGAAGGAAGGATAAGCATAGTTTTAGTTGTTAAGCTGTGTTTAATTATTTGTGTTGTAGAGTCTAAGATAACATTGGCCTTCCCAGGAGGAGTTATTCAGCAGAAAGTTAGCTATGTAATTCTGAAACTTGGTGTAGAGATCTGTTTGGTAACTATAGATACTGTGAGTTAGGCACAATGGTTGATAAAATAATTACGGGCTAGATTACTCATGGAAAGTATGAAGATTGAAAAGAGTAAATCTCTAGAGATAAACATCAATATTTATGAGGCCCATGGAATATGAACAGCCCAGGAAGAAATCAAAGGAAAAAATCAGAAGAAGAAATACAAAGAGTATATTATAATGGACATAAAATATAGTGGCAAGTTTCAAGAAGTAGATTCTGAGCAAGAGTGTCAAATGTAGCCTAAAATAGATTACAGTGGTTGAAATGTGCCCATTTTGTCTAGTATTTAGGAGGTCATTGAAATGTCACAAACACTTCCCAATAGTTAGGTGAGAATCCTAAATGTCATTGTTTAGGTCATGAATACAAATTGAGAAGAAAAAGAATAATGAGAAAATATTGATTAACAAGAGGTGGGATACTAGGTTAAGGGACAGTTCATTTATTCATTCAACTAAACTTTATTGATGTCCTATGGTGTGGCAGGTGTTTTTCTAAGCCCCTGATATACAATAGTGAATAATTTTAAAAAATAAAAATATCATGGCCCTTGTAAAACTTAGATATTATCCTGAGAGGTGAACAACAGACATACTAAATAATGAATATAGTATATTATAAAGTTAAATATTATATGAAAAAACTGATCAGAGAGGAACAACCAGGTGTGCAGCAATGGTTATTTTTTAAGTATAAAATGCTCGACACTACTACTACTGCAAAAAAAAAAAGAATCTCAGTTTACACCTACTGTAACGATATACTTGTGTTTGGAGTCATAAAATTTTAGATCGGAAAATTATGAACATAAAGGCAGAGGTTGAAGCTCAGGAAATTATTTTTTGAACTAGCAAGTATAATAGACCTTTCATTTTTGTTGTTCATAATTTATACTTGCATACTTCTGACAGTATTTGAAATTGTATGTTATATCATAACACATTTATAATAACATTTTAAGCCTAGAAAATAAAATAATTAAAAGAACAATACACTAGATACATAGAATGAGCTTGGAAAGTCAATTTAAAAATAATTAAGCTTTGAACCCTGGAGTACACAGGCGTACCTCAGAGATATTGCAGATTTAGTTCCATACCAGTGCAATAAAGTGAGTCACACAAGTTTTTTGGTTTTTCAGTGCATATAAAAGTTATGTTTACATTATACTTGTAGTCTATCAGGTGTGCAATAGCATTATATCTAAAAAAACAATGTGCATACCTTAACTTAAATATCCTTTATTGCTAAGAATGCTAGTAATAATCTGTGCCTTCAGCAAGTCATCAGCTTATTAGCTGGTGGAAGGTTTGAAATATTGTGAGAATTATCAAAATGTGACACAGAAAATGAAGTGAGTAACACTGTTGGAAAAATGGTACCAACAGACTTGCACAAGGTTGCCACTAACCATCAATTTATTAAAAAAAAAACAAACAGTATCTGCAAAGCACAATAATGTGAAGCCCAATAAAATGAGGTATGCCTGTAATATGAAAGAGGGAAACGCACAGAATTATATAGTTCTCATACAATTGTAAAAGGCGATAACAGTGGTGAGATATAATGTATTGATCACTTACTATGAAGTGGAAAGGCAAAGATTCATGTGTATATCTTGTAAATGTGACCAACATAACAGATTATCTTGAATAATTCAAGTATATATCAAGTATATTGGAAACACCTCAACACAATAAAGGCCATATATGAAAACCCCAAACTAACGTCATAAAGAATGGGGGAAAACTAAACACTTTTCCTTTAAGACAGAATGCCCACACTCTTCATTTCTTTTCAGCATAGTACTAGAAGTCCTAGCCAGAGCAATTAGACAAGAAAAAGAAAGTAAAAATAATTCAAATTGAAAAGGAAGAAAATTTATATATGTTTGCAGAGGACAGGCTCATACATGTAGAAAACCTTAAAGACTTAACAACAACAACAAAAAACTATAGAACTAATAAATTCAGCAAAGTTGCAGGATACAAAATCAACATAAAAAATCAGTCATGTATCTATACACAAACAAAATGAAAAAAAACCTCATTACAGTAGCAACAAAAGGAGTAAGTAAAATACTTAGAAATAAACATAAGAGATGGAAGACCTGTATACTGATGAAAGAAAGAAGACATGAATAAATGGAAAAGCATCCCATGTTTAAAGACTGAGAGACTCCATATTGTTAAGCTGTCCATACTACCCAAAGTGATCTAAAGATTCAGTGCAATTTCTTACAAATATTGTAATGACATTCTTTACAGAAAGAGAGAATTTTAAAATTCAGATGAAACCACAAAAGCCCCAAATAGCCAAAAGAATATTGAGCAAGAAGAAAAAAGCTGGAGTTATTACACTGCCTGCTTTCAAAGCTACAGTAACCAAAAGAGTATGGTAGTTGCAAAAAGTCAGACATACAGGCCAATGGAACATAATAGAGAGCCCAGAAATAAATCCACATATTGATGGTCAACTGATCTTTGACAAGGGTGCCAGGGAGAGAGAGAGACAAATACCACATGATCTCACTTATATGTAGAATCTAAAATAGTTGAAGTCATAATGGCAGAGGATAGACTTGTGGTTTTCAGGGACTGGAGGAAGAAGAAAATGAGCAGATATCAAATAAGGAATATAAACTTTTAGTTATGAAAGATGAAAAATCTATGGCTATCTAATATAAAATAATGTGGCTGTTTTTAACAATATTGCATTGCATACTTGAAATTCACTAAAGAGGTTATATCTTAAGTGTTCTGCACACATACACACACAGAAAGTGGTAACTATATGAGGTGATGAATATGTTAATTAGCTTGAGTTTGGTCAATATTTCTCAAAGTTTTTATAGATAGACATATAAATGCATCAAATTGTATACTTAAAATATATACAGTTTTAATTGTCAATTATATCTCACTAAAAATTTGAGTAACATAAATAAGAGAATAATGGGGAATAAAAGTAGTAATTGCTTTTACATAAAAGCCTGGGGAAGGCTTCACAGAAGAAGTCATAAAAGAGGTTGGCAAAATAAAAAAAGGGAACTGAAGTATGTTTCCAGTAGAAAGACAGCATAGGCAAAAATACAAAAGCATTAAAAATATATAAAAATGCCAAGTAATCTAGTGTGAATGGAGGACATGATATATCAGGACAATTATGAATGATGAAGCTGCAAAGAAAAGTTGAGATGCCAAAAATAAGGAAGAGATTCATTAGTCTAACATAACACCATATTACATTCTTGAGTCATTGGGTGGAAGACAGATAATGTCATTGAGAGAGAGAGAGGCAGACAGAGGAGAGATATCTGGAAGAAGAGTGTACTTGTAAGTAGAAAGTAAACTATGTGGTAGGAAGTTAAGGGGTTATTGCAAAATCAAGTATACCAAAGAACTGCTCTGGTGACAAATATTTCTAATTAAGAAAAAGGAATAGGTTCTCAGTAGAATAGACATTATTGCATGTTTCTTGATAGCTCAGTAGTTGAGGACACTGTGCTGAGATCACATATAAATTTAGTCTCCATGAAGTGGATACAAGATATTAACAGCTTCAGCCCACTGTCACAGATTGTGGTTTTAACTTCAGACAGAATGTGTCATCTATTAAAAAGGGAGTCAAGAGACCTGACCCCATAGCTGAAAAAGCAATATTAAAGACAGTGAAGTGTTTATGAATCCACATATCTAGCTTTAACCGAAGATGTATACCTTGTATCATAAAGTTGATCTGAGATGCCTGAAGACAGACAAGTTTGGGAGTCAGAATTGTATTAGTGATACGAGTGTAAGCAATTCATATTATGCTCAATGTACTTTGTTTCTGGACTATTGTTTGAAAACTCCACCTCTCTTAGGATGCTTCTACAAGTTCACACTTGAATTACCTGGCATCTCCCTGAATATGCACTATCTACAGAATTTAGTTCAGGCAGGGGTTTAAACATAGAAAAAAAGTTTTAATTATTCCTGTCATTGGTTTTCTTAAGTCTTCAGTCCCTTGCTGCTATTAAATTTATGGCAGGTTTGGGTATTGAATACAAAATAATATTACTTATAAACATAACAGAAGCTTAGAAATGTAATAGGCTTAGCAAAGAAATTATGATCATAGAGAGTAATTTTTACTGTGCTTAGGGCTAAGGCATGGATAGTGTTATTTATTGTGTTTATTGTGTTTGTGTGTGTGCATGTGTGCTGCATTTCTTTGTGATATACATCTAGAGTATCCTCTACTAGGAAAAAATCTCAATGCTATTACTAATATTCTGGTGAACATGAAGTTATAATTAATACCATTTATTTATCTGTTCATTTATTCAGTAAGCATGTATTGAATAACTACTCTCTAATGGTGCTGTGTTGAATACACAGTCCCTCTTCTCAATAAGTTTAGTCTATTTCAGGAAGTCAGTACAAAGCACAATTAATACATAAGAAAAATATGATAAGTGATATAGAGATTCAAAAAATTCTATAGGGGATATAATATGTGATACAAATATAATAATAAACATGTAATGAAAATATAAAATTATTTGGAGGAAAAGACACTACAAAGCATGTCAAAAGTGTCAAAGCATGAATAATATTTATATGGAGGGTGAAGCAACAGTAAAGAAATGAGTGAAAAATATTGAGACTGGTCAGCAGTAAGATCCTGAAATGAGAAAGCATAAATTGCTTTCCTATTGTGGTGAATACACGACAATACACTATTAAATTCAAACAAGCAGTCTGCTTAGGGTCCTGTCTCTCCTTTACCTATCACATGTAACTCATTACTAAGCATTACACCTGAGCTTTCCAGGTGGCTCAGTGTTAAAGAATCTGCTGCCTATGCAAGACATGCTGGAGATGTGGGTTCAATCCCTGGGTCAGGAAGATCCCCTGAAGAAGGAAATGGCAACCCACTCCAGTATTCTTGTCTGGAAAATTCCATGGACAGAGGAGCCTGGTGAGCTCTCATCCATGGGATCACAAAGAGTAGAACATGACTGAGCACAAATACAAGCAATATGTACTGAAATATCCTTTGAGTCCATTTTCTTCTCCATAAGTCCACTATCATCACCTTAACCAGGTCATTTCTATTACATCACTCCACTAACCTAATAGGTCTTCTGGGCTCAAGTCCTGACTTTCTCTAATTCATCCTATACACTCACATGGAGCATGAGATAAAAAGCTGAACCAAAATAACTCAATACCTTTGAAAATTAAATCACTAATGAAACTGTACCCTACAAGAATAAACCAAATTTCTCACAAAACAGACAAAAATATCATATTCATATGGAACCACAAAAGACACCAAATAGACATGACAATCTTCACAAAAAACAAAATTGGAAGCATCAGGATTCTGATTTCATAATATATTACAAAGCTACCACAATGAAAATGGTTTGTATCTGGAATAAAACAGATACAGTAAACAAATAGGACAGAATAGAGAGCCCAGAAATAAACCTTCATGTATGTGGTCAAATACCATTTGACAAAGGTGCCAAGAATACTCAGTGGGGACAGGATAAATGGTGTAGAAAAAATGGATATTCACATGAAAAGAGTGAAATTTGACTCACCCCCCCATCTTACACACACCACTTACAAAAATCAACTTGAACCTAATTAAGGACTTAAATGTAAGAACTGAAACCATAAAATTCCTAAACAATAAGTAAAAACTGCCTTACATAGATTTTGGCAAGGATTTTTTTTTATTATGACACCAATGGCACAAATAACAAATGTAAGAATCAACAAGTGGGACTATATCACACTAAGAATTTTCTGTTCAGCAACAAAAACAATTGACAAAATGAAAAGGCAACTCACAGAATGGTAGAAAATATTTTCAAACTGCATATCTGATAAGACATTATTATCCAAAATATATAAGGAATGTTATGCTCAACAGCAAAAATACACTCAATTTAAAATAGGCGTGGGGCTTGAATAGACCTTTCTCCAAAGACGATATACAAATGGCCAACAATTACATGAAAAGCTGCTCAACATCACTAAACATCAGGGAAATCCAAATCTACACCACAATGAGATATGACCTCACACCTATTCGGATGGCTACTATTTAAAAAAAAAAAAAAAAAGATATGCTGGTAAAAATGTGGAGAAAAGGAAACCCTGTACCCTGCTATTGGTAATATAAATTGATGTATCCACTATGGAAAAAAAGTATTAGTTTCTCAAAAAATTAAAAATAGAACTACCATATGATCCAGCAACTCCACTTCTGGGTATATCCAAAGAAAATGAAATCAGTATTCCAAAGAAATAAATGCCCCCTCATGTTTGTTTCAGTATTGAGCGCAATAGCCAAGATACAGAAATGATTTAACAATTTGTGTGCTAGCTATTCTACAGAGAATAACGTTGATCTACCATGCTTGTAAACTTCAAAGACTTTAGCATTAAACCTAGCCATAGGGTTATTTCTGAAAATATATTTATGCTTTTTCTTGTTTCCAAACTCTATAATACTTCAAAATCTGAATTTTCTTTCAGTTTTTCATTTCATTTTGTTTTTATTGCTTTACTCTTTTATTGCTTTAGTTTTCCTTCCTCTCTCTCTCCCTTCCTTCCATCATGTTATCCAAGAAAAGGGATCTTTGCATATTTAATTAGGTTTACTATTCTGTTGACCTTAAGAGAAAGAGATTATCGAAGTGTGCCTGAGCTATCACATGAGCCCTGAAGGCAGAGAGTTTTATCTATTCAGTAGCAGAAGAATTGGAAGTGCGAGAGAATTTGACATTAAGGAGGTCCTCCATTTGTTGAGATGGAGGGGGTCATAGCAAAAGGACCTGAAAAAGGTCTCTATAAGATTAGAGCAGATAGCCAGAAAATGAGCATTTCAATCCTACAATGGCAAGGGGCCTGAATTCTGCCGACAATCTAAATGAGCTTGGATTTTGGATTCTTCCACAAGGCCTCCAAGTGAGAGACTATCCAGCTAACAATCTGATTTCAGCTTTGTGAGACCTCGAGTGGAGAAGCCAGGTGAACATACCTGAACTGACCCACAGAACTATGAGCAAATAAATGAATATTTATTTGAAGTTGCTAACACCAAGAGAAAGCTAATATGCTCTAGAATCCTTTTGAGATTTACACAAGGCTTTATTATCAGTTGGCATTAAGACTCTTGCCTTGTGCCAAAAAAAATGTGATATAAATCCTAGATCTATAGACTAAGCTATGTTTGAAAATATAGATTTATGTTTCTGAATGTCTTCATAGAAGCTCTGCTCCAGTATTGCAAAAACTGCTTACTTTGCCTCTCTATCCCTTAGAAGCCCTTGTGCATGAGTGAGACAGAAAATATAATTTCTTAATTTATGGGTGATAAAAAGGTACATAGGCAGTTAACCAATTGTTTAGTAAATTTATAATATGAATACTGTACCTGAGTCTAGCCTTTCTTTGAAAATAGTGAAAACTTCTGACAATAGATGTTTTAATCTCTTTAAAGTGAATTGTATGTGAGATAAACTCCCTATCTACAACACCAAAGAGAAATATATTGATGGTTATATTGGTGATGGTTGGCATTTTAAGAAGATGAAAAAATATCTTTCAGGATGAAAATATAAAATATCTCTTCTCGCTCTATGAAAGCAGAAAATGGAAAATTTATTTTCCCTCTATAAAAACAGAAAATTACAAAGCTACTAAGCAAACTACTGTATAATACTTGTTTTCCTAAATGATTGGTCACAGGACTTCTTCATAATTTCTGCTGCTTTTGTAACAGATGGCACTGTACCTTCCAATATTAATCTCTATTGTGGGATTTCCAAGAGAGCAATACATGCCCTCTACTGCAATACATCAAGGCTGTATATTGTCACTCTGCTTATTTAACTTACATGCAGAGTACATCATGCAAAATGCTGGGCCACATGAAGCACAAGCTGGAATCAAGATTCCCAGGAGAAATATCAATAACCTCAGATATGCAGATGACACCACCCTTATGGCAGAAAGTGAAGAGGAATGAAAGAGCCTCTTGATGAAAGTGAAAGAGGAGAGTGAAAAAGCTGGCTTAAAATTCAACATTCAAAAAACAAAAATCATGGCATCCGGTCCCATCAATTCATGACAAATAGATGGGGAAACAATGGAAACAGTGACAGATTTTATTTTCTTGGGCTCCAGGATCACTGCAGATGGTTACTAAAGAAATGAAATTAAAAGACACTTGCTTATTGGAAGAAAAGCTATGACCAACCTAGACAGTATATTAAAAAGCAGAGACATTACTTTGCCAAAAAAGGTCCATCTAGTCAAAGCTATGGTTTTTCCAGTAGTCGTGTATGGAGGTGAAAGTTAGACCATAAAGGCTGAGCATTGAAGAATTGATGCTTTTGAACTGTGGTGTTCGAGAAGACTCTTGAGAGTCCCTTGGACAGCAAGGAGATCCAACCATTCCATCCCGAAGGAAATCAGTCCTGAATATTCATTGGAAGGACTGATCCTGAAGCTCCAATACTTTCGCCACCTAATGTGAAGAACTGAGTTATTGGAAAAGACCCTGATGCTGACAAAGATTGAAGGCAGGAGAAGAAAGGGATGACAGAGGATGAGATGGTTGGATGGTATCATCAACTCAATGGACTTGAGTTTGAGCAAGCTCTGGGAATTGGTAATGGACAGGGAAGCCTGATGTGCTGCAGTCTATGGGGCCAGAAAGACTTGGACATAACTGAGTGACTGAATTGAACTGCAACACCACCAAAAGCCCAAATGGCTAGATATTACCACTCTCTGTCTTCTCTAATATCATTTTTGTTATGTTTATGAGTGACAATTTTTTTAAATAACAGGAAGGGACATAGTCAATATAAACATATAGCATATAAAAGGGAAAATGTTTAAAAACGTTGTTCTATCATAGAGGAAATCTCTTCATTTATTTAACCACATATATAAAAGATCTTAGAAGATATAGAGATGGGAAAGGGAGTCAGAGACTATCTTTTATAAAGTAAAGCAAAAGAGGGAAAAGAAAAGTCATGGTGTATTAGTTTCCTTGAGCTGCCATAACAAAATATCATAGGCTACATATCTTAAACAACAGAAATTAATTTTCTTACAGTTCTGGAGATCATAGATCAAGGTCTGGCAGGGTTTGGTTTCAGGTGAGGTCTCATTTCATGGATTGCAAAAAACAATTATCTCACTGTTTCCTCACATGAATTTTTCTGTGTGCAGACAGAGAGAGAAAGAGACATACTATCTCTTCCCCTTATCGTATGGACACTAACCCTATTGGTTATAGCTCCACTGTTATTATCTCATTTAACCTTATTTACCTCTTGAAAGGCCCTATCTCCAAATACAGTTACACTGGTGCTTAAGTCTTTAATGTATGAATTTGGGGTGGGGTTGGACACAGTTCAGTCCATAATATTATGCTGTAGCTTGCTTGAATCCTAGATTTCTGTCCTGTGACTTCCTTGTTTAATCTTGCCAGAGACTCCAAACAACATTATCTATCCTAGATACTGTCTCGTGGAATCTGCCAGGTCTTATGGGGATTGAAAAGAATGATTAACCTGATCAAGAATCACATTCAAGGATTGAAAGCTGTGTGGACCTGTTCTACCAAAGAGATCAAGCCCTGAGCCTTTGGAGTGGGAGCACTGACTCCAAGACCCTAGACTACCAGAGAACTAACCCTAGGGGGTATCAAATAGTGAGAACTCACACAAAGGAAACCACTGGAATACAAGACCAGCATCACCCAACCACCAGTAGCACCCTGTGCAGGACACCTCATCTAAACAACAAACAAAACAAAGTGAAAGTGAAAAGTGAAGTCGCTCAGTCGTGTCCAACTCTTTGCGACCTCATGGACTGTAGCCTACCAGGTTCCTCTGTCCATGGGATTTTCCAGGCAAGAGTACTGGAGTGGGTTGCCATTTCCTTCTCCAACAAAACAAAAATATAAACCAAATCATCAGCAGACAGGAGTACCACCTTACTCAGCCTTGCCCATTAGAGGAAAAACAAAGAAAGAAACAAAAACTCAGTACAAATATCACCCTATATGAAGCTTACACAAACCACTGGACCAAACTTAGGAGGGCAGAAACCAAAAGGAAGAAAGAATTCAACCTTGAAGCCTGGGAAAAGGAGACCTCAAACACAATAAGTTAAAAAAAATAATGAAA
Source organism: Odocoileus virginianus (assembly GCF_023699985.2). Taxonomy (NCBI): domain Eukaryota; kingdom Metazoa; phylum Chordata; class Mammalia; order Artiodactyla; family Cervidae; genus Odocoileus; species Odocoileus virginianus. Next base: position 3,461,883 of record NW_027224264.1, on the reverse strand, counting down.
AGGCAGAGAAATACTATACAAATGAAGGAACAAACTAGAAACACAGAAGTCCAAATAAATGAAGAGGAAATAGGCAAACTACCTGAAAAAGAATTCAGAATAATGATAGTAAAGATGATCAAAAACCTTGAAAACAAAATGGAGAAAATGCAAGAATCAATTAACAAAGACCTAGAAGAATTAAAGAATAAACATACAGAGACAACACAATTACTGAAATTAAAAATACTCTAGAAGGAATCAATAGCAGAATATCTGAAACAGAAGAACAAATTAGTGAGCTGGAAAAGAATGTAAAGAACTGAAGATAGTCTCAGAGACCTCTGGGACAATATCAAACTCACTAACATTCGAATTATAGGGGTCCCAGAAGAAGAAGAGAAAAAGAAAGGTATGAGAAAATTTTTGAAGAGATTATAGTTGAAAATTTCCCCAACATGGAAAAGGAAATAGTCAATCAAGTCCAAGAGGCACAAAGAGTCCCATACAGGATAAACCCAAGGAGAAACATGCCAAGACACATACTAATCAAACTAACAAAGACTAAACACAAAGAAAGAATATTAAAAGCAGCAAGGGAGAAGCAACAAGTAACATACAAGGGAAACCCCATATGCTTAACAGCTGATCTTTCAGCAGAAACTCTGCAGGCCAGAAGGGAACGGTAGGATATATATAAAGTAATGAGAGGGAAAAATCTACAAGTAAGATTACTGTACCCAGCAAGGATCTCATTCAAAACTGATGGAGAAATAAAAAAGCTTTTCAAACAAGCAAAAGTTAAGAGAATTCAGTACCGCTAAACCAGGTTTACAACAAATGTTAAAGGGACTTATTCAAGAAATACAAGAAAAAAGATCTATAAAATCAACCCCCAAAAATTAAGAAAATGGCAATAGGAAATATATATATCAATAATTGCTTTAAATGTAAATGGATTAAATGCTCCAACCAAAAGACACAGACTGGCTGAATGGATATAAAAACAAGACCCATATATATGCTGTCTACAATATTCTGTCAAGTCTCCCGAGCATCTTGTCCTTACTGCATGAAAAATACATTAAGCGCTGAAGTCTTCATTCCATTATCAACTTTAAAGCCTAAACTCCAAAGTCTCATGTAAATTATCATCTAAATAAAGTATGAGTGAGATTTGAGGAATAGTTCATTCTGAGGCCAAATTCCTTTCCAGGTGTGAACCTGTGAAACCAGACAAGTTATGTGCTTCCAAAGTACAGTGGTGGGACAGGCATAGGATAGACATTTTCATTCCAAAAGGGAGAAATAGGAAAGAAGAAAGAGGTGACAGGTCACAAGTGAGTCTAAAAACTTCCAAGGCAAATTCCATTAGATAATTTCCTAAAATTTTGCTATTGAAGTATAGTTGATTTAGAATATTGTGTCAGTTTCAGGTATACAGCACAGTAATTGAGCTATATGTCTATATAGATACAGATATATACATATAGATAGATAGATAGATAGATAGATACTCTATTTCAGATTCTTTTCCCCTGTAGGTTATTACAAAATATTGAGAATAGTTCCTTGTGCTAGGTCCTTGTTGATTATTTTATTTACAGTAGTGTGTATATGTTAACCTCAGCCTCAGAATTTATCCCTCCCCTTCCTCTCTTTCTCCTTTGGTAACCATAAGTATGTTTTCTTTGTTTGAGAGTCTATTTCTATTTTGGAAATTTGTGCCTTTTTTTGTCTTTTAAGATTCCACATATAAATGATATCATATGACATTTATCATTTTCTGTCTTGCTTATTTCATTAAATATGATGATGCCTACATACATCCCATCCCTCTAGGTCATCACAGAGCACCAAGCTGAGCCCCTTGTGCTATACAGCAACTTCTTAACTCAAAAAGACACATGTAAACAGGAGACACAGATGTACAGAATGGACTTGTGGACACAGCAGGGGAAGGAGAGGGTGGGATGAACTGAGAAAGTAGCACTGACATATATACACTACCATGTGTAAAACAGATAGCTCTAGTGGGAAGCTGTTGTTTAACACAGGGAGCTCAGCTAGGCGCTCTGGGATGACCTAGAGGGATCAGATGTGAGGGAGGGGAGGGAGGGGATACACACACACACACACACACACACAGACGTGTGTGTGTGTGTGTGTATGACATTAGCACTATTGTACAGCAGAAACCAACACATTATAAAGCAGTTTCCCTCAAATAAAAAATGTGTACCCCAGTGTCCTTTGCAGCATTATTTACAATTTCCAGGACATGGAAGAAACTTAAATGTCTGTCAGCAAATGAATGGATAAAAAAGATGTGGTACATATATACTCAGAAGATGTGATACCTATATTACTCAGCCATAAAAAGAAATGAAATTGGGTCATTTTTAGTGATGTGGATGGACTTAGAGTGAAGTACGTCAGAAAGAGAAAAACAAATATCATGTATTAACACATATGTAGGGAATCTAGAAAGATGGTACAGATGAGACTGTTTGCAGGGCAGGAATATCCATAGACTGTTTGATGATGGCCATTTTGACCTGTGAGTGGTGATATCTCATTAATAGCAATATTGAGCATGTTTTCATTGGTCTTTTGGCCATCTGTTTTGTCCTCTCTGGAGAAATGTCTATTTAAATCTTCTGCCCATTTTTTATTGTTTTTTTGTTTATATTGTGCTGTATAAACTGCTTGTACATTTTAGTAATTAATCACTTGTCTGTCACTGTTTATAGATGACATGATATCATACATAGAAAATCCTAAAGACACTACCAGAAAACTACTAGAGCTCATCAATGAATTTCTGTAAAGTTGCAGGATACAAAATTAATCCAGAGAAATCTCTTGCATTTCTATACAGTAACAACAAAAGATAGAGAAATTAAGGGAACAATCACATTTAGTACCATATCAAAAAGAATAAAATACCTAGGAATAAATCTACCTAAGGAGGCAAAAGACCTGTACTCTGAAAACTGTAAGATGCTGATGAAAGAAATCAAAGATGACACAAACAGATGGAAAGATATACCATGTTTTTGGATTGGAAGAATCAATATTGTCAAAATGACTATACTACCCAAGACAATCTATAGATTCAAGGAAATTTTTATCAAACTACCAATGTCATTTTTCACAGAATTAGAACAAAACATTTAAAATTTTTTGTAGAAATACAAAAGTCCCTGAATAGACAAAGAAATTTTGAGAAAGAAAAATGGAGCTGAGGAATCAGGCTCCCTGGCTTCAAACTATACTACAAAGCTACAGTAATCAAAATAGTATGGCACTGGCACAAAAACAGAAATATAGATCAATGGAACAGGATAGAAAGCCTGAAAATAAACCCACTCACTTATGGTCAATTAATCTATGACAAAGGAGGCAAGAATATACAATGGAGAAAAGACAGTCTCTTCAATAAGTGGTGCTGGAAAAACTGGACAACTACATGTGGAAGGTGAAATTAGAACCTTCTTTAATACCATACACAAGAATCCAAAGTGGATTAAATAGCTAAATGTAAGACTAGATATTATAAAACTCTTAGAGGAAAACATAGGCAGATACTCTTTGGACATAAATCACAGCAATATCTTTTTGATCCATCTCCTAGAGTAATGAAAATAAGAACAAAAATAAACAAATGGGACCTAATTAAACTTAAAAGCTTTTGCATAGCAAAGGAAACCATAAACAAAATGAAAAGACAACCTACAAAATGGGAGAAAATATTTGCAAATTATGAATTTTTGGATCTTAAGTCTCAAAAATAATCATCTTTTTTTCCATTTATTTTTATTAGTTGGAGGCTAATTACTTTACAATATTGTAGTGGTTTTTGCCATACATTGACATGAATCAGCCATAGATCTTTGATTCTATGCTCTGTCCTCTAGGCCTACTGGGTCAGTAAAATCACCTCCAGGGCCCCTAGGTGGCAGCCCTGCCTGCAAGGCTCCAGTCAGCAGCATCCCAGCCTGGTGAGATGGAGGCAGTGACCCTACACTTTGAAACCAAGAAGGCAGCTTTGGCAATCAAAATGACCTCATGGTTATTCTTGTCTTCTTGAAGAATAATGCTCCTTCAGAGCCAAACAGCTCTATTCACCCATCCTATAGAAATACAGAAGTTTTTTTTTTTTTTTCCTCTGCTCCTTTTGGTACAAAATAGGATTGTCTGGTAGTATAATCCCACCTCCTTTCCTGGCTTTGACTGAAATGCCCGATTCATATCCATAGTAGCCTCCTTATCAAGTTATTGTTCAACCACATCCTTAGTTTATATTCAGAACACAGTTTCACACTTTTTGTAGAATGTATAAACTGAGAATTTTCCAAATTTTCAAGTTTATGTTCCTTTTTACTTAACAACTTCTTCAATTTACGTCTTTCATTTCACATTTTTATAGTAAGCAGAAAGGAGAAGCAATACTGCATCTTTAATACTTTGCTTAGAAATCTCAGCTAAATTTCCAATTTCATAGCTCCCAAGTTCTACTTTCCACAAGACACTAGCATATTGTTCAGCTAAGTTTTTCATCATTTAAAACAAGATCCTATTTCCATCAATTTTCTATAACATGTTCCTCATTTCTGTCTAAGTCTCTCTAGAATTGCTTTTAACATCCAACAGACCCTTCAATACAATGTAGGCTTTTTCTATTATTTGTCTGTAAACTCAAGTCTTTATCAATGCCTAGTTCCAAAGTCACTTACACATTCTTAGGTATTTGTTACAGCAGCACCCCATTCACAGCATTAAGTTCTGTTTTAGTCTTCTCAGACTGCCATAATAGAATGCCACAGACTATGTGGCTTGAACACCAGATACTTATTTTCATACAACTCTGGAAGCTGAAAGTCCCATATCAATGGCCAGAAGGTTTTTTATTTTTCCCATGAGAGCTCTCTTCTGGACTTTCAGATGACCACCTTCTTGCTGTTTCTTCACATAACTATTTCTCTGAGCAGAGGTGAGTGAGGAAGAGAGGGATCTCTGGTGTCCTTTCTTATAAGAACTCTAATTCTGTTGGATTAAGGGGCCAACCTTATTATCTTATTTAATCATAATTACCTCCCTAAAAATCCTGTCTTCAAATACAGTTATATATGGGTTGGTTAAGTCTCAACATATGATTTTTTAATGGACACAATTCAGTCCATAACATGAGGAAAATCCCAAATACCCAATAAGAAACTGGAATAACATTATTTCCAACAGTATATTTAAAGTTTCTGTTCTCTAAGACCATTGAATAAAGCAATATATTAGAAATGTACTACTCAAAGAGAAAAGTAACTAGATGGGGGGAAATCCTTTCACATTGTTAACATATATTAAATCACCACATCATACACTTTAAATTTCTTATAATTTTGTCAATTATGTCCCAATAAAACTGGAGGGAAAAGAAAGAATGATATAAAAAGAAGTCCGTTTGGTAGTAAATTTGTGAAATGACATCATAAATCAGTAACATCAGAGTAGAATCATGATGCCGGACTGTTGAAACTTCACCTCCATCTTTAAATTAGGATTTGTAGTAATTTAAAGGAACATACTCAACATGTATTTCATTCACATTATTTGTAAGGAGAAAGGATGTACATCAATGGGAATGGCATGGGTTAATATAAAGGCATAGAGGTAGAAAAATATAAGGCTTTTGAAATAAAATATTTGGCTGGGACATAGGATAAAGGAAAGTAAGTTTCAATAGACTAAGTTTTGTTTTGTTTTTCCCTTTTATATAACTCTGATTCCCAGGAATCTGCTCTCCTTAAATCTATGTCTCTTATGTACTACCAGGAAAAAAAAAAAACAAATCTATGTCCTTTCTCACATGACAAGGTGTCATATGTAAATACTGTTCATGCTATGTCAATCCATTCTCTTCTCCAGGGGATCTTCCCAACCCAGGGATTGGAGCCAGGTCTCCCGCATTGCAGGCAGATTCAATAGCGTCTGAGCCACCAAAGAAGCCCAAGAATACTGGATTGGTAGCCTATCCCTTCTTCAGGGGATCTTCCTGACCCAGAATTGAACCGGGGTCTACTGCACTGCAGGTAGGCTTTTTACCAGTTGAGCTACCAGGGAAGCCCATATCAATCCTCAAGGCTTCTCTTTTCCTAAGGTCACCTGATGATTCTTTATCTCATATCCTCACCTTCTCCCTCAATTTCTGTTGCTAGTGCCTTTGTTCAGGCAGTCATTATTTTTTACCTCAATTATTGAAATTGTATGGACCTAACAGAAGCAGAAGATATTAAGAAGAGGTGGCAAGAATACATAGAAGAACTATACAAAAAAGATCTTCATGACCCAGATAATCACGATGGTGTGATCACTCACCTAGAGCCAGACATCCTGGAATGAGAAGTCAAGTGGGTCTTAGGAAGCATCACTATGAACAAAATTAGTGGAGGTGATGGAATTCCAGTTGAGCTATTTCAAATCCTAAAAGATGATGCTGTGAAAGTGCTGCACTCAATATGCCAGCAAATTTGGAAAATGCAGCAGTGGCCAAAGGACTGAAAAAGGTCAGTTTTCATTCAAATGCCAAAGAAAGGCAATGCCAAAGAATGTTCAAACTACTGCACAAATTGTACTCATCTCACATGCTAGCAAAGGAATGCTCAAAATTCTTTAAGCCAGGCTTCAAGACTACATGAACTTCCAGAAGTTCAAGATGGATTTAGAAAAGGCAGGGGAACCAGAGATCAAATTGCCAACATCCATTGGATCACTGAAAAAGCAAGAGAGTTCCAGAAAAACATCTACTTCTGCTTTATTGACTATGCCAAAGCCTTTGACTGTGTGGATCACAACAAACTGTGGAAAATTCTTAAAGAGATGGGAATACCAGACCATGTTACCTGCCTCCTGAGAAATTTCTATACAGGTCAAGAAGCAACAGCTAGAACCAGACATGGAACAACAGACTGGTTCCAAATTGGGAAAGGAGTATGTCAAGGCTATATATTGTCACCCTGCTTATTTAACTTATATGCAGAGTACATCATGCAAAATGCTGGGCTGGGTGAAGCACAAGCTGGAATCAAGATTGCCAGGAGAAATATCAATAACCTCAGATATGCAGATGACACCACTCTTATGGCAGAAAGCAAGAAGAATTAAAGAGCTGTTTGATGAAAGTGAAAGAGGAGAGTGAAAAGGTTGCCTTATAACTCAACATTCACAAAACTAAGATCATGGCATCATACCCCATCAGTTCAGTTCAGTTCAGTCGCTCAGTCATGTCTGACTCTCTGTGACCCCATGGACTGCAGCACACCAGGCCTCCCTGTCCATCACCAACTCCCGGAGTTTACTCAAACTCACGTCCATTGAATCAGTGATGCCATCCAACCATCTCATCCTCTGTCATCCCCTTCTCCTCCCACCTTCAATCTTTCCCAACATCAGGATCTCTACTTAAAAAAGAAAATACAGGAAGTACCATGATTAGAAAAAATATAGCTCTACTAAAAAGAGAAGACAGGTAAATAATCTTAATATTAAATATCTTAAATAATCAAGGATAGGATAAAGTCAAGATTAACTAGAGGAAATTATTCTGATAAGACAAAGAATCTTTGTTTGCTAGTCAGATTACTCAAAAGGTAAAGAAAACCCTTTTATAATTTCTTACTAATGAAGACCAGTAATCCAAGAAAAATTTAGTCATTTTAATAGAGACAAAAACAAACTCTAGTTTTGCATCAGTATATTGTTGATACTAAAGCTCATTAAATAAAACAAGCAAACATATAAAACCATATAAATAAACCAGTCCCAGTCAGCTTTACCCACACAACTTAAGGTTCATTTTTCATAAACTTTCTACAACTTTCTGTACCCATTCATATTTTGGCCTACTCTTTCCTCCTGTCAGTTTGGAACAACCACTTACTTCACTTTAGGACAAAAATTACTCTCTTTTTACTTAATAAAAATAACCCTAGATACTCTTCTGATAATCCAATGGTTAAGACTGCATTTCCAATGCAGGGGACATGTGTCCAACCACTGGTGGGGGAACTAAGTTCCCACATGCCATGCTGCTTGGTCAAAAAAAAAATCCTACCTACCTTGCATAGTTTACTTAAAAAAATTGTTTGTCTTTATTGTTCCTAGTAGTTTCATTAACATATAATTTTTAAATATTAGTGACTTTATTTTACAGAGAAAACTGGGAAGTGGATAATTACTGTTTTTCAAATATTAGCATTGCTCAGCAGACTATCAATGCTCATGAATATACCATCTTGCAATTTTTATAGAATCCTTATAGCACAGTTTTTCAATGTAGCAAGAAGAGTACATTTTTACCAGACTCAAATATATTTAGCCTCTGTATAATGTAAAAATAAGAAGATAGCAGTACATAAACTTATACTCAGCAATAAACATTTCAGTATTTTATGTTAGTATCCATTACTTAATTAGCATAAGTCTAAATGTGCATGTTACCAAACAGATTTTAGAAACTATTTTTAAGCAGACATATTATAAAATGAAACTATTATTTACTAATTTTTGGTATGAATAATGACTCAATTTGATTACAATCCAACATTATTTTTATAATCCTAAACACATAGCTCCTTGGAAGAAAAGCTATGACAAACCTAGACAGCATATTAAAAAGCAGAGACATTACTTTGCCAAAAAAGGTCTGTATAGTCAAAGCTATGGTTTTTCCAGTAGTCATGTATGGATGTGAGAGTTGGGCCACAAAGAAGGCTGAGTGCTGAAGAATTGATGCTTTTGAATTGTGGTGTTGGAGAAGACTCTTGAGAGTCCCTTGGACTGCAAGGAGATCCAACCAGTCAATCCTAAAAGGAAATCAATCCTGAATATTCATTGGAGGGACTGATGCTGAGACTGAAGCTCCAATACTTTGGTCACCTGATGCAAAGAGCCAACTCATTGGAAAAGACCCTGATCTGGGAAAGACTGAAGGCAGGAGAAGGGGATGACAGAGGATGAGATGGTTGGATGGCATCACTGACTCAATGGACATGAGTTTGAACAAACTCCAGGAGATGGTGAAGGACAGGAAAGCCTGGCATGCTGTAGTCCATGGGGTCACAAAGAGTCAGACCATGACTGAGTGACTGAACAACAACAAACACCTAGCAAATATTACCTTTTTTGACTAGCAAACCCAATTAGAATAAAATATATCTATGCATTGAATTAATGCTAATAACTCAGAACACATAGCTGTTTTTATTATATCTACAACATTAAACTATGCTTATTTGCTAAAGATTTACTTAATTTAAGAGAAAATTTACTTATTTTTTATGAGAACAGTTACTTTTCCATATTGGAATTAGTGGAAGTTCAGGGCTTTTATTATTATCATCACTGGGAGTTTCATAAATATTTAATTTTTAGAAGTGATTATTTATCTGGAAAATACCCTAATGCTGGGAAAGATTGAGGTTGGGAGAAGAAGGGGATGACAGAGGATGAGATGGTTGGATGGCATCACCAACTTGATGGACATGATTTGGAGTAAACTTCAGGAGTTGGTGAAGGGGACCTGGTGTGCTGCAGTCCATGGGGTCACAAAGAGTCGGACACAACTGAACGACTAAACTGAACTGATCTGTAAGCCAATTAGAATAGAACTCTGTGTTAGATTTTATAAATTAACTGTTAATTTGTTAATTGTTAATGCCATCTGGGGGCAGGTAAAATATCACATATACATATATTTATATGTACATATAAATAGCATGTATATATATATTTGTACCTATGGAGAAACATACATGGATGGATGCAAGTATCTTAGCTATGAGTCAGGCATAAACACAGTAATACAAAACTCACTGGTCTATATAAAAAGTTGGCTCTAATTTTTGTGCCACTTTTTATTTTTATCTGAATTATACTTCTGGCAAATTAGACTTGTTGCAGTTACCTGCTCAGTATGAGAGCTAAATATTTCCAATAATATTAATACCTGGAAGAGACTTTTAAGTTTTTCTTTCTCTATGGAGGCTGTGGACAAAGTTTTAGGTAAGGGATTTGGTAGACACTAATCACTTGTCTGGGTGTTTCCAAAGTCCTTTGAAGTGAACAAAATATTCAGTGTGTTTCCAGTTTTCTTTTTCTCTTTTTCAATCTCAGGTAGTTGCTTTTGCAATTCTTGAATCTCAAAATATTAGTATGGTAGTAGGGAGTTGAGGGAATAGAATGGTAAAGGTTTGGCAGGGTTGGAAAAAAAGGACAGAGAGGGCAGTGGTATTGAAGTGGGACAGATCAAAGATTTAAAGGGGCTAAAGTGAAGACTGAAGTTCATAAAATATGGAAGGAGTAGAGGTAATGGGAAAGAAGTCTTAGGTGAGCCAGTTTGAGAAGATTTCAGGTCTCCCAAGAGACCACTGAAGTTACAAATTACCCATAAAATATTTCTGCATATGAGATCTTTGCACACACAAAAAAATCCAAATGAGGAACAGTACTCTAAATACATGATGATAATAATAATAAAGTTCAAGCAAATGAGACCTCAATGAGAATCTTCCAGGTTCTAAACCAATGGTACCTTTCCAAAAAACAGAAGTCTGGGACTCTAACCCAGCCTCAAGACTATACTCTGCATTAGTATACTGTAATGGTCTTTATCTTTTTGGCTTACTTCACTCTGTATAATGGGCTCCAGTTTCATCCATCTCATTAGAACTGATTCAAATGAGTTCTTTTTAATAGCTGAATAATATTCCATGGTATATATGTACCACAACTTCCTTATCCATTCGTCTGCTGATGGGCATCTAAGATGGTAACGATAACCCTATATGCAAAACAGAAAAAGAGACACAGATGTACAGAACAGACTTTTGGACTCTGTGGGAGAAGGCGAGGGTGGGATGTTTCGAGAGAACAGCATCGAAACATGTATATTATCTAGGGTGAAACAGATCACCAGCCCAGGTTGGATGCATAAGACAAGTGCTCGGGCCTGGTGCACTGGGAAGACCAGAGGGATCGAGTAGTATGTTATCTAGGGTGAAACAGATCACCAGCCCAGGTTGGATGCATAAGACAAGTGCTCGGGCCTGGTGCACTGGGAAGACCCAGAGGGATCGGGTAGAGAGGGAGGTGGGAGGGGGGATTGGGATGGGGAATACATGTAAATCCATGGCTGATTCATGTCAATGTATGACAAAAACCACTACAATATTGTAAAGTAATTAGCCTCCAACTAATAAAAATAAATGGGAAAAAAAAAAAGAGAACTAAGAAAAACTTGATTAGGTATCAAGGGTGGAGAGACAGTAAACTGACTTGGCAGAACTATTGCTGAACTGGCCTTAGCAAGCCAAGGAACTTGACCAAGTATATGACTTATTTGAGAAGAGGGATCAGGGAACTCTGACTACAGCTTAGTCAGAAAGATAATTCTTGTTAAAAGCTAGTATTCAAACGCAAGCTGACTCAAAAGCTTTTGTTTCTAAACATTACCCAAAGTTACCTATTCTATGCTTCTGTAGTTTTTGCTTTTTTTTTATGCTGCTACATAACTTCTTTGGGTAAACATTGCTTCTTTTGGCAATTTTTTCAGGTTCCCGGGATTTATATACTGCTACCTAGCTTGTCCTCCTTATTTTGACTTTTCTGAACAGCACTCCATACACTGGATCCTCATATTCACAAATTTAGTTGCCTTATCTCCTTAAGATTTTGAATCATGGGTCACTTGAGTATAAAACAAACAGCTATAACAAGTTACTGAGCTATTAGTTTTCTAGTAAAGGTGTTATACCTAAAGCCAATAAAAATGTGCATATTACCAGAACATGGCAAATATATCTGATTTCTGGAATTTTAAGATGTTTTGCAGGCGAGTGCTATTAAGCATTTGGACCTAGAGCTTTTTTGTTCTCATCATGTCAGACCAACTAGTAGTTATCAACTCACTTCCTTTTTATGAAAAAGAAGAAAGGGCAACCCACAATAGCAATTGTTCTCATTGCATGTGTTAATGACAGTATTGGAATGTGGCCTCTTTTCCACTCTAGATCATAGATGATGTGCTAATGTATCAATCTACTCCTAACATTAAACATTATTAATAGCTAAAACAAATATACTAGAGGCTCAACATTTTATATCTCTTCTCTACCCAAATGCAATGGCAACCCACTCCAGTATTCTTGCCTGGAAAATCCCATGGGCAGAAGAGCTTGGTGGGCTATACAGTCCATGAGGCTGCAAAAGAGTTGGACATGACTTAGTGACTAAATAACAACAAGCCAAATGCAATGTCATCAATGAAGCTGAGAGTCAAAGTCTGTTTAATGCAGTCTTAAAAATATTTTATGACATTTTGTCTATAATAATACTATCAATGTTGGCAATTTTTCATCTTATATTTTCCATTCTTCCTCCCTCTGATGGCCCCTTTGACTTCCTACAAGTTCAACAGTTTGTAACAACTGTTAGCTGTCATTGCATTCTCTGTTCCCAGATTTTTTATTATTATTTCAGTCATCCAATGAGGAATATTACTTTTGTAGTGTTCAGTTCAGTTGCTCAGTCATGTCCGACTCTTTGCTATCCCATGGACTGCAGCATGCCAGGCTTCCCTGTCCATCACCAACTCCCAGAGCTTACTCAAACTCATGTCCATCAGAGTCAGTGATGCCATCCAACCATCTCATCCTCTGTCATCCCCTTCTCCTCCTGCCTTCAATCTTTCCCAGCATCAGGGTCTTTTCCAATGAGTCAGTTCTTCGACATCAGGTGGCCAAAATATTGGAGTTTCAGCTTCAGCATCAGTCCTTCCAATGAATATTCAGGACTGATTTCCTTTAGGATGGACTGGTTGGATCTCCTTGCAGTCCAAGGGACTCTCAAGAGTCTTCTCCAACACCACAGTTCAAAAGCATCAATTCTTTGGTGCTCAGTTTTCTTTATAGTCCAACTCTCACATTCATACATGACTACTGGAAAAAACATAGCTTTGACTAGACAGACCTTTGTTGGCAAAGCAATGTCTCTGCTTTTTAATATGCTGTCTAGGTTGGTCATAGCTTTTGTAGTGTTATTTCTATGCTAATAATAAAATAATAACTTACTGTTATTAAGAAGGGAAAGCCTCTAACCTCTTCACAATTTGATATTTGCCTGCCATTATTACTGAATTGTTTCACTGATATTATTACAAACACAATTTTTTCTATTTACATTTTTGCTATTTTTTCTCTTTTTAACCCTGTTAGAAAATAGATGTTAAGTGTCACTGAAGAAACTAAACTGACATTGTAATTTACCTGTTTTTGCTTTTTTTTTTTTTTTAAATTTCTGGGCTTCCCAGGTGGCGCTAGTGGTAAAGAACCTGCTTGCCAATGCAGGAGACATAAGAGACACAGGTTTGATCCCTGGGTCAGGAAGATCCCCTGGAGGAGGGCATGGCAACCTGCTCCAGTATTCTTGCCTAGAGAATCCCATGGACAGAAGAGCCTGGCAGGCTACAGTCCATAGGGTTGCAAAGAGTCAGATACAACTGAAGTGACTTAGAACAGCACAGGTATAATCAAATCTTTTAAAAAATTAGTTATTTTAATTGGAGGATAATTACTTTACAATATTGTGATACATCAGCGTGAATCAGCCAATCTTTTTATAAAGCACTTTTCAAAAGGTAATGTTAGGTTCACAGTGAAATTGAGAAAGTAGAACAGAGATTTCCCATATATTCTTTACCCCCATGCATGCATGTCCTCATTATCACATGCCCAGAGTAGTGCATTTGTTACAATTGATGAGCTTAATACATTGATAAATCATAATCATCCAAATTCCATACTTTAGTGTCCATTCTTGGTGATGGGCACACTATGGGTTTGAACATAGGTGTAATGACATGTATCAATCATTATGGTATCATACAGAGCATTTTCACTACCTTAAACATCCTTCATCCTCCACCTATTCATTCCTCCGCCATCCCTAAACCCTGGTAGCCACTGATAATTTTGTTTCCATAGTTTTGCCTTTTCTAGAATGTCATATAGTTGGAATCATACAATATGTAACATTTTCAGATTGGCTTCTTTCACTTAGCAATATGCATTTAAATTTCTTCCATGTTCTTTTCATGGTTTAATAGTTCATTTAATTAATAATTATTTAAATGTATTTACAATTGTTTTAATTAATTTAATGTTTATTTGTTTATAAATTAAATGATTAATTAACACTTAGTTAATAGTTTCCCTGCTGGCTCAGATGGTGAAGAATGTGCCTTCAATGCAGGAGACAAAGATTCAATCCCTGGGTCAAGAAGAACCCCTGGAGAAGGGAACAACTAAAAACTAATAGTTCAGTTATTCTTACTGCTGAATAATATTCCATTTTCTGAAAGTGTTAGTCACTCAGTCATGTCCAACTCTTTGTGATCCCATGGACTGTAGCCTGCCAGGCTCCTCTGTCCATGGAATTCTCCAGGCAAGAATACTGGAGTGGGTAGCCATTCTCTTCTCCAGGGGATCTTCCCAACCCAGGGATTGAACCCCAGTCTCCCTCATTGCAGACAGATGCTTTACCATCTGAGCCACCAGGGAAGCCTCATTCCATTGTCTAGATATATCATAATGTATTTATCCAGTCACCTACTGCAGGATATCTTGATTGCTTCCAAAGTTTGGCAGTGATGAATAAAGCTGGTATAAACAGCCATGTATAAATTTTGGGGGACCATATGTGTTTTCAACTCCTCTGGGTAAATAGCAAGGAGTATAACTACTGGATCATACAATAACAGTATATTTAGTCTTGTAAGAAACCAAAAAACTGTCTTCCAAAAGTGCATTCCTACCAGCAATGACTGTGTCAACAGATCGGACCTTTCTAATAGGTTACACATCTATTATACACCTAATGGTATTTCATTGTTCTTTTTGTATTTCCTTGATGGGGTATGATGTGGAACATCTCTTCACATACTTATTTACCATCTGTGTATTTTCTTTAGTGATGTCTATGTTAAGATCTCTGATCCATTTTTTAATCAGGTTGTTTTCTTGTTATTGAGTTTATAAGAGTTCTTTGTGTATTTTGGATAACAGCTCTTCATAAATTGTATCCTTGGCAAATATTTTCTCCCAATCCTTGACTTGCCTTCTCCTTCTTCTGAATTTGTCTTTCTCAGAAGTTTTTAAATTTACTAAAGACTAGCTTATCAATTATTTCTTTCATGGATTGTGCCTTTGATGTTGTAACTAAAGCATTATCACCATATCCGGGGTCATCTATGCTTTCCCCTATGTTATTGTCTAGGAGTTTTATAGTTTTCTGTTTTACATTTATGTCTATGACTCGATTTGAGTTAATTTCTGTGAAGGGTAAAAGGTCTGTAAGTCAGATGTTAAAAACACAAATGGAGAGGTAGGGCACAATTCACTCTATAACATGTTATGTTATTGTCCTATGAGGTGGATAATGATTAGACATGAATTTCACACATTGAAAAAAATATTATTTTAAGATAATTCAATTTTTTCAACTTCGGTTTTCTTATAATAAGGGAAATTATTTATAGCTTAGCCATATTATTTGCCTTTAAATCCTTCTCTTTTATTTTTTTCCCTTCTCTTTTAAAATGACTAAACCCTTCCAACATAATTAGTAGCATGACTATACTGAGTTAGAGTAAGTTTAATTGACTAATTGTAATTGAATTTTTTTTAATGTTGAATTATTGTTCTATAGATCTTCCCATCTTTGTGGATGCTTTCTTTAACAAACTCTTGTTCTTCATAGTGTTAACCACTTTTCTAACTCTGTATTGTCTATATTATTATTGATCCATTTTTCACTTTGTATTATAATTGATCTTTTTACATCTTTCCCCTCCAAAGCTTCGAGCTTTTTTAGGAAAGAAGATAAAGTTGTGTTGTGTTTACTGATACCAGTATATATTTAGTTTTCTAGAAACAATTGTTGAATGAAAAAATAAATTAATGTATATTGCAACAAGTCAGTGACTTGGCCATAGTGTCTTAATTAATTTTACACGTTTACTATGTAGTTGAGTTTTGAAACCATCCTTATTTACTGAATAACTAGTTCAGATCTCTTTGTATTATACTGCTTAGGAATGAACTGCACATTTGTTTCTAACAACCAATTTAAAAATTATTGAAAAAATCTTTTATCTTCCAGTAACAAAAATATTTCCCATACCTTTTAGTCAATTGCTAGATACAGTGCCCACAGTAAAATGTATGCCATCTTCAAACTTACAAATTGGTTGCCATCAAAAGGTTGTATCATTGTTTTCTCTTTTATCAGTTATTTCTTTTATTTGTATTATTTGAATTTAATTTGCTTTTCTTTTAATAATTGGGTGTAATGGATGTTTAACTCACTGTCATTTTTCTTTCTTTTCTAATATATGCATTTGAGGCTCTAGATGTTTCATTAAGCATAGTTTTAATGATTACATATTATATGATAGGGCTTCCCTGGTGGCTCAGTAGGTAAAGAGTCTGCCTGCAATGAGGGAGACCCAGCTTCAATCCCTGGGTCAGAAACATCACCTGAAAATGGCAATCCACTCCAGTATTCTTGCCTGGAGAATTCCATGGACAGAGGAGACTGGTGGGCTACAGTCCATGGGGTCACAAAGAGTCAGATACAACTGAGTGACTAACACTTTCACTTTCATTATATGATAAATGCATATAAACTCAGGAAATATTTTAGAAATATTTTATACTGAATAAATATAGCTACTTCCATGCTTACTGGGAGAATTTAGAGCTTTCAATGCATATATTAGAAATAAATGAAAAAATTCTTACATGAGTATATTTTAACTTTAATTTATAAGCACATAAGGACTTTATAGTATGTTTGGAACACTTGCACCCTTTTAGTTTAATCTTTGGATTATATTTAAAATTATTTTATATCTAGGATATACATATAATCTGCATTGCATCAGACATTACCAGTTTGTGATTATTTTATATAAATATCAATCCTGCAAAATTTACTCTCAAATAGTCCTAATGATAATTCAAATCTGGCAAATTTTAAATGCTCTGTGTGTGCCTACCAGAAATCTGTATTCCAAAGCTATAGGGTTCAGTGCATTTAATTCATTTTAATCATGTTATTCAAATCTTCTGTATACTTAGTGATATTTAAATATTTTACTGTTTTTATTTCTTCCAGTTACAGGAGTGTTGTTTAATTCTCCCATTGTGGGAGATAAGAAGAAAAATATGGACTAGGAAAAGATGAGGAAGGAAAAAAGCCCTGTGTTGTTGAATCTAAGTTAAAGATAAACTACTATGTATAAAATAGGTAAGCAACAAGCGTATATTGTATAGCATGGGGACTACAATCATTATCTTGTAATAACTTTTAGTGGAGCATAATATGTAAAAATACTGAACCACTATGCTGTACACCTGAAATTAATATCATATTGTAAATCAATTATACTTAAATTAAAATTTAATTAACTGATTAATTGAATGGACTAGAAGTACTCATACTCTGGTAGCAGAGAACATATCTAGCAGCTAGATCTTGGTTTCTAAATACTATTCTCCATCAAGAGAACCTGGAATGCCTAGGAGAAATGCCCTATTCCAGTTTCTAGGAAGGGAAAATACGTGAATCTGAAACATATTGTGGAAAAAAGACACACAAGGAAATACTCAAAAATAAATTGGGTTATGAAAAAAGGAGATAGGATTCTCTGAAAAGATCCCATATGTCAAGTCTGGGGCAAGTTAACATTAAAAAGGATAATGACTGTATGGCATTAATGGACTATGAAAATGAGTAAAAAACTAAACTATTTAACCCATATATATACCCACTCAAGAAGAAAGAAAGGAATGAAGGGAAGGAAGGAGGGAGAGGGGAAGAAGGGCAGAAACAAAGAAAAGAAAGAAAAAGAAAAAGGAGGGGAAAGGAGGGGGAAGAAGGAAAGATAAAGAATGAAAGAAAGTGGTAATACATACAAAAGGCAGTAAATATAGAATGATAGAATTATGATGTCTATAACACCAGTGCAATGGTTTTGGAAGAATTCAGCAACAGATGTCAAAAACAAAAACAAAAACCTGTGAGTAAAATGTTGCTGGAAAACAGGTATTTCCATACTCCCAAAGAATCCTTTCAAAGATGATTAATTACAAAGAAAAATGTATAGTTTTATTATGAATAGATCTAGCTTTTAGAAGTTTTAGTAAGTAATCAAACTTGGTATCACCAATAATTTGAACTATCTCATCTTATGTGTCCCTGATGCAATGACGTGAGATACACGGCATAACCTATGTAAATAGATTTTCCAAAATTATTTACTTGAGTACAATCATGAGGAAGCAGTCTGACACATATTATACAAGAGTATTCCAAAAGGTCAACATTGTGACAACCAACCAACAACAAAAACAACTGTTCTAGACTTAAAGATATTAAGGAGACATGACCAAATGCAACATACAAATCTGGGTTGTACCTTAGATTGAAAAAAAAATAGACAGCTTTGAAACAAATAGGAAAAATTAAGTTTTTACTGTATGTTAGATAATGTATTTAAATTAATAATTTCCATGGTGTGAAGAGTTTATGGATAACATATAGCTTACTTTCAAGTAGTTCAAACAAAAATATAGATAACAGCATACATATTCCACACCTTATCACACAGAGAAAGAGCTAGAAATTGATATAGAGACTGGGGGTGGGATTTGACAATCGGTGGATCTGTGGTCTATGTATGGTTGTTGTACTCTTAAAGTTTCTTTTTGTTCAATATTTTTCTGAAATAATGTCTGTTTTCAAGTCTTTGTTACATAATTCCAGCATCATTTCCATTTCAGCATTTGTACTCCCATTGTCTTTTCCCATTTAAATTCTATCTTTGTATGCTGGCTAGTTTTGTATTATTTCCTAGACATTTTGAATATTACGTTACTTGTGAGTCTTGTTTAAAGTCTGTTGGATAATGCTGAGATTTTTGTTTTATCAAGCAGTATCCTCATTAATTTCAGAGAGAGATTTCCAATGTGCCTTCTGTTTTCTTGATTATAATGTCAGTTCAGTTTTCAAGGACTTCACAGTTCTATTTAGACGCATCATGTGTGTGTGTTCCACCCAAAGCTCATTTTGGGACCTGGATGGTGATCTGTTTGTCAGTTCAGGTCTCAATGTCTTTGGCATACTGAATAGTGTTAAGATTCATCTCTGAAGAGTATAGAATGAATCCAGGGATTAATTAACAATTAGGGCACTTCCTAGTTGCTTAGGGTTACCTTTTAAGTCTCCTGGCTAGAATGCCGTAGCTTTAATTACACCACTGTGTCATTCGCACAATATATTCTCTTTGGGTGTGTGAAGCTTCCTGTCTTGAACCAGAACTAGACAGCGTCTCCTGAATCTTTCTGATTGCTCTCTGCTCTCCACTTCACTGTTCCCTACACAACTAAATAGAATATCAAAGTAAAAAATGTAAATCTATTACCAGTTCAAGTGGAACTTTCAATTTCCGTCTCTTCCCCATTCTGCCTGCTATTACTTACTTTTTGGTGTCCTCAAACATCTAATTTAATTCTGTCTAGGATTTACAGTCGTATTTAGTGGGAGAGCAGAGTGATATGTACTTACTCTGCATTGTTCAAAGCAAGAACCTGCATTTGTGTGTGTGTGTGTGTGTGATTTTTTAAAAATGGATGTTTATTCCACTAGATTGCAATTTCATGATGGCAAGATCCTTTTGTTTGCTCTTAATTTTATACCCAATGCCTTACAAAATCTTATATGTGCTGTGCTTAGTTGCTCAGTCGTGTCTGACTTTTTGTGACCCCATGGACTGCAGCCTGTCAGGTTCCTCTGTCCAAAAGGATTCTCCAGGGAAGGATACTGGAGTGGGTTGCCATGCCCTTCTCTCTATTTCACTTCAGGCTGTTATAACAAAGTATCTTAGGCAGAGTGGCTTAGGAAAAACAAATACTTATTTCTCACAGTTCTAAAGCTAGAAGTCCAATATCAGGGTGCTAACATGGTCATATTCTAGTGAGGATTCTCTTCTGCGTTGCAGAAGGTTGTCTTTTTGCTATGTCCTGACATGGTGGAAAGGAGCAAGATAGCTCTCTGGCCTCTTTTTATAAGGGCAATAATCCCATTTATGAGGGTTCTGCCCTTAGACCTAATTACTTCCCAAAGTCTTCATCTCCAAATACCTTCACACTGGGAAATTAGATTTCAACATAGGGATTTCTGGGGGGACACTAACATTTAGTCCATAATAAGCTCTTCACTTATCTCTCTTTTATATTTCCAATAAAGTTTCATTGTTTTTCTTGTTTTATAGATTTTACACGTTTCTTTTTAAATTTATTCTTGGCAAACTTATATTGTTGTCCACAAAGGCCCTCTTATCTGTAGGTAATTTTTAAGATCAGTGTTCTTTGGGAGGAAGACAGCAGAAAACTCCTATTCCCCTATTTTGTTGATACCATGCTTGTTACTATTGTGAATTGGATTTGTACTTTCTCAGTAGTTATTGCCAATTTGTAAAAGAATTCATATTTTACCTATATTGATTTTCTTTCTGGATACTTTACTGGTGTTTTTATTCCTAATCAATTTTCAGCATATTCTCTTAGGTTTTATAGGCATACAATCATAATGTCAGCCACCAGTATATTATTTTACCATTTTTTCTAATAGTAAGGTGAATTGTAGCTATGTGTCTTATTATTGTTTTCTGTCTAATAGCCTGTCTGGAATGCTGGTTTCCAACTAATAGGCCATATCAAAAAACACCTGAATAGTTTTGATAACTGCTATCTTTTTTTCAACATGACTTTAATAAAATATTCAACCTTAGGATTCATTCTACCATGTCCCTCATTTATGTCCCAGTTTACCAATTCCTTCTGGATATTACTTTCTTCATAACCTAGCCTAACCCAAACTGAAACATCTCTTTTGTGTTGTTAATCCATTTTACCTAATCTATCATCCCTCAACACAGAATACATAGTAATACTTTTAAAAATAGTGTATTTAAATATTTTCACACAAGGCTTTATTTTAGAGATCACTGTCTTTTCTTTGGAAAAATACATGAATAAGCTATGGACAACCTGTATATAGGTAGGGTGATGTCTAAATTATATCAAGTGTACAGAAATGTCTAAGTTGTATTACATAAAAACTGAATGGAAGTGACAGGTGTTAATGGTGGTATGAATTTGTTAATTTTGTTACCATAATTAACAAAATTAATAATGCTAATTTTCAGAAACAAAAGTGAAGGAAAGGAGAAACGAAGTATCATGCTTAATTTTAGGTGTCAACATGTCCAGACTAAGGAATATCCAGATAGCTGGTAGAACATTATTTCTGGATGTGTCTGCTAGAGTGTTTCTGGTAGACTGAATAAAAAAGATTGCCATTACCAGTATGTGTAAGCGTCCTCCAATCCACTGAGGGCCTACATAGAACAAAAAGCTGGGGGAAAGGCAACTTGACTCTTTGCTTGAGCAGGGACATTCTTCTTCTCCTGCTCTTAGACATTACTGCTCTTGGTTCTTGGGCTTTTGGTTTTGTCCTTATACCACTGGTCCCTCAATTCTTGGGACTTTATATTTGAACTAGAATTCATACTATTGGCTCCCTGGTTCTTAAGGCCTTCACAGTTGGACTTAACTACACAACTGGCTTTCCTAGTTACCCAATTGGCAGATGGAAATTTTCATTCTCCATAAACATGTAATCAAATTCCTATAATGAATTTCCATACATATGTATATATGGAGATTGATGAATCTGTCAATCTATATTTGTTTCTGTAAGTAATGAATCTACCATCTATATATAATTATATATATATATATTTGTGTGTGTGTGTGTATATATATATTTGTGTGTATATATATATTTGTACATATCTTGTATGGTTCTTTTTCTTTGGAGAACTTTGACTAATACAAGAGGTTCTAGTAACAAGGCATATTGGCTAAAATCGGTAAAGTGACCAGTGAAGTATCTGCTTGTAAGGTGGACTGATGCTTTTAAGAACAGACATATTATCACAAAATTGTACTCACAGACATGCCTTGTGTGAGAGATTTGAAGGAGATCAATGGAAAAAAAACCTTTTGTGTGATGGGTAAGGTAACACAAAATGTAAGATCCTAAGGATAGCCATAGATATTAAAAGTCAGAAAGTGCAGAGAGCTAAAGGAGAGGCAAGTGAAAGAAAATAAGTCCTTGGGATTTCTAAGCACTGTGTCAGAAGGCACTTGACTTCCCATAAGATGTGCCCAAGCCTGTAGCCACTACTTCATCTTCCCCCAAATGTAGTTTTGAATTACTTTAACACCTTACATTTATTTTCTGCATCTTTCAGCCAAGTGTCTTGCACAGAGTGAATGCAGATTGTGCATTGTTTCAACACTTTATGGAATCTACTTAGGGAATTATCAGGAAAATGCCAATAATAACCAGTAGAAAATTGAAGGTTACACAATAAACCATATAAAGTACTAGAGATATTTAAAGAAGAGAAATATTTCATCATCTTTGGAAGCACAGTAAAGGCTTCACAAAATATTTTGCACTTATTAGTGTCTTGAAATAAGTTGCATAGATTTTTGTTATTTAAATTACAGAACAGTTCTGTGAAGGAAAATCAGGAAGGAAGGCACAGTATTAAGATGGTAAGGAGTAAAGGCTCAGGTGTTCAAGAAACCATCAATAATTCTACTTAGTGGAAATATAAGTTATGTTTAGTATATCTATTCAGAGGCCAGGCAAATATGAGGAAAGTCTGGCAAAGGGAAAGATACTAAGAACTGGTTCCATCTACCCTGAAACAAAGGAATGGGCATACCACACTGGAAAGAATTCAAATTCACAAAGTTTTGAAACATCATATAAGCCAAACAAATCACATCTTCCAGCTGGACTTAACCCATAGATTTTTTTAAAATATTAGAACACATGAACACAACTGAACATATGGCTTGTCCATAATGACTGCAGATGAAGGCGTGTCGTGCTTATTTATTAGTTAACAAAAGGCCATGGAGAGTTACTGAGCAAGAGAGTAATAAATTAATCAGCACTGCTTTCCAGAAATTGCATAGAACAAAATGGAATAGGCAGAGGTGGACTGGATTAGGAGGCTAGAAAACTAACATGTGGTCCAGACAAGAAATAGTGAAAGGCTGAAATAGAGCGGGTGGTAGCAGTGGAATACAAAAAAAGTATGGAAGTGAAAGTCATTATAAAGCTAGCATTTTTAAGCTGTAGACATCCAAATGTTTATCATTTGTGGAATTGATTAAATACTCAAGCATATGTTCATAAGCAGAATATTATGTAGCCAATAAAATATATTCCCCCTTTTATGCATTGATATGCAAAGGTTTCTATAGCACATTACTAAGGAAAATTCCAAGCTAAAAAAATAGATAATATGCTCTAATTCATATAAAATATTGTTGAAATCTGTAGACAATTATGGATATATTCCTGGGAAAATGTCAAACCAAATTGCTTCTCTTTTCAATTCCTTGAATTTCTCTGCAGTAGCATATATCATCTTTGTAATCAGGAGACACCAAATTATTTTCATTCTCGGAGAAAGAATAAGTATAACACAATGTGAAAAGTATTACACGAATATAAGCACATATTCAGGCTTCCCTGGTGGTTCAGTTCAGTCGCTCTGTTGTGTCTGACTCTTTGCAACCCCCATGGACTGCAGCATGCCAGGCCTCCCTGTCTATCACCAACTCCCAGAGTTTACCCAAACTCATGTCCATTGAGTCAGTGATGCCATCCAACCATCTCATCCTCTGTCATCCCCTTCTCCTCCTGCCTTCAATCTTTCCCAGCATCAGGGTCTTTTCAAATGAGTCAGCTCTTTGCATCAGGTGGCCAAAGTATTGGAGTTTCAGCTTCAGCATCAGTCCTTCCAATGAACACTCAGGACTGATTTCATTTAGGATGGACTGGTTGGATATCCTTGTAGTCCAAGGGACTCTCAAGAGTCTTCTCCAACACCACAGTTCAAAAGCATCAATTCTTCAGTGCTCAGCTTTCCTTATAGTCCAACTCTCACATCCATACTTAACTCCTGGGAAAACCATAGCCTTGACTAAATGGACCTTTGTTGACAAAGTAATGTCTCTGCTTTTTAATATGCTGTCTAGGTTGGTCATAACTTTCCTTTCAAGGAGCAAGTGTCTTTTTAATTTCATGGCTGCAGTCACCATCTGCAGTGATTTTGGAGCCCCCCCCAAAATAAAGTCAGCCACTGTTTCCACTGTTTCCCCATCTATTTGCCATGAAGTGATGGGACCAGATGCCATGATCTTAGTTTTCTGAATGTTGAGCTTTAAGCCAACTTTTTCACTCTCCTCTTTCACTTTCATCAAAAGGCTCTTTAGTTCTTCACTTTCTGCCTTAAGGGTGGTGTCATCTGCATATCTGAGGTTACTGTTATTTCTCCTGGCAATCTTGATTTCAGCTTGTGCTTCATCCAGCCCAGAGTTTCTCATGATGTACTCTGCATAGAAGTTAAATAAATATGGTGACAATATAGAGCCTTGATGCACTCCTTTTCCTATTTGGAACCAGTCTGTTGTTCCATGTCCAGTTCAGCAGTAAATAATCTGCCTGCAATGGAAGAGACATGGATTCATTCCCTGGGTAGGGAAGATCTGGAGGAGGGCATGGCAACCTACTCCAGTATTCTTGCCTGGAGAGTCCCATGGACAGAGGAGCCCCAAGGGCTACAGCTCACAGGATTGCAAAGAGTTGAACATGACTGAAGCGACTTAGCACACAGACGGGCAAGCACATATTCACGGGGTATTGATAGGCTGAGAAGAAGTAAGTCAGGATAGAAAACTTCCAGCTGAGTTGATCTTAGAAGAATGAATTAGAGACCATGAGGTAGAATTTGAAAACAAAAGTGCTCCAAATAGACGTTTTGCAAAAACAAAGCTAAAGGGAACAGAAATCTCTGAGATCTTGAAGCAGAATCTTTACTCTAGAGAATTATTAAATACAATCCTTTAAAGAACACCTCAATCTTTTAGAACATCTGAAATAGAATATATTTTATAAAATTTGTACTGGAACAAAAATGTAATACAAATCAAGGTCCATTTGTGATGGAATCAAGTTTCAAGGAACTTGAATGGTAAGAAAACAAAACCCAATTCCATTTTTCAGAAACGTCATTTTCTCCATGTCAAGAAACATGTCTACCAACACTGGATAAAAAAAAAAAAAAGTCACATCATTAGGATATTACTGGACTTTGCATTATGGCAGAAATGGTACAAACTGATAAATCTTAGTGATAAGTAGATAAAGAATCCAGAATCTAACTGGTGTTTTCACAATTTAGCTAATGAGACATGAAAGGGAAAGGCATAAAGAGAAAGGGAGTGTCATAGCAGTTGGCAAGCTTGCAACCATTCAATCAAGAAAACATGCCAGTGATATAATATCAGTTATTATGCTGACTTTCACACTTAGGAATATGAAAAAACTCACTATAATCAGCTTAGTAAACCATAGTCACATTTCTGTTAACAAAACATATGTAACTTTATACAATTTATAAAATGAACCCTTTGGAACCCTCCTACATTGTTGGTGGGGATGTAAATTGGTGCAACCACTATGGAAAACAGTATGAAGGTTTCTCAGAAAACTAAAAATAGAACTACCATATGATCTAGCAATCCCACTCCTAGGCATATATCCACACAAAACTATAATTCAAAAAGATACATACATCCCTATGTTCATAGCAACACTATTTACAATAGCCAAGACATGGAAACAACCCAAGTGTCCACTGACAGATGAGTGGATTAACAAGATATGGTATATGTAATAGAATACTACTTAGCCATAAAAAAGAACAAAATAATGCCATTTGCAGCAACATGGATGGACCTAGAGATGATCATACTAAGTGAAGTCAGAAAGAAAAAGACAAATACCATATGATATCACTTATATGTGGAATCTAAAATATGACACAAATGAACCTATCCATGAAACAGAAAATGCCTTACGAACATAGAGAACAAACCTGTGGTTGCCAAGGGGGGAAGAGGTTAGGAAAGGGATGGGGTAGGAGGTTGGGGTTAGCAGATGTAAGCTTTCATATATAGAATGGATAAGCAAACAAAGTCCTACTGTATAGCACAGGAAACTATATTCAATATCCTATGATAAACTATAATGAAGAAAATATTTAAAAATGCATGTGTATGTATGTATATATGGCTGAGTCACTTCACCGTACAGTGGAAACTGACACAACATTCTACATCAACTATACTTCAATAAATGAAATAAAAAGAACCCCTTTGTTTACACACACATGTAAACATACTTTATTCATCTCTTGCCATTAATGTCATGGCTTTGAACTATTTAAAACAGGATATGTGCATCAGTTTTTATTTGTACATATATATTAATTTTACATATATATTTGTTTTATAGGTATTTTGCAATTAATTGTTACTTATTTATCCTGCATTCTTGCTAGAGAGGGATAGAAAGGAGCACAGAGGTTTAAAAAAATAAAGCTTTTCTATTTTGTACTCTCTCCCATATTTATAGCTGAATTCTCCAATAGTCCTAGTGCAAGTGAAAAGCAACCCTGCTTAGAAATGCAGCTCAATACACATGAAACTGCCCATCTCAACGTCTTTATAGACTTAAAAGCCGGAGCATATATACCCTGTAATACTTCAACCTCTATATCATTAGTACTTTTACTGTAATTATTATTACTTCAAAGTTTGAAAGCACACTAGTTTTCTTGCTCTTACTGCAGTTGAATTTAAATAATTATACTTCATTTTCTTCTCTGCTACTTTAAGTTTCATAATGGCAGGAATCTTGTCTATTCTTGTCTAATACACAGTAGGTACTTAGTAAATGAATGAATTTTTGTATTATTATCATTATTTATCTTTATATTTTCCTACTATGTACCAATCATTATATTAAGCACTGCTATTCTAAAACTTGTGAAATACCCAATTTGGGTGAATTTTATACATGATAATATAGAGTGAAATATAAGACAAGTTTCTGATTTAGTAAGAGTGAATCATTTTTAGACTGTATTTCCTGATCCTTTACAGATGACAATAAAAGTCTTTTCTGATAGACTTCTTAAAGATTGTCCTAAAATTTACCAAAGTCAACTTTACAAAGAAAAATAATTTAGAAAAGATATTGAGTTACTCTGTGTTTTAAGTGAATATATTTTCCTTAGCTCTCTAAAGAATTCATGAATACTTTCCCTGCCTCATGGAACAGATATAAACTTGACAGTGAACTGTGCAACATACTGCACGTTTTAGAAGTGTCATGAAATCAAGCACACAGGGTGCCACAACTCCAACAGTTGTGGAATTCCATCACTGAACTTGTGTCCCATTAATATCCCAACAACTATTTGGAGAGTCAACAGACACAAAAACGTGATTATACCAATGAAACCGAAAAACTTGTTTCACTAACATTGTTTCCTTAAATAGATTTTCGTTTAAGCTCTCCAGTCAAAATTATCACAATAGTCTTTATGTTTGTGCTTGACTGCAGAAGTAGGTGCTGGGGAATTAATTTTATTCTTAGTGATTATTTCCCAAGACCATAGATTAGCCAAGAGATGCTTTTTTTTTTTTTTATGTTTGGATTAAGTGTTTTCTCAGTCAACCTTTTTCTTTCACCTGATCTCTCAGAAGGTTGCCATTCTAATTGCATGAATGGTTATTTTATGAAAGGTTGACAAAATCAGCATGTGACAAAATCAGCATGTAACAAAATGTCTTCTGTAAGATCTTAAATTAGCTGAATGAGTACAAGGCGATGTTGACATAATAGAATTATCTTGTCATTATCTCTGCTCTTCTGTATTTGGAACAGTGCATTGAGTAAAACTAGCGTAAGTCCTTTCAGAAATAAAAAATAAACTTACTACCTCATATAAATGAATATATGCTGTCTCCTTCAAGGTACATTCACCAGCTCATATTTCACCTATAGTTGCTCATTAGACAGCAAAAATATTAGATGATGCCTTGGAAGAATGTATAAAGAAGTATTTGGTGAGGGGCAAGAAAGTTAAAAGATTATAGAAATAATGGTACAAGAAAGGATGGATAGCTGGTAGAGAGAACTTACAATTTGGACATTGACAGATAGAAATACCTATGAAACATGTCATTTGCATTCTGTTGTGTTTACTGGATAAAACTGATTACAAAAAGAAAATCATTGATAAGAACAGTAAGCACCCTAAAGGCCATGGACAAAGATGTCAAGGTAGAAGAAAACTTTCCTCTACCTTTCAAAGATCTTCTGGCTGCTCTAGGAATTAAACTGACATGATACAGATTAACAGGAAAAATCAAATTTAATTTTATACATATGGGAACCCCACATGCATAAGAAGGTCAGAGACTCCACATATAAGTGAGATTCAGAGATAGAATGGAAAAATTAGATATACATACTATCCTGTGGTAAGGAATGGTGAGTTCGGGGGCCTCAAGGACAGAAGGATCATTCTCAGAACAATTTAAAAAAAAAGAGTAAATGTTGGGTACTTAGATGTTTGCCATGACATACAGATTGAGCTGTTTAGATAAAGTGTATCTCCAGCAATTATTTTCTGGGAAAAAAATCCCCCATTTAAATTATTCTAGGTTGGTAATCAGTAGTCTCTCATAAGCCTGCATGGTCTTGACTGCCTTTCACTCAGAAAAATTCACATGGCACAGTAGTACATCTTGTGGAGGGCTGTCTGAAGCACTACAAACACATGAATACTGAAGTCATCCAAGATGATATCTAAACATCCAAGACTGAGAAATTCACTATAACCTTCAATAGGTAATAGTCTGGGAGCATACCTGGGATAATGATTTGGTAGTATACACTATTTCAAGGCTAAAGGAGAATATGCACAAAATGTTAAACACAGTTGAAGAATTTTGAATTTTATAATGAAGAATGTTGCCTCAGACATCTTCCTACATATAGTTTGGTACAATTTTTATTTTGGTACCTCTTCCCCACACTAATTTTCAACTCTATCATAGTTGTATATCCCTTCCATCACACATTTATATAAAGAAATCTCTAGAGCCAGAATGTAGAGAACCCATTTTAATGGCAGATAGTAAGATCTTAATCTTTAGAAAACGCTATTGATTTTTTTTTTTTTGTATGTCAGTTTCCAGGCCAGTCTCAAAATGGTTATTTCTAAGGACATTAAAGGGCTCTGCCAGAAAAAGCACAGCAGTGTGAGAAATAGGAAGAGACAAAGGAAGTGACAATGATTGTTTAAAAAAACCCACAGGCCCCTTTGATAGAACAAATTCAATGTAAGAAGCAGAATGATAGCATCTCCCCCCCCCCTTATTTATAACAAGTCCCTTGATAGATAGCAGAAACCTTTAATATGTCAGCCCATGGCAAAGAAAACATTCTCAAATCTATTATTTTGCAACAAAAAAATAGTCCAGCTCTAGTCAAAGGGAAACTATGAAAGAACTGTCCCCTGACAATAGTCCTCTTTAGAGAGCAAAAACTAAAAGTGACTGGGAGAGACACTGTGTATGTGTGTGTGTCCACATGCATGCTCATGCAGGTGTCTGTGCATTCACAGGCTCTGATGAGAATGACTTGATAAGACACAGGAAGAAAGAAGATTTAAAAAATTATTTGGTTATAAAAGAAGAGTTAAGTGAAAAACATTGCTCAAGACCTAGTGGTAATATTTTTAGGATAATATTATGTCACAGAGAGAGACTAAATTAAACAAAAAACAGTGTAAAAAAGAAAGAAAAAAAGAGAGGCTGAAATTGAGTTAATAAAATGGCCCCATCCTTTAACAGGTAGCTCTCTGGTTTATTGAAGATTTATATACTCTGCTTTCGCCACCTCTACCCAAAATGCTATACTTTGAAAAGAACTGTACAGATAAAGATTTCCATGTTGCTTGTGAGAACAAGTCTGTTAGTATCTTTATTTCATGTGCCTCTTTCAGAAAAGTTTTTCATTGTTAACCAATAGGTAAATTCAGTGTTTCACATTTCGGCTATGATTAGAAAAGTGTAGGAAAGGATGATTTGGAGAGGGCCAAGTACATGAAAATGTCCTGAAAACAATGAGACAGTACTAAGATTGCAGGAAAAAATGCAGGACACCCAGTTAAATTTGAATTTCAGATAAATCATAAGTACCATTGCACACAACATATTAATGCTAAAATATTATTATATGAAATTCAAATTTAACTGGGTCCTCTGTGTTTATTTGCTAAATCTGGCACCCTAGGCATAGGATGAGGTAAATAAGAAAACTGAATTAATCAGAAATATGAGAGGGGAGCATTGATTTTTAGCATGGAATGACCCCATGGTATGTGCTGACTCATTTCTATCCACATAAAGATCAGTTACAGTGGACAGAGACTCATATTTAATAGTATAATTTTACATTTATTCATGCAATTACATGATACATTTACTCTGGCAATGATACAGTTCATACAATCATATGGTACATTAATCATCAAGTATTCATGGCCTTAATGGATATTTTTATCAAAAATTAATTCCATAATAAAGTTTACTTTTGAGAGCCAAGATACTATGCCAAACCAAATGGAAGTTGGCAGCCTCTAATTACATCATAGAGTTTGAATGGTATTAAAGAAATTTTTTTATCAGTATCTGTCCTCTTTGCTCAATTTGACACTATTAATTGCCTCCAGTACTTCACTGAAATACCTTGTCTCTCCAGCCAAGCTCGCTCTCTTCCTAGGCAGATTTAATTGGGTAGTATATTCCTAAGATTGTCAAATATACAACTTATAAAAAAATTCTTCTACTTTCCTTCAGCCTTCACATTTCCTAATTTAACACTCATTTTAATAAAAAAATTCTTACATAGCTTTCTTCCCAAAGTGTTGATGCTGGAAGTACATCCAGGTTTTAATTCTCTATTTTGCATTTATACTGTTGAATTTCCTTGAATTTTCCTATTTTATTTCTTGAACTTTCAATCATGAGGTAAAATTCTTACCTCATTAGGCATTTTTCTTGATTATTTCAAACAAACAAAAGCTGTTACTACCCTTACTGTGGAGGAATATATGAGATGTTTGACTCATTTTATATGAGAAAAATGTATATGACTATTTAAGTATAATTGGCTGTCTATAGGAACTTGAATGACCTTAGCTACTTTCTCTCATAAAAATACATGACTGTAGTAATTCATGTTCTTGGTTTACTGCGAGGGCCAGATTTATTGGAAGATCCCCTATTCCAAACCACTCCAGTTCCACTAGCTTACTAAAAATGCCCTCTTGGGTGAACAGTTCAGTTCAGTTCAGTTGCTCAGTCGTGTCCGACTCTTTGCGACCCCGTGAATCACAGCATGCCAGGCCTCCCTGTCCATCACCAACTCCCGGAGTTTACTCAAACTCATGCCCATCGAGTCGGTGATGCCATCCAGCCATCTCATCTTCTGTCGTCCCCTTCTCCTCCTGCCCCCAATCCCTCCCAGCATCAGGGTCTTTTCCAATGAGTCAACTCTTCGCATGAGGTGGCCAAAGTACTGGAGTTTCTTTTTTTTTTTTTTAATTTTTATTAGTTGGAGGCTAATTACTTTACATCATTACAGTAGTTTTTGTTATACATTGATATGAATTAGCCATGGATTTACATGTATTCCCCATCCCAGTCCCCCCTCCCACCTCCCTCTCCACCCGATCCCTCTGGGTCTTCCCAGTGCACCAGGCCCGAGCACTTGTCTCATGTACCCAACCTGAGCTGGTTATCCGTTTCACCCTAGATAATATACATGTTTCAATGCTGTTCTCCTGAAACATCCCACCCTCGCCTTCTCCCAGAGTCCACAAGCGAAGTAAGCCAGAAAGATAAAGACCATTACAGTATACTAACACATATATATGGACTTTAGAAAGATGGTAACGATAACCCTATATGCAAAACAGAAAAAGAGACTCAGATGTATGGAGTACTGGAGTTTCAGCTTCCTCATCAGTCCTTCCAATGAACACCCAGGACTGATCTAGTAGCAAACTAATATTGAATACCCACCCAACTTCTGCCCTCAACTATGGAAAAATCATAAATTAGGACCAAAGAGAAAGCATGAAAAAGGCAAATTCAGGATACTTAATTTCTAGATAGATCATTCTATAAATATAAACTGCATCTGTGTGCATGCTCAGTCATGTTTGAATCTTTGTGATCCTGCGGGCTGTAGTCTGCCAGGTTTCTCTGTCCATGGGATTTCACAGGCAAGAATACTGGAGTGGGTTGCCATTTTATCCTCCAGGGGATCTTCTCAACCCAGGGATTAAACCCACATCTCCTGTGTCTTCTGCATTGCAGGCACAGTGTTTACCATGAACCAACCAGGAAGTCCATACATCTAGACTGTATTGTTGTGGTAACTGGCACATAATCACAGATAGAAAGTGCTAAGTCATCAGCTCATATTTCATGTGTGCTCTGTCATGTCTGACTCTTTGCGACCCCATGGACTGTAGCCCATAGGTTCTTCCGTCCATGGAATTTTTTTTTGAAATTTTTTAAAATTAATTTATTTTTTATTGAAGGATAATTGCTTTATAGAATTTTGTTGTTTTCTGTCAAACCTCAACATGAATCAGCCATAGGTATACATATATCCCCTCCCTTTTGAACCTCCCTCCCATCTCCCTCCCCATCCCACCCCTCTAGGTTGATACAGAGCCCCTGTTTGAGTTTCCTGAGCCATACAGCAAATTCCCATTGGCTATCTATTTTACATATGGTAATGTAAGTTTCCATGTTACTCTTTCCATATCTCACTCCCCCTCCCCATGTTTATAAGTCCATTCTCTATGTCTGTTTCTCCATTGCTGCCCTGTAAATAAATTCTTCAGTACCACTTTTCTAGATTCCATATATATGCATTAGAATGAATGGATAAAGAAGTGTGGTACATATACACAATGAAATATTACTCAGCCATAAAAAGGAACACATTTGAGTCAGTTCTAATGAGGTGGACAAAACTAGAATCTATTATACAGAGTGAAGTAAGTTAGAAAAATAAATATCATATTCTAATGCAAATATATGGAATCTGTCCATTGAATTTTTCAGGTAAGAATACTGGAGTCAGTTGCCATTCCCTTCTCCAGAGGATCTTCCTAACCACTGGTCATTAATTCATCATGTAAGTTTATATGATCAAACCTAAAATTCACTATAGTTTATATGTGTCAGGCCAATGAATGCAGCACTTCTCAAAATGTAATGTGCTTAAGAATCACCTGGAGATCTTGTAAAATGTCAGGAAGTGCTCTAGTGGCCTAGAACAAAACCTGGAGACTCAGAATTGCTAACAAGTTCCTGGGTGGTGTGGTTGGCCCAAAGACCACACTTGGAGTAGCAAGGATCTAGAGCCACGGCTGTTCAACAGAAATACAATACAAGCCCATTTGTAACTTAAAATTTTATAATAGCCACAGTACAAAAGTAAAAAAGAAACAGTTTTGATTAATTTTATTAATATGTTGAACCCAATATGTCCAAAATATTATTTTAATTTTTAATGTATATAAAATATTAATAAGCTATTTTAACTTCCTTTTACCTTTACACTAAAGTCTTCAAAATCCAGTGTGTATTTTACCCTTACAGCACATCTGAGTTTTGACTAGTCACATTGCAAATGTTCAATACCACTAGTTGCTGTGCTCAGTCGCTTCAGTTGTGTCCAACTCTTTGCGAACCTGTGGACTGTAGCCCACCAGGCTCCTCTGTCCATGGGATTCTCCAGGCAAGAACACTGGGATGGGTTGCCATGCCCTCCTCCAGGGGATTTTCCTGACCCAGGAATCAAACCCATGTCTCCTGTGTCTCCTGCACTACAGGCAGATTCTTTACCCACTGAGCCACCTGGGAAACCCACATGTTGTTAGTAGCTACTATATTGGATAGTATAGATCTAAACCATTCACAATAGGTGGCAATGTGTTGTTTTCTTCATCAATAAGAGAGGCCTTGCATTTCCTAAAGGTTTGTTACATTGATGGAAAGAAATTCATTCTTATG
This sequence comes from Odocoileus virginianus, assembly GCF_023699985.2. Classification (NCBI taxonomy): domain Eukaryota; kingdom Metazoa; phylum Chordata; class Mammalia; order Artiodactyla; family Cervidae; genus Odocoileus; species Odocoileus virginianus. The sequence goes on along the minus strand of NW_027224264.1, from coordinate 3,427,684 downwards.
TATCAATTGAAACCATGATCACTTTTTACCTTATTTTAAGATTTCCATTTTTTTCTTTTTGTTTTCAATTTTCCATGGAACTAGAAAACAAATGTTTCTTAGGTTGGTCCAAAAGTGATTGCAGTTTTGGACTGTGAATTTTAAATCATTATAACTAGGCTCAAATGCATCTTTATTAATCAAAATAGGAACCATTACAATCAACACATTTTTGTCAATGAGAAATAAATTGGTTTATTCCTGTAGCATAAAAGTCTGTGCTTTGGGATTTGATGAATTCTTGGAAAGCATTTTCTGCATCCTGCTGGTTGTGGAAGCGTTTTCTTGTGAAAAGTTGTCAAGATGCTTGAAGAAGTGGTAGTCAGCTGGTGAGAGGTCAGGTGAATATGGCAGATGAGGCAAAACTTCATAGCCCAATTTGCTCAACTTTTGAAGCATTGATTGTGCAATATGCTGTTGGGTGTTGTTACAGATAAGAATTGGGCTCTTTCTGTTGAATAAAGCTGGCTCTAGTTTTCAGTGCATCTCATTGATTTGCTGAGCATACTTCTCAGATGTAATGGTTTCACTCAGGATTCAGAAAGCTGTAGTGGATCAGATGGGCAGCAGACCACCAAACAGTGACCATGACCTTTTTTTGGTGCAAGTTTGGCTTTGGGAAGTGCTTTGGAGCTTCTTGGTCCAACCACTGAGCTGGTCATCACTGGTTGTTGTATAAAATCCACTTTTTGTCACATCTCACAATCCAATCGAGAAATGGTTTGTTGTTGTTGCATAGAATAAGAGAAGATGACACTTTAAAATGATGATTATTTTTATTTTTGGTCAGCTCATGAGGCACCCACTTATCAAGCTTTTTCACCTTTCCAATTTGCTTCAAATGCTGAATGACCATAGAATGGTCAACACTGAGTTCTTCAGGCAACTTCTCACGTAGTTGTAAGAGGATCAGCTTTGATGATGGCTCTCAATTGTCATTACCAACTTCTGGTGACTGGCCACTGTGCTCCTTATCTTCAAGACTCTCATCTCCTTTGCAAAACTTATTGAACCACCACTGCATTGTATGTTTATTAGTAGTTCCTGGGCCACATGCATTGTTGATGTTAGGAATTGTCTCCACTACTTTATGAACCATTTTGAACTTGAATAAGAAAACTGCTTGTTTTTTAAAATCATTTCCATAGTCTAAAATAAATATAAACAGCAAGTGATAAATCATTAGCAAAAAAAAAAAAAATAAAGCAAGAAATGTACATTAAAATGATGTATAACATAACCACATTTATTAAGAATGTATTCCAATATCAAATGGCAAATTTCAACAATGCAAAAATCACAATTATGTTTGTACCAACCTAATAGTATCTTTCTTATAAAAAATTCACTTCAAGTGTGTAACTAAGAATAAGAAATAATGCTAATTCTGAGTATATTTCAAACACTGTAAGTTCCCTATATATATAAACTAATGTAATTATCTCGATAACCCTTTGAGGTAGATATTACTTTTATCAACTTCACTTTAGAGTTGAGGAAAAGTGAGGCAAGGAGATGTGGAGTAACTTTCTTGAAATCACACACATAGTAAGTAGCATAAGGTAGTTCAAACTATGGAAGTCTTTCTTTAGGGTTCTTGACTTTGACCATTACATTTGCTTACACATCTGGAGAGCATATTCAGTTCATTAATTGAGGTGCAACACTATTTGATGGATACATTTGCATGCTGGGAAAGCATTCCATCAAATTGTATGTTAATGCAACAAGTTGGATTTTACACAAATATGTTTATTTACTGTTTATGTGGAAACTGCCTCCATTTGTCTTAGATAATTCACTGCTAAAGATCATCCATTGTAATTAAAATTAAATTCCTGCCCAAGTACTTTTATCAACTATTTTTACCTTTTCTTTTGTTTTGATTCAGATTATATCCTGCCACGTACTAGTCAAGCCAAGTACTAGTGGTTAAAAAAAAAAAAAAAAAAACCTATCTATCTGGATCATGATGGTGATATAAGATGTTTCTGGCTTCAGTCCTCTTCACACGAAGACCAACTAGCAACTCTCCATAGAAAAGACAACCACTGTGAAAATCCCAGGGTTGAGGGTGAACCTGCCCCAGACCACAGAGACCAAGAAGAAATGCATCAGAAGGTTAAAAGGAATGGCTCCTGTTCTGCCCAATGTCCGAATCCCTGAGCGGGAAGAGAGAAGGCTTCCAAGACAATGCAATTCACAAAAAGGGAAGTTTATTACTGACTCGAGTCAGGGCTTTCTGCTGCAACCAACGCAGTGGTGCAGGGTCAGAAAAAGCCTTGAGCAGAGGCTGTTACCCAAATTTATAAGGTATGCATAAGCGGTTAGTAGCTGGCTTAAGTGGATTGGTTACATGTTTGCAAAGCAATTTTATTGGTACAAACTTTCGCGGGCTTTTTTCAAACCTGGGCGTTCGCGGGCTTTTCAGCTCTCCCTTTGTTTCTTACTGGGCGCATATTGATTGGCTGGCTCCAGGTTACCTGATGGGGGTAGGGAATCTTACCATTTCGGGGGAAGCCGAAAACTTAGGCCGCCTGTCATGGTGTTAGCCCTGGCAGCCTCACAGCTACACTCTGACCTCATCACTTTCTCTCCTAGAAAAGCACAGCAAAATACAGAAAAAGTACTTTACAAAATTCAACATCCCTTTAAGATAAAAATCGTAACAAATTGTGTATAGTAGAAATGCTTCTCAACATAATGAAGACCATATACAACAAACCCACAGCTAACATTATACTCAATGGTGAGAGGTTCAGATCTTTTAAAATCAGGAACAGCCACTATTCCTATTCATAGTTCTGAAATTTCTAGCAATCAGGTATGAACAGAAGGGAAAATTAAAACTGTCTCTATTTGCAGATGATATGAATATCTAAGTGAAGTGAAAGTTGCTCAGTTGTGTCCAACTCTCTGTGACCCCATGGACTATATAGTCCATGGAATTCTCTAGGCCAGAATACTGGAGTGGGTAGCCTTTCCCTTCTCCAGGGGATCTTCCCAACCCAGGGATCAAACCCAGTGTTCTCCCGCATTGCAGGTGTATTCTTTACCAGCTGAGCCACAAGGGAAGCCCAAGAATACTGGAGTGGGTAGCCTATCCCTTCTCCAGTGGATTTTCCCAACCCAGGAATCAAACTGGGGTCTCCTGCATTGCACTGCAGGTGGATGCTTTACCAACTAGTCAAAGCTATGGTTTTTCCAGTAGTCATGTATGGATGTGAGAGCTGGACCATAAAGAAGGCTGAGTGCTAAAGAATTGATGCTTTTGAACTGTGGTGTTGGAGAAGACTCTTGAGAGTCCCTTGGACTGCAAGGAGATCAAACCAGTCAATCCTAAAGGAAATCAATCTTGAATATTCATTGGAAGGACTGATGCTGAAGCTCCAATACTTTGGCCACCTGATGTGAAGAGCCAACTCATTAGAAAAGACCCTGATGCTGGGAAAGATTGAAGGCAGGAGGAGAAGGGGATGACAGAGGACAAGATGGTTGGATGGCATCACCAATTCAATGGACATGAGTTTGAGCAAGCTCCAGGAGATGGTGAAGGACAGGGAAGGCTGGCATGCTGCAGTCCATGGGGTTGCAACTGAACCATGACTGAGTGACTGAACAATAACAGCCACCATAAGATAGACTCTAGTATAAGTTTTGTGGAAATAACTTAGTTTTAGGAGCCCTAGCGAAGGCTTCCCTACAGATATGACACTTAGGCCAAATCCAAAAGGATGAATAGAATTAACAAAACCTAGAAGGAAGGGCACATCTGAAATGTTTTCTAGCAGAGGGAATTTCATATTCAACTGTTGTTTATTATTTATGTTGAATTAGAATCATAGTTGTTTGCTTGTTGTTTGTTTTTAGCCCACAGGTAAAACCAACAGTAAAAAGATACAAATGGTTGTGTTTCACTTTGAGTCACTAAAAACAGCCATGTCAATCTGAGAGAGATTACCAATTTCAGTTTATCAAATAAGGTGGTTTAATTTTCTAAAGCTTGGTATTTAGCTAGTTGTATAGAGTCCACGGGTTTATCATATTGCAAAACGCTTCTAATCTATGCTTGATCTCACAGTGGATACTGACAGAAATTTAATGCCTATTTTTATTGGAATTCTTCAGTTGCTATGATATAAAATTGATGTTTATTTATAAAATAGATTTGGGCTTTTTGTTGTGGATATTTTTGTATTTTTTGGATGTGTGTGTGTGTGTGTGTGTGTGTGCTCAGCTACTCAATTGTATCTGACACTTAGCAACCCCATGGACTGTAGCCCACCAGGTTCCTCTCTCAATGGGATTTCCCATACAAGAACACTGGGGTGGACTGACATTTCTTCTTCCAAGGGATGTTCCCAACACAAGGATCAAACCAGCATCTTCCTGTGTCTCTTGCATTGGTAGCAGATTCTTAACCACTGCACTACCCGGGAAGACATATTTTGTGTGTGTGTCTGTGTATATATATATATATATATGTATATAAAAGAGCTAGCATAAAATATTGCTAGTATGTTAAGTGAACTCTAAGATTATGCTGATTATTACTAATAACTTTTTAAGGAAGTATCATCATATCCATTTTCACAGATGACAAAGTTAAGATTCAGAAAAATTAATCAATTTGTTCAAGGTCATATAGCAGGTAAGAATTAGAACCAAGATTTAAAGCTAGGACTGAACTGAGTCAAAACTATATTGTGTATTCCACTCATATTTTACATATATATAAATATACACATATAACACAAATGTATATATGTAAAAACATATATGATAGACAAATACTCAATGTATCTCTATATTTGTATAGACATGTATATCAATAGACAGTAGATCGATAGATTAAGAGACAGAAATAATGCAAAAATCATTATGTCTCTTGCTCTGGATAGCATAGGATATTGAAGGAGGAGCATGAGGACACTCTCATTTTTGGCAATATGTCATATCATTAAATAACATTAAAACTGCATGTAAACATAAGCTTCCCCAATCTTGAAGTCTTATACTAGTAAAGTTGGTAGAGTTGGATGTTGGACTCATACTTTTTGATTGGTAAACTAAGGTTGTTTCTCTGTACTTCATGGCTTCCAAGGGCTTCTTCATTCTTTATTTCATCTCCATCCATCAGCAAATCAGCCTCAATTTTGAGAAGAATACATTCAAGAGAAATGTCTGGCACAGCATTTTATATATTAATGCTTTACTTAAGCAAGTAAATTCTGATTCAACTGACAAATTTAAAACAGCTTGTAGAAAGAGAAGGAAATCCTGTTATTTGCAACAACATAGACTTTGAGCCTTGGGGCTCAGATGGTAAAAAATCTGCCTGCAATGTAGGAGACCTAGGTTCGATCCCTGGATTGGGAAGATCTTCTAGAGAAGGGAATGGCGACCCAGTATTTTTGCCTGAAAAATCCCATAGACAGAGGACCCTGGTAGGTTACAGTCCATGGGCTCACATAGAATCAGACACAATTGAGTGACTAACATTCTCACTTTCAATATATGAAATACTTTTATGAATATAAAGATGATGTGGATTTAATAATTGATAAAAATAATAATGAAATTAAATAACAATAAATATTTGAGGATTTTTAAAACCTGTACTCAAAGTTCTGTTAAACCAAAGTTAATTTAAATCAAAATTTTAAATTGGAATTTAGTAATGATTTTGTTTGAATATACATTTCATTTAAAGGTTACATAAAAACTGGTATATAATCAAGATCATATAACATCCCAAATCAAAAGTTGAGAAAAACTACTTGAGAGCTGGTTTGGGACATTTAATATTAATGGGAAACTGACACTAGAAAATTTAATCTAAAGGTCAGTTATATCTCACAGTCAAATAGGAAAATAATCCAAATTTAGATCCACTATTCTCATATGAATTATAAATGGTATTATTCATCCAGTACTTTTTGAACCAATACATCTTAAATTTCATGGATAATGACTTTCTGTACTAGTTTTTCTATGCAAAGGTCTTCCTCAGTTTCACAAAATGGGTTTACCATCTCATTTTCTCTTAGCATTGTAGTAGTGATTCTTACTACTGTTATAGAAGTTTCATTTTAATCTTTTATCCTATTGAAAAATTACTTTTAAAATCTAGATTGAATTGTTATTATAACTGGTACCTCCTCATAGGTAGAGAGAAAGTGCTAAGTTAACAGTAACTCAACTCATAACTATTAAGCTACATAGCTATTAAGTTAACAGTAGCTAAGCTCATAACTCATAACAAAACTCAAGTGTGCTCAGTTGTGTCTGACTGTTTGTGAACCCATGGACTGTAGCCCACCAGATTCCACTGTCCATGGGATTTCCCAGGCAAGAATACTGGAGTGGGTTGCCATTTCCTCCTCCAGGGGATCTTCCTGACCCAGGGATCAAACCCACATCTCCTGCACTGGCAGGCAGATTCTTTACCACTGCACCACCTGGGAAGCCCTTTTGTACACATGGTCTGAAACAAAGGAGAGAACTAAAAAAAAAAAAAAAAAAAAAAAAAAAAAAACCCACAGAATTGAAAAGCTACAGAAATTTTAAGGGTTTCCTCACTTTTCTAGTATCACTTGACTCAATCTGTATTATTTATACAATGAAAATAAGCAATTATAATCCTGTTACATATCAAACACTGGTATGTGCCTAAGGCAAGAATACACAGAACTGTACAAAAAAGCTCTTAATGACCCAGATAACCATGATGATGTGGTCACTCACCTAGAGCCAGATATCCTGGAGTGTGAAGTCAAGTAGGCCTTAGGAAGCATTACTACAAACAAACCTAGTGGAAGTGATGGAATTCCAGCTGAGCTATTTCAAATCCTAAAAGATGATGCTATTAAAATGCTGTACTCATTATGCCAGCAAATTTGGAAAACTCAGCAGTGGCCACAGGACTGGAAAAGGTCAGTTTTCATTCCAATCCCAAAGAAAGGCAATGCCGAAAGAATGTTCAAACTACCACACAATTGCACTCATTTCACATGCCAGCAAGATTATGCTCAAAATCCTTTGAAGCTAGGCTTCAGCAGTACATGAACCAAGAACTTCCAGATGTACAAGCTGGATTTAGAAAAGGCAGAGGAACCAGAGATCAAATTGCCAACATACACTGGATCATAGAAAAAGCAAAGAAATGCCAATAAGACCATCTACTGCTTCATTGACAATGCTAAAGCATTTGACTATGTGAATCACAAAAATCTGTGGAAAATTCTTACTTAAAGGGATGGAAATACCAGACTACATTACCTGCCTCCTGAGAAACCTGTATGCAGGTCAAGAAGCAGCAGTTAGAACAGGACATGGAGCAACAGACTAGCTTCAAACTGGGAAATGAGTACATCAAGTCTGTACATTGTGACCCTGCTTATTTAACTTAAATGTAGAGTACATCATGAGAAACGCTGGGCTAGATGAAGCACAAGCTGGAATCAAGACTGCCCAGGAGAAATATCAACAACCTCAGATATGCAGATGACACCACCCTTATGGCAGAAAGTAAAGAGGAACTAAAGAGCTTCTTGATGAAGGTGAAAGAGGAGAGTGAAAAAGCTGGCTTAAAACAACATTCAAAAAACAAAGATCATGGCATCTGGTCCTATCACTTCATGGCAAATAGATGGGGAAAATGTGGAAACAGTCAAGATTTCATTTTCTTGGGCTCCAAAATCAATGTGGATGGTGACTGCAGCCATGAAATTAAAAGACACTTGCTCCTTGGAAGAATAGCTATGACAAACCTAGACAGTGTATTAAAAAGCAGAGACATCACTTTGCTGACAAAGGTCCATACAGTCAAAGCTATGGTTTTTCCAGTAGTCATGTATGGATGTGAGAGTTGGACCATAAAGAAGGCTGAGCACCAAAGAATTGATGCTTTCTAACTGTGGTGCTGGAGAAGACTCTTGAGAGTCCCTTGGACAACAAGGAGATCAAACCAGTAAACCCTGAATATTCATTGGAAGGACTGATGCTGAAGCTGAAGTTGTTCAGTTGTGTCTGACTCTTTGTGATCCCATGGACTGTAGCCTACCAGGCTCCTCCATCCATGGAATTTTCCAGGCAAGAATACTGGAGTGGGTAACCTTTCCCTTCTCCAGGGGATCTTCCCAACCCAGGGATCGAACCCAGGTCTCCCACATTGCAAGCAGACGCTTTACCCTATGAGCTACCAGGGAACTGAAGGTGAAGTTCCAATACTTTGGTCTCCTGATGCAAAGGTCTGACTCATTGAAAAGACTCTGATTCTGGGAAAGACTGAATGGAGGAGGAGAAGGGGACACCAGAGGATGAAGGCTGGATGGCATCACTGATTCAATGGACATGAGTTTGAGCAAATTCAGGGAGATAGTGAAGGACAGGGAAGCCTGGTGTGCTGCAGTCCATGGGGTTACAAAGAGTCAGATACAACTTAGCAACTGAACAATAACACCTCTCAACCCAAATTTCTTGGTTTAAAACCCAGCAGTCTCACAGGTCAAAGAAGGATGTGAAGAGTGTTTTTACCCTTCTGTACTTAAAATATATTTTGAATTATAGTCCTTTTTTCAATCATCAGTTACTTATCTCACTATTTACTTGAACAGAAAATTTATTCTAGGGTGTTGAAGACAGAATTTTTACACAGGTTAACCCGTATGGGGTAAAAATGAGGTAAGAGCCTCATTACTTTAATGTTGACAGAACTCTGGTGATGACAGGAGTGAATCTTTTTGACAGAAGATGATGTTTAAACAGTTCTTACCAACCTAGATTTTCAGCATGCATCAAATTCTCCATATTTCCCACACTTTCCTTTTATTTTGCCTTTCCTGTTTTTGCTAATTATGAGTCTTTCCTACCAAGTATACTGGATTGTTTTTGATTCTTATTACTACTCAATGTTCAAACATTATTAAGGTCTGCTTCTTTAACCTTTATGATGCCTTATTTTTTCCTCTAATCTAGTTTTCATCTCTACAGCTACCCCTCTTTATTGAGCATAAAAGTTCTCTTCTGTAAACGACTGCTTAAGTCTTCCTGCTTTCGAGCCCTTCATTCTAAATATCCTTGTACTGATCAGTTCAAACTTCATTAAATAGAGCAGAGACCAGGGCATTCTCCTGCTCCCTAACCTTCTCTGTTCTTTCCTAGTCATGAATCCTTTGTTGTCCCTCTTCTGAACTCCCATGAAGTGTTTTAATCTCTTATACCACACACAACACTGCATTACTGTGCTTTGCATACATATTTTATCTTTCTGCTGCAGTGGTAGGAAAATTGTCTTATCACAGTAGAAGTTTGTTAAGTATTGTTGACTAGATGAATCTATGGATAAACATATACTCATTATACAGAGATATGATTGTTTTTCTTTTATTTAGATAACTTCTGTGAAACTTGTCCTGTGAACCTATATTACTAATTATGAAATCTAGACAGTCTGGTAAGCATATAATAATCTAAAATTAAATCCTACATGTAAGCTAAGCAGATAGTTCCTTATATGAAAAGTTATTAGGATCCCTAATAAAGTCCCTGTAAAAGGACTTTATCCAATTCTCACTTCACCTCCTCCAAAAAGCTCAAACTTCTGTGGAAGTCAGTTCTGAAGATTTATTTATGTATATGAGGGGTTTCTTATGAACTCAGAACCAAAAGTAACAGATCTCATGCTTTTTGTTTTGTTTTCCTTACCCTTACATTGACAATATTGACCATTTACATTTGCTGTGCACTTAGTTTGATTGTGGGAAACAAATCTTGACTTTTTGGCTAGTAGATCATTAAATTTCTTATTTTTTAAAGTTTCAAGTGTTCAAGCTGGTTTTAGAAAAGGCAGAGGAACCAGAGATCAAATTGCCAACATTTGCTGGATCATCAAAAAAGCAAGAGAGTTCCAGAAAAACATTTATTTCTGCTTTATTGACTACACCAAAGTCTTTGACTGTGTGGATCACAATAAACTGGTGGAAAATTCTGAAAGAGATGGGAATACCAGACCACCTGACCTGCCTCTTGAGAAACCTATATGCAGGTCAGGAAGCAACAGTTAGAACTGGACATGGAACAGACTGGTTCCAAATAAGAAAAGGAGTACGTCAAGGCTGTATATTGTCACCCTGCTTATTTAACTTATACGCAGAGTACATCATGAGAAATGCTGGGCTGGATGAAGCACAAGCTGGAATCAAGATTGCTGGGAGAAATATCAATAACCTCAGATATGCAGATGACACCACCCTTATGGCAGAAAGTGAAGAGGAACTAAAAAGCCTCTTGATGAAAGTGAAAGAGGAGAGTGAAAAAGTTGGTTTAAAGCTCAACATTCAGAAAACTAAGATCATGGCATCTGGTCCCATCACTTCATGGGAAATAGATGGGGAAACAGTGGAAAGAGTGTCAGACTTTATTTTTCTGGGCTCCAAAATCACTGAAGATGGTGATTGCAGCCATGAAATTAAAAGACACCTACTCCTTGGAAGGAAAGTTATGACCAACCTAGATAGCATATTAAAAAGCAGGGACATTACTTTGCCAACAAAGGTCTGTCTAGTCAAGGCTATGGTTTTTCCAGTAGTCATGTATGGATGTGAGAGTTGGACTGTGAAAAAAGCTGAGCGCCGAAAAATTGATGCTTTTGAACTGTGGTGCTGGAGAAGACTCTTGAGAGTCCCTTGGACTGCAAGGAGATCCAACCAGTCCCTCTTAAAGGAGATCAGTCCTGGGTGTTCATTGGAAGGACTGATGATGAAGCTGAAACTCCAATACTTTGGCCACCTCATGTGAAGAGTTGACTCATTGGAAAAGACCCTGATGCTGGGAGGGATTGAGGGCAGGAGGAGAAGGGGATGACAGAGGATGAGATGGCTGGATGGCATCACCGACTCAATGGACATGAGTTTGAGTAAACTCCAGGAGTTGGTGATGGACAGGGAGGCCTGGCGTGCTGCAATTCATGGGGTTGCAAAAGAGTCGGACACGACTGAGTGACTGAACTGAACAACAATAATTAGATTTATGATTTTAATACCAATGTTAATACTTTAATGCCATAGGAAAAAAGTGTATTCTTTTTGAGTAAAATGTCCTATAGTTTTCTGAGTTAGTTCATTTCCCAAAGAGACTAGCTCATTACAATAGAGAGCCATGTATTAAGAGAATTCCTCATGAATAAATATTGTCCTCAGTTTCAAAGGTCCTTAATTGGAGGATGAGCTTCAAAACATTAATGAATCATTTGAAATTGTATAGAGGCATACATATATCTGTGTTACCTCACCCCAGCTTAGGGAAAAAAGTCATAATTTCTATCACATTTTCAAAGGGTTTTATGACCTACATATTGTTAGGAATTATCCAAAAACAAGACATTTTGGACTTTTGTTTATAAGGGCCAATGCAGGAAATATAGACTAGAAATATACATCTCTATCAGAGTGTAGTGAGTTTAAAATGCATATTAAACACAGAACTTAATAATTATCTCAGCTAACCATGTGGTCAATATGGAAGTCCTGTGATTCAGTCTGCTCTCACTATTGTGTCACTCATTCATTTATTCCATATCTATTCTTCGCATGCATATCCTTCATGAGGCATTGGGGTATTCATAGAAGAAGCAGAAAAAGGGTGAGTGGTGGTTTGTCTTCACTGATTCTATAAAGTGCATCCACACATAAGATCATCTTTTCCCACTTTCTGAACATAATAAGTTGATTATTTCAGTGTTTACATACCCCAAAGCCAGAGACCTAATAGTACAGTGAACTGAAGAAACATTTTCTGTTTCATCATACTTTCCTGTACTTCTTAGAAAAACCTATAAATTAGCTTATATAAGTATGCTCTTATGAGAGCCTATAGGGATATTACTAATGAGTAACTCCTCAGTAGTCTATGTCTAAGATATTTTAGTGGGTGCAAAACACACACACACACACACACACACACACAAAACTTAACTGGCTCTCATTATATAGTGCATCTATAGCCAAAATAATCTGGGAAGTAATCACCAAATTGTAACAATAAAAAGCAAAGTAACTCTTACAAATTTTCTCCCTGGATTTAAAAGTAATGTTACAGATTTAAACGAGCATATTGATGTCAAAACTAAGGTAAAGATAAGCACTGCCAGTTAAGTCTTCCCCCATGCTTTGTTTACACTAAAGGGATCTATTATTTCCTATTAAGGTTGGACATTTAAACATTAAAAATGCAATTCTTACTAGTGCTTCTATGCTATGCTCATTCTTTATTTCATAATAAAATTTATTTTTCTCTTCCCAAACCTTTTTTTTTCCTATCAAGAACAATTCAAGACATCTTCTTCAGGCCACAATAATTCTTTTCTTCTTAAGATCCTCTATGTTGTTGTTGTTTAGTCACTAAGTCGTGTCTGACTCTTTGCAACCCCATGGACTGTAGCCCATCAGGCTCCTCTGTCCACGGGATTTCCCAGGCAAGAATACTGGAGTGGGTTGTCATTTCCTTCTCCAGGGGATCTTCTTGACCCAGGGATCAAACCTGCATCTCCTTCATTGGCAGGCAGTTTCTTTACCACTAAGTCATGAAGGAAGCAAGATTCCCTGTACCACTTAAAAATATGCAACATTATGCAATAAAATCATTTTTCTCCAGTAATTTTAAATATTCTTTTATTCAGACACTCTTCAAATATTTAGTAATCTGCACTTATATGTTATAAACTACTTTTAAAATTTGGGGTATAGCAGTATGCCAAATAGTACACTCATTCTTTCTGTACATACCTTCGAAAGAAATCAAGGAGACAATAAAAGTGTGGTTAAGAAAATCCTCTCTGAGAGGTAATATTTGAGAAGAGACCTATAGGATGTAGGAAAATAAACCTTATGGTTATCTAAGCAAAGACACTGCAGTGTTGACTTAAAGAAAACACACAATGTAAGAGTTGTGAGTTTAAGTTTTATTAAGGGTCTTACTATGGGTTATAGCCTGGGAGACAGCCACTCAATTAGCTGTGAGACTTTGAAATTGCTCTGAAGAGGTTGGGGAGAAGCCAGGTTGTCTATGACTTTTGGCTAGGAAATACTTGCAGTCAAACATAGAACTTGGTAAGGAATTACTCTAGTCACAAAGAACAGATAATCTCAAGTTAATGATTTTAGTGCTTTTCTATATGTGGGAAGTTGCAAGAATCTGGGGTAATTAAAATTCTTCTTGAAATATACATTGAACTATGCTTAAGGCCTACTTGCCCAAATCATGGAATGCCTTATCATACTTTTCATCCTGAATTCCTCTCAGGATACATTGTTGGTCAGCAAATGCAGTGGGTTATGACTTAACCCCTGTAGAACTAGGTGGTGATCAACACACTGTGTCTTAGTGATCCTAATTTTCCTGTCTCCACAGCATCATGTGACCATCTTCAACCTATCATTTCTGCTTGCCATTTACCCACAATTCAGTCAAGCTCAACTCTTATTTAATCTCACTCTCTTCTCCATCCCAACTCCAGGCCTACTGTCTCACAAATAGTTCCGTATGGAAGGTACTGAAACTAAAACTGTAGGTTAATCATTCACCATTCTAATGCATTTCTCATAAAATGTTAAGGGGCCAATACTTTGTCCACCTGATACAAAGAGCCAGCTCACTGGAAAAGACCCTGATGCTGGGTAGGAGATGACAGAGGATGAGATGGTTGGATGGCATCACTGACCCAATGGACGTGAGTTTGAGCAAGCTCTGGGAGATGAAGGACAGGGAAGCCTGGTATGCTGCAGTCTATGGAGTTACGAAGAGTTAGGCATGACTGAGCAACTGAACAACAACAATCAAGGGCTAAACCCAATGGATACTTTTCAGTCCTTGTTTTATTGCTGTTTATTTGCTCAATCTTGTCCGACTCTTTTGCGACCCCAAGGACTGACTGTAGCCTTCCAGGATCTCTGTCCATGGGATTTCCTAGGCAAGAACAGTGGAATGAGTTGTCATTTCCTTCTCCAGGGGATCTCCCCAACTCAGGGATTGAACTCATGACTCCTGCATTGCAGGTAGATTCTCTACCACTGAGCCACAAATTACTTTATTTCTCTATTATATTTAGAACTAGTGACTCCTTTATTCTTCTTGAAACATTAGGTCATTTGAAGGTGTAGCAATGATGAGATGTAAATTTTCCTACTGCCAGTAACTCTTTCATTCAGAACATAAGTATATGGGATCAGGAAAAAGAGCCTGAATTGCTCTCACACCATAATGTTCCCAGAAAACTAAATTGTTGCATACCTAGACACCTTATTCCTGCCAGCTGGTTGTTCCATGTTTTAATACATACCAGAAATCAGATTTCTACTGATTCCCTCCAGGAAAAAGCAGGAGAGAACTGCAACAGGCAATAGCACTTAGGAAGAGCTAGATAACCACATGATCTATTAGATTCTTTATCCCCAGTGAAAACTGGCTTCTATGTTTCCCTGCAAAATGCATCCCAGGTCTTCTCTTACTCCTTCCCACTACACTGCATGAAGATACTCCTACCAATCTCTTCTGTAAAATAAGACAATTTCTACTCTGAAAAAAAAAAGTTATATTTGCATTTAAGACAACCTACTGAGTGGGAGAAAATATTTGGAAGTAATGCAACCAACAAGGGATTAATTTCCAAAATATAACAGGTTATACAGTTCGATATAAAAAAATGGGCAGAAGACCTAAATTGACATTTCTTCAAAGAAAATTTACACACAGCCAACAGGCACATGAAAAGATGCTCAAATCACTAATTAGAGAGATGCAAATCAAAACTATAATGAGGTACCACCTCACTCCAGTCAGAATGGCCATCATCAAAAAGTCTACAAATAAATGCTGGAGAGGGTGTGGAGAAAAGGGAACCTTCCTATACTGCTGGTGGAAATGTAAATTGGTACAGCCACTATAGAGAACAATAGGGAGGTTCCTTAAAAACTAAAAATAGAGTTTCCATATGATCCAGCAGTCCCACTCCTCGGCACATATCTGGAGAAAACTGCAATTTGAAAAGAGGCATGCACCCTAATGTTCACTGAAGCACTATTTACAGTTGTCGAGACATGGAAACAACCTGTCCATCAACAGATGAATGGATAAAGAAAATGTCATATATACATATATAATGAAATATTACTCAGCTATAAAAAGAATGAAATAATAGCCATCTTGCAGCAACATGGATGGACCTAGAGATCATCATCCTAAGTAAAATAAGTCAAAGACAAATATTTTATTTCTTATATATGTGGAATCTAAAAAAAAAGGGATACAAATGAACTTATTTACAAAACATAAATAGACCCACAGACATAAAAAACAAACTTATGGTTACCAAAGGGGAAGGGGGAAGGAATAAAGTAGGAGCTTGGAATTAACACATACACACTATTACACATGAAATAGATAACCAACAGCGACCTATTGTATAGCACAGGGAACCATATTCAATATTTTTTAATAACCTAGTATGGAAAAGAATCTGAAAATGAATAGATATTTATCAATATGAATCACTCTACTATATACATGAAACTAACATGAAATTGTAAATCAACTATACTTCAATAAAATATTTTTAAAAGTATTTGAAATTAGGAAATGTTGATTTTTTTTCCCAGAATGACTATAACATTATATTCCCTATTTAGGAAGTGTTAATTGTTAATAGCTTTATTTCCCTAAGCTAGGAATATTATGTTAGGAGATACCAACTCAAAAAAAGGAAATAAAAAGTGAATCGTGAGATCATACCGCCTGTTAACTCCACATTTTAAAAGAATGGCTAATGCTATTTTAACATTAAGTATGCATTTGAATATTTTTAGTTTGAACTCTTGACTTTTTATACATTTAATTTACAAATAGCTACCTGCAGTGCAGGTGAGAGCTTTATTTTTTAAATAGGTCATGTTTAGCATTCATAAAAAAATACTTTGTTTTTGAACATGAAGTTATATGAACTGGCAATTTCCAAAGAAACAAACAGGATAAATATGTAATTATCTGTGAGTATATGTACAAAACGTCCTTTCTTATGTTTTATTTATTTTGGGGCTCTATGTATCTCCCATAAAAACTAAAGTACATATATTTTATATCTTCTAAAGAGAAAGACATCACCTTTAAAGTCTCATTCTAATTGATTTTTAGATTTTTAAAATTAAATAATTCAACAAAGGGGTATAAATACAGCTGATCTATTTTATCTATAGAACACTAATTCTAGACTGAGACTGACCCTAATAATCTAAAGATATATTGCTTGACTTCAGTAGAACATTTTGTGTTCATAAAACTTATTTCAAACTTTGAAAGATGAATACTGTATTTTCTTTAAAATAAGTGATCATAAAATTATATTATTATATTAAAATAGTTGTTAAACTTTACTGTATCACTTGGGTCATTTTAAGTATCTTTTTATTTAATCTTCAGTACAACTGAAGGTCATTCTTTTTCAAAGGTTTTACTCTTTAATCCCTTTAATATGATTTCCTTCTGCTCAGATTATTCATTTAACAGTTAAGTATCACCTTGACCTTGACAGAAAGTAGATTTGATTTTAACTACCAACCTCCATTGGAGAAGGAAATGGCAACCTACTCCAGTATTCTTGCCTGGAGAATCCCATGGACAGAGGAGCCTGGCAGGCTACAGTCCATGGGGTCGCAAGAGTCGGACACGACTTAGTGACTAAATCAATCACCAACTTCCATAGACAGATGATGGTTACTTGAGGTTTTACATTCAAAAGGACTGTAAAGCCATTAATATTTAGAAATAGCATTGTGATCAATTAATGATATCTTCCATGGTCAAACAGGAGAATTACTTTGTGTATATACAGGTCTTGGTATTGAGTTATTCTCACCCACTAGATTGCAAGGGTAGAGATATTTCATACCTTGGTATCACTCACAGTACCTAATGTGTAGTAGACATTCAATAAATAAGGAACATTCTCCTATTCACAAATCAAGGTTTTCTATAAAATCAGTCTCTTTTAATTGGTTCCTGTTTTAATACAGAGTTTAGGAAAATATATAAAAGAGCAGTTTCTTCTATTTTAAGCCTGAGTTGTTTGATTATATCCAGAAGCAGTGCAAATGTAACAAATACTATTGCAATTTGGAATTACAAATTAATAAAATCCTAGTATTATTGTACCTGTTTTAAAAAGTAACCATCAAATCCCTAAAGGAATGATAATTATAATAATTATAACACATTAAGAGGATATGTGTTCATAAGCACTATAAAAATAAACTCATTAATTTCTCACATATATCTGTAAAGTGCATTCTATCAATATACCTAGAGATGTTAAATGAGTTACCTAAGGTCACATAGTTATTAGATGGCAGAGGAGTTGGGGTTTTGTGTTTATAAGTTTTTTGTCAATTTACTTAGAAAACTAAGGGGGGGAAAGCAGTGAAAATAGCAAGGTGGAAGGGACCATGGGAGTAGTCAGCCACGACAGGAAGAGTATCTTATCACCAACAATGTTTAGAAATTCTGACATATGGTGATAGTAAAAGTTGATAGTCAAAAAGTCTGTTTGATTATTTTTAAATTCTCTTCAAGTACAGCATCCTCTTATTCGTTGTATTCATGGCCGACTATCCTCACCCCATCCTGTGCTCTCCCCATGCTGTTTGGCACAACCTTGAAAAAAAGTAAAGATTAAGATGACTAACACTGGTACCTGTTCTCCTGATTATACTGTTTATAGAGCAGGTTGTCTACCAGGCTGAGAAAAGTCACTCTATTGGATCAGTAGAAAAACAAATACCAGACTACACAGGGCGTTATGAGCTGGGGGTGGCCTATTCTGAGCTCTGAGCCAAGGAGTATGAATACTCTTTTACCAAACTGGGAACATTAAGGCAAAAAGCAACTTGGAATCATATCTCACTCTCTCATGAATTCCTCTTTCTCCAATCCCAGTGAAGAGTGACTTAATATTACTCTGAAAAACTTTCAGGAAATAATCTCCCAACAAATAAAAAAAATGCTTTCATGAAAAATCTGTCAGGAAATAAACGCACAAGAATAAAAGAGAGCTTTTGAACTGTGGTGTTGGAGAAGACTCTTGAGAGTCCTTTGGACTGCAAGGATATCCAACCAGTTCATCTTAAAGGAAATCAGTCCTGAATATTTATTGGAAGGACTGATGCTGAAGCTGAAACTCCAATACTTTGGCCACTTGATGCGAAGAACTGACTCATTTGAAAAGACCCTGATGCTGGGATTGAAAGCAGGAGGAGAAGGGGATGACAGAACATAAGATGGTTGGATGGCATCACCAACTCAATGACATGAGTTTGAGTAAACTCTGGGAGTTGGTGATGGACAGGGAGGCCTGGAGTGCTGCAGTCCATGGGATCGCAAAGAGTTGGATACAACTGAGCGACTGAACTGAACTGAATCATCATTATCCATATAAGTTAAAGTGGGTATGTATACCATTTTATTTGAGGAGCTCTGGGAAAGGCCTTCCCTTTGCCTCTACCAAAATAATCTTTTCACAGATGCATGTAATTCTATTAAAATGTTTAAATGCAAATTATATTAATCACATGCTTTTAGCATCATTCATTTTGAAGCATATATACATTTCCACAAGGTTGAGGAGGAGAGTGTAGGATAAGAGAATTCCCCTTGATTTATATAATTCATCCCTTTGCCACAACTTGTCCCAATCATCCATATTTGGTCCTCAAACACTATGTCAGGGATCACAAACTCAAAGGCTCACAAGGAAATAGAACATAATGGAGTGAAATGAGCTGGGCAGGTTGTTTGGAAAATTAAAGTGCTTGCCTCATATAAAGGGAGTATCTGCTCTTCACTTTTGGCTGATTGCTGACATCTGGAAACTGAGGTCAGTGTTGCTCAATCTTTTAAATTTTCAAGAGAGGCTAGAAATTCAAACTTGTAGTCACTCTGAATTTTTAAACACTGAAATTGTGTTAAAGAATGATTAGAACACTAGTCATAATTATTCATTAGTAACTAATAATTATTTGCCATTATTATTAATGGCAGAACAATATATGCCTGTAAGCTGCCACTTTGCTCCCTTTATCAAATTTATATATAGACTAGCTGTCTACTTAGTATTTAACTATAAGAGAAGGCTATTTCCCCTAATTTTTTTTTAAAAGTATATTTTCTAAATCCTATATTGACATTGCTTGCATTCTTTTCCTTTAAATAAGAAGTACAAAAGGGGGATGCATTTTTATTTAGTATGATTATATGGAATCACTTTTTACTCTTTGAAATCCCATCTTAGATTATGTCTAGATATCTAGAAGAAAAATAAATGTGCATTTATTTATCTGGATATTTCATCTATATGATACTTGAAAACATCAGCATGATTGAATATTAAATATTCATAAATCATTTGGTATCATATAGCCATAAATATAATTTGATACTTAATGTTCCCTTTTGTTATGCATTTTGGATCATTTTTCCTTGAGAATTCCAAAACTTTTATATATCTAAGGGAGTTAATTTTTTACATTTCAGATCTTTTATTTACTTCATTTGTTCCAGTTACCTTTCACAAAGAGTGCCATCCCATTGCTGCTCATCCTTTACTTGATTAAAGCCTATAGTTTACCCCAGAAACAAGTCTGCCTCTACCACAAAAACAAGGATTATATTAGACTGAACTATATGAAATTATTATTTCTATAGGTCAAAATGTCAAATGTCAGCAATTTCATATGGTTTATCATAACTGAAAAATATTATTTCTTTGGGCCAGATTGATGCCAACATCAATCTAAATTTAAACTCAATTGTTAAACTTTAAAATATTGCTATACAAACCTCAACGCAATGCATCCTCAGTCTTTATTGGCAATGGTAATAAAAAGCACAAAACCTATTAATTTTTATTTATAATTTATATCATTAATATCTTATCTCTCCATGTTTACCATTTTATCTTAGTCTGGAGGGTCCCAAAGCACCTGAAATCTAAAATCCTAGAGTTGATAATTAATTTGCTGCCTTCTCACTATGATTAAACATTGGGACCTCATATGACTTCTCCCCAAAACATCCAACCAATTCTGATTCTTCTCACACTATAGTCAATTTTGAGATGTATCACAAGTAATTCTTTACTAATATGGAAGTACAATTTACATATGATTTAAATAATACATTTGACTAGATTCATAATTATTCATATAACAACATTCTCACTGATTCAGAAACACCATTTTACATGGAAGAGAAGAGGGTGGAGCCAGAGCTCTTACTCTGGGAGTTAACATGTATCGCGGGATACACTTATGGGAATGCACTGTTCACCTGAATACCATCCATCAGATGCTACTGTTAGGTAGTTAGAATAGGAAACAGGAGTCCAAAATGGCGGTGGCTAAAAGACAAGGAAGGGAAAAGCCCGTGAAAATAGAACAAATGGAAGGTCAAAGGAAGGTCCGAGGACCAGAGTGAGGACTTCAGGTAGAACAGCACTCCTGGCTAAGCCCAATTTGCATAGGGCAGGCCCAGGGGGAAGAAAAAACATATAAAAGAGGAGCCAAAGGGCTCTCTCTCACCTCCACTCTGGGGCGCTCTTCTCTTTGCATCTTTGGATCGACGTGCCCTCACGCCTCGAAGATGGATTTTCCTGCTATCTTCTAAATAAAATAGAGCTGTAACACTGAGCTGTAACACTGATTTGTCTAAGAGCTATAACACGGTCTGTCCAAGACCTGAGAGCTGTGACACGCCGAGGGGGGCTTTAATGTCCGTCACTCCAAATCTTTGTTGTGATGAGACAGAACCAAGGAGCATACACTCACCTGACATCTATGGTGCCATGACTTGGGTTTAACCTGGCTGAAACAACCTCCGCGCAGAAGAGGCCAAGCACAGCAGGAGCCCAACTCAGCCAAAGCTCCTGGGTAGAAGCGGAACGTGAAGAAAACCCAGCGCAGGAGACTCAAGCAGAAAGCTCACGCAACTCAGCCTCAGATTCCAGAAGACCTCTGGTTAAGGTAGGAGGTCCTCACTCCTATGGCTGGAAGGACATGCCTAACAAAATCTTAATTCCTTTACATCTCTCGTTTCTTGTTTCCTTGAACCCCCTGTAAACAGGCGGGCAGCAGTGGGCACAACTGAGGGACTCTGGAGAGGCAATACACCTGACTACCTGACCTGCCTGTTGAGAAACCTGTATGCAGGTCAGGAAGCAACAGTTAGAACTGGACATGGAACAACAGACTGGTTCCAAATAAGAAAAGGAGTATGTCAAGGCTGTATATTGTCACCCTGCTTATTTAACTTCTATGCAGAGTACATCATGAGAAACGCTGGGCTGGATGAAGCACAAGCTGGAATCAAGATTGCCGGGAGAAATATCAATAACCTCAGATATGCAGATGACACCACCCTTATGGCAGAGAGTGAAGAGGAACTAAAAAGCCTCTTGATGAAAGTGAAAGAGGAGAGTGAAAAAGTTGGCTTAAAGCTTAACATTCAGAAAACTAAGATCATGGCATCTGGTCCCATCACCTCATGGGAAATAGATGGGGAGACAGTGGAAACAGTATCAGACTTTATTTTTCTGGGCTCCAAAATCACTGAAGATGGTGACTGCAGCCATGAAATTGAAAGACGCTTACTCCTTGGAAGGAAAGTTATGACCAACCTAGATAGCATATTAAAAAGCAGAGACATTACTTTGCCAACAAAGGTCTGTCTGGTCAAGGCTATGGTTTTCCCAGTGGTCGTGTATGGATGTGAGAGTTGGACTGTGAAGAAAGCTGAGCGCCGAAAAATTGATGCTTTTGAACTATGGTGTTGGAGAAGACTCTTGAGAGTCCCTTGGACTGCAAGGAGATCCAACCAGTCCATCCTAAAGGAGATCAGTCCTGGGTGTTCATTGGAAGAACTGATGCTGAAGCTGAAACTGAAACTCCAATACTTTGGCCACCTCATGTGAAGAATTGACTCATTGGAAAAGACCCTGATGCTGGGAGGGATTGGGGGCAGGAGGAGAAGGGGACGACAGAGGATGAGATGGCTGGATGGCATCACCGACTCAATGGACATGAGTTTGAGTAAGCTCTGGGAGTTGGTGATAGACAGGGAGGCCTGGCATGCTGCGATTCATGGGGTCGCAGAGTCGGACACGACTGAGTGACTGAACTGAACTGGAGAGGCTACTCTTCGGTATTCCCAAAGGCACTATCTGCTGGACCCCAGTAGCTGTCACCCAAGCCTGTGGGGGTTCTTCTGTCCTTAGTCTTCTCTGTGCCAAGAATCAGGCCAATGAAAACTGTGAGCACAGGTCAGGAATTTAGCAGATTTTCTGGAGGCTATGAAGGGGATTCCTTGGCATGTTTTTCCCACTGCTTTTTCCTCCTGTCCTTCGGCTCTTTCCCGGAACTCAGTTCAGTTCAGTTTCAGTTCAGTAGCTCAGTCATGTCCGACTCTTTGCGACCCCATGAATCACAGCACACTAGGCCTCCTGTCCATCACCAACTCCTGAGTTTACTCAACTCATGCCCATCGAGTCAGTGATGCCATCCAGCCATCTCATCCTCTGTCGGCCCCTTCTCCTCCTGCCCCCAATCCCTCCCAGCATCAGGGTCTTTTCCAATGAATCAACTCTTTGCATGAGGTGGCCAAAGTATTGGAGTTTCAGCTTCAGCATCAGTCCTTCCAATGAATACCTAGGACTGATCTCCTTTAGGATGGACTGGTTGGATCTCCTTGCAGTCCAAGGGACTCTCAAGAGTCTTCTCCAACACCACAGTTCAAAAGCATCAATTTTTCGGTGCTCAGCTTTCTTCACAGTCCAACTCTCACATCCATACATGACCACTGGGAAAACCATAGCCTTGACCAGATGGACCTTTGTTGGCAAAGTAATGCCAACTTTGCTGAGTCCTGGGACTCAAGCCCAGCCAAAACCCAGGATGCCTGGCTTCAGGACCTAATGAAGCTCAGGCTCTGATGTCTCATTGCAAAAATTCATTGAGAGACAAAGCGATAGGTAAGAGGTGGATTTGTTAGGATTCAGAGAGAAGCTTCAGGGTGTGGGCCATTGCTGAGGGCAAGGGCTCAGGCCATGGAATGTGGCCTGGCTAGGTTTTGCAAGTGGGGTGAATTCATATGCTAATGAGTGGGAGGATCATCCCAACCATTGGGGAACCACCCACTCCTCCCTCTTTTGACAGTGCCTTAGAGCTGTCCTGCCACCTCTGGGTGTGTCTTTGGTTTATAGATTGGGGATTAAGGTTTACTTGAATTTGACTTGTCATCTTGGACCCAATTGATTTTAATTGGTTTATGTTATGCCCTTGTGCTATGTCATTCTTTCAAAGGTTGTGCTCTGCCCCTTCCCTCCTGTTTCATGCTCCTTTCCTCAGCCCCATCCGGGCCCACAATGTTGCCTCTACAATCTTCTGGAGGGACAACCAGAAAATAGCTGGCCTTGGGAGGGAAATACTGTATAATATCCAACCCCTTAATCCTACCCAGCACTGGTCATGCTGGAGATCTTGGGGATGCCCAACTCCAGTCCAGGGGTCCCAGGAGGTCAACCTGCCTTGACCTGCCTAGGGATCTGGTCCTCGAAAGGTTGTCACGCCTCAACCTGCTCGGGGATCCGCCAGTCCCAGGGGTCCCAGGAGGTCGTCACACCTCGACCTGCCCAGGGACCCAATTCTCAGGAGGCCGTCATGCCTCGACCTGCCCAGGGATTCGATCTCCAGGAGGCTGTCATGCCTCAGCCTGCCTGGGGATCTGCACCCTGACCCGGGGATGCCTGGCTCTCAGGTTGCAACAGTACTGGGTAGGATAAGCTTCAGAAAGACTCACCCCTAAGGAAGTCCACCCATGGAAATAGAAGGAAGCCTATTACTTGTGGGACTGTGCCCAGTCTCAGCAATAACTCAGGAGCCCAATGAGAACCCCATTGCCTTTCTGGAAAGGCTAAAAGAGGCCCTCCAAAAGTTTACCAATCTGGACTTAGACTCTTACAAGGAACAGGTGATTTTAAAGGACAAATTCTTGTCCCAATGTGCATCAGGTATCAGGATAAAGTTACAACAGCTACAGCAGTAGGACTCTGCTTCCTCTTTAGATGAGATGGGCCAGACGGCCACCAATACCTTTTATAACAGAGAACAGGAGAGGGAGGCCAAGGCCCAGGAAAGGGAGAAAAGGAAAGAGACAAGGCATGCCCAGATGCTGGCCACCCTCCAGGGAAGCCCTATGGCAAACCCTGAGTCCTTGAAGGACAAGGCACGAGGCAAATGCCTAATCTGTAGACAGGCGGGGCATTGGGCCAAAGAGTGTCCAAACCGTGACAAGTCTCCTAAAACGGCTTGCTACAAATGCCATCAACTGGGACATTGGGCGGCACTCTGCCCTCGGGACCCAAGAGCCTCAAGGTCAAGCGCCAAGCCTTCCCTCACGATGGTTCAACAGGACTGAAGCGGCCCACTCCAGCCAGCCTGCCTGTCACAGATAACCATCACAGGGCTGGAGCCAAGGGTGCAACTGGATGTGGCAGGTAGGTCCGAGAATTTCTTGGTTGACACAGGGGCTACCTACTCTGTCTTGATCTCCTACTCTGGAGCCTTCTCCTCCCAAACCTGTACCATTTTGGGTGCTACAGGAAAAACAACTACTAAAAGATTCACCCAAGCACTTCTTTGTTGCTGGGATGGACAAATATTTTCCCACCAGTTTCTGGTGGTCCCTGAGTGTCCTACTCCCTTATTGGGAAGAGATATACTCACTAAACTGGGGACCACCCTTGTGATGGGAAGCTTTTCAGCCCCTAGAGCCCTACAGCTCCTGGTTACTACTGAAGAACCCATTACACCTTCTCCAATAGAGAGGGACCAAAAACTATGGGAAGACAAAATTAACCCCCAGGTGTGGGACCAGGGAATTCCTGGACGAGCCCACCAAGCTGAACCAGTCATCATTGTCCTCCGAGATCCCACTCGGTTTCCTAACCGGAAACAATATCCCCTCAAAAGAGAGGCTCGGGAGGGACTACAGCCTTTAATAAATAAATTCCTTGCTTGTGGGCTATTGGTCCCCACCAATTTGCCATGTAACACCCCAATCCTCTCAGTAAAGAAAAAGGATGGAACCTGGTGAATGGTTCAAGATCTCTAGATCATAAATGAAGCTGTAGTCCCCCTCCATCCCACAGTACCCAATCCCTATGTAATCTTGGGAGAAATCCCACCCAGTGCCAAGTGGTTTACAGTCTTGGATCTCAAAGATGCATTTTTTTGCATACCACTGGCTAAAGAATCCCAATATCTTTTTGCCTTTGAGTGGGAGGCCCCAGGAGAAAAACACCAACAGATGACTTGGACAGTATTACCTCAGGGGTTCAGAGATAGCCCCCACTTGTTTGGACAGGCCCTTAGCCAGGATCTCCTAGATCTGGACCTGGGACCTAATGGGAAAATATTACAATATGTAGATGACCTACTAATCTGCTCTCCAGATGAGAAAAGTGCCCAACAACATGCAATTCAGGTTCTAAACTTTTTGGCAGAAAGGGGATATAAAGTCTCCCGTGCTAAGGCACAAATGGTCGAGACAAAGGTCACTTACCTGGGAGTTCAGATTACACATGGGTCCAGGAGGCTGTCCTCTGATCAAGTACAAGGAATCCTCCAGCTGCCCTCTCCCATGACTTGGAAACAATTGCGAGCTTTCCTGGGGCTAACTGGGTATTGTAGAATCTGGATACCCAACTATGGTCTAATTGCCCAGCCCTTATATGAAAGCTTAAAGGGACGAGATGATTCAATCCCACTAATGTGGGGAACTCCTCAAAAGAAGGCAGAGGCTACACTAAAACAAGCCTTAACTCAGGCACCTGCCTTGAGGTTGCCAGACCCAGAAAAAGCATTCCAACTTTATGTCCATGAAAGAGAAGGAATAGCCTTGGGAGTGTTAACTCAAAGGTTGGAATCTGAGCCCCAGCCTGTAGCTTACTTATCCAAGAGACTTGATCCAACCACCCGAGGCTGGCCCCCCTGCCTTCGAAATCTTGCAGCTATTGCAATCATGATAGAAGATGCTTTAAAACTCTCCTTTGGGGGCAAACTAGCTATTTTTACCAGCCAAATATTTTACCAAATAAAACAACTCCTAAATGGGAGAGGCCATTTATGGATGTCTGATCAAAGAATCCTCAGATATCAAGTAATGCTGATGGAAAATCCAGGCCTCACTATATCCCCTTGTGAGGTTCTTAACCCAGCCACCCTCCTGCCTACCCCCGAGGGCTCTCTCCCCTTTCACTCTTGTCTAGAAACCTTGGACCACTGGACAAAACCCTGAGAGGGATTGTCAGAAGATCCTCTGACCAATCCTGAGGAAATCTGGTACACTGATGGAAGCAGCTTTGTCTTGGATGGAAAAAGAAGAGCCAGGTATGCAGTAGTCTCCAATTTTGAGACCATAGAGGCTAAGCCTCTGCCACCAGGTACTTCAGCCCAATTAGCTGAGCTCATAGCCCTGACTTGAGCTTTAGAGCTGGGAAAAGGAAAAAGAATAGCCATTTACACTGACTTCAAGTATGCCTTCCTGGTGCTACATGCACACGTGGCTATTTGGAAAGAAAGGGGTCACTTGACCACTTGAGGGTCCCCAGTCAAATATGGTGATCAAATCCTTAGGCTCTTGGAGGCAGTCCATCTGCCCACTGAGGTTTCAGTCTCCCACTGTAAAGGACACCAAAAAGGGAGCACAGAAGTGGCACGAGGGAACCAAGCAGCTGATCAGGCAGCTAAGAGAGCAGCATTACAGAACCATGACCTAATAGGGGTTGCCACCTTAGTTCCACAGACTAATTTGCCAGAAACTCCTTCATATACTGAAGGTGAGACTCTTAAAGCTAAGAGTGAGGGCTTTCAAGAAGATCATATGGGGTGGTTACCAAAAGGAGGGACTCCTTTTTCTGCCTGGGAACTCCAATGGAAGTTGGTTAACTCCTTACATGCCACCACTCATTTAGGGGAAAAGGCCCTCCAAAGATTACTAGAAAGGCCCTTCAGAGGAACAGGCCTCCAAACAACTATAAGGCAAGTGGTCTCCTCTTGTCCCACTTGCCAATTAAACAACCCCCAAGGAGCTCGAAGACCCCAGCTGGCCCAGCCCATCCAATGACATGGGACCTACCCAGGAGAGGACTGGCAGATGGACTTCACCCAGATGCCAGTTTCTCAAGGGTATAAATACCTATTAGTCATGATAGATACATTCACAGGATGGATTGAAGGCTTTCCCACCTGGACTGAGAAGGCTGAGGAGGTGGTAAAAAAACTGCTCCATGAAATCATTCCAAGATTTGGTCTGCCCAGGTCATTACAAAGTGACAATGGGACATCATTTACTTCTAAGGTCACCCAAGGGGTCTCTAAAGCATTGGGCATTACTTATTATCTCCATTGTGCCTGGAGGCCTCAGTCTTCAGGAAAAGTAGAAAGAGCCAACCAATTCTTAAAATCAGCGATAAAAAAGATAACCCAGGAGACCTCCCTGGGATGGAAGGAGGCTTTACCAATAGCTCTCCTCCACACCTGTATTGCCCCTAAGGAACAGGTTGGTCTTAGTCCTTATGAGATGCTATATGGGAGACCTTTTGTTTATGTCAATGACCTCTTCCTAGATCCAGAGGCTCAGACCCTCCAGTCTTATACCATGGCCATTGGGCAATTCCAACAGGATATACGCTTGTGGGGTATGAACCAGGACCCAAAAGATTCTAAGGAGTCACCACTATATGCTCCAGGGACTCAAGTCCTAATTAAAGTCTGGAAAGATGGGTCCCCAAAGGCTCAACTCCAGCCCACATGGAAGGGCCCCTACCCTGTAATACTTTCTACCCCCACAGCAGTCAAGGTACCAGGACATGACTCCTGGATTCACTACTCATGAGTCAAGCCATGGAAGAAAACAGAAGAGGACACTCAATACACCTGTGAGCCCCTGGGAGATCTCAGATACCTATTCAGAACTACAAATGAGTGCCATTCCAATGAACACCCCAAAATCAAGTTTCTGGGATAAGATTTCTCAGGACAGCTCTAAAGAGCCAACACAGCTTGGCAGAGATTGTACTCCAAAACAGACAGGAGATAGATCTCTGATCCCTGAACAAGGAGGGACTTGAGCCATCCTGGCGATGTAAATTTGGAATTGGCTAATGCCCCTACTAGTCCTTGTTATGCCATATTGATGCTGCTTATGATTGTTCCATGTATTATCAATTGTCTAACCTGTTTTGTCTCTGCCCAGGTCAACAAGCTACAACATGCAGTGCCAGTTCAACAAAGATATAAAACTACAGCTGACCACAGAAAATATCACTCACCCTTAGATGGACACCACTATAAGGACTCTGAGGCTTGAGACTAGCAAGAGGGGGAGGCCCAATGCCCCTCGCCATCCCAGTTCAGCAGGAAGTAGCCAGAAAGACCTCGATGCCCCTATTCCCAAAGAATTGGGCCTCCCATCTCTTTAGGGAGGAATGTTAGGTAGTTAGAATAGGGAAAAGGAGTCCAAAATGGCGGTGGCTAAAAGACAAGGAAGGGAAAAGCCCACAAAAATAGAACAAAGGAAGGTCCGAGGACCAGAGTGAGGACTTCAGGTAGAACAGCACTCCTGCCTAAGCCCAATTTGCATAGGACAGGCCCAGGGGGAAGAAAAAAACATATAAAAAGAGGAGCCAAAGGGCTCTCTCTCTCTCTCTCCAAGACCCGAGAGCTGTGACACGCTGAGGGCTTTAATGTCCGTCACTCCAAATCTTTGTTGTGATGAGACAGAACCGAGGAGCATACACTTGCCTGACACTACCAAAGAAAAAGGTTTGAGAACTGAAGTGTTACAAGTTAACACCACAAAAGCTTCAACTTGCCTTTCATAGTTTTCTATAACTGGACCTATTTCAGCATATATATTTCCTACATAAAACCTCTCCTTTAGCTCAGCGGGGCAATTTACCTTCCAAAGAATAAGCAATATGCTCTCCTGCTCCTACTCCAGGTATGGGAAATAGTTTCTTATCAGAAGTGCAAACTCTTATTATTTGGTAGTAGTGGCCTAAAGCACTGTTAAAACTAGGATAGGCAGAAAAGGAATGTCAGATGAGAATTCTTCCGACTATATCCTAGTTTCCTGAAATTCCCTTTTCCTTCTCTGTCAAAAGTAATGTTATTTTGGTATTAAATACCTGCTTTAAAAAAAAACAAATTTACTCATCATATACTAGGAATTTATTTTCATGAGCCTATTTGTCTATAAACACTAATTTTACATTAGTATGTTTGTGGTCTTTACTCTTAAATATGGAAATCCCTTTCCTTGTGTACACTTGATATTGCTGAAAATAGAAACCTTCATTTTTTTAAATAGAAGGAAACACAAACTTTAACCAAATATATCCAAGTGATTATAAATTTTAAATTACTGGGTGATTTAATTATGCCAATTTACTGTGTATAATTTAGCTTTCCACAAATGAATGCACAAGTCAAATATTGATCTATTTTATATTAAATATATTCTCTCTGAAATGTGCTGTCAAGTTAGATAGTTTAGTGGGATTTTCCTTTAAAAAAGTAAAATGCTAAATATACTCTGTACGTGGCCACTTGGAAAAGGAGCCACGTTTTCATTCTTAATGAAAATCCCTTCAAACAACTGAATAGAGTTCATTCTTATTAAAAGCTGTTCAACCTAACCTCTCCTCAAATGCAAAGAATGGTATTTTTGAACGTTGTCCTTTTTTATTGTGATTTTGCATTGCTGAAGTAGTGAATACAGATTGCTGACAAGCTCTGAAGTTACTATTGGAAGAGTCCAATTAAGTTTGGCTTAATTTGCTTATAAAAGGCAGCACTCCAGTTCATACTAGCGCTGCCTATAAAGGAGTGGTTTATATTTTCTTCTTATAACGGACTTTGATAGAGTTTTTTTTCCAAGTGAATACTGTAACCAGAGATGGTTTATGGGAATGAATCTTTAGTAATCATTACTGGCAGGTACAGGTATGATACAGCACTTAAACAGGTTCCTTTTTTTTTTTTTTTTTTGACATTTCATTTATGTTTGACCATTTTCATCTGGGAGAAATGATGGAGTGACACAAGAGTTTTTTTGAAGATGGTAGAAATAATACCTTTCAGTATTGCCTCATTGTAGAGAGAATGTTCTAGTTACAGTCATTAATCCTTTTATATCTAGGGGAAACTTGAAAAACTGTTTTACATAACCTAAAAGTGCTTTTTAGTTAAAAAAAGGCTGCTATAACAAGATGTTTTGAGTGCCCTGGATTCTCCTGTTTTTAAATTCACTTGTGATTTCATCTTCTTTACAACATTCTCTTCTAGGAAGTTTTTCTTATTTTAATTGTATTTGTCTGATATTAACCAATACAGTATTAATAAACATGCAAAGTGAGTCCTTAGTTGTATCTTTGTTTCTCTGACTGTCTTCTGTAATGTCTCTGTAGTTGGTTACAAAGCTATAATCAAGACATGATAATGAAAAATAATTTAAAGTCCTAGTTTATGTCATCCTAGCATGCTTTATTCCTGATATCATGTTCAAGTACACTTTCTTCTTATCTTAATACATTTCTATCTAGTTGGGTTGACAAGTTCTGACATGTAATGATATAGATAAAGCACAGAATTAATGTCTGAAAAGTACTAATTTCAGCTCTTTTTCTAGGAATTATTTTTGTAATTTTTGTATGTATACTTATCTATTGACTCCCTCTCTATTATTTCTGACCTTTAGAACACAATTCATTTAAAGAAGTAGAAATTAACTCAAGTACAGTCATCATTTTTCAGTATTTTTGTTTACTTGTGACCATATGCAAAAGATAACCCTAAATCCAAAACTTTATGAGTGGAAAGTAATCTCAAGGAATGGTCATGTTTGTTATTTTTTGGACCATGGTTTTGTTCTCCTATCAAGGCAAAGGGGAGAATATGTTATGAAATTTTGTCATCATAAAAATGTATGAAACTTTAAAATTTACATCAGAAGATTTACTGAATTTAAACATTTCAATAAATTAGTTTATTGAGTCAATTAACTGTCTTTTAGGAAGATTATTTACATATTGTTGTTTGTGTATTAGACTTAAAGGGATGGTAAGAATAATCCAAACCTACCTTTTGACATTTAAAATATCTTGAGTAGACATCCTTTTTGCCCTTATCATAATTAAAGTGAAGGCTAAATGCCTTGGTAAACTAATACAGTACCTTATATTCATAATATATGAATGCCTATAGTTAAACTTTTAATTAACAATCAATGTAGACACTTGCTTTATTCTAAGAACTGAGATTGAAACGACACTCTTTAGAAACTTATGGCCCAATGGAGAATTCAAACATGTAAATAATTAAAATACACTGGGAGTAGGCTATAAAAGGTGAGAATCCCTGGAACCAGGTAACATTAAACAAGAGGGAAGAAGAATTCTAAGTGTGAGAAAACAGTTAACTAACCAAAGGAGGGGCTGAAGGCCTAATCTTTGGCAGCAGAGATGGTTCAATAGAATAAGATATTGAGTTAGAATTGACAATACTTGGTAAATTATTGAGTGTGGAGAGTGTGAGAGAGGTAAGTATGAAGGAAAACTTCAAGATTTTTAGCTATATAAGATGGTTCAATGGCACTATCATTAATCAAAGTATGGACAATGGGAGCTGGAGTTACTTTCAGGAGATTGATGAGTTAAGGAATTTGCTGGAGTAGCCTATCAGACAAGTATAAGGGGATTTCAGCAAGAAATTGAAAACATATTATTGAATATCAGAAGGAAAATGAGTAATGAGGATATGGAAAATATAACAGAAAAAATAAAGACTTTTGGAGAGGATGAGAATGCCCAGAAAATTTCGGTAAGTGATAAGAATAATTGGATGGAATCTTAAGAACATCAGTGTTTAAAATGTGGTTAGAAGAGAAATTCAATAAAGGAAGCTGAGAAACAGACCCAGTACAGGGAAACCAAGAGGGGGAAAAATGTATAAATAAGAAAGGGTTTTAATGTAGTTATAAGGGTCATCATAGTCAAATGCCACAAATGAGTAAGGAAGGAAATATTTTTAAAAGCAGACCATTAATGAAACTTTCTCTAACACTTCAGTAAAATAGAAGATGGAAGACAGACAATATCAATTTAAAGTGTTTGGTCAAATACAAAGAACTAAGAAATTTTAAAGTATTTAAGCAAGTATGTCAGATAAATTTTTACATAAAAATCATAAATATGATAACAAAATAACTTGAAGATCCCAAAAATGTGAGCCAAAAATGATAAGGGATACTATCCAAAAGTTTAAAAATGAATGGAAAAAAATGAAACCTGAGAAGTAAGCAAAGAGATACAGATTATAAACTCATGAGAGACAAACTTTATATATATATATTTATATTCTAAATATGTATCTATATTTATGAAGCATACTATCCCCATAACCTTTTCTGACATTGTGAAATGAATTCAGCACCAGCATGGATTACTGCTACCATTGTCAACTAGTACAATCTTTTAGACATTCATGTGATAACTTCTATGAAAACTATAAAATATTTATATCTTTTGACACTATAACTCAATTTTTAAAAATCTACCATAAAGGAATTGTCCAAAATGTGCTCCAAATATGTATTAGGGTTATTCTGAGAAGTATTTTCAGTGCTGAAAAAGTGGAAGCTAAGTGCTCAACAATAAAAATATGTTCTTTTAAATAATGTCTTATCTAATAGATGACTTGCCAGAAAATCATTAAAGATTATGTTCATAAAAATAGCAGTAAGGAAATGTCTTCTGTATAATATTAAGTGGAAAAAGTGTACAAAATTATGTTAACAATGATTTTAACTATGTGAAATATACTGCTGTAATAATAGGTTTTACCCCATGTGTCAGCATTTTTTTTTTAATATTGAAAAGGGCCAGATAGTAAATATTTTTGGTTTTTTGGACCACACAGTCTTGGCTGCAGCTGCTTAACTTTTCCATTATGATGTGAAAGCAACCATATATAACACATAAGTAAATGGTTGTGCTGTCTTCCAATGAAACTTTATTAACAAAAGCAGGCGGTAGGCTATAGTCTGGTAGGCACCAAGCAATTAGTTTTCTAAAACTACATATAATATTTTTACTTTTTGTCTTCCTAGTTTATAAAAATAATTTAAAAAAATCAAAAGTAGAGGGCAAGATCAAGATGGAAGAGTAGGAAGATGCTGATCTTACCTCCCCCTGACAAACACATCAAGATTGCAACTACATAGACAGCAACTCTCTCTGAGAATCACTTGAAGACTAGCAGAATAGTTCTACAACTAATGTTATAGGTAAAGAACCATATGAACTCTATTTGGAATGGAGGATAAGTGGTACAGTTGGGACCCACACCCTGGTGGGCACACCTGAAGAGGATGGTTATATCACAGGCTCAGGGATCCTGTGTAGGAGTGAAGGGATTCAAATCTCACATTAGGCCCTCTAGCCTTAGGGTCTGGCATTAGAAAGATGAGCCCCCTTGGCTGGCTGGAAAAGCAGTGGGGCTTACTGGAGGGCTGTAGGAAATTGAAATCTGCTTTTGAGGAGTGCACTTATAGATTTACTTGCCCTCAGGCCTAGTATAGAGGTAGCATATTGAAAACTACCTGGTACTTTGGCCAGTCTATCAGGACTACCCCCTAATTCACCCTCCAGCCCACACCAAGTTCAGGCTCCAGTCCTTCCAGCTCTGGCACTGCTCCCTACCCAGGTGGAAATCACCACTGCACCTTGGGAGAAACCAAGATTTCTACTGGGCTCCTGTTTTTGGGGCCACAGCCCTACCTCCAGTCAAGGCAAAGGCAGACATTAAGCTGGGGAGAAGCCTAGGCCTTTTGTTCCAGCCACTCAGGTTCTGGCACTGTCTCTAGCCAAGGGGAAAACCACCATCATGCTAAGATAAACTTAGCTTGATTCAGACTGTGGCTCTAGCTCTTGGGGCCCTGGCCCCACCAAATGACAGGACATTTGAGTATCACTGAGCCTGGAAGAAGTCTCACCTCTGATCAGGCGCCCACTATGCCTCTCTAGTTCCAGCCATTTTTGTTGTTGTTGTTCAGTTACTCAGTCGTGTCCAACTATTTGTGACCCCACACACTGCAGCATGCCAGGCTTCCCTGTCCTTCACCATCACCCGGAGCTTGCTCAAACTCATGTCCATCAAGTCAGTGATAACCATTCAACCATCTCAAACTTTGTCATCCCCTCTCCTCCTGCCTTCATTCTTTCCCAGCATCAGGGTCTTTTCAGAGATTCAGCTATTCACATCATGTGGCCCAAGTATTGGAGCTTCAGCATCAGTCCTTCCAATGAATATTCTGGATTGATTTCCTTTAGGATTGACTGGTTGGATCTCCTTGCAGTCCAAGGGACTCTCAAGAGTCTTCTCCAACACCACAGTTCAAAAGCATCAATTCTTCGGTATTCAACTTTTTTATGATCCAACTCTCACACCCATACATGACTATTGGAAAACCCAGTTTTGACTAGATAGACCTTTGTTTGCAAAGTAAGGTCACAGATTTTTAATATGCTGTCTAGGCTGTTCATAGCTTTTCTTCCAAGGAGCAAACATCTTTTAATTTCATGGCTGCAGTCACTGTCTCAGTGATTTTGGAGCCCAAGAAAATAGTCTGTCACTGTTTCCATTTTCCCCTTCCCATCTATTTGCCATGAAGTGATGGGACCAGATGCCATGATCTTAGTTTTTTGAATGCTGAGCTTTAAGCCACTTTTTTTCACTGTCCATGTTCACCTTCATCAAGAAACTCTTTAGTTCCTCTTTGCTTTCTGCCATAAGGGTGTTGTCATCTGCATATTTGAGGTTATTTATATTTCTCCTGGCAATTTGATTCTAGCTTGTGCTTCATCCAGCCTGGGATTTTGCATGATGTATTCTGCATATAAGTTAAATAAGCAGGGTGACAATATACAGCCTTGACATACTCCTTTCCCAATTTGAACCAGTCCATTGTTCCATGTCTGGTTCTAACTGTTGCTTCTTGACCTGCATACAGGTTTCTCAGGAGACAGATAAGGTGGTCTGGTATTCCCATCTCTTTAAGAATTTTCCACAGTTTGTTGTGATCTACACAGTCAAAGGCTTTAGCATAGTCAATGAAGCAGAGGTAGATGTTTTTCTGGAATTCTCTTGCTTGATTGTTTCTATGATCCAACAGATGTTGGCAATTTGATCTCTATTCCTCTGCCTTTTCTAAATCCAGTTTGAACATTTAGAAGTTCTCAATTCACATACTATTGAAGTCTGGCTTGGAGAATTTTGAGCATTACTTTTCTACTTTCTAGCTCAACATTCAGAAAACTAAGATCATGGCATCCGGTCCCATCACTTCATGGCAAATAGATGGGGAAAGAGTGGCTGACTTTATTTTTGGGGGCTCCAAAATCACTGAAGATGGTGATTGCTGCCATGAAATTAAAAGACACTTACTCCTTGAAAGGAAAGTTATGACCAACCTAGACAGTATATTAAAAAGCAGAGA
The DNA here is from genome assembly GCF_023699985.2 of Odocoileus virginianus. Classification (NCBI taxonomy): domain Eukaryota; kingdom Metazoa; phylum Chordata; class Mammalia; order Artiodactyla; family Cervidae; genus Odocoileus; species Odocoileus virginianus. Next base: position 3,391,993 of record NW_027224264.1, on the reverse strand, counting down.
CATTACTTTGTCAACAAAGATCCGTCTAGTCAAGGCTATGGCTTTTCCAGTGGTCATGTATGGATATGAGAGTTGAACTATAAAGAAAGCTGAGTGCTGAAGAACTGGTGCTTTTGAACTGTGGTGTTGGAGAAGACTCTTGAGAGTCCCTTGGACTGGCAAGGAGATCCAACCAGTCCATCCTAAAGGAGATCAGTCCTGGTGTTCATTGGAAGGACTGATGTTGAAGCTGAAACTCCAATACTTCGGCCACCTGATGTGAAGAGCTGACTCATTTGAAAAGACCCTGATGCTGGGAAAGATTGAGGACAGGAGAAGTGGATGACAGAGGATGAGATGGTTGGATGGCATCACCGACTCAATGGACATGGGTTTGGGTGGACTCCGGGAGCTGGTGATGGACAGGGAGGCCTGGCATGCTGCAGTTCATGGGGTTGCAAAGTCAGACATGACTGAGCGACTGAACTGAACTTTCTAGCATGTAAAATGAGTGCAATTGTTCAGTAGTTTGAGCATTCTTTGGCACTGCCCTTCTCTGGATTAAAACCAAGGTGGAAGCCAACAGTGCAACCCAGGAGAAGATGCAGCCTATGTACACCCCTGATCCAGCTTTCCCACAAAAGTCAGTGAGCACAGATAGATTATATAGGCATACACCTACACAGGGACATGCCTTCAAGACAGGGATGTGTTACCATTTCACTTAATTTCATAGAGACAAACTGAGATAGTCAAACAAAATGAGAAGATAAAGTAGTATGTTCCAAAAAAAAAAAAAAAGAACATGATAAAAAAAAATCCTGGAAAAACTCTCATTAAATAGTGTTAAGTAAATGATCTGATAAAGAGTTCAAAGAAATCATTGTGAAAGTGCTCACTGAACACAGGAAAAGAACAAAGGAGCCTAGTGATAACTTCAACAAAGAACTAGAAAATATAAGAACTAATCAGCTTTGAAGAATACAATAAGTGAAATGAAAAACTACTATAATTAACATCAGATTTGGTGATACATAAGAATGGATAAGAGACTTTGAAGATAAAAGAGTGGAAATCACTCAGTGCAAACAGCAAAAAGAAAAATAATTGATGAGGATAATTTAAGGGACCTCTGGGACAACATCAGGCATACTAACACTCACATTAGAGAGGTCACAGAAGGGAAAGATAGAAATGGGCAGAAAACATTTGAGGAAATTATGGTTGAGAATGTCCCAGACCTGAAGAAGGAAACAAGTATCTAACTCCAGGAAGCACAGAGAATCTCAAACAGGATGAACCAGAAGAGGCCCACATAAACACATATAATTAAAATGGAAAAAGTTAAGGACAAAAAGTATTTTAAATACAGCAAGAGAAAAACATTCATATAAAAGGGAACCTCTATGAGGCTATCAGCTATCTTTTCAGCAGAAATTTTGCTAGCTAGAAGAGAATGAGGTAAAATGCTGAAAGGAATAATCCTACAACCAAAAATACTCTCTCCAGCAAGGCTATCATTCAGAATTAAAGAAGTAAAGAATTTCCTAGATAAGTACAAACTAAAAATGCTTGCTCCTTGGAAGAAAAGCTATGACCAACCTAGACAGCATATTAAAAAGCAGAGACATTACTTTACCAACAAAGGTCCATTTAGTCAAAGCTATGGTTTTTCCAGTAGTCATGTATGGATGTGAGAGTTGGACTGTAAAGAAAGCTGAGTGCCGAAGAATTGATGCTTTTGAACTGTGGTGTTGGAGAAGACTCTTGAGAGTCCCTTGGACTGCAAGGATATCCAACTAGTCCATTCTAAAGGAAATCAGTCCTGAATATTCATTGGAAGGACTAATGCTGAAGCTGAAACTCCAATACTTTGGCCACCTAATGCAAAGAACCAACTCATTGGAAAAGACCCTGATGCTGGGAAAGATTGAAGGTGGGAGGAGAAGGGGACAGCATGGGTGAGATGGTTGGATAGCATCACCGACATGATGGACATGAGTTTGAGGGGCTCTGAGTGTTGGTGATGGACAGGGAAGGTTGGCGTGCTGCAGTCCATGGGGTCACAAAGAGTCAGACATGACTGAGCAACTGAACTGAAATGAAAACAGTTCATCGTTTGCTATTATTTTCTCCCAATCTGAGGGCTGTTTTTTCACCTTGCTTATAGTTTCCTTTGTTGTGCAAAAGCTTTTAAGTTTCATTAGGTCCCATTTGTTAATTTTTGCTTTTATTTCCAATATTCTGGGAGGTGGGTCATAGAGGATCCTGCTGTGATTTATGTCAGAGAGTGTTTTGCCTATGTTCTCCTCTAGGAGTTTTATGGTTTCTGGTCTTGCATGTAGATCTTTAATCCATTTTGAGTTTATTTTTGTGCATGGTGTTAGAAAGTGTTCTAGTTTCATTCTTTTACAAGTGGTTGACCAGTTTTCCCAGCACCACTTGTTAAAGAGGTTGTCTTTTTTCCATTGTATATCCTTGCCTCCTTTGTCAAAGATAAGGTGTCCATAGGTGCATGGATTTATCTCTGGGCTTTCTGTTCTGTTCCATTGATCTATATTTCTGTCTTTGTGCCAGTACCATACTGTCTTGATGACTGTGGCTACAGACAAAGGATTAATTTCAAAAATATACAAGCAACTCCTGCAGCTCAATTCCAGAAAAATAAATGACCCAATCAAAATATGGGCCAAAGAACTAAACAGACATTTCTCCAAAGAAGACATACAGATGGCTAACAAACACATGAAAAGATGCTCCACATCACTCATTATCAGAGAAATGCAAATCAAAACCACAATGAGGTACCATTACACGCCAGTCAGGATGGCTGCTATCCAAAAGTCTACAAGCAATAAATACTGGAGATGGTGTGGAGAAAAGGGAACCCTCTTGCAAATTAGTACAGCCACTATGGAAAACTGTGTGGAGATTTCTTAAAAAACTGGAAATAGAACTGCCATATGACCCAGCAATCCCACTTCTGGGCATAAACTGAGGAAACCAGATCTGAAAGAGACACGTGCACCCCAATGTTCATTGCAGCGCTGTTTATAATAGCCAGGACATGGAAGCAACCTAGATGCCCATCAGTAGACGAATGGATAAGGAAGCTATGGTACATATACACCATGGAATATTACTCAGCCATTAAAAAGAATTCATTTGAATCAGTTCTCTAATGAGATGGATGAAACTGGAGCCCATTATACAGAGTGAAGTAAGCCAGAAAGATAAAGACCAATACAGTATACTAACACATATATATATGGATTTTAGAAAGATGATAACGATAACCCTATATGCAAAACAGAAGAAGAGACACAGACGTACAGAACAAACTTTTGGCCTCTGTGGAAGAAGGTGAGGGTGGGATGTTTCGAGAGAACAGCATCAAAACATGTATATTATCTAGGGTGAAACAGATCACCAGCCCAGGTTGGATGCATAAGACCAGTGCTCGGGCCTGGTGCACTGGGAAGACCCAGAGGGATCGGGTAGAGAGGGAGTGGGGGAGGGGGGATCAGGATGGGGAATACATGTAAATCCATGGCTGGTTCATGTCAATGTATGACAAAACCCACTACAATATTGTAAAGTAATTAGCCTCCAACTAATAAAAATAAATGAGAAAAAAAAACATAAAAAAAACCAACCTCTTAAAAAAAGAAAAAGAAAACAGTTCATCACAAACAAACCGTCCGTATAGGAATTGTTACAGAATCTAAGAACTAAGAAAATATATAAACAATCTCACTGGTAAAGGTAAATATATAGTAAACAGAGTGGACCAGTCACTTAATACAAATGTGAAGAGACAAAAATAATAAAATCAATCATAACTATAATAAAAAATTTAGGGATACACATAAAGATGCAAAGTATGACACCTAAATAAAAAATGTTATGGAGGCATGGGGGTAAAAATTGTAGAACTTTAGAATGTGCTTGAGTTTAAATAACTATCAGTTTAGAACAAGTATGATTATATATATAGACATAGATATATAGTTTAGCCTCATGGTAACTAGAAAACCTACAAAAGATGCACAAAAAACAAAGAGAAAGGAATACAAATATAATACTAAAGAAAATAAAACTATAAGGGAAGAAATTATCAAAAGAAGAAAATAACAGAAAACTACAGAAATATCAAACAGGAAACAAGTAAGAAAATGGCAACAAGTACATACACTGTTTCCTTAATTTATGTGAGGAGTACATCACTTTAAATGCCAGGCTGGCTGAATCACAAGCTGGAATCAAGATTGCTGGAAGAAACACCCACAATCTCAGATATGTAAATGATACCACTATACATACAGAAAGAGAAGAGGAACTACAAAGCCTCTTGATGAGGGTGAAAGATGAGACTGGAAAAGCTGGCTTAAAACTGAACATTCAAAAAACAAGGATCATGGCACCTGGCCCCATCACTTCATGGCACATAGACGGGGAAAAACTAGAAACCGTGACAAATTTTATTTTCTTGGCCTCCAAAATCACTGCAGATGGTGACTACAGCCATGAAATTAAAAGACACTTGCTCCTTGGAAGGAAAGCTATAACAAACTAGACAGTGTATTAAAAAGCAGAGACATCACTTTGTTGACAAAGGTCTGTCAGTTATGTTTTTTACAATATGGGTGGATGTGAGAGTTGGACCACAGAGAAGGCTGAGCACCAAAGAATTGATGCTTTTGAACTGTGGTGCTGGAGAAGACTCTTGAGAGTCCCTTGGACTGCAAGGAGATCAAAACAGTCAATCCTAAAGAAAATCAATCCTGAATATTCATTGGAAGGACTGATGCTGAAGCTCCAATACTTTGGTCACCTGATGCAAAGAGCCGACTCATTGGAAAAGATCCTTTTGTTGGGAAAATTTGAAGGCAAAAGGTGAAGAGGACAGCAGAGTATGAGATAGTTGGATGGCATCACCGACTGAATGATGCCAGTTGAATGATGATGCCAATGATGCCAATGAATCTGAGCAAACTCTGGGAGATAGTGAAGGACAGGGAAGCCTGGCATGCTGCAATCCATGGGGTTGCAAGGAGTTGGGCATGAGTCTGAGTGAACAACAACAACGACATATCTGTTAATAATAACATTAATAATACATGCTCTAAACAAAGACATAGGGTGGCTGAATGGATAGAATGAATCAAAAAGCAAGGTCTATCTATATGCTACTTAAAAGAGCCTCACTTTAGAGCTAAAAACACATATAGCCAAAATAGTGAAGGAATGGAAAAACGTACTCAATGAAAATGGAATAAAAAGAAACCTGTGATAGCAATACTCATGTCGACAAAATAGACTTTAAAACAAAATCTATTAAAAAAGGCAAAGAATGGCACTATATAATGAAAAAGGGTCAATTCAAGAATAGGATATAACATTCATAAACATATATGCACTGAACATAGGAGCACCTAAATATATAAAGTATATACTAAAAATAAAAGGAGAGATCAACAGAAATAGTAGTAGCAAACTTCAGTACCCAAATTATAGCAATGAATAGATCATGCAGACAGAACAATCAATAAGGAATACGTGGTCTTAAAATGACAAAAAATACCAGATGACTTACTAGACTTCTACAATATATTCCATCCCAAAGCAGCAGAATACACATTCTTTTCAAGTGCATATGAAACATTCTCCAGGATAGATCACATGCTAGGCTATAAAACAGTTCTAAATAAATTTAAGAAGATTGAAATTATATCAAATATTTTTCCAATCACATTGGTATGAAACTAAAATCAATCACAGGAAGAAAGATGGGAAAAACACAAACACAGGGAAGCTAAACAACATGCTACTAAAAAACCAGAAGGACAAAGATATATAAAAGACAAAATAAAAAATTACCTTAAGATGAATAAAAATAGAAACACAACTTTCTCACGTCTATAGGACATATCAAAAGCAGTTCCAAGAGCGAAGTTTAGCAATACAGGCCTATCTCCAGAAACAAACAAACAAACAAACAAAAAAGGAAAGTTATCCTGTGTTCATGAATTTGAAGCATTAATATTGTTAAAATGTCTATACTATCCAAAGCAATCTACAAATTTAATACAATCCCTTTCAAAATACCTATGAGATTTTTCACAGACTGTGTTAGTCGCTCAGTCATGTCCGACTCTTTGCAACCTCACAGACTGTAGCTCCATCAGGCTTCTCTGTCCATGGAATTCTCCAGGCAAGAATACTGGAGTGGATTGCCATTTCTTCTCCAGAGGATCTTCCCAACCCAGGGATCGAACCCTGGTCTCCTGCCTCACAGGCACATTCTTTACCATTTGAGTTGGAATAAATAATCCTAAAATTATTATGAAACCACACATGACCCAGAATAACCAAAGCAATCTTCAGACAAAAGAACAAAGCTAGAGGTATCATGCTCCCTGACTTCAGACTATACTACAAAGTTACTGTAATCAAAACAGTATGGTACGGGCACAAAAAGAGACACTCAGATCAATGGGACAGAATTGAGAGCTAAGAAATAAACCCACATACCTGCGGTCAATGAAGATGATACAAAAGAGGGAAGAATATACAGCAGGGGAAAGCCAGTCTCTTCATTAAGTGGTGTTGGGAAAACTTGACAGCTATGTGTAAAAAAAGAATGAAACTAAAACATTTTTTCACACCATGTACGAAAATAAACTAAGATGTATTAAAGAACTGTATGTAAGACCTGAAATCATAAAATTACTAGAAGAAAGCATAGGCAGCATGTTCTTCAATATAAGTTTTAGCAATAACTTTTGGATATGTCTCCTCAGGCAAGAGAAATAAAAGCAAAAATCAACAAGTGGTACCTAATTAAACTTAAAAGCTTTTGCACAGCCAAAGAAATCATCAGCAAAATGAAAAGTCAACCTACAGAATGGGAGAAGATATTTGTTAACAATATGGCTAATGATGAGTTAGTATCCAAAGCATAAAAAGAAATCATACAATTCGGTATCATAAAAACAAACAACCTGATTAAAAATCAACAGAGGACCTAAATAGACTTTATTTATTTATTTATTTATTTATTTATTTATTACCAGAGAATACATACAAATGACCAACAGGGACAAGATAGATACTTAAAATGATTAATCAGAAGGGAAAGTCAAATCAAAATAACGAGATGCCACATCATACCAGTCAAATGGCTGCTGTCAAAAACATAAGAAATAACAAGTGTTGACAATGAGGTAGACAAAAGGGAACACTTGTGCACTATTGGAAGGAACATAAATTGGTATAACCACTATGGTAAATAGCCTGTAGCTACCTCAAAAATAGAATTTCTATGTGGATAAACCTCACTCCTAGGTATTTATCTGAAAAAAAAAAAATGAAAACACTAATCCCAAAAGATACATGCACCCAGATATTCATGGCAGCATTCCTTACAACAGCCATGATATAAAAGCAACCTATGAATGGATAAAGAAGATGTAGTATATATACACAAAGGAAGATTACTTAGACATAAAAAGGAATGAAATTTTGCCATTTGGACAACATGGATGGATCTGAAGAGAATTATGACTGGTGAAATAAGTCAAAGAAAGAAAGACAAATGCTGTATGTTTTCACTTATTATGGAATCTAAAAAAATAGAACAAAGGTATCACAACTCCTGGAGTCTACTCAAACTCATGTCCAGCGAGTCAGTGATGCCATCCAACCATCTCATCCACTGTCGTCCCCTATTCCTCCTGCCTTCAATCTTTCCCAGCATCAGGGTCTTTTCCAATGAGTCAGTTCTTTGCATCAGGTGGCCAACATATTGGAGTTTCAGCTTCAGCATCAGTCCTTCCAATGAACATCCAGAATTTATTTCCTTTAGGATGGAATGGTTGGACCTCCTTGCAGTCCAAGGGACGCTCAACAGCCTTCTCCACCACCACAGTTCAAAAGCATCAATTCTTCAGTGCTCAGCTTTCTTTATACTCCAACTCCAACATCCAAACACGAATATTGGAATATCATAGCCTTGACTAGATGGACCATTTTTGGCAAAGTAATGTCTCTGCTTTTTAATATGCTGTCTAGTTTGGTCATAACTTTTCATCCAAGGAGTGTCTTTTTTTAATTTTTTTTATTAGTTGGAGGCTAATTACTTTACAATATTGTAGTGGTTTTTGTCATACATTGACATGAATCAGCCATGGATATACATGTATTCCCCATCCCAATCCCCCCTCCCACCTCCCTCTCCACCCGATCCCTCTGGGTCTTCCCAGTGCACCAGGTCTGAGCACTTATCTCATGCATCCAACCTGGGCTGGTGATCTGTTTCAGAACAGCATTGAAACATGTATATTATCTAGGAGTAAGTGTCTTTTAATTTATGGCTGCAGTCACCATCTGCAGTGATTTTGGTGCCCCCAAAATTAGTCTGTCCCTGATTCCACTGTTTGCCCATCTATTTACCATGAAGTGATGGGATCAGATGCCATGATCTTAGTTTTCTGAATGTTGAGTTTTAAGCTAAATTTTTGACTCTCCTCTTTCACTTTCATTAAGACGATCTTTAGTTCTTCTTCACATTCTGCCATCAGGGTATATCATCAGCATATCTGAGGTCACTGGGTTTCTCTTGATTCCAGCTTGAGCTTCATCCATCCCAGTGTTTCTCATGATGTACTCTGCATAGAAAGTTAAATAAGCAAGGTGACAATATACAGCCTTGATGTATTCCTTTCTTGATTTGGAACCAGTCTGTTGTTCCATGTCCAGTTCTAACTGTTGCTTCCTGACCTGCATACAGATTTCTCAAGAGGCAGGTCAGGTGGTCTGGTATTCCCATCTCTTTAAGAATTTTCCACAGTTTGTGGTGATCCACACAGTCAAAGGCTTTGGCATAGTCAATAAAGCAGAAATAGATGTTTTCTGGAACTCCCTTGCTTTTTCGATGATCCAAAGGATGCTAGTGATTTGATCTCTGGTTTCCCTGCCTTTTCTAAAACCAGCTTCACCATCTGGAAGTTCACGGTTCACATAATTTTGAAGCCCGGCTTGGAGAATTTTGAGCATTATTTTTCTAGCGTGTGAGATGAGTGCAATTGTATGGTAGTTGGAACTTTCTTTGGCATTGCCTTTCTTTTTTTTTTTTTTTTTATGGATTTACATGTATTTCCCATCCCGATCCCCTCTCCCAACTCCCTCTCTACCTGATCCCTCTGGGTCTTCCTAGTGCACCAGGTCCAAGCACTTGTCTCATGCATCCAACCTGGGCTGGTGATCTGTTTCACCCTAGATAATATACATGTTTCGATGCTATTCTCTTGAAACATCCCACCCTTGCCTTCTCCCACAGAGTCCAAAAGTCTGTTCTGTACATCTGTGTCTCTTTTTCTGTTTTGCATATAGGGTTATCGTTACCATCTTTCTAAATTCCATATATATGTGTTAGTATACTGTATTGGTCTTTATCTTTCTGGCTTACTTCACTCTGTATAATGGGCTCCAGTTTCATCCATATCATTAGAACTGATTCAAATGAATTCTTTTTAATGGCTGAGTAATATTCCATGGTGTATATGTACCACAGCTTCCTTATCCATTCGTCTGCTGATGGGCATCTAGGTTGCTTCCATGTCCTGGCTATTATTGCCTTTCTTTGGGATTGGAATGAAAACTGACCTTTTCCAGTCCTGGTGGCCACTGTTGAGTTTTCCAAATTTGCTGGCATATTGAGTGCAGCACTTTCACAGCATCATCTTTTAGGATTTGAAGTAGCTCAACTGGAATTCCATCATCTCCACTAGCTTTGTTTGTAGTGATGCTTCCTAAGGCCCACTTGAGTTCACATTCCAGGATGTCTGGCTCTAGGTGAGTGGTCACATCCATCGTGATTATCTGGGTCATGAAGACCTTTTTTGTATAATTCTGTGTATTCTTGCCACCTCTTCTTAATAGCTTCTGCTTCTGTTAGGTCCATACCGTTTCTGTCCTTTATTGTGCCCATCTTTGCATGAAATGTTCCCTTGGTATCTCTAATTTTCTTGAAGAGATCTCTAGTCTTTCCCATTCTATTGTTTTCCTCTATTTCTTTGCACTGGTCACTGAGGAAGGCTTTCTTATCTCTCCTTGCTATTCTTTGGAACTCTGCATTCAAATGGGTATATCTTTCCTTTTCTCCTTTGCTTTTCACTTCTCTTCTTTTCACAGCTATTTGTAAGCCCTCCTCAGACAACCATTTTGCTTTTTTGCATTTCTTTTCCTTGGGGATGGTCTTGATCACTGTCTCCTGTACAGTGTCATGAACCTTTGTCCATAGTTCATCAGGCATTCTGTCTATCAGGTCTAATCCCTTAAATCTATTTCTCACTTCCACTGTATAATCATAAGGGATTTGATTTAGGTCATATCTGAATGGTCTAGTGGTTTTCCCTATTTTCTTCAATTTAAGTTGAATTTGGCAATAAGGAATTCATGATCTGAGCCACAGTCAGCTCCTGGTCTTGTTTTTGCTGACTGTATAGAGCTTCTCTATCTTTGGCTGCAAAGAATATAATCAGTCTGATTTCCATTATTGACCATTATTGAGCAGTCTCCTCTTGTGTTGTTGGAAGAGGGTGTTTGCTATGACCAGTACGTTCTCTTGGCAAAACTCTATTAGCCTTTGTCCTGCTGCATTCTGTACTCCAAGGCCAAATTTTCCTATTACTCCAGGTGTTTCTTGACTTCCTACTTTTGCATTCCAGTCCCCTATAATGAAAAGGACATCTTTTTTGGGTGTTAGTTCTAAAAGGTCTTATAGGTCTTCACAGAACCATTCAACTTCAGCTTCTTCAGCATTACTGGTCAGGGCATAGACTTGGATTACTGTGATATTGAATGGTTTGCCTTGGAAACAAACAGAGATCATTCTGTCATTTTTGAGATTGCACCCAAGTACTGCATTTTGGACTCTTTTGTTGACTATGATGGCTACTCCATTTCTTCTAAGGATTCTTGCCCACAATAGTAGATATAATGGTCATCTGAGTTAAATTCACCCATTCCATTCCATTTTGTTTGCTCATTCCTAAAATGTCGACGTTCACTCTTGCCATCTCCTGTTTGACTGCTTCCAATTTGCCTTGATTCATGGGCCTAACGTTCCAGGTTCCTATGCAAGGACAGAACAGGTTCCTAGTAGCAGGATGGTAGGCAGTGTAGCAGTGGCTGCACGATGCTGGAGAGGCTATGAGGAGATACCCCAACTCAAAGGGCAGTGGAGAAGCCCCAGCAAGACGGTAGGAGGGGCAAATTCACATTTAGAATCAAACCCCATTCCTGCCAGAGATGCTCAGAGGGCTCAAACAAACCTTGTGTGCACCAGGATTCAGGGACCGCACAGTGACAGAACTGTGTTTCAGTGTCTCCTGTGGACGTGTGGGTCAGCAGCGGACTGCCTCAGGGGCAGGGACTCTGGGTGCAGCAGACTTGGGTATGGCATAAGTCCTCTTGGAGGAGGTCACCATTAACCCCATCATAGAGCTGTCTGAACTTACACAGGACTGGGAAACAGACTCTTGGAGGGCACAGACAGAACTTTGTGTGCACCAGGACCCAGGAGAAAGGAGCAGTGTCCCCACAAGAGACTGAGCCAGACTTGCCCAGGAGTGTCCAGGAGTCTCCAGCAGAGGCGTGGGTCATGGTGGCCTGTTGCAGGGTAGGAGGCATTGGGTGTAGCAGTACATGCATGGATCTTTTGAAGGAGGTCACCATTATCTTCATTACCTCCACCATAGTTTGCTACTGCTGCTGCTAAGTCACTTCAGCTGTGTCCGACTCTGTGCGACCCCATAGACGCCAGCCCACCAGGCTCCCCCATCCCTGGTATTCTCCAGGCAAGAATACTGGAGTGGGTTGCCATTTTCTTCTCCAATGCATGAAAGTGAAAAGTGAAAGTGAAGTTGCTCAGTCGTGTCTGACTCTTAGCGACCCCATGGACTGCAGCCTACCAGGCTCCTCTGTCCATGGGATTTTCCAGGCAAGAGTACTGGAGTGGGGTGCCATTGCCTTCTCCGCCACCATAGTTTGGCCCCAGGTAAATAGCAGGGAGGGAACACAGCTCCACCCATCAACAGAAAATTGGATTAAAGATTTACTGAGCATGGCCCCGCCCATCAGAACAAGACCCAGTTTCCCCCTCAGTCAGTCTCTCCCATCAGGAAGCTTCCATAAGCCTCTTATCCTTCTCCATCAGAGGGCAGACAGACTGAAAACCACAATCACAGAAAACTAACCAATCTGATCACATGGACCACAGCCTTGTCTAACTCAATGAAACTATGAGCCATGCCATGCAGGGCCACCCAAGATGGACAGGTCATGGTGAGAGTTCTGACAAAACGTGGTCCACTGGAGAAGGAAATGGCAAACCACTTCAGTATTCTTGCTTTGAGAACCCCATGAACAGTATAGAGAACAACCTGCTAGTTACTAGAGGGGAGAGGAGATGGGGAGGATAAAAATAGGTAAATAGGATAAAGAGGTACAAACTGTTAGGTATAAAATAAATAAAATACAAAGATGTAAAGTACAGCAGGGAAATATAGCCAATATTTATTAATAACTTTGTATGGAGTATAATATATAAAAATATTGAATCACTCTGTTGTATAGTTTAATACAATATTTGAATTAAATATAATTCTATAAAAAATCAAAAGAAAATATTTTTAAAAGTCTGTGATATAAGAACATAGGGGAAAAAACTTTTGAGGAATAATATACAATCAAGAGTAATATGCATATGCACACACAGGCAATTATTATCAATATTTAACTCATTGTACAAATTCAATAGAAAGAGTAAAAATAGGAAGTCACACTTGTCATCTCGAAGTCCGGCCCATGCACTATAATTTGAATTATTATACCTTATTCTTATGAAATTTTAAATGTTAACATTATTAGAGAACATCATTTGTAAGTGTATTTCTATCTACTGCATTATTTTTGGGCTTCTCTGGTAACTCAGATGGGAAAAAAAAAATCCATCTGCAATACAGGAGACATGGGTTCAATCCCTGGGTTGGAAAGATCTCCTGGAGAAGGGAATGGCAACCCACTCCAGTATTCTTGCCTGGAGAATCCCATGGGCAGAGGAGCCTGGTGGGCCACAATCCATGGGGTCACAAAGAGTCATATGTGGCTGAGTGATTGAGCACACACACATCCATTATTTTTATCAGTGACATAATATTTAACTATATGAATAAGATACAATTCATTTAATATTTCTACTATGGCCAATTAGGGCATATTGCTTTTGTATGTATTACATTTATTTTAGGATAGGGAATATTCAAGCATGTGTAGGCTGATAAGGGCTTCTCAGGTGGCTCAGTGGTAAAGAATCCACCTGCCAGTGCAAGAGAAACAAGAGACGTGGGGGTTTGATCCTCCAGTGGGGAAGATCCCCTGGAGAAGGGAATGGTTACCCACTCCAGTATTCTTGCCCGGAAAATTCCATGGACAGAGGAGTCTGGTGGGCTACAGTCCATGGGGTAGCAAAGAGTCAGACATGACTGAGTGACTGAGCACACATGCATTCACAAACTGATAAAGAGTAAATTGAGGGTATAAGAAATAGTGAATATTGATGGAGAGGGAACTAAAAGGTCAGAGGGGATAAGTGCAAGTGAAAGAATATAATGAACTTATCCAAGAAAGGAGGAAAACAAGTAGGTTTAAAGATGGAGGAAAACAATATTGAGTTAATTTCTTTCTCTATTTTCTTTTAGAAAATATTATGCTAGGATTGAGGGTACGGAACTTGAGGAGAAGGTAAAGTTTAAAACAGCTTTCAGGGACAATGGAAGCAGGACATAAAATAATCACTCAGCTGCATTGACAATTCAGCAAACACATTCTGAGAGGTAGTGCTGATATGTGGAAGGAAGAAAAATGAGCGATTTAAGCACATAAAAGAATTGAGAATAAGACATCTTTCAATGTGGATTGAAATGTTGCTCCATATTTTATAGAGGGTTTTTTTTTTTTACTAAGATTGTGTTTCAAGATTTTTTAATGACTAAGATGTGTGTTAAATAAAAGTGAGCAAACTATTCTTTTTTAAAAAAGACTTGAGAATGAAAATGGAGTTTAAATAAAGGGGTAGATAATATACAGGGAAAATTGGCAGTAAAGAATCTGCTCTAATTTCTGACCCCATTTCTGACTGAGATTAATATTACAAAATGGTTGATGAGACTGTAAGGATAATGCAATTAATCTTGGCTTGCTTCCTAGTTTTGCTTGGATTATGTATTTAAAATACATATGTATTTAAATACACTGTATTTTTGAGATTAATCCTTTGTCTGTTGCTTCGTTTGCTATTATTTTCTCCCAATCTGAGGGCTGTCTTTTCACCTTGCTTATAGTTTCCTTTGTTGTGCAAAAGCTTTTAAGTTTCATTAGGTCCCATTTGTTTATTTTTGCTTTTATTTCTGAAATTCTGGGGTGTGGGTCATAGAGGATCCTGCTGTGATTTATGTCGGAGAGTGTTTTGCCTATGTTCTCCTCTAGGAGTTTGATAGTTTCTGGTCTTACATTTAGATCTTTAATCCATTTTGAGTTTACTTTTGTGTATGGTGTTAGAAAGTGTTCTAGTTTCATTCTTTTACAGGTGGTTGACCAGTTTTCCCAGCACCACTTGTTAAAGAGGTTATCTTTTTTCCATTGTATATCCTTGCCTCCTTTGTCGAAGATAAGGTGACCATAGGTTCGTGGATTTATCTCTGGGCTTTCTATTCTGTTCCATTGATCTATATTTCTGTCTTTGTGCCAGTACCATACTGTCTTGATGACTGTGGCTTTGTAGTAGAGTCTGAAGCCAGGCAGATTGATTCCTCCAGTTCCATTCTTCTTTCTCAGGATTACCTTGGCTATTCGAGGTTTTTTGTAGATCACTTTCTAACACCATACAAAAAAATAAACTCAAAATGGATTAAAGATCTAGATGTAAGACCAGAAACCATAAAACTCCTAGTGGAGAACATAGGCAAAACACTCTCCGACATAAATCACAGCAGGATCCTCTATGACCCACCTCCCAGAATAATGGAATTAAAAGCAAAAATACACAAATGGGACCTAATTAAACTTAAAAGCTTTTGCACAACAAAGGAAATTATAAGCAAGGTGGAAAGACAGCCTTCAGAATGGGAGAAAATAATAGCAAATGAAGAAACAGACAAAGGATTAATCTCAAAAATATACAAGCAACTCCTACAGCTCAATTCCAGAAAAATAAATGACCCAATCAAAAAATGGGCCAAAGAACTAAACAGACATTTCTCCAAAGAAGACATACAGATGGCTAACAAACACATGAAAAGATGCTCAACATCACTCATTATCAGAGAAATGCAAATCAAAACCACAACGAGGTACCATTACATGCCAGTCAGGATGGCTGCTATCCAAAAGTCTACAAGCAATAAATGCTGGAGAGGGTGTGGAGAAAAGGGAACCCTCTTACACTGTTGGTGGGACTGCAAACTAGTACAGCCACTATGGAGAACAGTGTGGGGATTCCTTACAAAACTGGAAATAGAACTGCCATATGACCCAGCAATCTCACGCCTGGGCATACACACCAAGGAAACCAGGTCTGAAAGACACGTGCACCTCAATGTTCATTGCAGCACTGTTTATAATAGCCAGGACATGGAAGCAACCTAGATGCCCATCAGCAGACAAATGGATAAGGAAGCCATGGTACATATACACCATGGAATATTACTCAGCCATTAAAAAGAATTCATTTGAATCAGTTCTAATGAGATGGATTAAACTGGAGTCCATCATAGTGAAGCAAGCCAGAAAGATAAAGACCAATACAGTATACTAATGCATATATATGGAATTTAAAAAGGTGGTAACAATAACCCTATATGCAAAACAGAAAAAGAGATACAGATGTACAGAACAGAATTTTGGACTCTATGGGAGAAGGCGAGGGTGGAATGTTCTGAGAGAATAGCACTGAAACAAGTATACTGTCAAGGGTGAAACAGATCACCAGCCCAGGTTGGATGCATGAGACAATTGCTCAGGGCTGGTGCACTGGGAAGACCCAGGGAGATCAGATGGGGAGGGAGGTGGGAGCCAGGATCGGGATGGGGAACACATGTAAATCCATGGCTGATTCATGTCAATATGTGGCAGAAACCACTACAATATTGTAATTAGCCTCCAACTAATAAAAATATATGAAAAAAAAATTCATGTGATATGTTTGGTCACAAAAAAATAACATTTAAATATTAAAGAAATTAGTTTAAGTAAACAAGTATTCAATTGTTTTCTGTTCTGTGAACAGTGCCCATCAGGAAGACATGCATGTAGACATTTCTATTTTTCTTCCTGTCATCAAGGTAAAATGTCCAGATTTCCTCTATCAAAATTTACACCTGTCACACACTTTAAAGATTTAGACTTGAATTTCCCAGGGGAAATTCCAAAGCAATATCTTAATATTTATACAAATTTCTACATAGGAATGTTTACATTGGCAAGATTGCCTCCAGCTCCCTACTATTACCTTTGTTAAACAATTGTTTCCTGTTGGGAATACTGAATTTTTTTCTTCCCTTGTATTTTCTTCAAATTGGAATTACCTTCCCTCAAGTGTCACACTCATAAACCCCTTTACAACGCAAACTTTAAACATTAGATGAGATTTGTTAAATAATGAGTCATGTAGATATTCGGCAAAATTTGAAATCTCCCCTCTCCTTTTCTATTGTGTTTTCATTCATTCCCAAATTTCTGATCCTTTCGAACATAAAACAACATGTGGTTGCTATGTTTGTCTTGTTTCTCCTAAAACATGCTTTTTAAATGTCACCACCTTTCCCATCAAGCTTTATGAAGTATTACTAAGCAATGCACCCAAAGAAATTTTGTTTTCACTTGTTTAAAAAACATTTTCTCATCACACTGTATGTGCAACTTTGAAGTACTTGTCTGTATTTGAGCTTGTTTCACATTTCTCTAGTATCTTTGTAGTAATAACATATTTTTCTCCATTATCCTTTAGAATCCTATTACTGACATTTAAGCAATCACATTCATTCATTTTGTTATCCTATTTTCTCCAATATTTGCAATGAAGACGTAGCATTAATGACAAATGTAACACTGAATAGTGTGAATTATAAAAATCTATCTTTAAGTATTTTAAGAATAACACTTGCATTTAACACTCTACTCTTACCTCTGCTCATGTTCATTAAAAAGATGGAAACTCAATGACAAATATTTATTGATTTTATTTAAAAATTTTGTCTAGTAATCACTGTGCCTAACAGCATGTAGATTCCTGTTCAGGGTAAAGGTGTAACTGTGATTACAATGGAAAGCTAAACTAATAGTCAATATGTGGATAACCTGTGACCTTGTCATTTAAATCTGAGCTCTGCATAAGTAATTTAATAAATGAGAATAAATTATCTGATAGCAAATAGGCAGAAAAAAAATGATTCATTAGGGACATACTTTGGGAATATTTTTCATGAACACTGGACCTTCTCATACCAGAACTGAAATGACATGCTATATGATAATTGAAGTTAAATATAGACTTGAGTTTCCTGAAAATACTTCTTTCTTTGATAAGTTAATGTTGTAATTGTGAGCCCTGTGCTAACTCACCAGTAAAGCCAGTTGGCCTTAGAATTTTCTTTGCCAAAATAAAATAATATTTAAGTTGAGATAGGGCTACTTAGATTTTCTACTTCCTCTTGAGTTAGCTTTGGTAACATATGTCATTCAGGATATTTGAACGTTTTATTTAGGTTGTCAAATTTAGTGCATAACATTGTTCACTGTATTCCCCCCTTAATTTTTTTAATTGATAGCAATGTCTTCCCTTTTATGACAGATGTCAGTAGCTTGTGGTTTAACTAGAGTTTAATCATTATGTTGAAATTTTCAAAGAACCAGTTGTGGGTTTCATTGTTTCTATTTTTTGCCTGTTATCTATTTTAATGATTATCACATTTTTTCTTGTTTCCTTCTTTCGACTTAATTTGATTAGGCCATGCTCTTTTGTTTTTCTAACATCCATTAAGCAGAAGCTTAAAATATTGATTTTGGGGGTAATTTTTCTCTAATATAAGCATTTAAAGCTTGAAACTTTTCTCAACCCTACTTTAGCAGCATACATTAAACATGCTTCATTCTCAATTTATTATGCTTAAAATATTTTATTAATTCCCTTGAGACTTGCTGTTTGTTCCATGGGCTATTTAATGGAAGTGTATTGCTTAATTTTCAAATAATTTAGAATTCCCAAAGATTTTCTGTTATTGATTTCTAGCTTAATTCCACTTTTATAGAAACATTTTTTGCATGATTTAATTTCTTTTATATTTATTGAGATCTATTTTACACCCAGTTTGCCTACCTTGAGGAATAGTCTGTGCCCTTGGAAAGAGTTTGTCTTTTGCTGTTGGGTAAGATGTCCTATGAAAGTTAAGTTATTTTATAGTGTTACTTAAATCATAAATTCTTATCTTTTCTCTTAATTACTTAGAGAGAAATGCTGAAATACTCAACTATAATTGTGGCTTTATGTCTTCTTTTTGTGCTGAAAATTTTTGCTTCATGTACTATTGAGTCACCTATTAGTTGTATGGGCATTAAGAGCTTTTAATGACTTATTAGTGAAGTGATTCCTTTATCATTATTCCTAGCAATAATCATTGTTTTGAAGTCTATAATGTTTGAGATTAATACAGCTACTCCGACGTTATGATTAATGTTTATTTGTAATATCTTTAAAAAATTCTATGAAAGTGCTAGTTGCTCAGTCATGTCTGACTCTTTGCAATCCCATGGACTGTAGCCTGCCAGGCTCCTCTGTCCATGGAATTTCCCAGGCAAGAATACTGGAGTGGGTTGCCATTCCCTTCTCCAGGGGATCTTCCTGACCCAGGAATCAAACCTGTGTCTCCTGCATTGCAGGCAGATTCTTTACTGTCTGAGCCACTAAGGAAACTATATTTTCTTTATATTTAAAAATGAGTTTCATGTAGACAGAATAAGGTTTGCTTTGTTTTTTCTTTATCCATCATATAATCTCAGTCTTTTGACTAGATATTTACTCATGCATAATATATTTATTGATACTGTTGGTTTAAATCTACTGACTTTTCTATTTACTCTATTTTTCTTTGACCCAATCTATTTGTGCTTTAGTTTTTATTACATTATATATGTGACCAAATACACTTATCTGTTTTCTTGGAGTATCTAAAGCTCTGTTAATCTAATACAGTGCAATTTGTATATCCTACATCATTTTTTTTTCTTTTCTATAAATTTCACTTGTTTATTTTTGTTATGTGTTCTATTTTATTCTTCAGTAAGTTTCTGTTTTCCAGTAAATACTTGAACATATTAATTACATTTTCAATGGCATATTTTAATGATATCATCTGCTAATAGTAGAACCTCTGTAATTTCTGGATATGTTTATAACAAGATCTCTACTGCTAATGAAACCCATCTTTCTTCTCCTCTTTACAAGTTATTTGTTGAATTATAGACATTTTTACCTTAATATTTGTGAGTGAGAATTTGTTGTATTCATTCAAAGAGTGCTGGTCTTTGTTTTGGTAGGTAGGTTAGTTACTTGGAAATAAGTTTGATCCTTTTAAGTATTATTTTACTAGGGCAGGTTGAGAATATTTGATAGTATAAGGTTCATTTACTACTGTCACTAATATGTAATCTCTTGGGGTTTCTACTAAATGCCTTGTGCATTCTAAGGTTGAAATCTTAAATGCTCCACGGACCTACCTGAGCTTGTAGAATTGTTCCTCTTACTCCCGTCTAGTATATTTCTCCCAGGAAGTGATTATATTCTCAACTTCTTGCATTTTCTCCAAGTGTTTGTACAAAATGGATTTAAGTAAAACAGCTGAGGTGACCCTTATACTAGTTTGTAGAGCTCTCTTTTTTTGTTGGTTCCTTCTCTCTGGAATTCTGCCCTGCAACTTCTAGTTATTGTGGTCTCTCCAAATACCAATCTCTATCCCCTCAATGCTGTGAGAATGTAGGGGTCTGTTTTGCTTCCCCCATCTGTGGCATGGTCTGGATTACCTTTAGGCTAAAAGCTAAAGTGAAAGCATGTCTCACCTTGGATGTTTCCATTTGCTCAGGACCTACAATCCTGTGATATCTGTTTTCTGGTGTCAGTGATAACTGTTTTCTAGTCTTCTACATACCTTTGTCTAGTTTTCAAGGTAGTCAAAATTCAAAGGCAAAGTGAGACCCTGTTATTCCCTTATGGTTATAAACACACATATTTTAATAACGTCACTCTAAAAGTAAGCCACCACCATGGAAGATAGTTAGTTGTCTTATAAGCAAAGAAGGAGTTGATAACACACATTAAGTCCTAGAAAGGATTTGTAATTTGCTTAATGTCACACAGGTAGTAAATGATGGAGTAGAGTTTAAAAATCAGTCAATCTGGAGCTCGTGTTTTTGACCAAATTAGCTATTGTATTAACGAGATTTGTAATTTATTCAGAAGGGTACGTTATCAGATAACCCTTTAATGTGCAGTAAAATAGTGAAGTTTTTTTAAACTTTCCTTTATACTAAATAATCAGATTTCCAGCTGCATGTTATTATATTATGTCACTAATTTAAAAGGAAGTAAGATTTCAACTTGCTTTTCAAAATGTGAAGGTAAGCATCTAAACTGGAAACCCTCAGTCATTCATTCATTCAATAAAGATGTATTGATCTTGGCACTGTGCTAGTATGCTGATGACAATATCCCTATAGAAAAAAAGATTTTTTTACAATAATTTAACCAGCAAGCTAAAAAATTCTATAAATCCATCAGTCATTTTCTATTAAGTTTTTTTTTTCCATTTTTTTTCATTTATTTTTATTAGTTGGAGGCTAATTACTTTACAATATTGTAGTGGTTTCTGCCACATATTGACATGAATCAGTCATGGATTTCATGTATTCCCCATCCCAATTCCCCCTCCCACCTCCCTCTCCACCCGATTCCTCTGGGTCTTCCCAGTGTACCAGGCCCGAGCACTTGTCTCATGCATCCAGCCTGGGCTGGTGATCTGTTTCACCCTTGATAATATACATGTTTTGATGCTGTTCTCTCAAAAAACATCCCACCCTTGCCTTCTCCCACAGAGTCCAAAAGTCTGTTCTGTACATCTGTGTCTCTTTTTCTGTTTTGCATATAGGGTTATCATTACCATCTTTCTAAATTCCATATATATGCATTAGTATACTGTATTGGTCTTTATCTTTCTGGCTTACTTCACTCTGTATAATGGGCTCCAGTTTCATCCATCTCGTTAGAACTGATTCAAATGAATTCTTTTTAATGGCTGAGTAATATTCCATGGTGTATATGTACCATAGCTTCCTTATCCATTTGTCTGCTGATGGGCATCTAGGTTGCTTCCATGTCCTGGCTATTATAAACAGTGCTGCAATGAACACTGGGGTGCACGTGTCTCTTTCAGATCTGGTTGCCTCGGTGTGTATGCCCAGGCGTGGGATTGCTGGGTCATATGGCCGTTCTATTTCCAGTTTTGTAAGGAATCTCCACAGTGTTCTCCATAGTGGCTGTACTAGTTTGCATTCCCACCAACATTGTAAGATGGTTCCCTTTTCTCCACACCCTCTCCAGCATTTATTGCTTGTAGACTTTTGGATAGCAGCCATCCTGACTGGCATGTAATGGTACCTCGTTGTGGTTTTGATTTGCATTTCTCTGATTATGAGTGATGTTGAGCATCTTTTCATCTGTTTGTGAGCCATCTGTATGTCTTCTTTGGAGAAATGTCTGTTTAGTTCTTTGGCCCATATTTTGATTGGGTCATTTATTTTTCTGGAATTGAGCTGTAGGAGTTGCTTGTATATTTTTGAGATTAATCCTTTGTCTGTTTCTTCATTTGCTATTATTTTCTCCCATTCTGAAGGCTGTCTTTTCACCTTGCTTATAGTTTCCTTTGTTGTGCAAAAGCTTTTAAGTTTAATTAGGTCCCATTTGTGTATTTTTGCTTTTATTTCCAATATTCTGGGAGGTGGGTCATAGAGGATCCTGCTGTGATTTATGTCAGAGAGTGTTTTGCCTATGTTCTCCTCTAGGAGTTTTATGGTTTCTGGTCTTACATCTAGATCTTTAATCCATTTTGAGTTTATTTTTCTGTATGGTGTTAGAAAGTGATCTAGTTTCATTCTTTTACAAATGGTTGACCAGTTTTCCCAGCACCACTTGTTAAAGAGGTTGTCTTTTTTCCGTTGTATATCCTTGCCTCCTTTGTCGAAGATAAGGTGTCCATAGGTTCATGGATTTATCTCTGGGCTTTCTATTTTGTTCCATTGATCTATATTTCTGTCTTTGTGCCAATACCATACTGTCTTGATGACTGTGGCTTTGTAGTATAGTCTGAAGTCAGGCAGGTTGATTCCTCCAGTTCCATTCTTCTTTCTCAAGATTGCTTTGGCTATTTGAGGTTTTTTGTATTTCCATACAAATTGTAAAATTATTTGTTCTAGTTCTGTGAAGAATACCGTTGGTAGCTTGATAGGGATTGCATTGAATCTGTAGATTGCTTTGGGTAGTATAGTCATTTTCACAATATTAATTCTTCCAATCCATGAACACAGTATATTTCTCCATCTATTTGTGTCCTCTTTGATTTCTTTCATCAGTGTTTTATAGTTTTCTATATATAGGTCTTTTGTTTCTTTAGGTAGATATACTCCTGAGTATTTTATTCTTTTCGTTGCAATAGTGAATGGTATTGTTTCCTTAATTTCTCTTTCTGTATTCTCATTGTTAGTATATAGGAATGCCAGGGATTTCTGTGTGCTAATTTCATATCCTGCAACATTACTGTATTCATTGATCAACTGTAGTGTTTTTCAAGTAGAGTCTTTAGGGTTTTCTATATAGGCTATCATGTCATCTGCAAACAGTGAGAGTTTTACTTCTTCTTTTCCTATCTGGATTCCTTTTATTTCTTTTTCTGCTCTGATTGCTGTGGCCAACACTTCCAAAACTATGTTGAATAGTAGTGGTGAGAGTGGGCACCCTTGTCTTGTTCCTGATTTTAGGGGAAATGCTTTCAATTTTTCACCATTGAGGATAATGTTTGCTTTGGGTTTGTCATATATGGCTTTTATTATGTTGAGGTATGTTCCTTCTATGCCTGCTTTCTGGAGAGTTTTTATCATAAATGGATGTTGAATTCTGTCAAAGGCGTTTTCTGCATCTATTGAGATAATCACATGGTTTTTATCTTTAAATTTGTTAACGTGGTGTATTACATTGATTGATTTGCAGATATTAAAGAATCCTTGCATCCCTGGGATAAAGCCCACTTGGTCATGATGTATGATCTTTTTAATATGTTGTTGGATTCTGTTTGCTAGAATTTTGTTAAGGATTTTTGCATCTATGTTCATCAGTGATATTGGCCTGTAGTTTTCTTTTTTTGTGGCATCTTTGTCTGGTTTTGGAATTAAGGTGATGGTGGCCTCATAGAATGAGTTTGGACGTTTATCTCCTGCAATTTTCTGGAAGAGTTTGAGTAAGATAGGTGTTAGCTCTTCTCTAAATTTTTGGTAGAATTCAGCTGTAAAGCCATCTGGTCCTGGGGTTTTTTTTGCTGGAAGAATTCTGATTACAGTTTCAATTTCCGTGCCTGTGATGGGTCTGTTAATGTCTTTTATTTCTTCCTGGTTCAGTTTTGGAAAGTTATACTACTCTAAGAACTTGTCCATTTCTTCCAAGTTGTCCATTTTATTGGCATAGAGCTGCTGGTAGTAGTTTCTTATGATCCTTTGTGTTTCGGTGTTGTCTGTTGTGATCTCTCCGTTTTCATTTCTAATTTTGTTGATTTGGTTCTTCTCCTTTTGTTTTTTAATGAGTCTAACTAACGGTTTGTCAATTTTGTTTATCTTTCATTTCTTGCAACGTCAAAACAAATGAGATTGTATGCATTTTTTGGGTGTGAACAAGGGCTAAATTATCTTTGTATCCTTTAAAACAGCTAGCCTAGTCATAACAGAAGCTCTGGAAATCTTTAATATTACAATATTAAAATTAATTGAAAGGCAGTTAAGGAAGACATTTTATTTTCAGTGCATTTTTTGCTTTTATTTATTTGACTTGCTTAGAAAACTAAGGATTCTGCCTTTTTTCCTCTAAAATGCAGTAGTTTTAATGCTAAGTAGTGACAAAGTATATCCAACATTTGTCTGAGTGACTATTTTACTTAAGTAGTAAAAAGGTACCAAAAAATAAGGCTGTATAAGAGTATGTAAGACTTTTCTGATGATACTTAACCTCTGTATTTTTGATTCAGGGGACTGCCTTACCTAGAATCATACCCTCCTTCCCCAGAGGTTCAACGTTCATTTGAACATATTTTCTTAGTTAAACTTGTTCCGGAATTGCATGGTTATTATATTTTGCTTATTTCAATTGTTAATTTAATGTTTATGATCTATTGACAGTAGAATAAATACAATTTTTCTGATTGGTTGCAATAATTAAACCATAAAAAAGGTTAGGAATTAATTTCAGAATGCACATACTGGATTCTTCTAAAATGTGACTATAAGCATTTGTTAACTCAAGATTTAGTCCTCTTTCAAAACGTGGCTGGATTAGAAAAAGAAAGAATTTCAAGTAAAAATGACTTTAAGACAGTAATTAACACTTATAGTATTAAAATCTTGAGGTAGCTATTTTTTCTGTGCCTCAATCATCTTTCCAGTATTTTTTACAATGAACATTAATTTGATATTTAGGAATACATATGTGTTTATACATATATATGTGATTAATGAAAACAAAACAGAGCATAGGAAAATATATCAATCCTTGATTTCCCATCTTATTCAAAGCATTTTAGAGTTTAAAAGGAAGCATCTACTTCAAATCATAATTTACATTCAAAGTGCCTGATGTTCAGAGATTACCCAAAGTAATATGTAACTAGTCAGTCAGGACTTCTGATTCACAGTCCAGGATTTTTCTATTAATCTGTACTGAATGTTTTCTTTGCCTTTAGTTACCCATGAGACATCAAAATCACCCTCTCTTTCAAGGCTTCAAAAAATGTCTGGTTAACCTGCTGTGCTAATGTGAGAAACAGTTTTCTCATACAGGAATTTACACCTCATTGACAGTTTCCCATGGAAGTCTAAAGTGGAGTTGACTGAAAAAAAGGAAGAAGAATGTATATGGGATTGAAGCAAGTGGAACCAGAAGTACTTTTAGAGATAAAGGGCTACTTGAAAAATATAGTAACTGGTTCAGATGGATTGGTGAAGCAAGACAAAGAGGAATGATTCAGGCTGATGGAAAATGGACTGTTTTTGAAAAGAGCATATAATGAAAGACAATGACAAAGTAAATTCATTTCCAATGAAAGAAGTCAGATACTTCTAACATATTTTAATTACAATCTGTGATTATTTATTTCCCATAATATTGTGATCTCATGAAAAGACAAGAAATTCGGGATTTAAAAACTTCTAATAGTAACTCCTACAAACTGGCTCTTAGTGGGATTTTTTTTTCTGTTTGCTTGTTTTGCTCTTTATTTTTTATTTAAATTGATCAGTTTCACTGGAAATATTGTTTTTAAAAGGACCAATTCATTGTTTCCCAACCATAGTTCACAAACAAAAGATACACTATAAATCTCTAATTTCTCTAATTTTCGTTCCTGGGATAAGTAGGACTGAAAGAACACAAACCTGATATAAAGAGAATGGGACAAGACAGTGGAGTAGAAAATCTTTGAACTCACCTCCTCCCATAAGAACAACAAAATCACAACTACTTGCTGAATGTTCATCAATAAAAAAGACTGGAAGCTACCAAAAATGATATTCTACATCCAAAGACAAGAAAGCACAAGATGGTACAAAGGGTTCACCTGTGATATAATCAAATCCCATACCCTCTGGGGGGACAACCCACAAACTGTAGAA
This sequence comes from Odocoileus virginianus, assembly GCF_023699985.2. Taxonomy (NCBI): domain Eukaryota; kingdom Metazoa; phylum Chordata; class Mammalia; order Artiodactyla; family Cervidae; genus Odocoileus; species Odocoileus virginianus. The sequence goes on along the minus strand of NW_027224264.1, from coordinate 3,365,980 downwards.
AAATTATACCTCAGAAGTACTTGCACAAGAGTGAGAGTTTTGAGCTTCACATCAGGCTCCCGGTCTGGGGTCTGCCATGGGGAGGAGTCTTCCCCAGGGCATTTAGCTTTGGAGGCCAGCAGGACTTGATCAGAGGCACACCATAGGACTGGGGGAAACAGAGACTCCATGTTTGAAGGGTGCACACAGGGTCTCACGTGCACCAGGACACAGGGCAAGAGCAGTGACTTCATAGGCACCTCAACCAGATCTACCTGCTAGTCTTGGAGGATCTCCAGGGGAGGAAGTGGTTGGCTGTGGTTCTTTCTGGGAACATAGGAGATGGTGGCCAACAAATCTAAGAGTATTCTTCTGAATACTGGACATTTTGCTTAGGTTGTTAGCGCCAAGACCTGGCCCCACCCAACAGCCTGTAGGCTCCAGTGCTGAGATGCCTAAGGCCAAACAACCAACAGGACAGGAATGTAGTCCCACTCATTAACAGACAGGCTGCCTAAAAACTTCCTACACTTAGAACCACCCCTAGACAAACCCTTAGACATGGCTATGCTCACCAGAGGGCCAAGATCCAGCACCACCCACCAATGAGCAGGCAGCAGCCAGTGCCACTAGGAAGGTGCACAAACCTATAGACTAGCCTCACCCACTATGGGGAAGACACCAGAAACAAGAAAACTAAAATCCCACAGCCTATGGAACTGATTCCACAAACACAGGTCAGAACCTACCTTGGGACCAACTGGTCCCTCACCATTGGGGGACAAAAGGGGGGTGTACTGCAGGGACACATAGGAGATTCCCTACAGAGGGCCAATTCTAAGGTTGAGAAACATAACTAACCTTCCACATACATAAAAATACAAATAGAAATACAGACAACATGAGATGGCAGAGGAATAAAACCCTAGAAGAATAATTAAGTGACATGGAGATAGGCAATCTATCCAAGAAAGAGTTTAGAGTAATGATCATAAACATGATCCAAGAACTTGGGAAATTAATGGATGTAAAGAGTGAGAAGTTACAAGTTTTTAATGAAAAGTTAGCAAACGTAAAGAATAATCAAACAGAGTTGAAGAATACAATTACTGAAATGAAAAATACACTAAATGGAATCTATAGCAGAATAAATGAAGCAGAAGAATAGACAAATGAGCTAGAAGACAAAGTGGTGGAAATAACTGCCACAGAATAAAGAATGAAAAGAATAGCTAGAACATGGAAGCAACCTAGATGTCCATTGACAGATGAATGAATAAAGAAGCTGTGGTACATATATACAATGGAATACTACTCAGCCATAAAAAGGAACACATTTGAATCTGTTCTAATGAGGTGGACAAAACTAGAGCCCATTATACAGAGTGAAGTAAGTCAGAAAGAGAAATAAAAATATTGTATACTGACACATATATATGGAATCTGAAGAGATGGCACTGATGAATTTATTTTCAGGGCAGCAATGGAGAAATAGACATAGAGAACAGACCTATGGACAAGGTGGGAGGAGAGGAGGGAGAAGGGGAGATGTATGGAGAGAGTAACATAGAAATTTACAATACCATGTGTAAAACAGATAGCCAATGGGAATTTGCTGTATGACTCAGGAACTCAAACAGGGGCTCTGCAACAGGCTGAAGGGTGGGGTGGGGAGGGAGATGGGAAGGAGGGGACATGGGTGTACCTATGGCTGATTCTTGTTGATGTATGACAGAAAACCACAAAATTCTGTAAAGCAATTATCCTTCAATTAAAAAAATAGAGAAACCTCTGGGATGTGAAATGCACCAATGTTCTCCCAGAAGGAAAACAGAAAAAGGGTCTAAGAAAACATTTGAAGAGATAATAGCTGAAAACTTCTCTAACATGGAAAGAAAACAGTCACTTAAGTCCTATATAGTATTAACCCAAGTAGAAAAACATCAAGACACCAAGTAATCAAATAGAAAACATTAAAAGCAACAGGGAAAAGCAACAAATAATATACAAGGGAACCTCCATAAATCTATCAGCCGATCTTCAGCAGAAACTCTGCAGGCTAAAAGAGAGTGGCATGATATATTCAAAGTGATGAAAGGGAAAAACCTACAACCAAGAATACTCTACCCAGCAAGGCTCTCATTCCGAATCAATGGAGAAATCAAAAGTTTTAAAGCAAAAGCTAAGAAAATTCAGCACCACCAGCTTTACAACAAATGTTAAAGAAATTTCTCTAGGCTGAAAAGAAAAGGCCACCATCAGAAACAGAATTATGAAATGGGAAAGGTCATTGTCAAAGGCAAACATACAGTAAATGTAGGAAATCATCCATATATAGGTATAATATCTAAATGAGTAATTATGAGAGGAAGAGAGTATAAATGCAGGATATTTGAAATGCATTAGAAATTAAGAGAAAAGCAACTTTAAACAATTACATATATATGTGTATATTCACATATGTATATATGCTTCCCAGGTAGAACTAGTAGTAAAGAACTTGCCTGCTAATGCACCTGACATAAGAGTGATTGGTTCGATCTCTGAGTCAGGAAGTTCCCCTAGAAGAGGGCATGGCAACCCAATCCAGTATTCTTGCCCAGAGAATCCCATAGAGAAAGGAGCCTGGCTGTATATGGTCCATAAGGTTGCAAAGAGTCAGACACAACTGAGTGACTATCACTTTCACAAACACACACATATATATGGAAAGAGAGAATGCTATAATCAAAACTTCATGTTAACTACAAACCAGAAGTCTATAGTAGAAACACATACACAAATACAAAGAATCCAAATATAACACTAAAGAAAGTCAGCAAATTACAAAAGAAGAAAACAAAAGAGAAACAAGAGAACAAAGATGTACCAAAACAATTAATGAAATTAATAATTACAATTAATAATTACCTTAAATTACCTTAAATGTAAATGGATTAGATGATCCACCCAAAAGACACTGACTGACTGACTGGATACAAAATAAGATCCGTATATATGGACCCACTTCAGATCCAGGGACACATACAGACTGAAAGTAAGGTGACAGAAAAAGTAATTCCATGCAAGTGGAAATCAAAATAAAGCCATGGTAGCAATGCTTATATCAGGGGGAAAAAAACAGATTTTAAATGAAACTGTCACAAGAGCGAAAGATACTACATAATGATCAAAGAAGTTGTAACAGTTGTAAATATATATGCACCCAACACATAGGAGCACCTCAATATATAAGGCAAATGCTAACAGCCATAAAAGGAGAAATTGACAGTAACACAATAATAGTGGGGGACTTTAACACCCTACTCTCATCAACAGACTGTTCATCCATATAGAAAATCAATAAGGAAACACAAGCCTTAAATGACACATTAGACCAGATAAAATTAATGTTTATAGAGCATTCCATCTTAAAGCAGCCAAATACATTCTTTTCAGGTGCACATAGAAAAATCTCCAGGACAGATTACATACATGCTGGGACATAGCTCATATAGCTCAATATCAAAAACAAACAAAAAACCCAATCTAAAAAAAAAAAAAGAGGGCAGAAAATATAGATAGACATTTCTTCAAAGACATATAGATGGCAAAATGGCACAATGAAAATACTCAACATTGCTAATTTTTAGAGAAATGCAAATCAAAACTAGAATGAGGTATCACCTCACACTGGCTAGAATGACCATTGTCTAATAGTCTAGAAATAATAAATGCTGGTGATGGTGTGGACAAAAACGAACTCTCCTATACTATTGGTAGGAATGTAAATTGGTACAACCACTATGGGAAACAGTATGGAGGTTTCTTAAAAAACTACAAATAGAGCAACCATATGATTATGCAATTCCACTACCTTGGCATATATCCAGAGAAAAACTGTAATTTGAGAAGATACATGCACCCCAATGTTCACAGCAACACTATTTACATTAGCCAAGACATGGAAGCCACCTAATGTCAATCAAAAGATGAACAGAAGATGTGGTGCATATAAACAATGTAATACTACTCAGTCATAAAAAGAATAAAACAGTGCCATTTGCAGCAACATGGATGGACCTAGAGATTATCATACTAAGTGAAGTAAGCCAAAGACAAATATCATATGATATCACTTATATGTGGAATCTAAAAAAATAATGATATCAATGAACTTGTTTACAAAAAAAACATATAGAAAACAAATGTTTGGTTACCAAAGTGAAAATGGGGGAGGGATAAAATAGAAGTTTGGATTAAAATATCTACACTACTGTCTGTAAAATAGATAACTGACAAGTGCCTATTATATAGCATAGGGAACTATATTCAATATCTTGTAATAACCTATAATGAAAAGAATATAAAAAACAATATATATGTATATATGAAATGAATCACTTTGCTGTTTCATTTGAAACACAACACTGTAATTCAAACATTTCAAAAACTTTTTTAAAAATAAAATTAGAGAAAAATCCTGATATAAAATATATTGTCAAATACTGCTCCAAATTTTCACTCAAACCTCAAAGTGACAAGTGGACAGTTTCCAGGGTCCAGAACACATTTACAAACTATAAATTATTAAATAAATTCAAATACTTGAAATTCTAAACTGACATATTTAAACTGAAATACCCAAGTAAGAAAATGCAACTAAATATCATCACAGAAAACCACTTTTATTTCTGGAATATTAAATTATATTTCATGTCACATAAGTGTAGAATATTGTTTACCTTATTTGGCTTCACTGAAGAAAGTAAATTTTAAGACAGTGAAATTATAATGAGAAATAGTCATTCTTGATGGAAAACTTTCTATTATCTATTATACTCCTGGCATTCCAAGAAGGACACTGCACGTAATTTACCTATTTCTTGATAACTCAAGATGAACATTAAGAGCAACCTTTATTGTACTGTGACAAATTATGACAAATTAAATTTCACTACTATCTTTTAGTTATTCTATTCCTATCATTGAAGTAACATTTTGAGCTATTACTTCTCTTGTTGCCATTATAAATGCCTGAACAGTTTCCTCCAGTTTCTCTCTGGTTTATTGCTTCTAATGTTCTCTGAGTCAGAAAACAAGGTTACCAATCTGCCTATTAAAACAAAGTCACTGTATCTCTGAGAAAGATTGTTTTGACTATTTTAGTAATTTATAATTTTACCCCTTATTTTTTGTTTCTATGTTCTTAAGCGTTGAGGCTATACTTTAATTTTCTTTGAACATTTATATGTCATTCTGATAAATTTGTGTATTAGATAGTTTTATATAAATGAAAGCAAGTCTAGCACTTAAAAAAAACTGTTAATTTTAGAAAATTTACATTGTAAAAGCCAATAGTTAAACTTTGTGGGGGAGGGGGGCATATAATGGCGGTTTGTTCCTATCAGAAGATAGAATTATCCTTCAAGGTTGAGTGGATATAATTGACCATCATATAACTCTCTTGACAAATAGTGCCTTCAGGCAGTGTGGCTGTAATAATTGTTCAATTACATACTTTTGGCTTTCAAATGACCAAAGCCATTATTATGCATCACATTAATAGATATACAGGCATATTTTAATCACATGGATAAAATGTTTTCCTTTGGAAGATGAGTTTAGCTTTGAAATTAAGCTGTATTGTAATTACCTGTAATTTTTAGTAATTGTAATTTAATTCCCTGTAATCTAATAATGATGATTACTCTCTAATCAAATAATTTTACCAAATGCAAGCTCTGTCATCCAACTGAACTGAAAGAAGACTGATCCCTGTTGAATTCAGTAAAACTGGAACTGGTAAAAAAAAAAGTATTTTTGTTAAAATAAAAGTTGTGTATTTCTGAAACACAACATCTAGGATTTGAAATTTGTTGGCTATATCTAGGGTACACTGCGTACACAAAAGTTCAAAGTTCTTAAGTGTTGGCATATTTATAAACTAATTTGGCACATATGCTTTCATCTGTAAAATTATATTTAAATCTATAAACATATCCTTAACAAGAAACATTGTCATACTAAGTTTAATGTTTTATGTTATTATCATCTCTTATAGATATAATAGAGAACAGAGTCAATTTTCTCTTAATCACACTCTCATATTGAGTAAGTTAGTTTACACTACTGTTTATTACTTTGTATTTCTATAGGATAAATGTCCATTATTCTTAAAGGGTATTATCATATGAAGTCCATCATAACAGTATCATCTTAAGTTAAAAGGAGAAATGGTTTGCCATAATTATCATTGCAAGCCTGGAATCTGTGACATATTAATTTTATACATATAATATTTGAAATTCAGAATTTATTTATGGAAATGATGCAATGATCAGTGAAAAAAAAATTACAGTGTATTACAGAATTGTAGTGCAGAAGAACAAACAAGCCTTTAATTAAAGAAATGGGAACTGAGGCAGGAAACCAAAGATGCAGTCAGTGGCTTTTTAATCAGGGAAGGCTTTATATCTGAGGTTCTCAAGCAAATTGAGGCCAACTTTATTATTTTTTAAAAAGCAAAGTGAAACAAATGTTATCTGGAAAATCCTCTAATACTTTGACTTCTAGATAGAAAAGAATTTCAGTTGGACTATCCAGGAAAAAATAAAGAGCAAAAGATGTACTGTCAAGTTTTCAACTATTTAAACAAGTATCTCTGAGTTTTTTACTTAGAAATGGCTACATTTAGATTCCTGGCACTTCGTGAAGCGTCTCAATTTATTGCCGAGTTATATTACTACGTTATATACATTTAAACATTTTCCTATCCACTCTCTCATTCAAGAAACATAATTACTTTTGCTTCCCAGGATTTAAAACTGTGAAATTCAACTGCGTTTATAAAGCTAGTTTGGTTCATGAGCAACCTTTTTCTGAAATGATGGAGAAGCTCTATACAGTCAGCAAAAACAAGACCTGGAACTGACTGTGGCTCAGATCATGAACTCCTTATTACAAAATTCAAACTTAAATTGAAGAAAGTAGGGAAAAACACTAGGCCATTCAGGTATGACCTAAACCAAATCCCTCATGATTGTACAGTGGAAGTGACAAATAGATTCAAGGGATTAGATCTGATAGAGTGCCAGAAGAACTACGGATGGAGGTTCACAACATTGTATAGGAGGTGGTGACTAAACACCATACCCAAGAAAAAGAAATGCAAGAAGGCAAACTGGTTGTCTAAGGAGGCCTTACAAATAGCTAAGAAAAGAAAGAAGTGAAAGGCAAAGGAGAAAAAGACAGATACACTGATCTGAATGCAGAGTTACATAGACTAGCAAGGAGAGATAAAGACTTTTTAAGCAAACAATATAAAACAATGCAAACATTCTATTGATTTTTTCTCTAAAAATAATAGAATGGGAAAGATTAGAAATATCTTCAAGAAAATTAGAGATAACAAGGAAACATTTCATGCAAACATGGGCACCATAAAGGACAGAAATGGTATGGACCTAACAGAAGCAGAAGATATTAAGAAGAGGTGGCAAGAATACACAGAAGAACTATACAAAAAAAGATCTTCAGTTAGTTCAGTCACTCATTCATGTCCGACTCTTTGGGAACCCATGAACCATAGCACAATAGGCTTCCTTGTCCTTCACCAACTCTAGAGCTTGTTAAAACTCATGTCCATCAAGTTAGTGATGCCATCAGATTATCTCATCCTCTGTCATCCCCTTCTCCTCCTACCTTCAATCTTTCCTAGCATCAGGGTCTTTTCAAATGAGTCAGTTCTTCCCATCAGGTGGCCGAAGTATTGGAGTTTCAGCTTCAGCATCAGTCTTTCCAATGTATATTCAGGACTGATCTCCTTTAGGATGGACATGTTGGACCTCCTTGCAGTCCAAGGGACTTTCAAGAGTCTTCTCCAACACCGCAGTTCAAAAGCATCAATTCTTCAGCGCTAAGCTTTCCTTATATTCCAACTCTCACATCTATACATGATGACTGGAAAAACCATAGCTTTGAAGAGATGGACCTTTGTTGGCAAAACAATGTCTCTGCTTTTTAATATGCTGTCTAGGTTGGTCATAGCTTTTCTTCCAAGGAGCAAGCGTCTTTTAATTTCATGGCTGCAGTCACCATCTGCAGTGATTTTGGAGCCCCCCAAAATAAAGTCAGCCACTGTTTCTACTGTTTCTCCATCTATTTGCCATGAAGTGATGGGACCAGATGCCATGATCTTAGTTTTCTGAATGTTGAGCTTTAAGCCAACTTTTTCACTCTCCTCTTTCACTTTCATCAAGAGGCTCTTTAGTTCTTCTTCACTTTCTGCCATGAGGGTGGTGTCATCTGCATATCTGAGGTTATTGATATTTCTCCTGGCAATCTTGATTCCAGCTTGTGCTTCATCCAGCCTGGCATTTTGCATGATACACTCTGCATAGAAGTTAAATAAGCAGGGTGACAATATACAGCCTTGACGTACTTCTTTTCTGATCTGGAACCAGTCTGTTGTTCCATGTCCTGTTCTAACCATTGCTTCTTGACCTGCATACAGATTTCTCAGGAGGAAGGTCAGGTGGTCTGGTATTCCCATCTCTTTAAGAATTTTCCAGTTTGTTGTGATCCACACAGTCAAAGTCTTTGGCATAGTCAATAAAGCAGAAGTAGATGTTTTTCTGGAACTCTTGTTTTCTCAATGATCCAACGGATGCTGGCAATTTGATCTCTGGTTCCTCTGCTTTTTCTAAATCCAGCTTGAACATCTGGAAGTTCTTGGTTCACATACTGTTGAAGCCTGGCTTGGAGAATTTTGAGCATTACTTTGCTAGCGTGTGAGATGAGTGCAATTGTGCAGTAGTTTGAACATTCTTTGGCATTGTCTTTCTTTGGGATTGGAATGAAAACTGGCCTTTTAGCCACAGACCACAAGAATACAGAAAGCCCACTCCAGACACAGCAATCTAAACAAGATGAAAAGGCAGAGAAATACCCAACAGGTAAAGGAACATGAAAAAAGCCCACCAAGTCAAACAAAAGAGGAGGAAATAGGGAATCTACCTGAAAAAGAATTTAGAATAATGATAATAAAAATGATCCAAAATCTTGAAAACAAAATGGAGTTACAAATAAATAGCCTGGAGACAAAGATTGAGAAGATGCAAGAAATGTTTAACAAGGACCTAGAAGAAATAAAAAAAAGTCAATTAAAAATTAATAATGAAATAAATTGAGATCAAAAACACTCTGGAGGGAACCATGAGTAGAATAACAGAGACAGAAGATAGGATAAGTGAGTTAGAAGATAAAATGGTGGAAATAAATGAAGCAGAGAGGAAAAAAGAAAAAAAAATCAAAAGAAATGAGGACAACCTCAGGGACAATGTGAAACACCCCAACATTCGAATCATAGGAGTCCCAGAAGAAGAAGACAAAAAGAAAGGCCATGAGAAGTTACTCGAGGAGATAATAGCTGAAAACTTCCCTAAAATGGGGAAGGAAATAGCCAACCAAGTCCAAGAAACCCAGAGAGTCCCAAACAGGATAAACCCAAGGCGAAACACCCCAAGACACATATTAATCAAATTAACAAAGATCAAACACAAAGAACAAATATTAAAAGCAGCAAGGGAGAAATAACAAATAATACACAAAGGGATTCCCATAAGGATAACAGCTGATCTATCAATAGAAACCCTTCAGGCCAGAAAGGAATAGCAGGACATACTTAGAGTAATGAAAGAGAATAACCTACAACCTAGATTACTCTACCCAGCAAGGATCTCATTCAGATATGAAGGAGAACTCAAAAGCTTTACAGACAAGCAAAAGCCGAGAGAATTCAGCACCACCAAACCAGCTCTTCAACAAATGCTAAAGGATCTTCTCTAGACAGGAAACACAGAAAGGTGGTATAAACGTGAACCCCAAACAACAAAATAAATGGCAACGGGACCATACCTATCAGTAATTACCTTAAATGTAAATGGGTTGAATGCCCCAACCAAAAAACAAAGGCTGGCTGAATGGATACAAAAGCAAGACCCCTATATATGCTGTCTACAAGAGACCCACCTCAAAACAAGGGACACATACAGACTAAAAGTGAAGGGCTGGAAAAAATATTTCACACAAATGGAGACCAAAAGAAAGCAGGAGTCGCAATACTCATATCAGATAAAATAGACTTTCAAATAAAGGCTGTGAAAAGAGACAAAGATGGACACTACATAATGATCAAAGGATCAATCCAAGAAGAAGATATAACAATTATAAATATATATGCACCCAACATAGGAGCACCGCAATATGTAAGGCAAACACTAACGAGTATGAAAGAGGAAATTAATAGTAACACAATAATAGTAGGAGACATTAATACCCCACTCACAACTATGGATAGATCAACTAAACAGAAAATGAACAAGGAAACACAAACTTTAAAGGACACAATGGACCAGCTAGACCTTATTGACATCTATAGGACGTTTCACCCCAAAACAATCAACTTCACCTTTTTCTCAAGTGCACACGGAACCTTCTCCAGAATAGATCACATCCTGGGCCATAAATCTAGTCTTGGTATATTCAAAAAGATTGAAATCATTCCAGTCATCTTTTCTGACCACAGTGCAGTAAGATTAGATCTCAAATACAGGAAAAAATTATTAAAAATTCAAACATATGGAGGCTAAACAACACGCTTCTGAATAACCAACAAATCATAGAAGAAATCAAAAAAGAAATCAAAATATGCATAGAAATGAATGAAAATGAAAACACAACAACCCAAAACCTATGGGACACTGTAAAAGCAGTGCTACGGGGAAGATTCATAGCATTACAGGCCTACCTCAAGAAACAAGAAAAAAGTCAAATAAATAACCCAACTCTACACCTAAAGCAACCAGAGAAGGAAGAAATGAAGAGCCCCAGGGTTAGTAGAAGGAAAGAAATCTTAAAAATTAGGGCAGAAATAAATGCAAAAGAAACTAAAGAGATCATAGCAAAAATCAACAAAGCTAAAAGCTGGTTTTTTGAAAAAATAAACAAAATTGACCAACCATTAGCAAGACTCATTAAGACACAAAGGGAGCAGAACCAAATCAGCAAAATTAGAAACGAAAATGGAGAGATCACAACAGACAACACTGAAATACAAAGAATCATAAGAGACTACTACCAGCAGCTCTATGCCAATAAAATGGACAACTTGGAAGGAATGGACAAGTTCTTAGAGAAGTATAACTTTCCAAAACTGAACCAGGAAGAAATAGAAGATCTTAACAAACCCATCACAAGCAAGGAAATTGAAACTGTAATCAGAAATCTTCCAGCAAACAAAAGCCCAGGACCAGATGGCTTCACAGCTGAATTCTACCAAAAATTTAGAGAAGAGCTAACACCTATCTTACTCAAACTCTTCCAGAAAATTGCAGAAGAAGGTAAAACTTCCAAACTCATTCTATGAGGCCACCATCACCCTAATACCAAAACCAGACAAGGATACCACAAAAAAAGAAAACTACAGGCCAATATCACTGATGAACATAGATGCAAAAATCCTTAACAAAATTCTAGCAAACAGAATCCAACAACGTATTAAAAAAATCATACACCATGACCAAGTGGGCTTTATCCCAGGAATGCAAGGATTCTTTAATATCTGCAAATCAATCAATGTAATACACCACATTAACAAATTGAAAGATAAAAACCATATGATTATCTCAATAGATGCAGAAAAAGCCTTTGATGAAATTCAACATCCATTTATGATTAAAACTCTCCAGAAAGCAGGAATAGAAGGAACATACCTCAACATAATAAAAGCTATATATGACAAACCCACAGCAAGCATCACCCTCAATGGTGAAAAATTGAAAGCATCTCCCCTGAAATCAGGAACAAGACAAGGGTGCCCACTCTCACCACTCCTATTCAACATAGTTTTGGAAGTTTTGGCCACAGCAATCAGGGCAGAAAAAGAAGTAAAAGGAATCCACATAGGAAAAGAAGAAGTGAAACTCTCTCTGTTTGCAGATGACATTATCCTCTACATTGAAAACCCTAAAGACTCTACCAGAAAATTACTAGAGCTAATGAATGAATACAGTAAAGTTGCAGGATATAAAATTAACACACAGAAATCTCTTGCATTCCTATACACTAACAATGAGAAAACAGAAACAGAAATGAAGGAAACAATGCCATTCACCATTGCAACAAAAAGAATAAAATACTTAGGAGTATATCTACCTAAAGAGACAAAAGACCTATACATAGAAAACTATAAAACACTGATGAAAGAAATCAAAGAGGACACAAACAGATGGAGAAATATACTGTGTTCATGGATTGGAAGAATCAATATTGTCAAAATGGCTATACTACCCAAAGCTATCTATAGATTCAATGCAATCCCTATCAAACTACCAACGGTATTTTTCACAGAACTAGAACAAATAACTTCACAATTTGTATGGAAATACAAAAAACCTCGAATAACCAAAGTAACCTTGAGAAAGAAGAATGGAACTGGAGGAATCAACCTGCCTGACTTCAGACTATACTACAAAGCCACAGTCATCAAGACAGTATGGTACTGGCACAAAGACAGAAATATAGATCAATGGAACAGAATAGAAAGCCCAGAGATAAATCCACAAACCTATGGTCACCTTATCTTCGACAAAGGAGGCAAGGATATACAATGGAAAAAAGACAACCTCCTTTAACAAGTGGTGCTGGAAAACTGGTCAACCACCTGTAAAGAATGAAACTAGAACACTTTCTAACACCATACACAAAAATAAACTCAAAATGGATTAAAGATCTAAATGTAAGACCAGAAACTATCAAACTCCTAGAGGAGAACATAGGCAAAACACTCTCCGACATAAATCACAGCAGGATCCTCTATGACCCACATCCCAGAATTTTAGAAACAAAAGCAAAAATAAACAAATGGGACCTAATGAAACTTAAAAGCTTTTGCACAACAAAGGAAACTTTAAGCGAGGTGAAAAGACAGCCCTCAGATTGGGAGAAAATAATAGCAAACGAAGCAACAGACGAAGAATTAATATCAAAAATATACAAGCAACTCCTGCAGCTCAATTCCAGAAAAATAAATGACCCAATAAAAAAATGGGCCAAAGAACTAAACAGACATTTCTCCAAGGAAGACATACGGATGGCAAAAAAAAACACATGAAAAGATGCTCAACATCACTCATTATCAGAGAAATGCAAATCAAAACCACAATGAGGTACCATTACACGCCAGTCAGCATGGCTGCTATCCAAAAGTCTACAAGCAATAAATGCTGGAGAGGGTTTGGAGAAAAGGGAACCCTCTTACACTGTTGGTGGGAATGCAAATTAATACAGCCACTATGGAAAACTGTGTGGAGATTTCTTAAAAAGCTGAAAATAGAACTGCCATATGACCCAGCAATCCCACCTCTGCGCATACACACTGAGGAAACCAGATCTGAAAGAGACACGTGCACCCCAATGTTCATCGCAGCACTGTTTATAATAGCCAGGACATGGAAGCAACCTAGATGCCCATCAGCAGACAAATGGATAAGGAAGCTATGGTACATATACACCATGGAATATTACTCAGCCATTAAAAAGAATTCATTGGAATCAGTTCTAATGAGATGGATGAAACTGGAGCCCATTATACAGAACGAAGTAAGCCAGAAAGATAAAGACCATTACAGTATGCTAACACATATATATGGAATTTAGAAAAATTGTAACGATAACCCTATATGCAAAACAGAAAAAGAGATGCAGATGTATAGATTAGACTTGTGGACTCTGTGGGAGAAGGCGAGGGTGGGATGTTTCAAGAGAATAGCATCGAAACATGTATATTATCTGGGGTGAAACAGATCACCAGCCCAGGTTGGATGCATGAGACAAGTGCTCGGGCCTGGTGCACTGGGAAGACCCAGAGGGTTCGGGTGGAGAGGGAGGTGGGAGGGGGGACCGGGATGGGGAATACATGTAAATCCATGGCTAATTCATTTCAATGTATGACAAAAACCACTGCAATGTTGTAAATTAATTAGCCTCCAACTAATAAAAATAAATGGAAAAAAAAAAAAAAAAGAAAACTGACCTTTTTCAGTCCTGTGGCCACTGCTGAGTTTTCCAAATTTGCTGGCATATTGTATGCAGCACTTTTATAGCATCATCTTTTAGGATTTGAAATAGCTCAACTGGAATTCCATCACCTCTACTAGCTTTATTCATAGTGATGCTTCCTAAGGCCCACTTGACTTCTCATTCCAGGATGTCTGGCTCTAGGTGAGTGATCACACCATCGTGGTTATCTGGGTCATTAAGATCTTTTTTTGTATAGTTCTGTGTATTCTTGCCACCTCTTCTTAATATATTCCCTTAGTATCTCTAATTTTCTTGACAAGAAATTGTAATGACCCAGATAACCATAATGGTATGATCACTCACCTAGAGCCAGACATCCTGGAATGAGAAGCCAAATGGGCCTTAGGAAGCATCACTACAAATAAAGCTAGTGCAGGTGATGAAATTCCAGCTGAGCTATTTAAATTTCTACAAGATGATGCTGTGAAAGTGCCATACTCAATGTGCCAACAAATTTGGAAAACTCCGAAGTGGTCACCAGTTTGAAAAAGGTCAGTTTTCATTCCAATCCCAAGGAAGAGTATTGCCAAAAAATGCTCAAACTACCACACAATTGCACTCATTTTACATCCTAGCAAAGTAATGCTCAAAGTAACCAAGCTAGGCTTCAACAGAATGTCAACTGAGAACTTCCAGATGTACAAGCTGGATTAAGAAAAAGCAGAGGAACCAGAGATTGAATTGCCAACCTCATTGGATCACAGAAAAAGCTAGAGAATTCCAGAAAAACGTCTACTTCTGCTTTATGAAAGTTAACATCGCTCAATCATGTCTGACTCTTTGCAACCCCATGGACAGAGTCCATGGAATTCTCCAGGCCAGAATTCTGGAATGGGTAGCCTTTCCTTTCTCAAGAGGTTCTTCCCAAACCAGGGGTTGAACCCAGGTCTCCCATATTGCAGGCAGATTCTTTACCAGCTGAGCCACAAGGGTGGCCCAAGAATACTGGAGGAGGTAGCCTATCCCTTCTCCAGGGGATCTTCCTGATCCAGTAATTGAACCAGCATCTCCTGCATTGCAGGTAGATTCTTTGCCTACTGAGCTATGAGGGAAGCCTCAATGGTTTGAATAAGCTAAAACCTTTGATGTGTAGATCACAACAAACTGTGGGAAATTCTTAATGAGATGGGAATTCCAAACCACACTACCTGCCTCCTGAAAAACCTGTATCCAGGTCAAGAAGCAACAATTAGAACCAGATATGGAATAACAAACTGGTTCAAAATTGGGAAAGGATACATCAAGGCTGTATATTGTCAACCTGCTTATTTAACTTATATGCAGAGTTGTTGCTGTTCCAGTTGCTCAGCCATATCAGACTCTTTGTGACCCCATGAACTGCAGTATGCCAGGCTTCCCTGTATATGCAGAGTACATCATACAAAATGCTGGGCTGGATGAAGCACACACCAGAATCAAGATTGCAAGGAGAAATATCACTAACCTCAGATGCAGATGACACAAACCTTATGGAAGAAAGTGAAGAGGAATTAAAGAGTCTCTTGGTGAAGGTGAAAGAGGAGAGTGAAAAAGCTGGCTTAGAACTCAACATTAAAAAAACTAAGATCATGGCATCCAGTCCCATCACTTCATGGCAAATAGATGGGGAAAAATGAAACAGTGACAGATTTTATTTTCTTGGGCTCCAAAATCACTGTGGATTGTGACTGCAGCCATGAAATTAAAAGACATTTGCTTCTTGGAAGAAAAGCTATGACAAACCTAGACAGCATATTAAAAAGCAGAGACATTACTTTGCCAACAAAGGTCTGTCTAGTCAAAGCTATGGTTTTTCCAGCAGTCATGTACAGATGTGAGAGCTGGACCATAAAGAAGGCTGAGCACTGAAGAATTGATGCTTTTGAATTGTGCTGAAGAAGACTCTTGAGATCCCTTGGACTGCAAGGAGATCAAACCAGTCAATCCTAAAGAAAATCAACCCTGTATATTCATTGGAAGGACTGATGCTGAAGCTGAAGCTCCAGCTCCTGTACTTTGGCTACCTGATGAGAAGAGCAACTCATTGGAAAAGATTGAAGGTTGGAGGAGAAAGAGGATGGCAGAGAATAAGATGGTTGGATGGTGTTACTGATTCAATGGACATGAATTTGAGCAAATTTTGGAAGATGGTGAAGGACAGGGAAGCCTGGGTTGCTGCAGTCCATGGGGTTGCAAAGAGTCGGACACAACTGAATAACTGAACAACAACAAAAAGTGAAAGTGTTAGTTGCTCAGTTGTGTCCATCTCTGGATATTGATCTTTTCAGCCCAGGCCCAGAGATTGAGCCTGGGTAAGTGCCCTCCATTTTAAAATAGAACATATTCAGGACTTCTTGAATTGTGTTGAGAGGGTGAGTTACAAGATGAGTGAAGGAACATTCCATTCTCAGAAAAAGAGCTCTTCATATCCTATCTCACCTAAACTATATAGTGAGAATTTGTTTCCCTTAAAACATGAAATGAATTCTTGTCTTATACTGTTTGCTAAATGAATATTTAAATTATTTATCTAAATCATATGTATTTCTATAATTTAAGGGACTGTAAATACACACACAAACACACTTTATTGACTGAATTGTATTCCCTCATGATTCATATGTTGAATCCCTAACCCCAGTACCCTAGAATGTGACATTATTGCTGATGTGGCTTTAAAGTTAATTAAGGTTAAATGAGATCATATGGGTAAACCTTACTCCAATATGATTGGTATTCTCATAAGAAGGTAACATTTGGGCAAATGAAGAGACACCAGGGATGCTTGAGCACAGAAGAAAGGCAATGTGAGGATGCAGCAAGAAGGTAGCCATCTGCAAGCCAAGGGTAGAGACCTCAGAAGAAACCAGACCTCCAGAACTGTAAGAAAATAAACTTCTGTTGTTTTAAGTCAAATCAGTCTGTTCTTATATGGAAGTCCTAGCAAACTATATGTGTGTGTGTGTGTGTGTGTGTGTGTGTGTGTGTGTGTGTGTGTGTATGTGTGTGTACTGATAAAGTAATATTTTTCAAAAAGATTTTCAATCCATATGTCCCCTCCCTCATAGGTATACCTATGGCTGATTAATGTTGATGTTTGGCAGAAACCAACAATTCTGTAAAGTGATTATCCTTCAATTAAAAAATAATTTTAAAAAGATTTTCAATCCAATGCATTATGATGACAATCTCTATTGACAGAAGCTCTTCAGAAAGTAATGCATATTACCTGGCAAAGGTAAATTATAATTGCCATTTCAACCCCTAGGTAAATACCCAAGAAAAACTCCTGCACATGTACACAAGGACACATTCATACACTGTTTATAATAGCAAAAAAAAAAAAAAATCAAAATCAATTTAAAACCCATATGTAGAGGTCCATATAGTTTATGGTATATGGATACAAAGACATAGAACTATATATGTTTAAATGACTAAAATGGGTCTGTGTGAATCAAAATGAATATATATGAACATAATGTTAAGTGAAAAATCAAATTGCACAATGATACAAGCAATATAATGCCATCAATATATATTTAAAATGTACAAACATTAATATCCAACAGTATATGTTTCTTACTAATATAAATTAGAATTATAAAACATTTACAATAGTGCTGTGCTCTTATGATGGTAGGAGGAGAACTGGACTGAGGGAAAAAACAAGTGGTTTTAAACAATCCTCTCCATGTTAAATACATATAATATGAAATAAAAGATGAAAAATCTCTTCATTAGTATTAAATTTGTTAACTGAAAGTTTTATCATGGGTGTTTGTTGCAGTTTTAACATATTTTTGCACAAAATTTAGCTAATATAAGGTAAAGTGGAAGTCTCTTAGTTGTGTCCAACTCTTTGCAACCCCATGACTGTAGCCCACCAGGCTCTTCTGTCCATGGAATTTTCCAGGCAAGAATACTAGAGTGGGTTGCTGTTCCCTTCTCCAGGAGATCTTCCTGACCCAGGGATCGAACCCAGTTCTTCTGCATTGCAGACAGATTGTTCCATCTGAGTCACCAGAGAAGCCCAAAACACAAAAAAATGAATCCTAACAGAATGATTATATCCTGTACTTTTAGAAGCATGGACATGTTAAATGCAGTGACTGAAATCTAAGATATAATGGAAGAAACTTCCTTTAAACCTTGAATTTTCAGTTTCTGTGACTATGTTCTAGACATTGTTATGCTGTTTACATGCAATTGACCTCATTAAAAAAAAGCCTTAAAATGATAAATGTAAATATGACATTACTTAAGATTTAATAGCTATTTTTGAGACCACTTTCTGAAAATGTTGTTTTTGTTGTTTTCTGTCATTTCTTGAGAGTAAGAAGGAGGTTTTTTTGTGTGTTTTAAGTTCTAACATTTCTTTTGTGGTCTGATTGATCTTTGAGTATAAAGACAAGTCCACTGAAATGTATAGACAGGCAGGAACTGTTGAGCAGAAGAATGAGCCCTACTGGGAATTTCACAGCTAGTTTCTACTAGGTAAGCACATGATCTTCTAAATTTCTCATGGATAAAAGTAATGGATGTAATACACTAAGCCTTTCCTGAAGTTTAAAATTAGAGTTGATCTTGCTTAAAATGCAAGATTTGCAGTCTACATCAAAGTAAGTTGGTATTGTAGTAATTTACCAACCTTTACAAAATCGATACGGTCATTTCTAGCCTATCTAGCTCTCCCAAATTTTGCATTTTTGACATTTTTGCAAAATTATCTCCTAGCATCTCTGTAGTAATTCGCATTGATTGCAACGCACTTGATCAGAGACAAAGCAATAAACTGCAAGTCCTGATGCTGCTAAAGTCAGCAAATAAGCCAGTTACTGTTTCATTTTCTATTTTTGCTTTTTTAGCCCCCCCCCCCTTTTTTTAAGTTTTGCATCAGGGTATTTTTATGCTCGTGAACTTAGAAACCATCTTCACACCAGGCTTGGCTAAACCATCTAAGCTAACTTCATTATCCCAAATGTTAATAATTGCATTTCAATAATGGCTTTCATTAAAGTACCTCCAGGCACTTAACACACATCAATTAAGGTACAGCACGCCTCTGTAAAGCAGGTCAGGATTATTATATCCTCTGAGACACAATGAGGTTACTGACTGAAGGTCATGGAGCAAATTAACAACCAAGTAAGTGGTAGAAGACCACAGTTCAAACTGAAGTCTTGTTTTCACTCTTAAAATTATATTTGGTTTCTTAAATGCTATCTGCTTCTCATTCTCCTTTAATTATAAATGAAGTGGAAATTTAATACTTCAAATACTTTGAACTTAAAATGCATAACTATAGGTAGTTTAACCAATTCAAATCTACAAAGATTGATCAATTTATGTCTAAATTTTAAACACTGCTTGGGCTTTATACTTTCTGTTCATGACAAATCTATTCCAAGCCACTTGGATTTTAAATATTAATGCTGATGTTTATCCTTATGTATAATTTTCTCATGAGTCCCCTAAGAAAGATTAAATATCTATGAGTTAAATTACTCGCTACAGAAGCCAAATCAGTACTCATAATTATACACAGTGAATAGCTGATCACTATCATACCCTTGAAGGAACTAAAATAAATAGATAATAAAGAAATAATTGTTTCTTGATAGAGTATTTGGTAGTATCTACTTGGAAAAGAATCTCTATTTGACAGATATTTAACTTGGGACACTAGAGCAGTTTTCAGAGAAACTCAGCTGCAAAAGGTTTGGTAAGAGAAACTAAAATGATAGAAAATTGGTGAGATACATACATACTCAGGCAGCAGTGTTAGGTCTTGTGAGTCTAGGAAGATGAAAGCTGTGGAGATATGTTAAAATATGGTCAAGGAGCATGTGGCAAAAAGCATCCTGGGCCTTGAAACAGGACCAAACCATTTCTTGGATTTTCTAAAGGCATCTTAGAGCCATAGGAAATATCCATTTAAATATCAGGCAATAGCTATATGGTGAATGTGTATATCTCCCAAAAATGGCACTAGCAGAGGTTATAAAAGCTTCCAAATTGTGTAGATACATTCCATAATGATAGTTAAAATTTATATATAAGTTGCTGGATTAAAGATGTTTCAGAAAGACAACCCCATTATAGAAGTTACTGTTCATTTTAAACAGATGTTATCTGGGTTATTTGTGGAGCTTTTGTCCCTGAAACTAGATAATGAATATCGATTCCAACTGTATGATTATCCATAGACCACTTAAGTGATTTGAATAAATCACTTGGTCCTGGACCATGTTGAGGCAAAGATGCACCATTTTCCCTGACAACTGACGGCCTGTTTCATTACCCAACCTTTCAACTTCCATATAGCATTTCTGTTATAGCAAGGACATAACACATGTTTAATGGTTAAATATCAGAGCTATACTTGTGGATAAACAGACTTCTAAATCTTTGTATGTCCATTCACTGTAAATCACTGCTTAATTCAATAGTTTATCATTCTCTCTTGGAGGTTTATTTATGCTGTGTTTCTTTTTCTTTTCTTTTTTGCTTTAGCCTTTTCATTAATTTCTCTGAAAAAAAAAATCAGTGAAGAAAGAGGGAAAATACCTTTTAGCAGGAAAACTTAAAGGGGTAGAAAATCTTAACACAGAATATGAGACTTAAATATATCATGTAAATGACTATATTAATGATGAAGTGATTTGATTACTAAAAGTTCCTTTTGCTCAAGATGGTTTTCTTCATATTTGTTTAACTTTAGAGAATCTGGTCAAGGTGGATATGACAGACTCTTGGACTCTACATAGTTCTTGCCTAATCAGCACTAGCCATCTTGTGAATTGCCTGTTTGTTATTTTCCTATTACAGACAAGTGTGGTAATGTGGGTAGGTGATAATACCAACTAAATTTGTTTTCTTTTGAACTATTTTCAATTTCATATGGAAAGGTTGACTCACATTTTCTGGGCCAGTAAATATGAAAAAAAAAACCCCAAACATGAGATAACTCTAAATTATAAAATAAAAATCAACATTACAATGTGAGCTTTTAAAATTTAAAACAGAGCTAACTAAAAATTCAGTGATACTGTAACATTAAAAAAAAATGTTTGTCATGAAGTCACAGAGAAATGAAGGAAACCTGGCAACCAACCCAGGAAGAAAGGGGTTACTCAATAGTATACTTATAGCAAGTGCAGTTTTCCATCTTCTATTGCATGCTAGTTGAGCAAACCAGTGTGGGTTGAGTAAAGGGCATGGAGGGAGGGGCATTTGTAGACAGGAGTACTGCTGATCCTTGATGATTACTTTTGAATTTTATTACTCTTGCAGTGTTCAGGCAGTTATTTTATAAACACCAAAGAATGCAAAGGAAGATATGAAGAAGAGCTGCATATTAACATTAAGGGATATTAATTGGATTCCCTTATTCTTTGATAAACCTAAGAAAATTGTGCGTTCTGGCCATTACATGAAGATAAAATGACATAAAGGAAAAGCTATAGAAACTGTAGAACTGAAAATATTAACTCAGATTTGCTTCTCTAACTCTATTTGAGCATCCTTTAAAGGAAGGAAGTGGTATACACAATTTAAAAAAGAAAAAAAGAGAGAAATTAGTCATTTCCCTGACTAGAACTGAGAAAACACAACCAAAATTGCAATCTTCATTTTATTGCACATAACTACAGCACATGGAGGTGAGTTTTCAAATAAATAAAAGCATAAACTATATCAACATAGACAAAATAACTATTTGAGCTCCTGGGCAAAGTTGCAACAAATGAAGCAATGATTTCTCAGACCAGGAGAACCCTTATTCTACTACCTCTCTTAAGAAATGCTGCTGAAATTTCTGCTAGCTACCAAACTAGAAGGACATCTGAGACTTGATTGAATAATTTTATCACACACACACACACACACACACACACACACACACACACACACAATTCTTCAGGGAAGTCAGTGTGACCAGGATGGTGTCATGCTTAGAATTGATGTACTGAAGTGCAAAGTGAAAATCTCTCATTGAACACAGTTTTCTTGACAAAGAAATTACAAAAGGGCTGAATCTCTGTAAAGTAGAGCAAAAATTGGCTCCTACTTCTCAGGTCCATGTGTACAGATGATGCTAATGACAGCATAGGTCCAAAGCTTGACATACTGACAGGAAATATGCCTCCAGAGTGTTTCACACTAGAAAGTAGAAAAATCCAATGCTGAAAATCACCATACAGAGATGGCAAAGTCACAATCCTTGCTTCCAAAGTACTTACATTTTAGAGAAAGGGAGCGACATAAACACGTAGTTACTCTGAATACAAGGAAATATTTAATTTAAAATGAATTATGCCAAGTTCTGTGCAAGTAAATGAAAGGAAGTTATTAACTGTGATGACCATTAATAATGGTTTCATTGAAGAGATGGTACTGAAACAATTGAGATGGGCACTAGAAATATGGTTTGGAAGTAACAAGGACATAAGATGAATCTGGGGTATTAGGGTTAAAATGAAATATGAAAAGAGAAGGAAAAATTCAACCACTGTACAATATCTAATAATTAAGGGTGAATAAAGGCAGAGAACTAAGAAAAGTAGAAAGAGAAGATATGATCAAATAGAATGTGAGCTAGAAGTGAAACCTATCTTATAAAAGAAAGTGTGGGGAAAGGAGAATACTAAGAAAAGGGTGTGGTAATCAAATTCTGGTGAAAGATAATAAAAATGCAGTAAGTAAAGTTGGCTGATGGGTTTGGTAATGAGCTGATGTTTATTCCATGAGGTTAATAAAGGGGCATCTAGTAAAGAGTTATATAAATGTGTGTGTGTAGAGAGACAATGAAAGACAGTTTGAAAGTGATGGTTTCTCAAAAAAGTGTTCTAATCATTGTTTTTCAATAGGTACATTTGAAAATTGTTAGGCTGAACAGTAAGGCCTAGAGGCAGGGGAAGACACATATACATTCAGAGGTTCAAGGAGATGAGATATGAGGGTATATGGATCAACAGAAAAAGAAGAGACAATTCTTCTGAAGTGGAATGAAGAGAAGAAAGATTGAAAGAATACATGGAGCCATTTGAAAAAGAGTTGAGAGAGCTCAGATTGGATAGTTTCTTTTTTCTCAGTGAATGTGAAAACAAGGAGAGCAAATTCAGCTGCAGTGTGAAAAAAGTGAGAAAGATTCAAAACATTGACAGCGAGGGTTGAGATAATTCAGTCAGTTCAGTTCAGTTCAGTCACTCAGTCGTGTCCGACTCTTTAAGACCCCATGAATCACAGCACACCAGGCCTCCCTGTCCATCACCAACTCCTGGAGTTTACTCAAACTCATGCCCATCGAGTCAGTGATGTCATCCAGCCATCTCATCCTCTGTCGTCCCCTTCTCCTCCTGCCCCCAATCCCTCCCAGCATCAGGGTCTTTTCCAATGAGTCAACTCTTCGCATGAGGTGGCCAAAGTACTGGAGTTTCAGCTTCAGCATCAGTCCTTCCAATGAATACCCAGGACTGATTTCCTTTAGGATGGACTGGTTGGATCTCCCTTGCAGTCCAAGGGACTCTCAAGAGTATTCTCCAACACCACAGTTCAAAAGCATCAATTTTTCGGTGCTCAGCTTTCTTCACAGTCCAACTCTCACTAATTAGAGGTAAGTAAAATAACTGAACAGCATTGTCAGGACTTGTCTGGGGAAAGTTGATGGATGTGGATTTGATCACTGAAGATTCTCTGATTTCAAACCAACTTTGTGTTCAGTCACCCGGGATCAAGAGCAAGGTACATGACATCTCATTTGACCAAAGTTAGGAGATCAGCCAATGAAGGGAGGTGTGTGAAAGCAGGAATGATTTCAAAGAGTAAGAAAATAGAATGTGAGAAAATGGTAGACTGGGTAGAGTGTGGGTGAAGGACCAAAGGACATTTTGGTTTAGAGGGAGAGAAAAGCCTGAATTGTAGATGAGGAAAAGTTACCATTGTTGTCCCAAGAGAATGAAAGTACACACAAGTAGAAGTATACGTCTTCAGAGGAGAGTTAAGGAATTAATAGTACCAGTCACATGGATTATGCAATGTGAAAATTATGTAACCTTGAATAGGAATCTGTGTAAAAGGAAGCATTATTAGAAACAAATGTGAGTGAAGGACCTAGAGTGGGTAATACCAATAGGGAGGATGAGAAGTTGAAGGTATGCTTGAACTACAGTGTGTTTCAAAGAAGGAATTGTAGTGCAAGAAGGTGATGGAATAATGGACGGTAAGCAGCTGATATAAGTGAGAAGGCTGAACTGCTCTTTTGGCTCTGAGAGGAGATTTAGCAGATTCTCTTCAAAGAAAAAATCTAATGTATTGAAGATATTATTCCTTATTAATATTAGATTCATTAGTTTTAGTCATATTGGAATATGCGATCTACTTAAATAATGTGTGTGTGTATGTGGTGTCAGTTAGGGGTTCAGATTCATTTTCCTTCACATTAATATCCAGTTGGATCAGCTCCATTTATCAAAAAGTGTTTTGTTTTCTTACTTATCTTCCATGCCAACTTTGTAATAAAATAAAAATCCATGTATTTATGGGTTTGTTTCTGAACTCTCAACTCTGTTACACTTATGTTTCTATACTTGAAACAATACCATGCTGCCTCAATTACCGTTGGTTTATAGTTATGTAGGCTTCCCTGGTAGCTCAGCTGGTAAAGAATCTGTCTGCAATGCGGAGGACCCAGTTCAATTCCTGGGTCGGGAAGATCTGCTGGAGAAGAGATAGGCTACCCACTCCAGTATTCTTGGGCTTTCCTGATGGTTCAGCTGGTAAAGAATCTGCCTGCAATGAGGGAGTCCTGGGTTTGATCTTGGGTTGGGAAGATCCTCTGGAGAAGGGAAAGGCTACCTACTCCAGTATTCTGGCCTGGAGAATTCCATGGACTGTATAGTCCATGGGTCACAAACAGTCAGACACAACTGAGCAACTTTCACTTTCTTTCACTTTATAGTAATGTATTTGCTAAAGAGCTATTTTAGCAGTGATTTATTTGACATCTACTAAATTACATCCTCCTACATTGTTCCCACCATCTGAGCAACCAGGGAAGCCCAAGAATCTCTAAAATTTCCATTTTTTTTCAGCTTTCAATTCTTTGCCAAAAGTACCATGTCTTTAACGAAATTAAGTTATTTAAAACTTTGATACCGGGATGGGGAATACATGTAAATCTATGGCTGATTCATGTCAATGTATGACAAAAACCACTACAATATTGTAAAGTAATTAGCCTCCAACTAATAAAAGTAAATGAAAAAAAAATAAAGCAGAAGTAGATGGTTTTCTGGAAAAAAACACTTTGATACCTAAATTGTCTGGAGCCCTAGTGGGTCTGCTTTTCTTCTGTGATTTTGATGTTATTATTATTGTTCATGCTTATTTCATGTGCCTGGTTATTTTTAATGAATTAATTTTTTATGAAAAAATATAGAACTATTTTGAAGACTTGGATGGTATTTTCAAGAGAGGATTAACATGCACATTTGTAATGAGGCTGGTAGTACTCACAATCTCCTTCTTTCAGTTTTAAAGACTTACAAAATCTGCAGTTGGATTCTTTTAACTTATTTGGAGTGGTATGGTTGGTTGGCCAGTCACCTCTTGGCTGACAAATGACCCCAATTTATGCCTTAATCAGATTAGGTAATCAATAATTCTTGTTATATTCTGAGCATTATCTTCTTCCCCCCAATGCAATCCACAAATGTTCATACAGGCAGAAGAAATTCCACATTTGCAGATAACCTCGATGAGTTTTCTTTCTCAGACCTTGACTCCATATTTTTCTACTGCCAGTTATCTCTCATAAATGTAAAACATATGTTTTAAATTCCCCATTTTCTATTTTTCTCAGATTTATTATTAAAATAACTGAATTTATCATTACTATAACTGAAATTCAAATTATCTTTTACAGTAGAAACAATACACATGATTGTTAAAGTGAGATTAGCCTAAACTACTGTTCTATGTCAGGCTATCTTATAGTATTGTAACCTAGAAAAGTATATTGTTTTTTTAAAGGGATGGGGTGGGGAGGGAGGTGGGAGTGGGGATCGGGATGGGGAATACATGTAAATCCATGGCTGATTCATGTCAATATATGGCAAAAACCACTACAATATTGTAAAGTAATTAGCCTCCAACTAATAAAAATAAATGGGAAAAAAATAAAGAACTCTTATGAAGAAAGTATTCTAGAAATCTAAAAAAAGGCAAGGAAGGGCTGACACAGGTACATGGGATAAAAAGCAAAAAGGAAAAAAAAATCCCAAGTTATAAAATGGCAAAATGCACCCAACCTGGGCTGGTGATCTGTTTCACCCTAGATAATATACATGTTTCGATGCTGTTCTCTTGAAACATCCCACCCTCGCCTTCTCCCAGAGTCCACAAGTCTGTTCTATACATCTGAGTCTCTTTTTCTGTTTTGCATATAGGGTTATCGTTACCATCTTTCTAAATTCCATATATATGTGTTAGTATACTGTAATGGTCTTTACCTTTCTGGCTTACTTCGCTCTGGAGAGGGAGGTGGGAGGGGGGACCGGGATGGGGAATACATGTAAATCCATGGCTAATTCATTTCAATCTATGACAAAAACCACTGCAATGATGTAAAGTAATTAGCCTCCAACTAATAAAAATAAATGGAAAAAAAAAACAAAATGGCAAAATGAAATGCACATCAATAATCACATTTGTGAATTATCTTTAAAAATCTATTACAGACTCAAATTTTAAAAAGGAGCAAAAAGACCTTACTGTATTCTGCCTACAAGGCATACCCATATTACAAAGAAATACACAGAAAGAAAGAAAGAATGAAAAAACTTGTATAATGAAAAAAGTAATCAGAGGCTGGAGTTCATAGTTTAATGACAGATAAAATAGACCAAAACAAAGTTTTATAACTAAAGAAGGATGTTTCATAATGATAAAAAGGAAAATTATCAGGAAAACATAATGAGTATATTGACTACACATATGCCTTTTAAACGTTTCTTAAATTACATGAAGTAAAATTGACAATATGAAAGGGAGGAACATATTCTACATTTGCAGGAGTAGGCTTTATATGCATCTCTCAGTAATTGATATAGTTAGAGAAATTCCATAAGGATGTAGAATACCAAAATAGTGCTATTGATTACTTTAACCTGATTGACAAACTTCATAATACATGCTTTACAAGGACAAATATATTTGAACAATATATAAGGACAGGGGAGTGTGGCATGCTGCTGTCCATGGGGTTGCAAAGAGACACAACTGAGCGACTCCAACAACAAAAAGTAAATTATATCGGATTTTAAAACAAGTATCCATGTGTTTAAAAATATTAAATACACAAGACCACCTGACCTGCCTCTTGAGAAACCTGTATGCAGGTCAGGAAGCAACAGTTAGAACTGGACATGGAACAACAGACTGGTTCCAAATAGGAAAAGGAGTACGTCAAGGCTGTATATTGTCACCCTGCTTATTTAACTTAATGTAGAGTACATCATGAGAAACGCTGGGCTGGATGAAGCACAAGCTGGAATTAAGATTGCTGGGAGAAATATCAATAACCTCAGATATGCAGATGACACCACCCTTATGGCAGAAAGTGAAGAGGAACTAAAAAGCCTCTTGATGAAAGTGAAAGAGGAGAGTGAAAAAGTTGGCTTAAAGCTTAACATTCAGAAAACTAAGATCATGGCACCTGGTCCCATCACCTCATGGGAAATAGATGGGGAAACAGTGGAAACAGTGTCAGACTTTATCTTTTTGGGCTCCAAAATCACTGTGGATGGTGACTGCAGCCATGAAATTAAAAGACACTTACTCCTAGGAAGGAAAGTTATGACCAACTCAGACAGCATATTAAAAAGCAGAGACATTACTTTGCCAATAAATGCCTGTCTGGTCAAGGCTATGGTTTTTCCAGTGATCATATATGGATGTGAGAGTTGGACTGTGAAGAAAGCTGAGCACTGAAGAATTGATGCTTTTGAACTGTGGTGTTGGAGAAGACTCTTGAGAGTCCCTTGGACTGCAAGGAGATCCAACCAGTCCATCCTAAAGGAGATCAGTCCTGGGTGTTCTTTGGAAGGACTGATGCTGAAGCTGAAACTCCAATAATTTGGCCACCTCATGCAAAGAGTTGACTCATTGGAAAAGACCCTGATGCTGGGAGGGATTGGGGGCAGGAGGAGAAGGGGACGACAGAGGATGAGATGGCTGGATGGCATCATCGACTCGATGGGCATGAGTTTGAGTAAACTCCGGGAGTTTGTAATGGACAGGGAGGCCTGGCGTGCTGCAATGCATGGGGTCACAAAGAGTTGGACACGACTGAGCAACTGAGATGAACTGAATTGAACTTGAACTTTCTGACTACAACAGAATTAAAACAGAAGTCAATAACAATATCCAGAAATACCTCACATATCTAAGAGTATAAGCATCATGTTGTACATGCTAAGTCTATTCAGTGGTGTCCAACTTTGTGACCTCATGGACTATAGCCTGTCAGGCTCCTATGTCCATGGGATTCTCCAGGCAAGAATACTGGAGTGGGTTGCCATGCTCTCCTCCAGGGTATCTTCCTGATCCAGTGATTGGACTCATCTCTTAGGTCTCCTGCATTGGTAGGCAGGTTCTTTACCACTAGCACTACCTGGAAAGCCCATAAGTTAAAGAACTGTGAATAAGCATCACAGTTCTATTTAAATCATGAGTCAATCACAAAATTAACATATCAAAATGAATAGGATTCAGCTAGAGCAGTGTTTAGAAATAAAATTTTAGCTTTAAATGCTGAAAAACCCTTAGAGAAAACCCTTAGAGAAAAAAATTTCAGTTTAAGTGCTTTTGTTAGTAAAGATAGCCTATGGTTCAAATTAAGAAAGTTTACAATAGAAGAGCAAAGTATACCCCAAAAAGTAGAAGGAATGAAATAAAGATTAGAACAGAGATTATTGGGATAGTTCTTTATGTAAATAAATTCTTGTCATAATGATAAAATTATATAAAAAGAACAGAAAAATGATAAACTCCTAGATGAAGTTTTGTCAATTGAAACACTTAATATTTTTATTTTTCATCTCACTTTAAAAAAATTGTTTTTCTGATGTTGATTGAGGTATAATTCACAAATGCCTTTCATAACAATTAGGTTGTTTTTTATATTTTACAACATGATGCATATTTTTCCAAGGAAAAAAAGAGGGCCCAAATCAATAAAATGAGAAAGGATTGGTTGAAACAACATACTTGCAAAAAATCTAATTATTGCTTCAGCTTCACTCAAATACTACAACTAGTCAAAGGATACAAAGTAACCTATATTTTATACATAATATTTCTCAAGTTTCCTAACAGCAATGGTAAGTGGAAAGACTGAAGCAAGATGCGGATTGTTTACACCTCATAAACTCAGGATGTTTGACTCCGAAAAGGTGGTGGCTTCTGTTGTGAATCCCTTGTTACTTGTATTAGAGGATGCCTGGCATGTGTCTGTGTGTGCATGTGTGCATGCTCAGTCATATCAGACTCTACGACCCCGTGGACTATAGCCAGCCAGGCTCCTCATCCCACGGGGATTCTCCAGGCAAAAGTACTTCAGTGGATTGCCATTCCCTTCTGACCTCCTGACCCAGGAATTCAACCCATGTCTCCTGTGTGGGCAGACAGATTCTTTACCACTGAGCCACTGTGGAAACCCCAGAAGATACCTTAACATGTGCTTCAAATAACCCAGGTATGTTTGTAAGCATACAGGTGTATGGATGAAACAAAACTGGTCATTAGTTAGGTGGTTTTTGCTGGATGAAGAGTATGGGTGCTTTCTTTATGTCCTCTCTACATTTGGATGTGTTTGAAATTTTTATAATATGCAAAAAGATGAAAAAGAATGCTCTTAAGGTGTGACTTAAAGGAGTTAGTAACAAAGTACATTCCACATATTTAAGGCTGTGATTAAACAACTTAGACCCTCAAAATTATGAACATCTTAATTCTGGAAGACAGGTTGAAAGATAATAGTGTAACTAGGAAATATATACCTGAATTGCCATTTATTTAACCCTATGTTCCAGTACTAGAGAATCAGTCAAAAATATAAAAAACCAAAGACTGTATAAAATATCTAACAGTTTACTGGAAGTAACAGAAAAAATATTAAAGAAAGAAATCACAGTGTCAGAATTCACCCATGAAGAAAAATAAGGCAGGTTTAAAAAACAGGATAGGAGCCTAGAGGTTTGGGGGAAATGGAATCAGATGCCATTTTAGATAAGTCCTCTCTCAGATGGGGAAGTTAACAAGATACAATCTACTGAGGGTTAGTTGACCAAAGCTAGTAAAAGTCTGTTTAATACTGAACTCTCTCCCTTTTCCCTTGGGCTGCAATTCAAGTAGAAATGCAAGAAAAGAGCAGTATGCAAAATAAAGAGTAAACATGAGAAAACAAAAATTACAGAAAAAGAAACATCTGAAAGCATGTGTTGTAATTGAAATTGAACTACTTCACTGATGTGGTTATCCCATACAACATATGTTGCAAAAGGGTGTCCAAGATTTTTATTATACACTAACTTATCCCACTGTGCTTCCTTCTGCAGTAACACCCAATCACAGCACAGCAGGATACACACATTGGCTACAATATTCTCTCGCCCTGTCTTTGGGTTAAAAATAGGAACCCAAAGAGTTGTATATATCTGGATTTCACAGATTACTAACAAGTGTCTACTGATAGTACTATGCTCTCCTCTTTGTTTAGCCTTCTCATGAAGAGCTGAAAAACTTTGCACTTTCTGGCAATGGGAAGCAGTGAAAATATAAATAGTGTATCAAGGGTAAACACTTTTAAATATTAAAGATGTGTAAATTTCTTATTTGTTCCAATATGTGTAGGAAGATTTATTTATCTTGTAGAATCAGTTAGAAAAGTCAATATTTACATGTATACATCAAATAATATAAAAAGTACATGCAATGTGTTGTGTTATGCCACACACAGAGAGAAAACTAAATAGAAACACTTGATATATGAGTTAATTTCTATCACATCAGCATTGCTTTGCCATCATATCATATTTACTGCATAGTACCCAGCTCAGAGCAAAGAATCACTGTACTTTCTTGCTAAAAGAATGTAATTCAAATCAAATAGTTCTTACAGAGGAAGAAACCAGGTGTTGGATGGATGTGGGCAGATGAAATTTTCAACTTACAACTCTCTGAAACTATGGAGAAATAAACTTTGTACCCATTGGCGGGCGACCACTTTTTCTTGTTCTGTTAGAGTTATGTAGCAGGGGCCATGATGCTTCTCCTAGAACGCCCCTTCAGGAATGACCTTTCCCCTGACTTTAGCACTCAGCTGTCAGCCTTCTTTGGAGATTGCCTCAGCTGGAAGATATTGCCTCACCCAAGATTCCCTTATTTTTGGCAGCCTACATCAAATTACTGATCATTGTGAAGATACAAAGGCTCAGCCTCTTTGCTTCTCTCTGGAATAATCTGCAGGGGCAGTACCAGCTCCGGAGTTCTCAAGGAGGGCCAGCTGAGACCTTATTTGGGATGATACCACAGCTCAACTTCTCCCTTCCATTCAATGCTCCTTCCCCCCACCCCCGCCGCCCTCTCTTGTTTCTACAGGTGTTGATTCTAAGAGCACTGATTAGCACCTTATATAGTAAATCCTGTCTCAGAATCTGCTACCTGGACTTCTCAATTTGTGATGTTATGAGAAGGATATTACATGATACTTAATGCTAGATTGTTCAAATGTTTTATATTATGTATTAGTCTCAAAGCTTTGTATAGACAACCACAATATTCCACTAACCAGGCAATTTCTCAAGTACTGTGATTAATTATAAACACACATTAATCCAAGCCTTGTTACTAAATTAAGAATTATCATTGGGGAATCTATAAATATACATAGACCTTATTCTTATTGCTGCAATATCATTCCTAAAGCCTGATAGGGCAATAATATAATTCAGAGCTATGGAAGATTTGGAAATCTTTACTCAGTATAACAAATCCCTGTTCATACTTTCTATGGTCTGAATGTTTGTGTTCCTCTAAAATTTATATGTTGAAATCTCAATGCCCATTGTGATGGTATCAGAGATGAGGTCTTTGGTCATGACAGTATAGCAGGCATGAATGGGATCAATGTTCTAATAAAAGAGAGTGCACAGAGCTTCCTGGCCCCTTAATACCATGTGAAGACACAGCCAGAAATGTGTCTTCAACCAGGAAAAGGGTCCTCACCCAACCAGGCTGTCACCATGATCTTGGATTTCTAGCCTTCAGAACTGTGAGAAATAAATTTCGTTATTTATAGCTGGAAATAGAACTGCCATATGACCCAGCAATCCCACTTCTGGGCATACACACCAAGGAAACCAGATCTGAAAGAGACACGTGTACCCCAATGTTCATCGCAGCACTGTTTATAATAGCCAGGACATGGAAGCAACCCAGGTGCCCATCAGTAGACGAATGGATGAGGAAGCTGTGGTACATATACACCATGGAATATTACTCAGCCATTAAAAAGAATTCATTTGAATCAGTTCTAATGAGATGGATGAAACTGGAGCCCATTATACAGAGCGAAGTAAGCCAGAAAGATAAAGACCATTACAGTATACTAACACATATATATGGAATTTAGAAAGATGGTAATGATAACCCTATATGCAAAACAGAAAAAGAGACTCAGATGTATAGAACAGACTTGTGGACTCTGGGAGAAGGCGAGGGTGGGACGTTTCAAGAGAACAGCACTGAAACATGTATATTATCTAGGGTGAAACAGATCACCAGCCCAGGTTGGGTACATGAGACAAGTGCTCGGGCCTGGTGCACTGGGAAGAGCCAGAGGGATCGGGTGGAGAGGGAGGTGGGAGGGGGGACTGGGATGGGGAATACATGTAAATCCATGGCTAATTCATTTCAATGTATGACAAAAACTACTGTAATGATGTAAAGTAATTAGCCTCCAACTAATAAAAATAAATGGAAAAAAAATAAATTAAAAAAAAGAAAAAAACAAAAACAAAAACAAACAAACAAACAAAAAATTTCGTTATTTATGTTTCCCAGTTTCTGGTGTTTTGTTATAGCATCCTAAACAGACTAAGATAATATTACATAGACAATTATTCTTATGGAGGTGCATTTATTTTTTTTATTTTTTTTGTGTTTTATTTTATTTTATTTATTTTTTTAATGTCTCTTTTTTTATAGGCTAATTACTTTACATCATTACAGTAGTTTTTGTCATACATTGAAATGAAAATGTGTCATGGTGACCATGATTCTCCAATGTCCTTATTTTCATTGACTTGTGAAATATAGGCAGTTTCTATTACAACTAGTTCTAAATAAATTGTAGCAAATTTTTCTATGAATAATATATATTGAACACCTAATCTTTAGTATTAAGGCTGGTGGTTGAAATAGTCATTCTGAAAAAAATCATTATGTGATTGTATCTGATTAAATTTTTATTGCATAATTCCAGACTTGTGAAACTATGGCATTTTCTTCCTCTGAGTTCCAATTGTAAGAGAAAATACTTTGAAATGCCTTGTTTCACAATTTAGTGTTTTTCAGCACCTATGTTCTGTTAATTAGCCAATCACCTGTGTTTTGAAGGGTGTTTTAACTTTTCATGTGGTAACTTTACAAAAATGTAAAGAATAGCTTATATTTTTTTACAATAAATTTCCCAGTATAACCAGCTTTTTTGCTACATTGCCTGAAATTAAAAACCTATTTGACTTGAAAATATGCAGCTACAGAATTAACCATTCTCAGTATGTTATTTTACTGAATAATATTCATCATCCCAAATCCTTAAAAGATTGAGGCAGTATTATCCTGAATGATAATCGACATAACTACATGATGGATAGAGGTTTTTTATTATAGTATGGAGGACAATATTCTTAACAAGGAAACAACTATATAGCAAATTGATCAAAACAGACTTGTTCTTTTCCTTTTATTTCAATAGTTAGGAATGATAGATTTCTCTTCTGTTTCCATCATGCAGCTCTGAAATCCACTATGGTCAGACAGGAAGTTTGAGATGTGTCAAGTGATATGCTGGAGCCAACTCGTACTGATTTACAAGTACCAATTTTATGCTTCTATTTCCAACTCTACGTTTAGTGAGATAACATTGGTAGCTTGAAACTAACATGGTGGGTGGGCATATATACATACTAGAAATTGGGAAACAGTGCAAACCCAAACTTGTATTCCTAAGAGAGCCAGTTGTTAAACATTTCCCAGCACACCACTTTAATTCCTGTATAGCCAGTAGTATACTAGTGAGCCAGCTGTCTGAAATGAGTATAATCAACTTTCTTAAGCTGGTGTGCGCTACCTCTAGCAGGCCGTTGTATATAACTCCATTGATACCATTTATATAAAAACTGAGAAATTATACACATGGCTCTTTTGTTATGAAGGAAGTTGGCATTTTATCAACATGGTAAACAATTAAAATATCCAAAAAAAATCATTGTTTTTGTAGTAAGTGTAACTGAGTAGCACCCTATGGGGTCCTCCCAGGATAGACTTCCCCTCACAATGTCCTTCAATTGTCTGTTTATAGAAAAACCTGAGTTACTTAGGCCTTCCCCAATTCCAAAGAATAAATTTAATCAGAGAATTGAAAATATACAAAACAAAGGAAAACAGTCAAGCAAGGCAAAATAATAACAGTTTAGCCATCAGACAAAGTCAAGGATCTTAAGTTCCTCCTCAAGGGATATAGTAATATTCTGAGCCATATGCTTTGATATGTTTTGTGGATACTGAAACCCCTAACAGGTGGAAGAACTTAACTGTGTGCTGACAACCGCAGCACGTAGACCTAAGAGCAGTTGGGACCAGAAGGCTGATGATGGACTCCAGATTACCTCAGTTCAGTTCAGTCACTCAGTTGTGTCTGAGTCTTTGCGACCCCATGGACTGCAAGCATGCCAGGCCTCCCTGTCCATCACCAACTCCCGGAGTTTACTCAAACTCATGTCCATTGAGTCAGTGATGTCATCCAACCATCTCATCCTCTGTCATCCCCTTCTCCTCCTGCCTTCAATCTTTCCCAGCATCAGGGTCTTTTCAAAAGAGTCAGTTCTTCACATCAGATTACCTCACCACCAACAAATCAGAAGAATGTCCATCAGCTGATTACTCTCACTCACCCTATTTTTAAAAACTTTTCCCTCAAAGCTATTGAGTATTTCAAGTGTTTGGGTCCTTAGCAGCCTGGATTCCTTGTTTCATGCCTGCAATAAATACTACCCTTTCCTTAACCACAACCTGTTATCAGTAGATTGGCTTTACTGTGAGCAGGAAAGCAAATCCAAGTTTGGTTCAGTAAGGATGCAGTGTACTCATTTCTTAGGATGCAAATGTTCCTCCAGATTAAAAATTTAGGAAGTCATCAGGAGTGTAGAAATGATTGCATAGTTGTTTGATCTAAATCTTTCTTATTTGGATATCTTTTTCAGTTATTATTTTTTAGTATCTTCTAGCATTCATTAATGACTTCATCCAAGTTTTAATATGTAGTGTTTATTAGCAAAGCCCTTAATATGTTTTGTACTTGCTTCCCTGGTATCTCAGATGGTAAAGCATCTGCCTGCAATGCAAGAGACCTGGGTTCAATCCCTGGGTTGGGAATATCCCCTGGAGAAGGAAATGGAAACCCACTCCAGTACTTTGGAGAGTAAATGGAAATTGTCTGTCCTGGAAATCCCATGGATGGAGGAGCCTGGTAGGCTACAGTCCATGGGGTTGCAAAGAGTCAGACATGACTGACTTCACTTTCTTGAATATGTTTTACTTTCCATTATGCTTTCTTCTGTGAACCATATGTTGTTTTAAAGTAAGTTTCGGAGCAGTCCTAAGATGGCAGAGGGATCGGACGGGGAGACCACTCTTTCCCCCAAAAATTCATCAAAAGAACATTTGAACACTGAGCAAATTCCACAAAACAACTTCTGAATGCTGGCAGGGGACATCAGGCACCCAGAAAGGCAGCCCATTGTCTTGGAAAGAAGGTAGGACGAAATATAAAAGATAAAAAGAGAGACAAAAGAGGTAGGGACAGAGATCTGTCCTGGGAAGGGAGTCTTAAAAGAGGAGAAGTTTTCAAACACCAGGATTCCTACAATGAAACCAAGCACCACCCAAGAGCCAACAAGTTCCAGAGCAAGACATACCATGCAAATTCTCCAGCAACACAGGAACACAGCCCTGAACTTCAATATGCAGGCTGCCCAAAGACACACCAAACCCATGGATATCTCAAAACTTACTACTGTACACTTCATTGCACTCCAGAGAGAGGAAATACAGCTCCACCCACCAGAACACTGACACAAGCTTCCATAACCAGGGAATCTTGACAAGACACCCATCCAACCCCACCCACAGCGAGGAACCTCCACAATAAAAAGCAATAACAAACTGCCAGAATACTAAAATTCCACCCCAAACACAGCAACGTAAACATGATGACAAAGCAGAGAAATACTCAGCAGGTAAAGGAACATGATAAATGCCCACCAAATCAAACAAAAGAGGAAGAGATAAGGAATCTACCTGAAAAAGAATTCAAATAATGATAGTAAAAATGATCCAAAATCTTGAAAACAAAATGGAGTTACAGATAAATAGTCTGGAGACAAGGATTGAGAAGATACAAGAAATGTTTAACAAGGACCTAGAAGAAATAAAAAAGAGTCAATATATAATGAATAATGCAATAAATGAGATCAAAAACACTCTGGAGGGAACCAACAGTAGAATAACGGAGGCAGAAGATAGGATAAGTGAGGTAGAAGACAGAATGGTAGAAATAAATGAAATAGGAAAAAAGAAAAAAAGAATTAAAGGAAATGAGGACAACCTCACAGGTCTCTGTGACAATGTTAAATGCCCCAACATTCGAATCATAGGAGTCCCAGAAGAAGAAGACAAAAAGAAAGGGCATGAGAAAATATTTGAGGAGATAATAGTTGAAAACTTCCCTAAAATGGGGAAGGAAATAGTCACCCAAGTCCAGGAAACCCAGAGAGTCCCAAACAGGATAAGCCCAAGGTGAAACACCCCAAGACACATATTAATCAAATTAACAAAGATCAAACACAAAGAACAAATATTAAAAGCAGCAAGGGAAAAACAACAAATAACACACAAGGGGATTCCCATAAGGATAACAGCTGATCTTTCAATAGAAACTCTTCAGGCCAGAAGGGAATGGCAGGACATACTTAAAGTGATGAAAGAGAAAAACCTACAACCCAGATTACTGTACCCAGCAAGGATTTCATTCAAATATGAAGGAGAAATCAAAAACTTTACAGACAAGCAAAAGCTGAGAGAATTCAGCACCACCAAACCAGCTCTCCAACAAATGTTAAAGGATCTTCTCTAGACAGGAAACACAGAAAGGGTGTATAAACTTGAACCCAAAACAACAAAGTAAATGGCAACAGGATCATACTTATCAATAATGACCTTAAATGTAAATGGGTTGAATGCCCCAACCAAAAGACAAAGACTGGCTGAATGGATACAAAAACAAGACCCCTATATATGCTGTCTACAAGAGACTAACCTCAAAAAAAGGACACATACAGAATGAAAGTGAAGGGCTGGAAAAAGATATTCTGCTCAAATAGAAATCAAAAGAAAGCAGGAGTAGCAATACTCATATCAGATAAAATAGACTTTAAAATAAAGGCTGTAAAAAAAGGCAAAGAAAGACACTACATAATGACTAAAGGATCAATCCAAGAAGAAGATATAACAATTATAAATATATGTGCACCCAACATAGGAGCACCACAATATGTAAGGCAAATGCTAACAAGTATGAAAGGGGAAACTAACAATAACACAATAGTAGTGGGAGACTTTAATACCCCACTCATACCTGTGGATAGATCAACTAAACAAAATTAACAAGGAAACAAACTTTAAATGATACAATGGACCAGTTAGACCTAATTGATATCTATAGGACATTTCACCCCAAAACAATGAATTTCACCTTTTTCTCAAGTGCACATGGAATCTTCTCCAGGATAGATCACATCCTGGGCCATAAATCTAGCCTTGGTAAATTAAAAAAAAATTGAAATTCCAAGCATCTTTTCTGACCACAATGCAGTAAGTGTAGATGTCAATTACAGGAGAAAAACTTAAAAATTCCAACATATAGAGGCTGAAGAACACGTTGCTGAATAACCAACAAATCACAGAAGAAATTAAAAAAAAAAAAGAAATAAAAATATGCATAGAAACGAATGAAAATGAAAACACAACAATCCCAAACCTATGGGACACTGTAAAAGCAGTGCTAAGAGGAAGGTTCATAGCAATACAGGCTTACCTCAAGAAACAAGAAAAAAGTCAAATAACTAACATAACTCTACACCTAAAGCAACTAAAAAAGGAATAAATGAAGAACCCCAGGGTTAGCAGAAGGAAAGAAATCTTTAAAAATTAAGGCAGAAATAAATGCAAAAAAACAAAAGAGACCATAGCAAAAATCAACAAAGCTAAAAGCTGGTTCTTTGAGAAGATAAATAAAATTGACAAACCATTAGCCAGACTCATCAAGAAACAAAGGGAGAAGAATCAAATCAACAAAATTAGAAATGAAAATGGAGAAATCATAACAGACAACACAGAAATACAAAGGATCATAAGAGACTACTATCAGCAACCTATATGCCAATAAAATGGACAACATGGAAGAAATGGACAAATTTTTTAAAAAGTACAACTTTCCAAAACTGAACCAGGAAGAAATAGAAAATCTTAACAGACCCATCTTAAGCACGGAAATTGAGACTACAATCAAAAATCTTCCAGCAAACAAAAGCCCAGGGCCAGACAGCTTCACAGCTGAATTCTACCAAAAATTTAGAGAAGAGCTAACACCTATCCTACTCAAATTCTTCCAAGAAAATTGCAGAGGAAGGTAAACTTCCAAACTCATTCTATGAGGCCACCATCACCATAATACCAAAACCAGACAAAGATGCCACAAAAAAGGAAAACTACAGGCCAATATTACTGATGAACATACATGCAAAAATCCTTAACAAAATTCTAGCAAACATAATCCAACAACATAATAAAAAGATGATACTTCATGACCAAGTGGACTTTATCCCAGGGATGCAAGGATTCTTCAATATCTGCAACTCAATAAATGTAATATACCACATTATCAAATTGAAAAATAAAAACCATATGATTATCTCAATAGATGCAGAGAAAACCTTTGACAAAATTCAACATCCATTTATGATAAAAAACCCTCCAGAAAGCAAGAATAGAAGGAACATACCTCAACATAATAAAAGCTATATATGACAAATCCACAGCAAACATTATCCTCAATGGTGAAAAATTGAAAGCATTTCCCCTAAAGTCAGGAACAAGACAAGGGTGCCCACTCTCACCACTACTATTCAACATAGTTTTGGATGTTTTCGCCATTAACAATCAGAGCAGAGAAAAGAAAAAAGGAATCCAGATTGGAAAAGAAGAAGTAAAACTCTCACTGTTTGCAGATGACATGATCCTCTACATAGAAAACCCTAAAGACTCCACCAGAAAATTACTAGAGCTAATCAATGAATATAGTAAAGTTGCAGGATATAAAATTAACACACAGAAATCCCTTGCATTCCTATATTACTAACAATGAGAAAACATAAAGAGAAATTAAGGAAACAATTCCATTCACCATTGCAATGAAAAGAATAAAATACTTAGGAATCTATAAAACACTGATGAAGGAAGTCAAAGAGGACACAAATAAATGGAGAAATACAAGTTCACAGATTGGAAGAATCAGTATAATGAAAATTAGTATACTACCCAAAGCAATATATAGATTCAATGCAACCCCTATCAAGCTACCAACAGTATTTTTAACAGAACTAGAACAAATAATTTCAAATTTGTATGGACATACAAAAAAGCCTTTGAGGTTTTTTTTTGGCCAAGCAATCTTGAGAAAAAAGAATGGAACTGGAGGAATCAACCTGCCTGACTACAGGCTATACTACAAAGCTACAGTCATCAAGACAGTATGGTACTG
Source organism: Odocoileus virginianus (assembly GCF_023699985.2). NCBI lineage: Eukaryota > Metazoa > Chordata > Mammalia > Artiodactyla > Cervidae > Odocoileus > Odocoileus virginianus. The sequence goes on along the minus strand of NW_027224264.1, from coordinate 3,325,737 downwards.
GCACAAGGACAGAAATATAGATCAACAGAACAAAATAGAAAGCCCAGAGATAAATCCACAAACCTATGGACACCTTATCTTTGACAAAGGAGGCAAGATGGAGAAAAGACAATCTCTTTAACAAGTGATGCTGGGAAAACTGGTCAACCACTTGTAAAAGAATGAAACTAGAACACTTTCTAACACCATACACAAAAAATAAACTCAAATGGATTTAAGATCTAAGTGTAAGATCAGAAACTGTAAAACTCCTAGAGGAAAACATAGGCAAAACACTCTCTGACATAAATCACAGCAGGATTCTTTATAACCCACCTCCCATAGGAATGGAAATAAAAGCAAAAATAAACAAATGGGACCTAATTAAACTTAAAAGCTTTTGCACAACAAAGGAAACTATAAGCAAGGTGAAAAGACAGCCTTTAGAATGGGAGAAAATAATAGCAAATGAAACAACTGATAAAGAATTAATCTCAAAAATATACAAGCAGCTCCTGCAGCTCAATTCCAGAAAAATAAATGACCCAATCAAAAAACAGGCCAAAGAACTAAACAGACATTTCTCCAAAGAAGACATATAGATGGCTAACAAACACATGAAAAGATGCTCAACATCACTTATTATCAGAGAAAAGCAAATCAAAACCACAATGAGGTACCATCTCACGCTGGTCAGAATGGCTGCTATCCAAAAGTCTAGAAACAATAAATGCTGGAGAGGGTGTGGAGAAAGGGGA